>NC_073243.2:50795000-51420000 GCF_029281585.2 Gorilla gorilla gorilla
TGTTGGTTGGTTTTCATTGCTATAGCAATATTCACATTTCTGCAGTACTAGTAAATTACACTAAAACGTACTCTGTTTTATAATTGACCTCGAGTATAAACGTACAAATTCTACTGCTCTGATGTTTCTTTCTAAGCAATGGTTGAATAAAAAAACAATGAATTTGCCTAATTTTCATGATGAAAACGTTCAAAATTCTCCTAAGCTTTCTTGAAATCTAAGCTTGTGATTGTATAAGAATTCACAATAAACCAGCTCACAAAATGTATAAACTTCAGTTTATCATACTCTATGAGGAATTACTGAAGCATACGGCATTTACTCATTGATTTTTAATTCAGGCAAAAGTTAGAAATACACAAACACATACGCATACGGAGGTCTCAAAGTCAGTTGTGCGATAATAAATTATTTAACTCACCCTTATGATAGGTAAACAGTTTTCCTAAATCGCCCTCCTGCCCCCTGCTACCCTGACTGAAAATATGTGCTCTGGTTTGTGCTGTTATTTTTGAACAATGTATGCCGGTATCCGATGTAAGATGATTCATATGATACTGGTGTTACCATGGCAATCCATCATGTATATAGCAAGAACACTGTGAATACCAGCAGCTCTTTGTTCTCTTCAAGTTTCCATTTTCTTTTCTTGTTTTTTTTTTCTTGTGCAATAATCCAGTGGCTATGACATCAAGAGTAACACAATCTAATTTTCTCCTTCTGTTGCTTATGGTAGGATTCATACTCTGCTAGCAAGGGAGTTCTTGGCCATTTTGATTTGCAAGAGATTTTGCTTCTGCCTGATGTTTCATTTCGTCAGCAAAGTCTTCCCTCTGGGGAAAAACCCACTTGAATTCTAAGGCTGATAGATGCTGGGAATCCCATATGATGAGTCCTGTGGAAGCAGGACATTCCAGCCCTGGGGTTGCTGTTGTCTCTGACTTCAGTATATGTTCAAAGTCATATCAAAATAGAGTAGGAAGATGAGTGTTAACCTGCACATCACTGGCAGTTTTTAAAGGTAAATTGCTATTTTTACTTACCACACTGGATTCTCCAAGTCAGACTAGGATTTGGGTTACAATGGGGATCATTGGGGTTAAGTTACTTAAGGGATAATGAGGTTTACACAGACCCATTAATCTTTCTAAGCTATTGAGAAATTTTACACGTACTGTGACTGAGGAGAACCTGACTGATACTGTAAAAGAGCAATTCAGTACAGTTTCACCATCCAAGCACTTACCGATGCAAATTCAAATATACGTGCTAAGTAAAATGGGAGAGATAGAGCAAGGGAGATATAAAAATTCCAATAGAGCAATTCCAGTTGCCCCATCTGCCACCACGTGCAATGGATCTATGTTCACTAGTAAGTATGATTGAGGTAGGAGATGTGAATCTACCACTCTGTTCCCATCTCAGTTCCTTTGGTGAACTGTCGAGTGTGAACATTTTGCCTTACGTTGGGTGATTCAAGGGGTTCTCCACAGTAAAAGTGACTATGTCAGATTCTTGCCACATAACCTAAGAGATGACTCCACTGAAGTTTGTGTTACTCTACCGTCAAAAGATGTATCTATGTTTACAGACATTATTTTATTCAATTTGAAAAGAAACTTCAATGTCAATAATAAATATTAGCCTCATTTGTGAATTAAACAGATGTTAAGATTGCATGCACGTCAGTAAAAAAACTGTTGTACAGGAAGCTCTATGCACAGGAGCCTCCTACCATGTCATCCAGCTCAGCTACCTTTTTCTATTCAGCTTTCTGCAAGTGTTTATTTTATATAATGCACAGGTAACTATAAGGATACAAACATGGATCATACAAAGAACCTGCCCTCATGGAGCTTAAAATCTAGAGACAGATGATAAGTACTAAACATAAATAACTGTCCACAACATTAAGATATCAGTAAATTCATTCATTCATTTAATTCACTCATACATTCACTTGTGCAGCAAACATTTACTGAATAGGAACTGATTTCAAAGTTTTCAGCTAGGAATGCAAAACTGAGAGAGAAAAATTCTCAGCCTTCAAAAAAATCAAAGTCGAACTGCTCAGACAAAAATTCAAAGGGAAAAATAAATTATAACTACATAAGGACTTTAACAGTCCTCTAGGGAGTACGTTAGACCAAACACCTACCACCAGCTGGGCTATTCAGGGATTATCTTACAAATAAGGTCACGAAAGAGGATGAGGTACTCTCCTGAAAGGCAGTGCCTAAAAAGAGGGTGGCTGGCAGAGAATGAACTCACATTACATAGCATTTTGCAGTTTGCAAAGTAGATAGTCATATATTGTTTCCTTTGACTATCACATCAACTGATAAGAAAACTGAGACCCAGCAGATTCAAAGGTCTTACTGAAGACCATAAAGTTAGTTAAATGTGGCCAGGTGCAGTGAGTGACTCACACCCATAATCCTAGCAGTCTGGGAGGCCAAGGTGGGCAGATCACTTGAGGACAGGAGTTTGAGACCAGCCTGGCCAACTTGGTAAAACCTCTACTAAAAATCCAAAAATAAAAATTAGCCGAGTGTGGTGGCATGCACCTGTAATCCCAGCTACTCTTGTGTCTGAGGCACGAGAATTGGTTGAACCTGGGAGGCGAAGGCTACAGTGAGCTGAGATCGTGCCACTGCACTCCAGCCTGGGAGACAGAGTAAGACTCTGTCTCAAAAAAACAAAAAAAAATTGTTAGGTAAATCCTGGAGTTGGGACCCAAGCACCAGTCATCTGTTCTCTAAATATTGTCCCATGTGTTCTGTTAAGTACCATGGAGAAAGCAGGAGTAAAATATTTTGGCAGCTCTGAGAAGGGAGAATTTACTTTCAACTGGGAGTATCAGAGAATGCTTTGTAGATGAAATGACATTTATTCTTGCAGCTTGCATTCAGTTATGCAGAGTTGAAGATGAAGGGCATTTCAGGCTGGGAGAACAATCTCACAAAGGTGTGGATGTAGGAAAATACATGAACGTTTATAGAACAAAAATTGAGTGTGGTCAGAATTTATTGAACTTGAGAGGCAATCATGTAGATAGGAGATAAAACAGGAAAAGGAGAATGAGACTATATTTTTATGGTCATGAAAATTAAGCAAAGGAATATTTTCTAAACTAAGGTGAGCTATTAAAGATTTTGAAGAGAGGGAGTCCTATGATCATAGCTTTGCTTATGAAAGAATGAAGTGGCAGCAATGAAGACACACCTTGGAATACCAGAAGACTAGAGTAAGGAGACTAATGAGGGGACTTATAGCAATCATTTGCTTTACAGGTAATAAGGTGGTAACTAATACAAGATGATGGATTACAATATTAAATTTTGTATTCTTTTAAGTTCTATGTTTCTGCAATGGCTAAATACAAATCTATCAGGAAAAGTAAAGCATTTTGTTGTTATTGTTGTTGTTTTTGCTTTTCAAAAAGTGCAGGTAATTAGGGCCTAACATGGAATGGTGCATGCTAGGAATAAAGTAGATAGGGGGGAATGTTTGCTAGAGACATTGTGATGGAAGGATTTGCAAGGCTTGCCAACTTGTATGACAAAGAGAAAAGGATGCTCTTTCCATGATGATACCTAGACACCATGATGAATCCTGGATTTCTGATATACAAGTTGTACAATTAACAGAAATAGGAATTAGGAGAAAAAGCAGCAGGTTTGAGAACAAAGATAATGATTTATTATAGAGAAACTGATTTGGGGAATTTGGCAGAATAAATCAATGAAGATAAGCAGACAAATATCAAGCAATGAGTAAAAAGAGGTTGAGGTTGGAGATGTGAACACAGAAAATGGCCAAGCCAAGATTCTTGGGGGTACATCTACATTTGTGGATTATATTTAGAATTAAGAGTCAATACCTAATGTTTTTTAAAGTCACAATCAATTTCTTTTTTCTTTTTCTGTTTGTGTGTTTGTTTCCAATTCAGAACATTACTTTCACCCTATGTTATATTGTGCAGACCTTTCAATACAGCTTGAATAGAAGATAAATAATTTACAAAAAGTCCAAAATATATTTCTAAATATTTTATGGCTGAGATCACTCAGACCTTGGGTAAATTGTAATATATATGGCAAGTACTTTGTAAAATGACACTCATTTTGAAACTGGTCATTAATTTTTAATTAAAAAATCAAACCATCATTAGCCTTGATATTGAATCCTGAACTTAACCAACAAACGCTTACAAAAAGTAAATATTAACAGCAAGACACAAATGATTCAATACTGATCTGCCCTACTATTACATCCTCAGCAATAAATATGAATGTTTAAGTGGTATAATTGCCAGAAATCAGCCAAAATTTGGCATAATTGTTAGAGATTTGTTGGCTGTGGATAGAACTCCATAATTTTGGAATTGGAGAGGAGAACAGAGAAGAAACCAACAAAAAATAGTACTAGTACCCTGTCACTGGAAAGAAGTATGTTTATGGCCACACAGTGAAAGTTAACCATGAACTTGAGTGCTCTATCATTTTTCATTATGTTGTTTGTTTATTAAAAAAAAAAAGGTAAAATAGCTTTTTCTTTTTAACCAAACATTTCTTACTGGAAGTTCAATAGGTGTACAGTTGTTTTGTTTGGCTAGACATGGATATTTGTGTGTTATTCCCTTTCAGTAGTTCTGAAAACCATTTTATCAGTAGATACATTATTTTCCCAGGAGCTTGGGTATTTTATTGAAGCTGTTTCAAATGCATTTAATGTCCTTTGTAATGGATTTCTTTATCTCTTCCCCAATGCTCTTGGCTAGAGATGTTACTTTTTATTTGCCTTATTGGTGTGAGGACCTCATTGCTATAATCAATAGATATAGTACTTTATTATTCTGTACATTTTAATATATATACCAAATATAATGTATAAATGAAAAGTTATAGAGAATTTTTGCTTAAGTTTTCTTTTATAGAGAATTGTTAACAAAGGATATACAGCCAATATGTTAAAATGATACCTAGAAATTGAAAAGGAGTAAAGTAGAATAGTTTATCTGTTGTACTAAGACTTCATACACAATATTTCAAAAAGTAGGAATATCTCTTGGGTGAAATACTTCATATATGTATTGTATGTACATACATGCAATATGTACACACAGAATTATATAAAATATATGTATATATATCTATATGTATAGAACATATAATTTTATTAGCATTTCTTGTAATGGCATTTTACTATAAATCCAATGACCTCAATTATTCTATGGGTAAGTGCTAAGTATGTCAAGAGAGCTGGCATAGAAAATGGAAAAAGCACTACACCCCTTAGCTTGCAAGTAGATGTGAATTTTCTGCCTTTGACTTTGTTGAATCTGTGATGAATCATATGTTTACTCTGATTAACATAAAACATCTGGATGATCTAACTTTGGGGACATATTGCTTCATATGCACTGAATGCCTGAAAATTGGTAGAATTTTAGATTCTTTTTCTTTATAAATGATACTACCCTAATTCCTGCAATACCTAGAGAGTTACAAGTGCTTAGCTCTGACTTTTTATTCCATTCAATTGAAGTTGTCCACCTTTAGTTTATTACACATATGACTCTTAGTAGAGCAAACATCTGGATTATTGTCAACAGTTCTCAAACACACCATTTGGATTTCACTATCAGACTACGAACTCCTATGGAAAAAAATTCAGGCTACAGGCTACACCCAGATCCTGAATAGCTCCTGGTTTTCTAGTTACTATTTTCTCAGGCGAGATCCAAGAAGTCCTCTTTGGGCTCGTCTCTGGGATTCTCTGATAAAATTGGCTTTAGATTGAGACTGACGTGAAGATAGAGCTGGTCATTGAAAGACAGAAACAGATGTGAATGAAATAATTCTCCTTTGAGACATAAAAAAATGTAAGATATACCAAGAAAGGGGAATTTGAGTTGTTCATTTTCTGACAATTGTGAAATTGTTGACCCGGACAAGAGAGTAGAGAGATTAACAATGTGATCAGGTTCAGGGCCCACTGTGCCACTGAATTAAGACAATGTTGGCATTTTCCTCAGTCATCTTCCGAAAATAGAGATTTAGAATTAGGAAAGGAATAGTCTGTCCCATTAACTACGTCACTCATCTCATGCAGGTGACCTCTCATTTATGTATTTCTCAGGATATAGACCAATGCTGGAGTATAGAAATATTATGAGAGACACTTCGTAATTTTAAGTCTTCTGGTACCACATTTAAAAAGTAAAAAGAAATAGGTAAAATTTATTTCAAGGATATATTTTATTTAACTCACTGAATCAGATTATTTTAACTTGTAAACAATATATACAATTATTAATGAGATATTTAACATTCTTTCCTCATACTTTGTCTTTGAAATCCTGTATGTATTTTTTACTTACAGCACATATTAATTTGGATGCCCAATTGTCCTCAATTATACTGGATCTTTATTTAATTGACATTTAGATCTCGTAAGATTTACAATTAGAAATACAGATTCACTTCCCAAGTTGTTCCAAATATAGTATTATTAAATCAACTATCAGTCTTTTAATTCATAAATATTAAGTAAGACTAAAAATCTAGTCCTTTAGTCATACTAACCCCCTTTCAAGTGCCCAACAGCCTCTTGTGGCCATTGGCTGCTGTATTAGACAGTTCATATTTAGATTATCTGGGTTTGAACTCAGAGTTTGCCACTCACTGACTGTATTGGCAAGTTGTTGCCAACCTGGGCAAGTTTTTTCTCTTTTTATGCTTCAGTTTCCTCACCTGAGCACACCTTTTTCCTCGAAGAAGCTCTCCTGAAGAAAATCCCGTATTTTTCTTCAGGACATTGCTATTTTTCCACTTAAACCTTAGAGTCATCACTGAATCCTCCTCTCCCTCATCAGCTTTATCTGCCAGAAAGTCAAGTCCTCTGAGATGTACACTGTAAAATCTCATGCTTTCCTGTGACTTCATTTCCACTACCACTACCCTCTCCTCTTGCATGGATAGCTGCAATGATCTCCTATTTAATTAGCCTCAGTCTCCAGACTCTAGCCATCACTCCACATTATGCCCGCTGGATGCTGCTACTGAGTTCATTTCCTGAAAATGGTATTTTTATCATACTCTCCACAGTTCAAACTATTTATTCACTGCCCATCACTTCCAGCATAAATCCATGTCCTCTATGAAACCTTTTTTGACAACTTCCATGCCAGATCCAAATGACAACTCCCTTCCTTGTGCTGCCATGGCCCTCCACACAGACTTCTGCCATAGCCCCAGAGTCCTAGTCCACATATAGGAGTACATGGGCTCTAAGCCCTACACAGACTATTTTGTTGTTGTTATTTTGTTTTGTTTTGTTGTTTGTTCGATATCTTGATATCTGTAACACAGCACAGTGGTTTCTTGACAATTCCTCATTTTCTGTATGAGCTAGTGAATGACATTCCTTTTTCTGGCATTCCAGGCCTTCAGAATTAGCTCCACTTGACTTTTCTGGCTCCTTCTCTTGCTTTTCATCCACACAGATCCTCTGCTATAGACAAACTGGTGTATTACTGTCTCACAAATATGCCCCCAATGTTTGTGTCTCCATGCCTTGGCTCGCATCCTCTCCTCTTCTGAAGTGTCCCTGCATTCTTCTTGATCTGCCCAAATTCTACCCTTTCTTCAAGGTCCAGTCCCTCCCTCTTCCATGATGAAGACTGCAGAGCATGATGCAATTCACTGTGTTTCAAGTTCAGGATTGGGTGGCCTGATGGAAGGAGGCCAGGCTTGGGGTCCAAGTGGATCTGTTTCTTCTGTTTTCTGCCAAGTTGCCTACCCTCTCTGAGGTTCACATTCCTTATCTTTGAAATCACAGTAACAAAACATAAGGTGCAGAACTATCTTGAGTATTAAGAATAACGTGTGCACTGGCATTCAGTGAGGGTTCAGATGGAGCATGTGAACTCTGTTACTTTCAGTACAGTCATAGGATATGTAATCATGTAGCTTCTAAAATGTCTTTCATTGTAAGATTTTGTTGTCATTTGGATTGCTATACAATTCATGCTTGATTTCTAAACTAGACTGCAAGTGTCTGGACTGAAACAAATGCATAATAGAATTCTGAGCAGATATGCACAAACAGATATATATGTGTGTGTGTGTGTGTGTATTTGTGTGTGTGCACATGTATTTGTAGATATCAAGGGAGAGAGGCACTTTCATGTGTATTGATTCATTCAGTCCCCACAAGAAAGCATCATTCTAAGAGGAAGTTGAAAATGTCCCTATTTTATCTATGAAGACTCTGGACTTGAAGAGTTTGAGTCCCTCCCAAATCAATCCAACTCTTAAAGTGATAGAAGCAAAAAATTCAAAGTGTTTACACATCTTTTCCAGAGCTGTTTGATGTTATTATTTCCTGCATATCACATCTGTGAGATTATCTGCCTAGATCAATATATGTGCTAACCATCTGTCAATCTTTATCTACATGCAATTGTACCCAGGTTCAGGGATTGTGGAAGGGAGAAAGGTTAGGTGGTTGTAAGAAGGACACTGCATAGTATGGTAGGCAAATACAGAATACCTGCAACAAGACAACCATGGCATTTCTTTTTTCTTTTTTTTTTTTGAGATGGAGTCTCGCTCAGTCACCCAGGCTGGAGTGTAGTGGCGTGATCTCGGCTCACTGCAAGCTCTGCCTCCCGGGTTCATGCCATTCTCCTGCCTCAGCTTCCCGAGTAGCTGGGACTACAGGCCCCCACCACTACACCCGGCTAATTTTTTTGTATTTTTAGTAGAGACGGGGTTTCACCGTGTTAGCCAGGATGGTCTCGACCTCCTGACCTCGTGATCCGCCCACCTTGGCCTCCCAAAGTGCTGGGATTACAGGCATGAGCCACCGCGCCCAGCCAACCATGGCATTTTTTGTTAGGTCACTCAGCATTGGTATCAAGAATAACAAATGACACTTGAGTTTCTTTTTCCTGAAAAAGGGCAGGAACAGTCTAATAGCAAGTGCAATTGCTACAGGCAACAGTGTTATAACTGGAAAATCCTAAAATGTAGATAATTTTCCTCCAAATGCTTTCTAACAAAAGATAGACAAGTTTAAATTTGGCTGATGTCATATCTACCATAATATAGTACCAGCAATGCCAAGATACAGAAAACTGCCTAAGAGAAACAGAGTTCAGAAGACTTCGGATAAATTATCATCTTAAGCTTAACCTTATACCTATAAAAAATTCAAGGATATCAGTTATGACTTCTCATTGAGTAGTCTCATGTTAGACCAAAATAGTTTCCCATATTTTGGTGAAGGACCAGAATAACTTACCAGTAAATGAAACAATCATTTTCTTTTTGCTTTATACTCATTCTGCACGTGATTTGTATAGGGGATCAAGTCAAAGATTGCCAGTACAAAGTAACAACCTCTCATTGTATTGCTTAAGTTAATCATTAATATTTTCCATGGATCAATACCCTGTAGAAGCATGAGATGCAGCAGTGATCTTCAATTTCACGTGCTTGCCAAGTAAGAACAGCCATGGGCCAGATTGTTGGGAGCCGTGCCATGAGCTACAGACCCTCAGCTCCCGTCTATAATCAGTTCTTCCCCCACTCCAGTGCTCCCAACTTGCCCTAAGCAGAGGGTAATTGTGGATGTGTAACTACAGCAGAGGGGAGCATGCTTTTTATGTTGTTCAATTCTTCACTTTCTCTTCTTCAATTGAAAGTTGAGCTGTTAGATTTCCTGAAATGAAATGGTGACAAGAGAAAGTAACAGAAGTAGCCTTTATAAGTGCCTGACTTCTGGGTAACAGAAGTGACTTAAAAAAAATAAAAGTACAAAACGTTGCATTTAATGTAAAAGATGACTGCATTAGTACGACCCTTGAAAACATTCAAGTTCTTTTCAGAATAACCACCATTAAGGAGTTGACAAATATTTTATGCTTTAAAGTATCCTATAAAAGTTCATCACAGAAAGAAAAAGCCTCCTGTTCTTATCCTTCTCAACAAAGCCCTCTTGTGTATAGATATTGAGTCTGGCTTACCTCTGTATCCTGTTGTGCTGATAAACCAAGAACCTTGCAAAAATAGATGCATGATAATTGATATTTAATAAGTGAGCGAATCCATTAATGAAAAGAGTGCTATTTCAGAGAGCAGTGTTCATTTAGATAGATAGATGGTCCCAGCGTGATTAAGTAAAAGGATAGAGAATACTTGCAATACACTTGGAGTAGTGTTAAGAATTTTTTTAAATGTTTTAAATGTGATCTTTTTTATGGGCTGAATTGTGTCCTCTCAAAATGTTGAAGTCCTAACCCCTGGTACCTCAGAATGTAACCATGGAGATAAGGTCTTTAAAGAGGTGATTAAATTAAAATGAGGTCTTTAGAGTGGCCCCTAATCCAATCTGAATGATACCTTTATAAGGGGAGGGAATTTGGACTCACAAAGAGACATTAGACACATGCACACAGAGACAACCATGTAAACACATGGTAAGAAGGCAGCCATCTGAAAGCCAAGGAGACAGGCCTCAGAGAAACTAAACCTGTTGACGCCTTTGATCTTGGACTTCCAAACTATAGAACACTGACAAAATGTATTACTGTCGTGTAAGCCACCCAATCTGTGGTATTTTGTTATGGAAGCCCTGGAAAATTAATACGGTCTTTTTTATTTGCTGCCTTTGAAAGCCCTCTTGTCAAATGACAGTAAAGAATAGAAGACTATAAAGTGTCAGTAATAAAGGGTGATGAGAGGAAACAACTAGAGATGTGAGAGGACCAATTTAGGAAATGGAAAGGAGAGGAAAAAATCAACAAAGTTGAGAATGCTAATTACAAAGTGCCCACAGAGGAGGGCAAAACCAGCAAACCATTCCCTTTGTCAAAATCTTGAAAGATGGCAATTGAGGAACTAAGAATCTTAAAAAGGGGGGAAGGTGGATGAGAAATCTGCATATGAAGGGGAGTTCTCCATAGCTTCTCCTCTCACCCTGCTCAGCTAGGAGACCAGTGCCACTTTATCCTCATTAGAATGGAAATTTATGCTATAAAAATAAATAAGAGAAGTCTTAACCTGGGGATACTAGGCACATTGGAAGGTGAGAGAGTAAATGAAAGTCTACCAACTGAATAGTGAAGTTCTGACTTCTCTAGTAGCACCTGGGAATAAGAACTCTGTCAGTTAGCCTTATAATGCCAAGAGAGGAGATAGAAAAATTGTTTTTCTATAAAAATTGTTTGTCTAAAAAAATATCTGCACTCCCATGTTTATTGTCGCACTATTCACAATAGCTAAGATTTGGAAGCAACCTAAGTGTCCCATCGACAGACAAATGGATGCAAAAAAACATGCAGTACATATAAACAGTGGAGTACTATTCAGCCATAAAAAAAGAATGAGATTGTGTAATTTGCAACAGCATGGTTGGAACTGGAAGACATTATGTTAAATAAGCCAGGTGCAGAAAGATAAACTGCATATGTCCTCACTAATTTTTGGTAACTAAAATAAAAATACTTGAACTTGCCAGGTTCAGGGGTTCACACCTGCAATCCTAGCACTTTGGGAGGCTGAGGCAGGCAGATTGCTTGAGGCCAGGAGTTCAAGACCAGTATGGCCAATATGATGAAACCCCATCTCTACTAAAAATATAAAAATTAGCCAGTCATGGTGGTGCATGCCTGTAATCTCAGCTACATGGGAAGCTGAGACACAAGAATCACTTGAACCTGGGAGGCAGAGGTTGTGATGAGATCGTGCCACTGCACTCCAGCCTGGGTGATGGAGTGAGACTGTCTCAAGAAAAAAACAAAACAAACAAACAAACAAAAAAAACACTTGAACTCATGGAGATAGAGAGTAGGATGCCATTTATCAAAGAGTGGGAAGGGTAGTGGGGAGGAAGAATAAGATCTAGTATTTGATAGCATAAGAGGCTGACTACAGTCAACAATAATTTATTGCATATTTAAAAGCAACTGAAAGAATATAATTGGAATGTTTGTAACACAAAGAAATGATAAATGCTTGAGATGATGACTCCCCCGTTTATCCTGATGTGATTATTACACACTGTATGCCTGTATTAAAATATTTCATGTGACCCATAAATTCATATACTTACTATGTACTCATAAGAATTAAAATTAAAAATAAAAATAACCAAGAAGAATTTTTCTTCAGAAAAATGGAATTACCACCCAGAGAAAAGACCTATAGTACTGGCATTAGATGGTTGCCCAATAAAGAAGCCAAGGGTCTTTATTCCTCAATTACCCCATGTATTAGGCCATTATTGCGTTGCTATAAAGAAATACCTGAGAGACTGGGTACTTTATAAGGAAAACATGTTTAATTGGCTCACAGTTCTGCAGGATGTACAAGCATGGTGCTGGCATCTGCTCAGCTTCTGGGGAGGCCTCAGGGAACTTGTAGTTGTTTCAGAAGACAAAAGGGGAGTAGGTGTCTCAAATGGTGAGAGCAGGAGTAAGGGGGTTGTGGGAGTTAGCACACACTTTTAAACAACTAGATCTCAGAGAGCTCACTCACTCACTCACCAAGCCATAAGGGATCTGCCCACATGACCCAGACACCACGCGCCAGGGCCCATCTCTAACACTGGGGATTACATCCCAATATGAGATTTGGAGGGGACACCCAAACTGTATCATTCCACCCTTGGCCCCCTAAATCTCATGTCCTTCTTACATGGCAAAATGGAATTTTGCCCAGTCTCCCAGAGTCATAACTCATTCTAGCTTTAACTCAAAAGTCCCAAGTCCAAATACAAAATCTTGTCTGGAAATGAGTTCCTCCCACCTATGAGCCTGTAAAATTAAAACAAGTTATTTACTTCCAAGCCAAGCTACAATAGAGGTACAGGCATTGGGTAAACATTCCCGTTCTTTTTTTTTTTTTTTTTTTTTTTTTTTTTGAAATGGAGTCTCGCTCAGTCACCCAGGCTGGAGTGCAATGGCACAATCTTGGCTCACTGCAACCTCTGCCTCCTGGGTTCAAGTGATTCTCCTGTCTCAGCCTCCTGAGTAGCTGGGATTACAGGCACCTGCTGTCATGCCCAGCTAATTTTTGTATTTTTGTAGAGATGGGGATTTTCATCACGTTGGCCAGGCTTGTCTTGAACTCCTGACCTCAGGTGATTCACCTGCCTCGGCCGCCCAAAGTGCTGGGATTACAGGCATGAGCCACCGTGCCTGGCCAACATTTCCATTCTAAAAGGAAGAAATCAGCCAAAAGAAACGACTTCAGGCCCCACCCAAGTCTGAAACACAGCAGGACAGTCATTAAATCTTAAAGTTCCAAAATAATCTCCTTTGACTCCATGTCCCACATCCAGATCACACTGATGTAAGGCCTTGGGCAGCTCTGCCTCTACAGCTTTTGCAAGGTGAAGCCTCCATGACTGCTCTCATGGGTTGGAGTTGAGTGCCTACGGCTTTTCCAGGTACAGGATGCAAGCTGCCAGTGGATCTACATTCTGGGATCCACTGTTCCACTTCCCACAGTTCCACTAGGCAATGCCCCAGGGGGGATTCTTTGTGGGCAGGGCTTCAATCCCATATTCCCTTCTGCACTACCTTAGTAGAGGTTTTCTGTGAGGACTCTGCCCCTGTAGCATGCTTCTGCCTGGACACCCAGGCTTTCTGATACATCGTCTGAAATCTAGGCAGAGACTAGGATCACTCTTTCCATTCTTTCTATCTGAAGGCTTAACACCACAAGGAAGCCACAAAGGCTTACAGCTTGCATGCTCCAGAGTGGCAACCTGAGCCATACCTGAGGCTCTTTGAGCCACGGCTGGACTGGATGGACCATGATGCAAGGAGCAGCCTCCTGAGGTAGACAGTGTAGTGGTGCCCTGTGCTTATCCCCTAAACCATTTAGTCCTCCTGTACCACTGGGACTGTGGTGGGAGGGGCTGCCTAGAAGATCTCTGAAATGCTGTAAAGGCCTTTTTCCCATTATTTTGGCTATTAGCACTTGTTCTCTTTTAGTTATGCAAATTTCCCTAGCAAATGATTGCTTGCAGCCTGCTTGAATTCCTCCCCAAAAATGGCGTTTTATTTTCTGTCACATAGCTAGGCTGCAAATTTTCCAAACTTGTAAGCTCTGCTTCCCTTTTAAGTAAAAATTCCAAGTTTAGGTTATTCCTTTGCTTCTGCATCTGAGCATAGGTTATTAGAAGCAGCCAGGTCACATCTCAATTGCTTCAGTGCTTAGAAATGTCTTCTGCCAGATACCCTAAGTCATTAACTCTTAAGTTCAAACTTTCACAGGTCCCTAGGCATGAATATAATGTAGCCTAATTCTTTGCTAAGGTATAACATGGGTGACCTTTGCTCCAGTTCTCAATAAGTTCCTCACTTACACCTAATACTTTGTCAGCACGGACTTTACTTTGCAGATCACTATCAGCATTTTGGTCACGACCATTTAATCAGTCTCTACCAAGTTTCAAACTTTTCCTCATCTCCCTGCCTTTCCTGAGCCCTCCCAATTCTTCCAACCTCTGTCTCTTACCCAGTTCCAATGTCATTTTGACATTTTCAGGTATCTTTATAGCAATGCCCCACTCCTTGGTACCAGTCTTCTATATTAGGCTGTTGTGGCATTGCAATAAAGAAATATCTGAGACTGGGTAATTTATGAAGAAATAGAAAATTAACTGGCTTGCAGTTCTGCAGGCTGTACAAGCATAATGCCAGCATTTGCTAAGCTTCTGGAGAGGCCTCAGGGAGCTTTCAATCATGGTGGAAGCTGAAGAGAGAGCAGCTATCTCATGTGGCAATAGGGTGAGCAAGAGAGAGAGCGGGAAGGAAGGTGCTACACACCTTTAAACAAAGAGATCTTATGAGAACTTGCTCACAAAGCTATAAGGGAACCACTCCCATGACTCAGACACCTCCCACCAGGCCCCACCTCCAACACTGAGGATTACATTTCAACATGAGAATTGGAGGGGACATTCAAGGAACACCACCCTGTAATGAACCCCGAGACTCTACACTTCCAGTTAAATCATTCAAGGCTCCCAGTCAGTATTTTAGTGTCTCCCTGTTGAATATGAATAGATAGCCAAGTCTCCACAAAACTCTGAGGAAATTCTTCAACAAAAAGCCTAATACAAACAAATGAAAATAATAATGATGATTAGGTTGATATAAAAAGAGTTTAAGAAACAAATAGACATTTCAGAAAAAATAAACTTCGTAGCCCTAGACAGATGACAAGTTATCACATTAATGAAACAAAAGGATACTATACAAAATTATTAAGTAAGAAAAAAAGAGAGTTAGAATTTAAAACAATGAAAGAAGATGCTAATAAATAAAATCAGAGATGAAAAGGGAGATGTTGCCGGGCACAATGGCTCACACCTGTAATCCCAGCACTTTGGGAGGCCAAGGCAGGCAGATCATGAGGTCAGGAGTTTGAGACCAGCCTGACCAACACGGTGAAACCCCATCTCTACTAAAAATATAAAAATTAGCCAGCGTGGTGGCACGTGCCTGTAATCCCAGCTACTCAAAAGGCTGAGGCAGGAGAATTGCTTGAACCTGGGAGGTGGAGGTTGCAGTGAGCCAAGATTGTGCCACTGCACTCCAGCCTGGATGACAGAGCAAGACTCTATGGGGGGAAAAAAAAAAAAAAAAAGGAAAGATAAGGGAGACATTACAAGCAATACCACAGAAATTCGAAGGATCATTAGATGCTACTAGGAGCAACTATATGCAAATAAATTGGAAAACCTAAAAAAATGATAAATTCCTAGACACATACAACCTACCAAGATTTAACCATGATGAAATCCAAAACCTGAACAGACCAATACCATCAAGATTGAAGCCATAATGAAAAGTCTCCCAGTAAAGAAAAGCCCGGGATCTGATGGCTTTACTGCTTAATTTTGCCAAACATTTAAAGAAGTAATATCAATCCTACTCAAACTATTCTGAAAAATAGAGGAGGAGGGAGTACTTCCACACTTATTGCACAAGGCCAGTATTACCCTCATACCGAAACAGACCAAAGGCACATTGCAAAAAGAAAACTACAGGCCAATACTCCCAATGAACATTTATGCAGAAATCCTCAACAAAATACTAGCAAGCCAAATTCAGCAACACATTAAAAAGATTAGTCATCATGACCAAGTGGGATTTTTCCCAAGGAAGCAAGGATGGTTCAACATAATGTAAATCAGTCAGTGTGATACATCATATCAATGAAGGACAAAAACATATGATCGTTTCAATTTATGCTGGGAAAGCATTTGATAAAATTCAACATCCCTTCATGATAAAAACTCAAAAAACTGAGGATAGAAGGAACATACCTGAACACAAGGAAAGCCATATATGACAGACCCACAGCTAGTATCATACTGAATGGCGAAAAATTGAAAGTTTTTCCTCCAAGATCTGTAACATGACAGGGATGTCCATTACCCCTTGAGCAATCAGAAAAGAGAATGAAAGGGTATTCAAATTGGAAAGGAAGAAGTCAAGTTATTCTTGTTTGCAGATGATATTATTTTATATTTGGAAAAACCTAAATACTTCACCAAAACACTATTAGAACTGGTAAACAGATTCAATAAAGTTGCAGGATACAAGTTCAACATATAAAAATCAGTAGCATTTCTATATGCCACTGGTGAACAATCTGAAAAAGAAATCAAAAATGTAATCCCATTTACAATAGCTACAAATAAAATACCTAGGAATTAACTTACTGAAAGAAGGGAAAGAGTTCTACAATGAAAACTATAAAACACGGATGAAAGAAAGAGAACACAAAAAATGGAAAGATATTTCATGTTCATGGATTGGAAGAATCAATATTGTTAAAATGTACATAGTACCCAAAGCAATCTTCAGATTCAATGCAATCTCTGTCAAAATACCAATGACATTCTTCACAGATATAGAAAAAAAATCTTAAAATTCATGTGTAACCACAAAAGACCCAGAATACTCAAAGCTATACTGAGCAAAAAGAACAAAACTGGAGGAATCATATTACCTGACTTCAAATAACACTACAGAGCTATAGTAACCAAAACAGGATGGTTCTGGCATGAAAACCCAGGAACAAATTCGTACATGTACAGTGAACTCATTTTTGACAAAGGTGCCAAGAACATACATTGAGAAAGGACAGTCTCTTCAATAAATGGTTCTGGGAAAACTGGATATCTATATGCAGAAGAATGAAACTAGACTTCTATCTCCTGCCGTATACAAAAATAAAATCAAAATGGAATAAAGACTTAAATCTAAGACTTCAAACTATAAAACTATTAAAAGAAAACATTGGGGAAACTCTCCAGGACATTGGCCTGAGCAAAGATTTTTTTTTTTTTTTAGACAGAGTCTCACTCTGTTGCCCAGACTGGAGGCTGAAGTGCAGTGGTGTGATCTCAGCTCACAGCAGCCTCTGCCTCCTGGGTTCAAGTGATTCTTGTGCCTCAGCCTCCTGAGTAGCTGAGACTATAGGTGCACACCACCATGCTGGGCTAATTTTTGTATTTTTAGTTGAGACAGGGTTTTGCCATGTTGGCCAGGTTGGTCTCCAACTCCTGCCCTCAAGTGATATACCTGCCTAGGCCTCCCAAAGTGCATGGATTGCAGGTGTGAGCCACTGCGCCTGGCCTGAGCAAAGATTTTTTGAGTAATACCCCACAAGCACAAGCAACCAAAGCGAAAATAGACAAATGGGATCACATCAAGTTAAAAATACCTGCACAGCAAAGGAAACAGTCAACAAGGTGAGGAGACAACCCACAGAATGAGAGAAAATATTAGCAAACTATCCATCTGACAAGGGATTAATATCCAGAATATATTAGGAGCTCAACTCCGTAGGAAAAAAATCTGATAATCCAATTAAAAATGGGCAAAACACCTGAATAGACATTTCTGAAAAGAAGACATACAAATGGCAAACAGTCATATGAAAAGGTGTGCAATGTCACTGGTCATCAGGGAAATGCAAATCAAAACTACAGTTAAATATTATCTCACCCCAGTTAAAATGGCTTTTATCCAAAAGACAGGCAGTAACAAATGCTGACAAGGATGTAGAGAAAAGAGAACGCTCCTACACTTTTGGTGGGAATGTAAATTAGTACAACCACTATGGAGAACAATTTGGAGGTTCCTCGAAAAAGCTAAAAATAGAACTCCCATATGATCCAGCAATCCCACTTCTAGGTAGGTATACACCCAAAAGAAAGGAAATCAATATATCTGCACTTCCATATTTATTGTAGCACTATTCACAGTAGCCAAGATTTGGAAGCAACCTAAGTTTCCCTCAGTAGACAAATGAAGAAAGAAAATGTGGTACATATACACAATGGAGTACTGTTCAGCCATAGAAAGAAATGAGATCCTGTCATTTGCAACAACGTGGATGTAACTGGAGGATGTTATGTTAAATGAAATTATCCAGGCACAGAAAGATCATCTTCACGTATTCTCACTATTTAAGGGAGCTGGAAATTAAAAGAATTGAGATCCTGGAGATAGAGATTAGAGTGATGGTTACCAGAGGCTAGGAAGTGTAGTGGATGGGAGGAAGTAAGAAGTGGGGATGTTTAATGGGTACAAAAATATAATTAGATAGAACAAATAAGATCTGATATTTGATAGCTCAACAGGGTGACTACAGTCAACAGTAGTTTATCATACATCTCAAAATAACTAAGAGAATATAATTGAATTGTTTGTAACTTAAAGGGTAAATGTTTGCAGTAATAGATTCCCTGTTTACCCTGATATTATTATGCATTGTTTGCCTATATGAAAATATCTCATGTGCCCCATAAGTCAATCAATCTATCTATCTATCTATCTATCTATCTATCTATCTATCTATCTATCTGTCTGTCTGTCTGTCTGTCTGTCTGTCTGTCTGTCTGTCTACCTACCTACCTACCTACCTACCTACCTACCTACCTATTATGTACCAACAGAAATTAAAAATTTAAAAAATTATGTTTTGGAGACTTCTAGAAAAATTGGTGATAATGTCACATAATCAAATAAAGAAGGTAATATATAACTCCAGAAAAAACAAAAAGTTGTTCAATAAATAAAACATAATTATGGCATACCATTTGGTTTATCAGTAAACATTACTTTGAAGGGATGATACAATAGAACACTGAATGTTTATTTAGCCAATAATTGTTATATAACTGTATTGGGAGGATAGAAAGAGGGAAGTAGAGAGGTGAGATGGTGAAAGAGTGTGAAATCTTCATCATTCATAATAGAAAGTCAGTTAGAAATATGGAATTAAAAAAAAATAGTTTGAGAGCCTTATGAAGAGGGTGGCACAAAAGACTCCTGCAACTTGTTCTAAGCCCTGTGCATACAATTTGGGGTGCATGGGTTAGTTTAATAATTATTTCGTAAATATAAAAGGAACCAAAGCAACCAAATTTCTAGATATAAATGTCCTGTGTTTATTATCATGATAATAGGTAGACATCTTGGATTGGGATTATTTAACATTTGAATGGAATACCCCATTTCCCCTTTAATCTGTGGTAGGTTTAACATGGTCACTAACTGTAGAGTAGGGACTCGTGGTGCTCTTTATTGGCAGAAGTGTGACTGGCTACCCCTGACCGTTCAGGAGAGCAGACATGTACACCTGGCTAATCAGACCAGCAGATTCACTGCTGGTGATGAGTGAAGTTGCAGATGTCAGGGACAGTTTGTGCTGTTCAGGTTAAATTACCCCACTTCAGCTCTCACTCTAAAGATGATTTATAACTAGTATTCTTCACCTTCAGTCTTTTCACTAGCAAGCAGGATACTTATGGAAAATAATTAGGATGAAAAGAGGTCACTCTATCACAATAATGAGTTTTTGAATTCACACTTTAAACGAGATGATCCTCCTTAGGAAAAGCAAAATAAAACGAATTTCCATGCCGTTGTTGATTCTACTTGAGTTAAATACTAACATAAAAAGTTGGTTTTCTGTGCATAGCCTGGAGAATCTTGTCTCTCAGAATTATCATGCCCCAGGCCATTCTTTGCAGATTTTGAATCCCTTTGTCTCAAAAACATCCAGAAAATCTTTTTGACCTTTGGGTGGTTGGCAGAACATGTGTTGTGAGGGCACCTCAGTTTAGAAGAAAAGCCCTGAACTTTGTTCAAAAGAAGGGTTTTCCAGCATGCTATTCATTCAGCTTAGGACTGCCAGGCTTCCCAAAAGACAGGTGTGTCAGAAACAAAGTAAATAAACAGAAACTCACAATGTCCAGACTTTTCCCTCCAGAGCAGCACAGTTCCCTTGTTGAGCAACAACAGCCAAGGCTTTAAGCTGTTCCCTCTCCCTTTTCTGTTAATTGAGAAAATCAATTGCTGCAAGAGCAACATTAGCAGAGCTAAATGTAAATGGAGTTTAATAGAAAGAGACAAATAACCCACTGAGAACCCCTAACATTTCAGTGTAATACCCCAGAGTTCCACACCATAAACTTGGTATTCCAGTATAAAGTTCATCTCTCAATTGCACACCACCCTCCCCCATCTTACTCACTCTCTTGCATTATTAATGGAGTGATCTCCCCCATGGGATCAAAATAGATAGATAGATAGATAGATAGATAGATAGATAGATAGATAGTCTCTAATATATGTATTAGAAACAGAGTCTGTGTTGCCCAGGCTGGAGTGCAGTGGCATGACCATAGGTCACTGTAACCTTGAACTTTTGGGCTCCAGCGATCTACAGGTGTGCAGGTCTACAGGTGTGCACCACCATGTCCAGCTAATTTTTAAAATTTTTTGTAGAGACAGGATATCTCTATGTTGCCCAGGCTGGTCTTGAACTCCTCTTCTCAAATGATTCTCCTGCCTTGGCCACCCAAAGGGCTGAGAATACAGGTGTGAGCTACCATGCCCAGCCGTAAACAAGAAATTTACTTATGTTTTATGTATACCATGTGCACATAGACTGAAGGTAATTTTACACAATATTTTAAATAATTTTGTGCATGAAACAAAGTTTGTGTACACTGAACCATCAGCAAAGGAGTCACTATCTCATGTCAGTGACCAAACAGTTTTAGACTTTGGAGCATTTTGGATTTCAGAGCATCTTGAATTTTAGGTTTTTGGGTTGGGATGCTCAACCTGTATATATGCATACATGCATATTTATGTAACATAATAGTACCTAAAACTTAGCAAATACTCATATGTTAGCTATAATTTTTGTTGGTATTACTATGAATAATAACTATTAGCATTTTCTCTCATATCTAAAATGCAGTTGGTAAATGCTAAACTCATAGGATTGTTGTAAAGATTTTTTTTATTTTTATTTTTTTTATTATTATACTTTAAGTTTTAGGGTACATGTGCACATTGTGCAGGTTAGTTACATACGTATACATGTGCCATGCTGGTGTGCTGCACCCACTAACTCATCATCTAACATTAAGTATATCTCCCAATGCTATCCCTCCCCCCTCCCCCCACCCCACAACAGTCCCCAGAGTGTGATGTTCCCCTTCCTGTGTCCATGTGTTCTCATTGTTCAGTTCCCACCTATGAGTGAGAATATGCGGTGTTTGGTTTTTTGTTCTTGCGATAGTTTACTGAGAATGATTTCCAGTTTCATCCATGTCCCTACAAAGGACATGAACTCATCATTTTTTATGGCTGCATAGTATTCCATGGTGTATATGTGCCACATTTTCTTAATCCAGTCTATCATTGTTGGACATTTGGGTTGGTTCCAAGTCTTTGCTATTGTGAATAATGCCACAATAAACATACGTGTGCATGTGTCTTTATAGCAGCATGATTTATAGTCCTTTGGGTATATACCCAGTAATGGGATGGCTGGGTCAAATGGTATTTCTAGTTCTAGATCCCTGAGGAATCGCCACACTGACTTCCACAATGGTTGAACTAGTTTACAGTCCCACCAACAGTGTAAAAGTGTTCCTATTTCTCCACATCCTCTCCAGCACCTGTTGTTTCCTGACTTTTTAATGATTGCCATTCTAACTGGTGTGAGATGGTATCTCATTGTGGTTTTGATTTGCATTTCTCTGATGGCCATTGATGGTGAGCATTTTTTCATGTGTTTTTTGGCTGCATAAATGTCTTCTTTTGAGAAGTGTCTGTTCATGTCCTTCGCCCACTTTTTGATGGGTTTGTTTTTTTCTTGTAAATTTGTTTGAGTTCATTGTAGATTCTGGATATTAGCCCTTTGTCAGATGAGTAGGTTGTAAAAATTTTCTCCCATTTTGTAAGTTGTCTGTTCACTCTGATGGTGGTTTCTTTTGCTGTGCAGAAGCTCTTTAGTTTAATTAGATCCTGTTTGTCAATTTTGTCTTTTGTTGCCATTGCTTTTGGTGTTTTAGACATGAAGTCCTTTCCCATGCCTATGTGCTGAATGGTAATGCCTAGGTTTTCTTCTAGGGTTTTTATGGTTTTAGGTCTTAACGTTTAAATCTTTAATCCATCTTGAATTGATTTTTGTATAAGGTGTAAGGAAGGGATCCAGTTTCAGCTTTCTACATATGGCTAGCCAGTTTTCCCAGCACCATTTATTAAATAGGGAATCCTTTCCCCATTGCTTGTTTTTCTCAGGTTTGTCAAAGATCAGATAGTTGTAGATATGCGGCATTATTTCTGAGGGCTCTGTTCCATTGATCTATATCTCTGTTTTGGTACCAGTGCCATGCTGTTTTGGTTACTGTAGCCTTGTAGTATAGTTTGAAGTCAGGTAGTGTGATGCCCCCAGCTTTGTTCTTTTGGCTTAGGATTGACTTGGCGATGCGGGCTCTTTTTTGGTTCCATATGAACTTTAAAGTAGTTTTTTCCAATTCTGTGAAGAAAGGCATTGGTAGCTTGATGGGGATGGCATTGAATCTGTAAATTACCTTGGGCAGTATGGCCATTTTCATGATATTGATTCTTCCTACCCATGAGCATGGAATGTTCTTCCATTTGTTTGTAACCTTTTTTATTTCCTTGAGCAGCGGTTTGTAGTTCTCCTTGAAGAGGTCCTTCACATCCCTTGTAAGTTGCATTCCAAGGTATTTTATTCTCTTTGAAGCAATTGTGAATGGGAGTTCACTGATGATTTGGCTCTCTGTTTGTCTGTTGTTGGTGTATAAGAATGTTTGTGATTTTTGCACATTGATTTTGTATCCTGAGACTTTGCTGAAGTTGCTTATCAGCTTAAGGAGATTTTGGGCTGAGACAATGGGGTTTTCTAGATATACAATCATGTCATCTGCAAACAGGGAGAATTTGACTTCCTCTTTTCCTAATTGAATACCCTTTATTTCCTTCTCCTGCCTAATTGCCCTGGCCAGAACTTCCAACACTATGTTGAATAGGAGTGGTGAGAGAGGGCATCCCTGTCTTGTGCCAGTTTTCAAAGGGAATGCTTCCAGTTTTTGCCCATTCAGTATGATATTGGCTGTGGGTTTGTCATAGATAGCTCTTATTATTTTGAAATATGTCCCATCAATACCTAATTTATTGAGAGTTTTTAGCATGAAGGGTTGTTGAATTTTGTCAAAGGCCTTTTCTGCATCTATTGAGATAATAATGTGGTTTTTGTCTTTGGCTCTGTTTATATGCTGGATTACATTTACTGATTTGGGTATATTGAACCAGCCTTGCATCCCAGGGATGAAGCCCACTTGATCATGGTGGATAAGCTTTTTGATGTGCTGCTG
The DNA here is from genome assembly GCF_029281585.2 of Gorilla gorilla gorilla. Lineage (NCBI taxonomy): Eukaryota > Metazoa > Chordata > Mammalia > Primates > Hominidae > Gorilla > Gorilla gorilla. The sequence goes on from NC_073243.2 coordinate 50,818,746, forward strand.
GATTCAGTTTGCCAGTATTTTATTGAGGATTTTTGCATCAATGTTCATCAAGGATATTGGTCTAAAATTCTCTTTTTTTGTTGTGTCTCTGCCAGGCTTTGGTATCAGAATGATGCTGGCCTCATCAAATGAGTTAGGGAGGATTCCCTCTTTTTCTATTGATTGGAATAGTTTCAGAAGGAATGGTACCAGCTCCTCCTTGTACCTCTGGTAGAATTTGGCTGTGAATCCATCTGGTCCTGGACTCTTTTTGGTTGGTAAGCTATTGATTATTGCCACAATTTCAGAGCCTGTTATTGGTCTATTCAGAGATTCAACTTCTTCCTGGTTTAGTCTTGGGAGAGTGTGTGTGTCGAGGAATTTATCCATTTCTTCTAGATTTTCTAGTTTATTTGCATAGAGGTGTTTGTAGTATTCTCTGATGGTAGTTTGTACTTCTGTGGGATCGGTGGTGATATCCCCTGTGTCATTTTTTATTGCATCTATTTGATTCTTCTCTCTTTTTTTTCTTTATTAGTCTTGCTAGCGGTCTATCAATTTTGTTGATCCCTTCAAAAAACCAGCTCCTGGATTCATTAATTTTTGAAGGGTTTTTTGTGTCTCTATTTCCTTCAGTTCTGCTCTGATTTTAGTTATTTCTTGCCTTCTGCTAGCTTTTGAATGTGTTTGCTCTTGCTCTTCTAGTTCTTTTAATTGTGATGTTAGGGTGTCAATTTTGGATCTTTCCTGCCTTCTCTTGTGGGCATTTAGTGCTATAAATTTCCCTCTACACACTGCTTTGAATGTGTCCCAGAGATTCTGGTATGTTGTGTCTTTGTTCTCGTTGGTTTCAAAGAACATCTTTATTTCTGCCTTCATTTCGTTATGTACCCAGTAGTCATTCAGGAGCGGGTTGTTCAGTTTCCATGTAGTTGAGCTGTTTTTTTTTTTTTTTTTTTGAGACGGAGTCTCGCTCTGTCGCCCGGGCTGGAGTGCAGTGGTGCGATCTCGGCTCACTGCAAGCTCTGCCTCCTGGGTTCACGCCATTCTCCTGCCTCAGCCTCCCGAGTAGCTGGGACTACAGGCGCCCGCCACCACGCCCGGCTAATTTTTAGTATTTTTAGTAGAGACGGGGTTTCACTGTGTTAGCCAGGATGGTCTCGATCTCCTGACCTCGTGATCCACCCGCCTCGGCCTCCCAAAGTGCTGGGATTACAGGCGTGAGCCACCACGCCCGGCCAGTTGAGCGGTTTTGAGTGAGATTCTTAATCCTGAGTTCTAGTTTGATTGCACTGTGGTCTGAGAGATAGTTTGTTATAATTTCTGTTCTTTTACATTTGCTGAGGAGAGCTTTACTTCCAAGTAAGTGGTCAATTTTGGAATAGGTGTGGTGTGGTGCTGAAAAAAATGTATATTCTGTTGATTTGGGGTGGAGAGTTCTGTAGATGTCTATTAGGTCCGCTTGGTGCAGAGCTGAGTTCAATTCCTGGGTATCCTTGTTGACTTCCTGTCTCGTTGATCTGTCTAATGTTGACAGTGGGGTGTTAAAGTCTCCCATTATTAATGTGTGGGAGTCTAAGTCTCTTTGTAGGTCACTCAGGACTTGCTTTATGAATCTGGGTGCTCCTGTAGGTGCATATATATTTAGGATAGTTAGCTCTTCTTGTTGAATTGATCCCTTTACCATTATGTAATAGCCTTCTTTGTCTCTTTTGATCTTTGTTGGTTTAAAGTCTGTTTTATTAGAGACTAGGATTGCAACCCCTGCCTTTTTTTGTTTTCCATTTGCTTGGTGGATCTTCCTCCATCCTTTTATTTTGAGCCTATGTGTGTCTCTGCACATGAGATGGGTTTTCTGAATACAGCACACTGATGGGTCTTGACTCTTTATCCAATTTGCCAGTCTGTGTCTTTTAATGGGAGCATTTAGTCTATTTACATTTAAAGTTAATAGTGTTATGTGTGAATTTGATCCTGTCATTTTGATGTTAGCTGGTTATTTTCCTCGTTAGTTGATGCAGTTTCTTCCTAGTCTCGATGGTCTTTACATTTTGGCATGATTTTGCAGCGGCTGGTACCGGTTGTTCCTTTCCATGTTTAGTGCTTCCTTCAGGAGCTCTTTTAGGGCAGGCCTGGTGGTGACAAGATCTCTCAACATTTGCTTGTCTGTAAAGGATTTTATTTCTCCTTCACTTATCAAGCTTAATTTGGCTGGATATGAAATTCTGGGTTGAAAATTATTTTCTTTAAGAATGTTGAATATTGGCCCTCACTCTCTTCTGGCTTGTAGGGTTTCTGCTGAGAGATCCGCTGTTAGTCTGATGGGCTTCCCTTTGAGGGTAACCCGACCTTTCTCTCTCACTGCCCTTAACATTTTTTCCTTCATTTCAACTTTGGTGAATCTGACAATTATGTGTCTTGGAGTTGCTCTTCTCGAGGAGTATCTTGTGGCATTCTCTGTATTTCCTGAATCTGAACATTGGCCTGCCTTGCTAGATTGGGGAAGTTCTCCTGGATAATATCCTGCAGAGTGTTTTCCAACTTGGTTCCATTCTCCCCGTCACTTTCAGGTACACCAATCAGATGTAGATTTGGTCTTTTCACATAGTCCCATATTTCTTGGAGGCTTTGCTCATTTCTTTTTATTCTTTTTTCTCTAAACTTTCCTTCTCGCTTCATTTCATTCATTTCATCTTCCATTGCTGATACCCTTTCTTCCAGTTGATCTCATTGGCTCCTGAGGCGTCTGCATTCTTCACGTAGTTCTCGAGCCTTGGTTTTCAGCTCCATCAGCTCCTTTAAGCACTTCTCTGTATTGGTTATTCTAGTTATACATTCTAAATTTTTTTCAAAGTTTTCAACTTCTTTGCCTTTGGTTTGAGTGTCCTCCCGTAGCTCAGAGTAATTTGATCGTCTGAAGCCTTCTTCTCTCAGGTCATCAAGGTCATTCTCCGTCCAGCTTTGTTCGGTTGCTGGTGAGGAGCTGCGTTCCTTTGGAGGAGGAGAGGTGCTCTGCTTTTTAGAGTTTCCAGTTTTTCTGTTCTGTTTTTTCCCCATCTTTGTGGTTTTATCTACTTTTGGTCTTTGATGATGGTGATGTACAGATGGGTTTTTGGTGTGGATGTCCTTTCTGCTTGTTAGTTTTCCTTCTAACAGACAGGACCCTCAGCTGCAGGTCTGTTGGAGTACCCTGCAGTGTGAGGTGTCAGTGTGCCCCTGCTGGGGGGTGCCTCCCAGTTAGGCTGCTCGGGGGTCAGGGGTCAGGGACCCACTTGAGGAGGCAGTCTTCCCGTTCTCAGATCTCCAGCTGCGTCCTGGGAGAACCACTGCTCTCCTCAAAGCTGTCAGACAGGGATATTTAAGTCTGCAGAGGTTACTGCTGTCTTTTTGTTTGTCTGTGCCCTGCCCCCAGAGGTGGAGCCTACAGAGGCAGGCAGGTGTCCTTGAGCTGTGGTGGGCTCCACCCAGTTGGAGCTTCCTGGCTGCTTTGTTTACCTAAGCAAGCCTGGGCAATGGTGGGTGCCCCTCCCCCAGCCTCACTGCCGCCTTGCAGTTTGATCTCAGACTGCTGTGCTAGCAATCAGCGAGACTCCGTGGGGTAGGACCCTCCCAGCAGGTGCAGGATATAATCTCGTGGTGTGCCGTTTTTTAAGCCCGTCGGAAAAGTGCAGTATTCGGGTGGGAGTGACCCGATTCTCCAGGTGCCGTCCGTCACCCCTTTCTTTGATTAGGAAAGGGAACTCCCTGACCCCTTGCACTTCCCGAGTGAGGCAATGCCTCACCCTGCTTCGGCTCGCACACGGTGCACGCACCCACTGACCTGCACCCACTGTCTGGCACTCCCTAGTGAGATGAACCTGGTACCTCAGATGGAAATGCAGAAATCACCCGTCTTCTGCGTCCCTCAGGCTGGGAGCTGTAGACCGGAGCTGTTCTTATTCGGCCATCTTGGCTCCTCCTGTTGTAAAGATTTATAAAGTTGATAGATTTTAAATCCTTGGAACTGTGCCTTGTATATGGTGAAGAACATAAAAGTGCTGTCTTTCATTATTTTCACCAATAGTAATAAAAAAGCACAATTGTATAGTATATTAAACTTGTAATATAGTATATGCTCAGTAAATTGTTAATTAACTTTTGTGTTCATTTCCTAGTACATATATATCACTAAGGGAAGTGATACTAATGTTATTGCATGCATTAATGGTAACATTAATTATCTTCTTACACATTGAGCAAAAAAAGAAAATACCAGGCTGGCAAAACATCTTGGCCCAGAAACCTGCCTTCAGCAAAAAGACAAAAATGTGAGTGAAGAGAATATGCCTTTGAGAATTGAGAGGGTTGCATTTTGCCTATTATGTATAAAGATTTGCCAATTTCCCTTTCACAAACTATGACAGTGACACAGATTCTGGATGAGCAACCTGCATAATGCTTCAAGGGCACATCTCTTCTTCTAAGGCTGCAGGCTTACTGATGAGACAGAACACAGCCTCAGTTCCATCTGCTGTCATTTATCTGCCAATACAGATAGCAGATCTCTGTGGGTCTATTGGACTGCTCAAATGACTCACTATATTTTAGCAACTGAAGGGGAACCACTTCAGATCACTAAAGGTGGAAAACACCTGATGACACCTTCAATCGAAAGAAATGAGTATCCAAAATCTGAAACATTAGGCCCCACAATACAATGGCTCTAGTGACAGATAAAAATACTATTTCTAACCCGTATAGAATGAACTTGTTTTAAAGAGCTCAAAGAAAACTTTTATCACATTTATCTTCCACTTTTAATTAAAAAGATTATTTCTGAAATGCTAAAACTTTTGTTTTATTCACGTTTTAGAGGAAAGGAGAGGAAGAGAAACCACCTGTTACTTTCTTGATGCTGTACCCGGCACCTGCCCTTGATTGAAGATGAGTTTTGCATGGTGTCTGAACCAAAAATAACAAGTCCGTTAAAAATTATTGTCCTAAAAACCAGCAGATCAAACTACTTTTTTCTCAGAGGATTCACAAAGTATATTGTTTGGAAAGTCAAAGTCAGTGAAGAAAAAAGAGGAACATCCCTAAATATTGGTGGTGTCATTTATAATGTAAGACTTCACTAGAATGAGATTATCTTAGGTGTGAATGGAGAAAGGTAGGATGCATGCAGTGTGGAAGCAGCCAGATTCAACACACTAAAATCATTAACACGTATGTTTGTGTAGTTGTGTGTAATTTTGAGGGGGAGAAGAGGAATTTTGCCTTTAATTCTCACTCCAACCACTTGACCAATAATTGGGAATCGTCTCTTTTATCCCCTATTTTTGCCCCTTGTTCTATATGTTATTTTTTTGAGATGTTCTTTATCATAAAGTGCCTTTACGTAGGCAGTATATAAGCAGTATGCAAAATTGAGTCCCCATCATTGGCATTGATCTCAAAGTCCTTTTGTTGTTGTCAAATACCTTTGAATCTGTGTCTTCAAACTCTGCTTGGGTTCACTCAAATCAGTATATTTCTTTCCATATGTAGGTCTTTTGATTTTTGTCCTAGGTTGACTCTTTCCTGACTTCCCTTTTACATCAGAAATTAACATTTTCCTAATTATCCAGTCTAGAAATTTTAGTCATCATTACTTTTTCTTTTCATTCATTTTTAATATCCAATCCATCCTCAGGTTCAATTAATCCTTTCTTCAAACTCTACTTCCCCTGTCTTTCATTCTTCAGCTGAGTTCACATCACATAGGTCCTCATCCATTCATGCCATTCAACAGCAGATACTAACAGGCATCAACCTCCAGACTCGTTAAATTAATCCTACACACTATTTCCAGGTGACTTACTGAAAGTCTTCATTTGATCCTGTCACTCTCCCTTTCAGGACTCTTCCAGCAGGTCACAACTCACATATCTGCAGGAGCCAGGAGCTATTCAAATGGAGAAGGCAGGGGGATCCTGGGCAAGGAGGGTATAGATATATCCTCACCTGCATGTGCAGTGACTTCTGAGCTCCTCACAGTTGTTATCATGTGAAAATATAGGCCAGGGTTGGCAGGCTTTCTGATTTTTCAAGAGAACACAGAAATTAGACTTTTAAAAAGTTGATTCAATAAATATGACAGAAGGTATATTAGGGTTCTCTGGAAGAACAGAATTAATGGAATATACACACACACACACACACACACACACACACACGCACATATATAAAGGGTAGTTTATTAAGTATTAACTCACATGATCACAAGGTCCCACAATAGGCCATCTGTAGGCTGAGAAGCAAGGAGAGCCAGTCCAAGTTCCAAAACTGAAGAACTTGGAGTCCAATATTTCAGAGAAGGAAGCATCCAGCATGGGAGAAAGATGTAGGCTGGGAGGCTAGGCCAGTCTTTCTTTTCACATGTTTCTGCCTGCTTATATTCTAGCAGCGCTGGCAGCTAATTAGATTGTGCCCACCCAGATTAAGAGTGGGTCTGCACACTGACTCAAATGTTAATCTTCTTTGGCAACACCCTCACAGACACACCCAGGATCAATACTTTGTATCCTTCCATCCAATCAAGTTCACACTCAGGATTATCACAGAAGGCATACTATGTTCTGAGCTTTCTTCTCTGTACTGTAAAAAAAATACAGCAGTGAATGAAACCGACAAAAATTCTACCCTTGTGGAGTTTATATTCCAGCTGGGAGTGAAAGATGAAAATAATTTATATATTTTATATATGTGTAATATATAGAAATATATATTTATTTATATATCTATATTTAAAAATATATATGGGGAAGATTTTGTGATAAATACTATGAAGAAAAGTGTATTAGAGAAGAGGTTAATGAATGTGTGTGTGGTGGGTGATGGAATTTTAAGTGGTGTTAGGAAAGACCTCATTCAGAAGGTAGCATGTGAGCAAACATGAAGGAGGTACACAAAGTCCTCCTGCCATCATGGAGGGACAGTAAGAAGGTCCTGGCGGCTGGAGTGAAGTAGCAAAGTGGAGAATAAGGGAAAAAGTTGGAGATGAAACAGAAGGGGACTCAGAGCTCTATTCATCTTACTAGTGGCTTTGCCTTATTAAACAAAGACCTTTAAACAGATGTTAACAAGATCACTCTGACTCCTAATTTGGAGATGACTTTAGGGGAATAAGGGAAGAAAGAGAGATCAGTGAGAAGCAGAATTCTTTTTTTCAGGGTCTTTCTCATTGTTGTTCTCACTACCATCATCCTTTGGACAGACAGGTACTCTTTTTAACTCAATTTGATCTAAATGTGGGTTTAAAAAAAATCCTTTTCTTTGTTTAACAGCTGAGACAAAGCAGGAATTTTAAAGCAACGCTTTACGGACAAACTGTAAAATCAAAGTGACATGAAACTAGATAATTTGTTCTATCATAGGAGATATCTTATTCAAATGAAGTCCCCTAGGAGAAACTCTTCTTCTGACTCCCTCTTCACACTGGACAGCAGAGGCCATCTTTAACCTTCCCACAAGAGAGGGCTCCACAAGACATAGTCATTACTCAAGAGATTGAGAATCAAGACAGAGAAGTTTAGTCTCCTCCTATGCTTACTTAAGGCTCACCTCCTTAACTCTGATTTGCTCTCCGGAGTATCTCTATTCCTCTGGTGACTGTATACTGGGATTTAGTACAACATTTAGGGAAGTGCAACCTACTCAAAATATCCAAATATAGCACCATAATTCTAACACTCTAATAAGAGGCACATCCACGTATTTTCAAGGGTGGGGAAAGATCATTAAATAACAGTATGAGTCATATTATGTCCTCAGTAAATATTAGTTACCTTTTCTTCCTCTTGGAGTGACTTTTACCATCCTCTGTAACTCATCTAGCCTTATCTAATGGGAGGCCATTTTATTTTGGGATGGCATGACTACATAATTTCAAGCTATTTCTTATGTTATTTGCCCTCTCTTAAATATCTTCCCCTTACCTCCTTCTCATACAAACCTTAAAGTTCTTCATAGGTCACAACAACTTATAAGGTCTTTTACCTAACTGAACTGATGTCTTCTCTTTGCTGTACATTTACATGTCTATAACAATCATTTTTCATTTAAATATGAAACTCTTGGATATAAAAATATTAACTTGAAAAATAGTAACCCTGATTTGCTCTTTATACTTTAACACCTTTTGTTTCTTTGTTTATAAATCCACGGTGCGAAGCTGTTTATGCAGCAGAAATTTAGTAAACATTCTGTGAATGTCTGAAACATCCATTCATCAATCCACTCACACAAAAACATTAACATATACTTTGTCATGCATTGTTAGATGTTCAAGCATGAAAATCAAACAATAGTGAGGAATAATTTATTGTAAATATTATTTTTCAGGGAAGAGAACACTTTAGAAATAACTTCTTGAGAAATTGGTTTGGGAAAATAGTATATCCAAAATTAGAGAGCGCCATCTTGTGGGCAAGTGAGCATCTCACACAAATAATAACTATTTTAAGTTGCAAAAATAGAATTTCTTCTCTTTTTTTCTTACAATTCAAATCTCCTTTTTACTGTAAATATTTGTATTGATGCATAATAATTATACATATTTAGGAGGTACATGTGATATTTTGATTCATGCATACAATGTGTGATGATCAAATCAGGGTATTTAAGATAACCATCACCTCAAACAATTATTATTTTTTGTGTTGGGAACACTTCAGCTCTTCCAGATATGTTGAAATATACAATAAATTATTGTTAGCTATAGTCACCTTTCTGTGTTATCAAACACTAGAACTTATTTCTTCTATCTAACTATATGCTTGTACCCATTAACTAACCTCTTTTCATCCCACCTCTCTCTTCCCAGCCTCTGGTAACCATCATTCTACTCTCTACCTCCAAGAGATCCACTGTTTTAGCTCCCACATATGAGTGACAACATGCCATATCTGTCTTTCTGTGCCTGGCTCATTTCACTTATTGTAATGACCTCCAGTTCCATCAAGGACACTTAGGTTGATTCCATATCTTGGCTATTGTGAATAGTGCTGCAATAAACATGGGGGTGCAGGTGTACTTTTAATATACTGATTTCCTTTCCTTTGAATAAATTCCTACTGGTGGGATTGCTGGATCATATGATAGTTTTATTTTTAGTTTTTTGAGAAACTTCCATACTGTTTTCTATTATGGCTGTACTAATATACATTCCCACCATCAGTGTATAGGAGTTCTCTTTTCCCAGCACCCTTCCCAGCATCAAATAAAATCTTTTAAAGAGGCTCTCTCTGTCCTTGCTGAAGAACTGAAAATATATATTAAAATTTTATATAATTAATCATATTTTAAACAATCCTTAGAAACTAATTGTAATATTTACAATTTACTTTTAAATTTCTTGAATAACTAAAAATGAAGGCTCAGCAAAGAAATTACTAAATATCATAAACATGACATACTTTTCATAAGAAAGCTTATAAAACTGTTAATGAAAAAGGAGACAGAATTCTTAGAGATTATCTCTTTAAGGGATCTATCACTTTTTGGGTATCTCAGGGTGCTTTGAAAATTTGACTAGATCAAATCTCTCTTGAAAAATGTAAATATACACACAATTTTTCATATAGTTTCAGGGGCTTCACCAACTCCCCTGTGGTTGACTCATGAACCCATTCATGAACTTCATATTTTAAATACTTACATTTTACATAATATACAATTAAAGTCTAGAAGGTTTGGGGGTAAAAACTAAAATTTGATTCCATTATCTCTTCATCCCCAAAACCTCATGCTCACACAATTTTATAAGATTGATATAGCTAGATCAAATCATGATGAAATATATTTGCTACATTGTTTGAGTTCCTAAGCTAAATCTTAATACTTATAGTTTCTAGGCTATTAATGTTCCTTACATCAACAAAAATAAATATTTAATATTAGGTTCATGTCATTCATGGTATATCTGTCACAAATACCCTTGATGTCCATTCTATCCAAAATAAAAGATGTATTATGGATTTCCTTCTTTTTCAGGGCTGGGTAGAATTCCAGTGTGTGAGTGTGTGTGTGTATGTGTGTGTGTGTGTGTGTTTATGTACCACATTTTCTTTATCCATTCATTGTTGATGAACACTTAGGTTGATTCTGTATCTTTGCTATTGTAAATAATGCTATAATGAACATGGGAGTGCAAATATCTTTTTGACACGCTGATTTCATTTCCTTTGGATATATACCTAGTAGTGAGATTGCTGGATAATATGGTAGTACTATTTTTAGCTTTTAAAGAACCTTGATGCTGTTTTCCTTAATGGCTATGCGAATATACATTCCCACCAACAGTGTAAACATCTTCCCTTTTCTCCGCATCCTTGCCATCTTTCATCTTTTTTGTACTAACAGGTATGAGGTGATATCTCGTTGTGGTTTTAGTTTGCATTTCCTTGATTATTAAGTGATGTTGAACATTTGTTTCATATACCTGTCGGCCATTGGTATGGCTTCTTTTGAGAAACGTCTGTTTAGATCCTTTTCTTGTTTTTTAATCAAGTTATTTGTTTTCATACTATTGACCTTTTTGAGTTCCTTATATATTTTGGAAATCCTGTCATTTGGGATCACATGGATGAATCTGGATGACGTTATGTTAAGTGAAATAAGCCAGGCACAGAATGACAACCACCACATGATCTCATTTAAATGTGAAAGCTAAAAAGGTCAAACTCATAGAAACAGAATAAAATGGTTGTTACCAGGGCTGGTGGGTGGGGGCTGAAGACTGGGGCAATGTTAGTCAAAGGACACAAAATTTCAGTTAAACAGGAGGAATAAGTTCCAGAGATCTATTGTACCTCAGGGTGACTATAGTTAACAACAATGCATTGCATACTTGAAAATGGCTAAAAGAGTAGATTTTAAGTGATCTTGCCACAAAAAAAGATAAGTTTGTGAGGTAATGCATATATTAATTAGCTTGATTTAGCCACTTCACAATGTATACATCTATGTAAATAAAATGTTTTACATCATAAATATATACATTCTTATTTGTCAATTTTTAAGTATATATATACCTTTTAGAATTACAGCTTAGCCTTGGGTTAATGAAGTCGTGACAGTACGAGGTTTATAAAACTGAACAAAGAATCCTAACCATACGCCACCCTAACTATGGAAATACAATGGAACTATTAGTTTTCTGTTTCCTCTGTCTTTCTCATTGAGAAATCATGTCCCTTCATAAAAATCATTTCTCTGTGTCAGATCATTGGAGCTCTTTTTTTCTCCATTATTATTTATAATAGCTTGTCTTATTCATCTCTTGCTAGTATGAACCTTAGTAACCTAGGTTAGTGTTTCCCAAAGTAGGTTTTGTGGAATGCTAATATCAACAGGTACTACCTGCAAAATGGTTGCATGGTCAAATAAGCTGAGCTTCATAAAATTAAACTGATATATTACTGGAAGCTAAATAAATATTGTAAATATCCAGGAAGGAGATACATAGGCAAAATATTCCAAACTTTATTCAATATGTAACTTTTTGTTTGCTTACAGAGTAATGGGGTTGGGTGCTCCACAGAGAACATTATGGCACATGCTGAACTAGAGATAAAAAAGATAGATTTAAAAATATATGCAGATTGCTTGGGCAAATTTCAGCAGGATAGTGAGAAATTGATTTCTAGTGTAGAATATTCTGGGAAATGAGATTTTTTTACATTACGTGACCCTAATTCAAATATTATGATTAATTTTAAGTAAGCAGGCAATTTGATGTAATGGAGAAAGCACTCACCTGAAACAGAGTTAACGTGTTTCATTCCTTGGTACAGTCGTGCTGGTTTTTAAGTGATTAGCAATTCATTTTACCTCTCCAGCTAAGGTAAAGGAATTCTTGTAGGAGTAATAGAAGCCCTGTGATTAGTATAAAACTTAGATTAAGATGCTTTGTGCAGCAATTCCCATGGCATATTTCTTTTTGTCTTTTCTCTTTCTCTCCCTCCCTCCCTCCCTCCCTTCCTCCCTTCCTCCCTTCCTCCCTTCCTCCTGCGCTGCCCTGCCCTTCTTTTCTTTTTCTTTCTTTCTTTCTTGACAAGGTCCTGTTTTGTGCCCCAGGCTGGAGTACCTGGGCTCAAGCTATCCTCCCACCTCAGCCTCCCAGAAATCCTGGGATTGCAGACATGAGCCACCATGCCCAGCCCCAAGTCATATTCTAAAACATGGCTTACTCTGATATTAACTGCCGTCTACAGGGGAATGGTCTAATTACTCTGCAAATGCTCTCCACCTTCTAGAGTAGTCACATTCCAATTAGTATATTTAAAGCTCTTAGAAGTCATGTAATAAAAAAAAATATTTTCTTTAAGATTTTGAAGCCATATTTACAAATTATTTGACTCTCTAGTCTTTTTCTTATTTTTATTATTCAACTGGACTCTTAACATCTCAAAAACTAGTATTCAATGTAACAGTTTGGAAAATGTTCTTATACCTTTTCTACTTTTAATAGATAAAATTGTTTTTAATTCATGCTAACAGAGATGAACCAACAATCTAAAAGAATGGACTCCTAATCAATTGTAGTGAATTGACCATATGTTCGTATTATCTGTAATTAAATGGAGGAATTTAAAAGGAGAGGTGTGAGAATGGAAGAGAAGCCTGCCTCCCCACATCCTATCCAAGGCTCCTGTTTCTACCCACACACCCTACCACAGAAATACCCAAGATTTATTTTCTAGAGAAACGTTCTCAGAAAGGGTCAGGACTCTGAGAGAGAAGATGTAGCACGCTGCAGGGATGAGGTGTGGGGCTGAAACAAGGAATGAAGGGAATGTCTGTGTTGCAGGTCTGGTTCTCTGAGAGACTCCGAGATAGAGATTGCGATGCAGGATGTTTATGGGGAAGTGTTCTCAGTGTGAGCACCACAGGAAGAAGAGTAGGAACAGGGTTAAAGGCTCAATGGAGGCCTCTTCTGGTTCAGTTGGGGTTTCTAAAACTTAGGACTCTATACTATCTCCTTCCCATTTATCAAATAGCCATTGTCTGCAGACTGCTCTGTATAAATGGGTATAATCTTGGGCAAGAGCAGTATACCCTCTACTGGAGAAACACATGCTGAGGGGAATCTGGGCAGTGCATTTCAACATCCAGAATAGTCAGCGTCATGAATGCTGAAACCTCGCCTCCTACCCCCCCCCTACCTAAAATGAAAGTAATCAGATTAATGATAAATTACTTAAAAAAATAGATGCTGGAGTACAATAGAGTAATGGCTTCAATATTTTGAAGGAATTTACATTTCAACATAGACTCCTTTAGCAAGTCAAACTATGAACTAGTGTAAAGACAGAATAAAGCCATCTTTAGTGATGCAAGATCCAAAAATGTAAAATATTAATACTATTCACTTAATTTGCCACTTGAGCTTCTATAAAATGCGACCCACAAAAAGCAGGAAGCTATCAAAAAGGAAATCATGAGATCCAATAATCAACACGGGAAATAACAGAAAGAATGCTTAGGATGTCAGATTTCTAGCGGGCCTAGAAAGCAACTAGCTGAGAAGTACAGATTGAAGCAAGAGGTGTTGAGGAGGCCGAAAAGAGAAAATGAAATTGATAGATTATCCAATTTGCTAGAGCATCTGAGAGGGGTGGCAGATATGAGTACCATTTGGAAAAGAACCAAAGCAATTATTAGCTACTAGCAAAACAGAAGTTGAGCTGTAAAGCAAATATGTACATATTACATACATAGTAAATAAGATTTATATATAGTAAAAATATGTAAACAGTGATTGTTAATTTAACTAAAAATTATGATGTAACTAGGTGAAAAAAGGGAACTGGAGATCAGTATAAGATAATTAAATGTTTATTATGATAAGAAATGAATAGATAATGTCTAAAAAAATGAAAATCAAGAAAAAAAACCCAGTATAAGCATATTACTTAGAATTATAGAGTTAATTACCAGCAGAAAAAAAATGACTTGAGAAAGAGCATTCACAATGAATATATATAGTTTTGCAGACTGTTTTTTGAATAAGGCTTTCAGTATAATTTTAAAATTATATGTGCATAATTTCTCTATTTATCCTGATGGGTGAGTTAAATTGCCCTGACAACCTCTAAATCTTGTAACAACAAAGGTGATAGTGATTGCTGTTTCCCATACTACATATCATCGACAGGGAGCTCTGCTGCACAGCCTCCTCACTCTGGTACAGAAACTGACAGAGTTACCATCATGGACTTTGTTGATCCTTCTGGCAGAAGGAGAAAGGGGAAGAGATGGAGAGTCTCACACCAGCGAATCAACGCTTGACCGCTGATTGGCCAGAATTAGTCACGTGGCTCCATTCAACTACAAGAGGGTTATTAAGTGCATCTACATGTGTCCTGAGGGTGGAGAGCTACAAAGAGAGAGCCAGTATCGCTAATGGTTGCCTCAATTTCTCTCATAATAATTGTTAAGTAAAAATAAAATAGAGCTTGGCGCAGTGGCTCACGCCTATAATCCTAGCACTTTGGGAGGCCCAGGTGAGAGGACTGCTCGAGTCTAGGAGTTCATGACCAGCCTGGGTAACTTGGCAAGACACCGTCTCCTCAAAAAATAAAATAAACTAAAAAAATAAAAAAATAGCCAGGTGTGGTGGCATGGGCCTGTAGTCTCAGCTACTTGGAAAGCTGAGGCAGGAGGATTGCTTGAGTCCAGGAAGTTGAGACTGCAGTGAGCCGTGTTTGCACCACTCGCTCTTCAGTTTGGGTGACAGAGGGAGACCCTATCTCAAAACAAATACAAAAACAAAAACAAAAATGGTTTACTTCTAGCTAAAAATTTAATTAAAAATTAAAAATTCCTATGGATAATCAGCATGTAAATATTTGTGTGATAAATATGTATGTATATAAGCAAAATATGTATATAAACATACATATGGATTATATATGTATAATTTATATTTTTATATTTGGTTTTTTCATATGTGTATTATTGAGTCCTTAAACAAATGTTTTTTGAATAGCTTCTATTTACCAGGCATTGTTCCAGGTTCTGGGTATTCAATAGTGAACAAAACAGACAGACACCCCTATTTCTGTGTAGATGGAATGGTAGGGACAGAGAGACTCAGTAAGCATAGTAAATAAATACATTGTGTAGCGTCTTAGAAGGCTCTCAGTGCTAGGGAACAAATAGTGCAATAGCAGGGGAATTCAATATAGAGGCTGAGAATATGGTTAGAATTTGCAATAGGGAAATCAGGTTAGAAAGGGCCCTTTGAGGCAAGGATTGAAGGGGAGTGGGGATAGATTCGTGGGCAAATGGGCAGGGAATGCAAATATCCTGAGACTGGAACAGGCTTGCGATTTTCCAGGAATGGCTGGAAGGCTAGTGAGGCTGCAGTGAGGGGACATAAGTGAGATCGTGAATGGGGACATAATAGGGGGCGTCATGTGAATATATGGGATGTAGAGACCATGCTAAAGACTGCCGTACTCTCAGTTAATTGATTGAACTCTGAGTGAAACACTTGAATTTACACCAGGAAATAAATTGCCCAGCATCTAGAAGATGATTAATATTTCATGTAAACCAACTTGGTCACACTATGAAGATGGAAATGTAAAACTTGTTACTTTTCTATCCATTATTAATTCATTAAAGCTCGTCCATGCTTTATATACTGCACTAAGCATTTATGTTTCAGCAAAGTATTGGCATAAAATAAAGCTTACAGGATGGCACGAAGGCAATATTTTTTGAGTGTCTACAGCATGCCACAAAATGATTTCAATGCTTAGAATAATTGAATTACATAAATATAATGTCCCCATTTTATAGGCGAAAATACTGAGGCTCAACAGACATAAAATGGCTTGAGTTACCAGGCTACAGTAGAACTAGGATTTAAGTCCAGGTCAGTCTGACCCCAAAACCTTTTCTTTTTTCCTTGTTTGGATTTACCACCCCCAAAAATGTCTTGTAATGCAGATTTCCTGGGTCCAGGGAATTGTTTAAGTTTTTGTTCTAAAAACTTTCTTATGAAGCAGATTACATATGGAAAATGACCCTATGGACTATGAGAATTGGCCTTTAGAGAATGTCACTGCCAGCCCTGTTGGTATCTATAAGAACCAATAAGCATTATTTACAGAGAATGATATACACAGTGATAATTAAGAAATAACTATATTTATGATGACAATTTTGCCAAATTTACTAGAAAAAATAAAATATCCTCTGATTTGAGATTTATTGTTCTTTTCTTTTGCAGGTAAGTTTGGATTTTTTTTTTTTGCTTGTGGAATAGAGGTATGGTATCACTTTTTTCTGAATTTTATTTTAATTGCTTTTAACATTGAGCACCTTTCATAAGTAATATGTTTCACCACCCATTCGGTTGTTGTTGTTGTATATATTTGGAAAGTAACCTTGTGGGTTTGCGTTATTTGATTCAGAAATTTTACATATGTGATTCCATATGGTAAATCTATGCAGTGTTTGTGTTTGGGTTTGTGTTTAAATTATTTCTGTGTCAAGTATAAGGAAGAGGATTGTAGTGGGGGGTCTGTGTCAGGGAAATGGGGGACTGTAAAGAACAGAGGAAAGAATATGCATGTAATGAGAGGTTGAAAGGCTGAGAAGGGCAGCTCCAGGCGTGTAATCTACAATGGCCATGAATGCATGTCATGAGGAAAAGATGCCTTTTCATGAACAAAATAATCAACTGAAAACTGTTTTCATTCACTTTTCTAAGCCCCTAGTTTTTTGTTTTCTCCTATTATTGTGCAAAATTTCTGGCCAGACTATTGCTGACATGTACCTTTGAATAAAAAAAATGGCTGTAACTATTCTGAAACATGTTAAGTTAGAAAGCAATAAAATAGATCCACTTCCTGGAAAAAAGCTCTTATTAACTATATGTCAGCTATTTCAGATAAGGAGTAGGAAGTTTCAGTAAAGCTTCTAGATACACAAAAGAGAGGATAAAATATTAGAGGGACTTAGAAAGACGTGATATTTGCACTGAGGAAAGAAGGTAGCCTGTAAGTTGACCACATAGGACCACGGCTTTATTATTGTGCACTGTGCTTTCATTAGTATATAAAAGAGGTGATTGTGTGAGATTTGAATCAAGCATGAACTTAAACTAAATCCCATATTAATTATAAATGGTATGTTTACTTTATTCAAAAAAAGATATATGTTTCTCAAAATAATTGCAAATATTATTATTAATTATATAAAAATAAAGAGGAATGAGGATACTAATCTACTCATCTAAGTTCTAGCTAAGAGATGAGGTAGCAAAGGAGGAAAAAGTTCTTCAGTTCCTGGTCTTGATGGGTAAAGAGATTTGATCTCATTGTATTCTCTCCAATATAATCATATTAATATCGAAGTCATCAGAACGGAGTTGATATTATCAAGCTAAGTAAATATTAGAAAAATAAAAATTAACAAATGGTTTCACTAAAACTACAAAGTTTGTACCTGCACCACAAAGCTAATGGACTGGCCTACAATGGTCTTTGTTGTAACTAGTATTCCGGGGGTTGATGGAAAGGGAGTGGAATTAAAGGGCATTGTCAAA
Source organism: Gorilla gorilla gorilla (assembly GCF_029281585.2). Lineage (NCBI taxonomy): Eukaryota > Metazoa > Chordata > Mammalia > Primates > Hominidae > Gorilla > Gorilla gorilla. The sequence continues at coordinate 50,836,306 of NC_073243.2, forward strand.
TGTCATGGCATCCAATCTAATTATCAGAGCTCTAGCTCCAGGGTCAGCAAACTTTTTCTGTGACAAGCCAGATAGTAAATATTTTAGCCTTTTGGGGCCATAAGAACTCTGTAGTAACTACTCAACTCTGCTGTTGCAGAGCAAATGCAGTTATCTGTAGACAATCTGTAATGAATGAGCATAATATGTTCCAATAAACTTTATTTACAAAATGAAAAAAAGTAGTGGGCAGGATTTGCTCTGTGGTAGTTTTCCAACCCTTACCTAGCTCCCTTTGAAATAAAAAAAAAACTTAAGTAAACTTTAAAAATTTTGGAACAAGATGCATGTTGGCTCCCTTCAGATACAGATAAACACTTGGTCTAAGAATGAAATGTTGTTCAACTGGAGTTCAGAAGCAAGATATGAACTTCTCAAAAGCTTTGATGAATTTAAACACTAGAGGGCACAAAAGGACATTTTTAAGTCAAGGACCTCTTGTAAACAGAACACTACAATTATGAGAAACTGCCTGAAGTAGAGCGATGTGACCTCAATGTGCATAATTTGTTTGAAATGTCAGCCTGTAGCTCTTGTGACCTCACTGACCACAAAAACTTGAAGTGGTTGACCACCTTCATGTTGCTGTAATAATAGCCACATGTCTTTCTTCTTTTTTTCCTACTTCTTTCTCACTTCTTTCTCTCTCTCTCTTCTTTTTTTTTTTTTTTTGATTGCTTTTGGCCCTTTCATAAAATATGGCCAAAATTGAGTATTTATATGATGGGATTTTTTTTCATTTCATAATAGTTTTTTTAATTGCTTTAGATTCTAATTTTCATGTGGTGAGTCCTATTTGTAGTAAATAAGTTATTTTGAATTATGTTGTGTCAATCTTTTATAAAATCATAATAAAATAATGCATATGATTTATGCATATAATAATGTATATTGACAGATGTCATCTGTTACATTGATTTTTGAACTAATTTGAAAGTTTTATTTCAGAAAAATGCTTAAAAATCAGCAGAAGCCTGAAGCCTTAAAATTACTCCTACCCTTTAACACATGGACACAAAGATGGTAACAGTAGACACTGAGGATTCCAAAAACCAGGAGGGCAAAGGGGAATAAGGGATGAAATACTACCTACTGGGTACAATGCTCACTACCTGGGTGATGGGATCAGCACTGCCCCAAACCTCAGCATCACGCAATATACTCATGTAACCAACCTGTACATGTAGCCCCTAAATCTAAAATAAACATTGATATTTTAAAAATCCTACCCCTTAATTTAGTAATTCTGCTTGTAGATATTTGGATTGTGGAAGTAATTTGGGATATTAAAATATTTATATTCAAAGATATTCACCATAAAAATGCCTATAATATTGAGAACCTAGGTACATTCTATGTATTTCACATGAACTAATGTTTAAATAAATTTTCATATTAGACCCAGCCAATAGAATCTTGTCAACCATTAAAAATATTTTCAAATGACATTAAATGATAGAGAAAATGGCTTATAGTAAACCATGAATGCAAAGCAGAATCCAAAAATTATGTACATCAAATCTCAATTGAATGTTAAAATTAGATGCATAAATATATGTATATACATATAAAAATAAAGAAAATGAGCCAGATTTACAAGTTGCCTCTCGGTATAGATGATTTTTTTTAAAATTTAATTTTCTGAATTTTCCAAATTTCTATCATGAATATTCATCATTCATATGGTCATAAAAAATAAGTATTATTCAAACAGAAAACTATTTTTGCATTCTGACAGCACTTTTTTAGGTGTGATTCTTAGATCAGTGGTGCTAAAAGTCAGAAGGTTATAAGGAAATTATTTATGTATCAGGCAATCAGTTTAAATGAATTATTGATTGTTACGCAGACACATCATTAGAGTCACTTTTTTAGCCCTGGGATGGGATGATTTGTCTCAGGTTTGGGTGTTGTGGCTTAGTTGCCGTGCACTAGGCAGTGAAGACCAAGAAGGAACAAGGGCCTGCTGGAGAGGCCTGCAGTGCTGATATTGAACATGGACTTCCCTGTAAGCTCCCTGGACTGTGGTAAAGCAGGACACATCACACACACACACACACACACACACACATGTGGACACACACACACACACATGTGGACACACACACTCATGCTCCTCTACCCTTTTTCTCTTCTAAATCTGCTTTCTGCCCTTGCCTTTCCCTATGAATGGATGTGTGTGGAGAGGAGCTGGAGAGACAGCAGGGGTCTGAAAGATGCTAACTTGGACTTTTTCCTGAGCAAAGAATTCCTTAAGAATGACCTAGTATCAAGATTTTGAAGAACTCTCATAAATAATATGGGCAAAAATGTGACAGCAATGTGGCACAATGCAAAAGCTTGTCACTAGTTTCAGCCCAGCTTTTCCTCGTGATTGTTTTGAGTAGCATGAATTATCCTCTAAAAATGTTGGTTTTTATTCCTTTTTCATTTTGTACAAACATACCTAAAAGGGTGAACATAGTATAAGCAAAGACACAACGTTGGAACTATAAGGAATAATTTTTTCTTAATTCACTATGTATTTTTCTAACAGTTTTCTTAGAGCTTTTAATCCTTAGAACCTAGGAGATGGAGGACTATATACTCGGGTTTACTTTTCTTTCTTTTTTTTCTTGAGTTCTTTTTTTTAACTTTTAAGTTCAGGGGTACATGTGCAGGTTTGTTATATAGGTAAACTTGGGTCACAGGGGCTTCTTGTACACATTATTTTGTCACCCAAGTATTAAGCCTACTACCTATTAGTTTTCCTGATCCTCTCCCTCCTCCCACCTTCTACCCTCTGGTAGGCCCTAGTGTGTGTTGTTCCCCTCTTTGTGTCCATGTGTTCACATCAATTAGCTCCCACTAATAAGTGAGAACATATGGTATTTGGTTTTCTGTTCTTGCATTAGTTTGCTAAAGATAATGGCCTCCAGCTCTATCCATGTTCCTGCAAAGGACATGATCTCATTCTTTTTTATGGCTGCAGAGTATTCCATGGTGTGTATGCACCACATTTTTTTTATCCAGTCTATCATTGATGGGTGTTTAGGTTAATTCTATGTCTTTGCTATCGTGAATAGTGCTGCAATGATCATACACATGCCTGTGTCCCTATAATTTCTATTCCTTTGGGTATATGCCCAGTAATGGGATTGCTGGGCCAAATGGTATTTCTTTTTTAGGTCTTTGAGGAATTGCCACACTGTCTTCTACAATTGTTGAACTAATTTACACTCCCACCAACAGTGTATAAGTTGACTTTTTAATACTAGCCATTCTGACTGGTGTGAGATGGTATTTCATTGTGGTTTTGATTTGCATTTCTCTAATGATGAGTGATGTTGAAGACTTTTTCATATGATTGTTGGCTGCATGTATGTCTTTTGAAAAGTGCCTGTTCATGTCCTTTGCCCACTTTTTAATGGGGTTGTTTTTTCTTGTAAATTTGTTTAAGTTCCTTATAGATGCTAGATATTAGACCTTTGTTGAATAGTTTGCAAAAATTTTCTCCCATTTTATAGGCTCACTCTGTTGACAGCTTCCTTTCCTGTGCAAGAGCTCTTTAGTTTAATTAGATCTCATTTGTCAATTTTTGCCTTTGTTGCAATTGGTTTTGGTGTCTTTGTCATGACATTTTTTTTTATTTTTTTTTTTTGAGATGGGTGTCTCACTCTGTCACCCAGGCTGGAGTGCAGTGGCATGATCTCGGCTCACTGCAACCTCCTCCTCCTGGGTTCACGCCGTTCTCCTACCTCAGTCTCCTGAGTAGCTGGGACTACAGGTGCCCACCACCATGCCCAGCTAATTTTTTGTATTTTTAGTAGAGACAGGGTTTCACTGTGTTAGCCATGATGGTCTCAATCTCCTGACCTCGTGATCCGCCTGTCTCAGCCTCCCAAAGTGCTGGGATTACAGGTGTGAGCCACCACACCCGGCCTGTCAGGACATCTTCACCTGTTCCTGTGTCCAAGATGGTATTGCCTAGGTTGTCTTCCAGGGTTTTTATAGCTTTGGGTTTTACATTTAACTATTTAATACATCTTGAGTTAAGTTTTGTATATGGTGTAAAGAAGGGGTCCAATCTTCTGCATATAGTTAGCCAGCTATCTCAGCATCATTTATTGAATAGGGAATCTTTTCCCCAATGCTTGTTTTTGTTAGGTTTGTCACAGATCAGATAGTTGTAGGTATATGGTCTTATTCCTAGGTTCTCTATCCTGTTCCATTTGTCTATGTGTCTGTTTTTGTACCAGTACCATGCCGTTTTGGTTACTGTGGCCCTGTAGTATAGTTTGAAGTCGGGTAGCATGATGCCTCTAGCTTTGTTCTTTTTGCTGAGGATTGCCTTAGCTATTCGGGCTCTTTTTTGGTTCCATATGAACTTTAAAATAGTTTTTTCTAGTTCTGTGAAGAATCTCAATGATAATTTAATAAAAATAGCACTGAATCTGTAAGTTGCTTCAGGCGGTATGGCCATTTTAACAATATTGATTCTTTCTGTCCATGATCATGGAATGTTTTTCTATTTTTTTGTGTCATCTCTCATTTGTTTGAGCAGTGTTATGTAGTTCTCCTTGTAGAGATTTTTCACCTCCCTGGTTAGCTGTATTCCTAGGTATTTTATTCTTTTTGTGGTGATTGTGAATGGGATTGCATTCCTGATTTGGCTCTCAGCTTGACTATTGTTGGTGTGTAGGAATGCTAGTTATTTTGCACATTAATTTCATATCCTGAAACTTTGCTGAAGTTGTTTATCAGTTTAAGAAGCTTTTGGGCTGAGATTGTGTGGTTTTCTAGATATAGGATTGTGTAATCTGCAAACTGGGATAGTTTGACTTCGTCTCTTCCTGTTTGAATGTGCTTTATTTCTTTCTCTTGTCTAACTGCCCTAGCCAGGACTTCCAAAATGTTGAATAGGAAAGGCGAGAGAGGGCATCCTTGTCTTGTGCCCATTTTCAATGGTAATACTTCCAGCTTCTGCCCATTCAGTATGATGTTGCCTGTGGGTATATCATTGATGGCTCTTATTTTTTGAGGGCTGTTCCTTCAATACCTAGTTTATTGAGAGTTTTTAACATGAAGCAATATTGAATTTTATCAAAGGCATTTTCCACATCTTTTGAGAAAGTCATGTGTTTTTTGTCTTTAGTTCTGTTTATGTGATGAATCACATTTATTGATTTGCATATGTTGAACCAACCTTGCATCTCAAGGATGAAGCCTACTTGATTGTGGTGGATAAGCTTTTTGATGTGATACTGGATTTGGTTTGCCAGTATTTTATGGAGGATTCTTGCATCAATGTTCATCAAGAATATTGGTCTGAGTTTTAAATTTTTGTTATATTTCTACCAGGTATTTGTCTCAGGAAGATGCTGGCCTTGTAGAATGAGTTAGGGAGGAGTCCGTCCTTCTCAGTTTTGGGGAATAGTTTCAGCAGGAATGGTACCATCTCTTCTTTGTACATCTGGTAGAATTCAGCTGTGAATCAGTCTGGTCCTGGGGTTTTTTTGGTTGGTAGGCTATTTATTACTGACTCAATTTCAGTGCTTTTTATTAGTCCGTTCAGGGATTCAGCTTCTTCCTGATTCAGTCTTGGGAGAGTATGTGTGTCCGGGAATTTATCCATTTCTTCTAGTTTTTCTAGTTTATGTGCATAAAGGTGTTCATAATACTCTCTGATGGTTGTTTGTATTTCTGTGGGGTCAGTGGTAATATCCCCCTTATCATTTCTGATTGTGTTTATTTGAATCTTCTCTCTTTTCTTTATTAATCTAGCTGGTGGTCTATGTAGTTGATTAATTTTTTCAAAAAAAGAACAACTCCTGGATTCACTGATCTTTTGAATGGTTTTCTGTGTCTCAATATTCTTCAGTTCAGCTCTGATTTTGGTTATTTCTTGTCATCTGCTGGCTTTGGGATTTGTTTGCTCTTGGTTCTCTAGTTCTTTTAGTTGTGATGTTAGGCTGTTGACTTGAGATCTTTCTAACTTTTTGATTTGGGCATTTTGTGCTATAAATGCCTGTCCTAACACTGCCTTAGCTATTTTCCAGAGGTTCTGGTATGTTGTATCTTTGTCCTCATTTGTTTCAAAAACCTTATTGATTTCTGCTTTTATTTCATTATTTACCCAAAAGGCATTCAGGAGTTCAGGAGAAAAGGCATTCAATTTCCATGTAATTGCATGGTTTTGAGTGAATTTCTTAGCCTCAGCTTCTAATTTGATTGCACTCTGGTCTGAGAGATTGTTTGTTATTATTTCAGTTCTTTTGCATTTGCTGAGTAGTGTTTTACTTTTGATTATGTGATCAATTTTAGAGTATGTGGCATGTGGCAGTGAGAAGAATGTATATTCTGTTGTTTTTGGGTGGGGACTTCTGTAGATATCTATCAGATCCATTTGATCCAGTGCTAAGTTCAAGTCCTGAGTATCTTAATTTCCTGTCTTGATGATCTATCTAATATTTTCAGTGATATGTTAAAGTCTCCTGCTATTATTGTGTGGGAGTCTAGGTCTCTTTGGAGGTCTCTAAGAACTTGCTTTATGAATCTGAGTGCTTCTCTCTGTTGGGTGTGTGTATATTTAGGATAATTAGATCTTCTTGTTGAATTGAACCCTTTACCATGATGTAATGCCCTTCTTTGTCTTTTTTATCTTTGTTGGTTTAAAGTCTTTTTTGTCAGAAACTAGCATTGCAACCCCTGCTTTTTTCTGTTTTTCATTTGCTTGGTAGATTTTCCTCCATCCCTTTATTTTGAGCCTATGTGTATCATTGCATGTGAGATGGATCTCTTGAAGACAGCATACCAGTGAGTCTCGATTCTTTATCCAGCTTGCCACTCTGTGTCTTTTAATTGAGGCATTTAGTCCATTTACATTTAAGGTTAATATTGTTATGTGTGAATTTGATTCTGTCATCATGATGTTAGCTGGTTATTTTGCAGACTTGTTTATATGGTTGTTTTATAGAGTCATTGGTCTGTACCCTTCAGTGTGTTTTTGTAGTGTCTGGTAATGGTCTTTCCTTTCTATATTTAGTGTTTCTTTCAGGAGTTCTTGTAAGGCATGTCTGGTGGTAACAAATTCCCTCAGTATTTGCTTGTCTGAACAGGATATTATTTCCCCTTCACTTATGATGCTTAGTTTGGCCAGATATGAAATTGTTGGTTGGAATTTCCTTTTAAGAATGGTGAATATTGGCCCTCAATCTTTTCTGGCTTGTAGAGTTTCTGCTGAGAGGTCCACAGTTAGTCCGATGGGCTTCCTTTTGTAGGTGACCTTACCTTTCTAGCTGCCTTTAACATGTTTTCTTTGATTTCAACCTTGGAGAATCTAATGATTGTGTGTCTTGGGGATGACCTTCTTGTGAAGTACCTTACCAGGAGTTTCTGCATTTCCTGAATTTAAATGTTGGCCTCTCTAACTAGGTTAGGGAAGTTCTCATGGATAACACCCTGAAATATGTTTTCCAAGTTGGCTTCATTCTCCTCATGTATTTCAGGGACACCAATGAGTCGTAGATTCAGTTTCTTTACATAATCTCATATTTCTCGGTTTTGTTCATTCCTTTTCATTCTGTTTTCTCTATTCTTGTCTGACTGTCTTATTTTAGAAAGCCAGTTTTCAAGCTCTGAGATTTCTGAGATTTTTTCCTCTACTTGGGCTGTTCTGTTATTAGTACTTGTAATTACATTATGAAATTCTAATAATGTTTTCAGTTCTATCAGGTTGGTGACATTCTTGTCTATACTGGCTGTTTGTCTGTCAGTTCCTGCATTGTTTTATCATGATTTTTAGCTTCCTTCCATTGGGTTTCAACATACTCCTGTACTTCAGTGATCTTCATTCCAATCCATATTTTGAATTCTATTTCTGTCATTTCAGCCATCTCAGCCTGGTTTAGAAGCTTGCTTTAGAAGGGATGCGGTTGTTTGGAGGAAAAAAGGCACTCTGGCCTTTTGAGTTTTCAGGGTTCTTGTCCTGATTCTTTCTCATCTTTGTGGACTTTTCTACCTTTAATGTTTGAGGTTGCTGACATTTGAATGTTTTTTCTTTTCCTTTTATCCTATTTGATGACCTTGAGGGTTTGATTGTGGTATAAGGTGGATTCAGCTGATTGGCTTCATTTCTGGAAGATTTTAGGGGTCCAACACTCAGCTCCCAACTTCTGGACTGTGTGCACTAACTCTGGGGGACTTGTATGAGGCCCCAACTTTGTCTTCTCACTCTTCAAGTTTTGGAATCCACTCAGCTAGGGGTGCTGAGATGGGACAGCTGCAGTGAAGTGCTAGTGGGTGTGGGGGTGCCTGCCTCCTTGCAGATGTTCACCAGAGTGGCAGAGGCAATGCAGCTTAGAGAGGTGGGCAGGAGGCCCTTGCTGGTGCCTGTGTGCACAGTCACACCGGAGGTGGTGTTGGCTGGGGGTAGGGTGGTGGCAGGCCCAGGTCTGAATGCCTTCTCTGTGCCCCACAAGCAGGAGTGATAGCTCAGGGTAGGGGAGGATTCACTGTTCTCTGTACAGCCCACGTGTTTACTTTTCAAATAATTTGATGAACTGAGTGAAAATATTGAATTGAGACTAGCTGATTTCATTAAACTATGCTTAAAACTTAAACTTCTATTTATACAATTTTTTTCTTCATTTTAAAACTTTGAACCAAATTGGCTTGTAACATAAACTAATAGATTCAATTAGTTATTTGGAATTATTTTCAAAGATGTGTCCAACATTCTAGAGTTTAAAGTTTATATCCTCGAATTACAATTGCTTGTAAAGTTTACTGGTTTATTTCCTCAAATGATCATTGCTGGTTTATGTATATGAAATATTCTCAAACATATCAAGGTACAGATAAAGCTATGAGACATGTAAGCTTCTTCAGTTGTCCATTGGGTAGGTAGAGAAATGGATGACTTGGCTTATTTAAGCTAATTACTAAAGGAAATAGAGAAGCCTTGAGTCCTTTCTGGAACAAAACAGAATTAAATATTCATTACATGAGGGAAAGCATAATTTAGAACAAAATAATGAAATTTCCCTGGAGTCTGTCTTCTAAGAAGTTTGATGGATTCATTTAACATACATTTATTTCACTCCTACTGTGCTGGGCAGTCCCAGGGTTATACAGCCCCAGGAGGTTCAGAGTCCAGTAGAACATGAGCATATACCACTCTTTTTCTTTACAATACTCCTTTAGAGAAAAGAAGACTGCAGTTTGCATTTTGCCCTGGGTAAGAAACAAATTAGAGATGTAAAGAAACTTTGCTAAGCACTACAGATGCCTTTGACGTGTTTATTCCCATTGACTCATATCTGTATCTCACCAGATAACCTATAGTATATTCATACCCAAACTTATCTTTTTCTAATACTTTAGTTATTAGTTTTTAGATAACCGGAAGAAGAATGAATATGAGCTTTTCATATCTATAGTAGGTTCACTTTCAATTCCAGAGAAACCATGGACAGACCTTTTTTTCAGCTAAACAAAGTATGGTAGTTTAATATCGCAGTAAGATCAAAAACCACCTTGACTGAGTATGAAAAATATTTGATGATACAGTAGTCTTCAAACTAAGTTTAAAAGATGCAAATAGTACATATATGCCAGTACATATGCCAGTGTCTTGAATACTGGGAAAAAGGAGGATTCGAGTGGGGGAAAGTTCACGACATTGTCTCTCTGCCTCTAATCTTTCCTGCTCAAGTCCTTGCAAGTAGAATCAAAATATCAATTGTTCTGAAATTAATTCTGCTTTTATTATTTCACTCCCTTGTTCAGAAAAACTTGGTAAGTTTTCACTTCTAAATGGAACAAAGGTCCCACTCCTAACGTATCATTCAAGTTCCTTCACAGTCCAGTCTCAACCTTTCTTTCCTTTCTTTTCCTAACTATCATTGTTCATAATACAGTAATATACCTTCCCAGGAGTATTCAATCTTTTGGCTTCCCTGGGCCACATTGGAAGAATTGTCTTGGGCCCCATATAAAATACACTAATATGATAGCTGATGAGCAAAAACAAAACAAAACAAAAAGTCTCATAATGTTTTAAGATAGTTTATGAATTTGTGTTGGGCCACATTCAAAGCCATCCTGGGCCATGTAGCCCACAAGCCGCAGGTTGGACAAGCTTACAGGTCTAAACTCTGATAATTTCACTACACCTTGGATATTCATACTTCTGGTGAGCAGAGGCTGCTTACACTTTTTATAGGCCGATATCAATCATAACGTTTAAGTGTTTAATAAGTATCAATATTTATCTCATATGGCTCTCAGAACAGTGAATTAATTCACTTAGCAAATATATATTGAACCATTACCACTATCCGGCCCTATTCTAGTTGTTGGCCAAACAGCAGTGAATCAACATGTCTCTCCTCTGAAAGAATTTAATTTTTTGTGGGGAGGATAGTACAAAATACATGAAATACATAAACACATTCAAAATGTGTGTCGTGATGGTTAGTTCTATGAAAAAAAATTAATGCAGAGTAAAGAAATAGTAATACGAGTGTGATTTTCGATTAAAAAGTCAGAATAGGTATCCCTGTCTGTTAAACTGACGTTTAAATCTTAACAAAATGAGTGAATTATGCATTTTTCCAAAGGAAGAGTGTTTCAAGAAAAAGAAATAGCAAGTGCAAAGCTCCTTAGGAGGAGGCACATTGTGTTTAAGGAACAGGAAGAAGTTGAGTATTGTGGGAACTGAGTAAGCAAGAAAGAGAATAGAAAAGGAGGCCATAAAGAGAGGAGAGGGCTTTTGAAAACCATGGAAAAGAGTTTGGATTTTATCCCAAATGGAGAGGGAAACTAGTAAAGGGTTTTGAGCAGAGAAATGGCATACATTTTCAAAGGATCACTCTGGGTGCTCTGTGAAGAATAGAGTAGGAGCAAGAGAAGAAGCAGGGAAAATGGTTATGAGGCCACTGCAATAGCCTTGGAAGGAGACAGTAGTGACTTGGACCCGGGTGATGGCAGTGGAGATGGCGAGAAGTGATCAGATTCTGGCAATGTCTTGAAACCAGAGCTAATTGTGTTTGATGATGGATTTTTACATAGAGTGAGAGAAAAAGAGATGAGTCAAAGATAATTCAAGGGTTTCTGGCCTGAACAAATTGGAAATGTGTGTTTTTATTTATTGAGCTTGAGGAGTTCAAGGGAGGAGTAGGTTTAGTGGTGGGGTGGTTCTGTTTGAGCATTTTGAGTTTGATAGTCCTGTTTGTGGAAAATGCTTGGGGTGCTGCCCCATTTCCCTCCACCCACTATAGAGTTCACCTGAGGCTATGGCAGACTCAGTCACTTTCCCATCTCAGGCACCTGGGGGCTTTCTGCAGTACAAAGGAGCCTGCTGAGACCATTTACAGAATTTTTTAACATTCCCAGTGGCAACACTCCAACATTGAGGGTCCAGAGTTGGTGCTTATATACCCCAGGTTCCACATTCTCCAGTGGGACAGTCCTGAGGCATGTGTATATGTGGTCCCACAAAAGGTCCCTGGGGAGATTGGGCCCCATCTGCCCCTGCTTATTAATACACACTGTATTAACTTTTCTTCCTTTGCTATCCCACTTCCCCATCACCTAACTTTGATTTCCTAGAATCGCCTTCCTGCCTCTTCTCCAAATAAACTACCCACTCCAAAATTTTGCAGTCTCCCTGGAAGGAATTAAACCTAAGACTATTAAATACCCATACGTCAATCTCCAAGAAGGAGATTGATACACTATTCTGAAAACCAGTCAAAATGTCAGGGATGGAGATACAGTTGGGAGGCGTTAGTCTTTTTCACAAGCCTATTCAAAAGCCCATTGCACAAGCACTAGATATGTGTAGATTCCTACACAGACTTGTTACCGTCCTTGTCTGCCTCATGTCATCTCTTCCACATGAATACAATGGTACTCATCAATGAATGCTCTGAACTTTCAGCAAAGGCCACAGTAGAATTTCTAGATAGTAGTAGATTGAGAAGTGATGACAATTTGATTGGAAGCTAAGGGATCTTGGGGACTTGTCTTGAATTTGCATTTACATAGAAAGCACATCGTTTTTATTTTTGATACATGTTTATTTGTGGTGGGTTTGGAAAACCTTGTAGCGGTTATGGAGGGGCACCCCAACCCATCCTTTGGTGTTGCCATTGCTTTTTAATTATGATTTGTGCTAAGCCACACATTCTCATTTTACCTAGCTCAGGGTTCTAAGCATGTTTTTCATGATGGTTTGGTTAGGAAAGTGAGTAGCAATGAATGAGCTCCTCAATAAATACATAGCACAGACACTGACAGGCAAAGTGAAGTTTGTAATCACTTCCCAATCAATTGTTCAACTGAATGTGAGAAGAAATCATTTTCTCTCCTGTTTTGAGTTAGAATATCACATAAAGCACAACTCTTCCTGCGTACATTGTATCATATTCCACAGTAATTTACTTTTTTGCAAGAAGTATCCAAAATTTGTTTTTTCCTGCTGAGCAGTTATCCAGATAATTGCAAATCAGTGGAATCATTTAAATGAATAAAGATTTTTATTCTAATTAACGTGCTAAATCAAGCGCACCAAATGTCTCTAATTCTTATATTACTCAAATGGCAATATTTTTGTCAGTGACTATCATATGAAATTTCAGGTGCCTAGTGCATTTTCAAATGGCACTCATAAGCATACTAACGTTTTATAAATAAATGTCTCCATATTTTTAAGATGAATGGACAATTTTTGATTTTTAATATAGTCCCCAATTTTCAATTTTTCAATTTTTGTTTACCGAATGGAGAAACAGCATTCATCAGAGCAAAAGAGCAAGTTTCACAAGTCATGGGAACAAACATAGATGCTAATTTCCTATTTTAGGAAGTTCTTTTTAAAGTATTATCATTAAGAAGCACAACTCTGTGGAATATTTATGTGCACATTTAATAATAGAGAATTCGGATGTCAAGTCTGTGTGTTACTCATACTCATACATGCATCCTCAAAAAGCCTTGGAAGTTAATCCTCAGCTGATGAAAGCTAAGCAATTGCTCTGGAAGGATACTTGAAGCTTTTGGCTCTTGGGGTGAAGGTACAGTCACGAAAACCTCTCTTCACAAGAGGGCGCTGTGCAAACAGCTAGCTCCTCGTGAAGGAAAATTGCCTTGCAGACTGGCACGAAGTGGATTTCTTTACATCTATTAAGTGCTCTGCCCTTCATAAAGGAAAGTTTCCTTGCGAACTGGCACGAAGTGGATTTCTTTACATCTATTAAGAGCTCTGCTTCTTTCTCTCCCTCTTGCTTTTTCCTTGCCATGCCTCTTCTTAGGCTCTGTAAGGCAGACTTCTTGTCTTCTCTAGTTATGCTTCTGCAAACTGCATCATGCTGATTCTATTAATGATTTGATTTTAAATAATACCATCATAGGTGTTAAATGATGTGTATGCCTATCTGGCTTCTCAGGACTTCTCTCTCACTACTTAACATCTCACCAATGTGTAAAATATCTATGAGACATCTTTAATTTAATATGATTCAAAAGTCTTTACTCTTGACCTTTGTTTGAAGTCTAATCAACTAAAAACCTAAAATTCCTGGTGGGAATAAAAGAAACTTGACTACTCTAGTTTTTTAATAAGATGTATTTCATTTATTCTGATTATAAAAGTCATCTTTATTTATTGTAGAAAATATAAACATTATGGAAAATAAAATTTAAAAACGTCTATCATTCTATTACCCAGAAATAACTTGATCAACATTTTGGTGCATATTTTAATGAATAGATTTTAAATGAGAAATGCTTTTCAGGAGTAATTAGATTCTACTTAGTATTGACAATTTTATAATATGCTTTTAAACAAAGTATTAACATTAACTTTTTTGGAAAATGCCACTTTCTGCTATTTATAGCTGTATTGGCTATTTTCTCAGAACTTCTGCTTTAATGAGTTTATACTAGAGTTGCAAATACACGTTCTTTGAATGTACTTGAGAAGTCGATAGTCTGAATCTGAGATTTTCCACAGCTCTTGGAGCACCTGAGAGCACACTAGCTTCTTCCACGATTCTGCAGTACTTGCTCCTTCCTGATAGGATGCCTTTGTAAGCGTACAACTCCAAACATGGGCTGAGTGTTCAGTAATCATTTGTGTTGAGTTCTTCAGTTTCATGGAGACTAAAATTAGGTTTTCTCTGTCACTCTTGTAATGTCATCTGACCTTGACCTGCATTTCAAAATGCTGAGAAGTTAGCAAGCTGACTTTTACACTAGGCACATCAGAAATAATTGATTAAAAATAGAGTTATTGAAGTTGAGTTTTTTTTTCATTTATAGAAAAGTACAATGTCTTGTTCATGACAAACAAGGCCTAACATTTATATAATGTTCATTTAAAATATATCAAAAGAAAACAAAATAATAAAACCCACAGAAAACCCAAAAACAACTCACTTATTAAAACATCTCTTGATTTATAAATATTATAGTTTAGTTTGTACAATATCAGTAACTGTGGAAAGTTCCCAGTCATCTCATTCCCAAGTGCTTGACTGACTCATAACTTACCAACAATTTTCTTATTTCAGAGAATCCCAAAAACATATTACCTAGGACTAACCTGGAATAAAACTTCATGGTTGATAGCTTTTATCAATTAAATGGGTATTGATTTGGATAACTCATAATCTTGAGCATATCTTTAGATTTACTTTTTATCCTGAATTTATTTTTGTTAGTAAGATTTAGAAATTCAGATTTATTTTGTGCTTTATATGACATAGAAAAAAACAAATTGTCTTTCCTGTACAAAGTCCACCCTTCAAAATAGACTCCAGAAGAAAACATAGAGACTTATAACTTAGGTTAAACATAGGCACAATCCTAAATATTATTCAGATGAGTCTTACCTGAATAATTGCTCACCTAATATGATAATCACCTGTTAAGAAGCAGTCTCTTAAATGTCACTGTTGGAATCTAAACAGTAGATACACAGGTGTTCACTGTAAACTTGTTTCAATTTTTCTGTATTTTTGAAAATGTTCATAATACCATCTTGGGGGGAAAAAGCCTCTTTTTGACATGGCAAGAACCATATTCTACTGAAACAGATCTTATATGCTCTATCAAGTTTATATTTTAGACGTCCCTAATTCAGCTCATTCTGGACTATTCCAGGACTGATTACCCTACTAAGGCATGCTTATTTTTTTCTTTATGTGTATAAGAAGGATTCAAAGGGACCGTTTGTCAGTTTTAATGTGTGAGCACTACTGATATGTTTTATTGAGAAAAAGCTTACTGCCACAGGTCACAGAGATATTTTTCCGAGGTAAGATTCTTGCTGGTTTGCAAGTTTTGTAAGGAGGCACCAGGACCCATCTCTGTACCCCCAGCCACGGAGCCCTTATTTAGACCCACACTGGGCTGAAATAGGAATGTCTGTACAAATGTATCTCTCCTGTGCTCTTTCCACTTTAACAGAATAGAAAGAATTGACTGGTTGAGCCCAAATATTTCCCCCAGGCCAGTGTTACAAACTGGCGTTTCACCAAAAATAACTCATTTGATTTGTTTTTAATGTTGATGATCTGAAAAATCATCTTCTTGTTTTTGTTTGTTTGTTTGCTTTTAGAGATAGGGTCTCTTTCAGCCAGGCTGGAGTGCTGGAGTTCAGTGGCACACTCACAACTCGCTGCAGCCTCGATTCCCAGGTTCAGGTGATTCTCCCACCTCGGCCTCCCAAGTAGCTAGGACCCCAGGCATGCACCACCATGCCTGGCTAACTTTTCTCTTTTTTGTAGAGATGGGATCTAGCCATGTTTCCCAGGCTGGTCTCCAACTCCTGGCTCAAGAGATCTGTCCGCCTTGGCCTCCCAAAGTCCTAGGATTACAGGCATGAGCTTCATACCTGGCTACCTTCTTCTTAATTATATACATTTTTTCTTAAATAAGAGCTCACGTTATTTTTTATTTCTATAAATATTTTATATTCCTTCTCTTCTTATTGTCCTGACACTTTGAACAAACGTAAGCCCGGTCAAATTTTGTATTACCCTTGAGTTTCAGTTTTTGGTTCATTCAGCCCTAAGTTCTCTTTGGGCATGAATTGTTTTCACCATTGACTACTAGCAGGCAGCTGGCATAGCCTGGGACATGTGAGGTCGTGCTAAACATGCATTTGTGAGTAGAAGGAAGGAAGAAAGGAGGGAAGGAAGGAAGGAAGGTAGGTAGGAAGGAAGGAAGGTAGGTGGGCGGGCAAGAGAGAAGGAGGAAGAAAAGAAGGAAGGGAGGCTGGTTGGTTTGATTAGCTGTTGAACAAAATTCCATATAGAAAGTAGCTTACTAGTCTATATCTTTTAGCTCTGTTTATTTCAAAGCTTTGTGTGTTTTTGTTAGGGTCACTTATGGAATATTTAGAAAAATACTTGCTGCCTCATGCATTTCACCATCCAGTGCCTGGTGAGACCTAAAAGCCCATAGTTATAATTTTGTTTCTTTGACCAAAGTTTGTTTTATTTTCAAATATAAATTCAATCCCTTAAGACTCACCTATAGCATATATATCAAACAAAAACACGTCAAATTTAACTCAGAATTTTGCTGGATAAATGATTTTACTGGATATCATCTGACCAATGAAATAACAATTGTGTGTTCTCAAATTTACTTCTACATTTTTAAGGTAGTAAGTTTAATTAAAAATCTCTAATATAAAAATGGCTTATTCTCTAAAATTTAGAGGTAAGCTAAAGTTTTCATCAAGGCCCCGTTATTTAGCACTTTCCAAACTTGGGAAAGTCACTTAACTCCACTGAACCAGTAGAAATAAAATTAGTGGTAACACTGAAAGCAAAAACCAGAACCAGTCCAATTGCCTTATTAATAATAGCCTAATTGTGTAAATGTCTGTTATAAATTTCTTAGCTGGTTCTGAGAGATAGCTAGTAAATGGCACCCTAAGTTTTATATATTCTGTTACAAAACAAAAACAAATAACAACAATAAGCTGTTTTCTTTTGCTGTTACTCGAACATCTGGATTTCTATTGTAGCCCCTAGCACATTGTTACCTTTGGTTGGATGGACTGAAAAGTGTTGTGATTTTTCTGGTATGTAGAATATTCAGAGGGAAAGTGCAGGGCAGTGCACAATGCATACAAACATTGACAGGATCACTTTTCCTCAAGCTGAACTATACTGTAGGCCTCCTCTCTCTCTAGTTACCACAGTTGAACCCACTCAGCCCCTACTTGCAGCCTCAGTCCCACCCCAGGCTCACAGGCCAATTTTGTCCTGGAATTAGGAATTGAAAGATCTCGGGTAAGCCAGCCACAATGGAGACAAGATTTAGAGATAAGCAAAACTGACTTGGACTCACACGTCTGTCATATATTACCTCTGTGGTGTTAGCCAAGTTCCTTAACCTCTCTGAGTCTCAGATTTCTCATCTATAAAGTGGTGATAATAATGTCTGCTCGTGAGTTGGAAGATTAAGTAACATGTAGATCTTATACCTGGCACCAATTGCTTTTCCTGTGAAAGTTCAAAACTTCTCTTATGATTTAATTCTTCAAGGAAGGTGACCTGACCTTTTTCATTCCTGTATTTACTTATATTCCAGGCATGTATTGGTTAAGATATACGTTTTGCAATTAACAGGGACCTCAATTTTAACCTCAGATCTGCTACTCATTGGCTGTATGATCATAGGGGCAAGTTACTTCAACTTCGTAAGCCTTCGTTTCCTCAGTGGTGATACAGAATAAAAATAACACAAAGCACACAGATAAATTATTATGAGGATAATATAATATATATTATACCCTAAAATTCTGTGCAGAGTCTTCAGAACACTTTCATGTTAGTTACCCTATTCAGTCCTCTCAAAAGCTCTTTGCAATGGCTCTCTCTCAAATGAGAACCAAATGGATAAGACATTATAACTCAGCAAGTTCAATAAACACCACAGAATAAACACCAAATAAGTGGTTGATATCATCATAGTAAAATGAGGAATTAGAAAAGTTACCCTGACATTATGGTGATGTTTGGTTCACAAACTCATTCAGTGCACAGGAAGTGTCCAAGTAAGGAAGGGGTCTGAGGATGACAGGTACTCAGGAATGGGAAAGTTTATGACTGTTGGCTCCAACAAATGGATAACCAGATTTAGCAAGATATTGAACAGTCACGGAAAAAATCCACGGCACCAAAATTTAGCACATGAGATTTTTATTTAGGGATTCTTGGTATTGGGGGTCTTTTTTCTTTCTCCCAAGGGAGTGATTTTGTTTCTCAGCCTAGCAATTTCATCACTGCTTTTGCTTATTTGTAAGCATAATTCTAAAAAGTTGGAAGAAGCCATTTCTGTCCTTATTTGGTACGTGGCCAACAATAAGGGTAGCATGAGTTGGAGTCAGTGTTGCAACTGGTTTCCCAATTAAACAACCTGTCTCTAGGATCCCATAAGTTTTCAAAAAATAAGTAGAAACATTTCTATATTTAGGAGAAGCTTAGGGTTTTGAACAATCGAGAAATTCTATCACCTAATTTTCGTAAAATTTCTTGCCACCTAATTTTTTTAGATCTTGTAAACAAAGTTCATAGAGGGTTTTAATGCTGCAAATAAAACATTAACATTTCTTCATATGATTAACCTTCAAGATATAACAGCTAATATTTTATTCTTACACACATGGGATATAAAGATTTCAAATAGAGAAAAGTGTTATCTATCAAAACTGAAGACTGATATTCTTTTTGAAACTGATAAAATGGTATGCCTACTTACCATGCTCATGAAGTTACCAATTGGCAATTTTTAGAACTTAAAGATGTTTCTAACAGTATAAAAATAGTTTTCCTACCTCTCCCAAAAGCTTACAAACATCAGTAGTGTGTGCCTAAAATTTTGTCCAGTTTTCAGAATGTTTTTATATAAATTGCCTTATTCAGCCCTCTCCAAAACTCTTTGCAATGGCTCTCAGATGAGAACCAAATGGGTAAGACACTGAAACTCAGCAAGGTCAGGCAACAATCTTCAAGGTCACATGGCAAGTTCATGGCATAACTGTGACTCTAATCTCTAATCCCCTATACAGTGCTGCCCTGAAAACTTGCCCAATGGTATTTTGATTAAAAAAATTAATCAATTAATCAATCAAATAGGAAAAAGAAACTAAATAAGCCCTACCTAAATTACCTGTTCTGAATTTTCTGCCCCTATTTAGGCACATATAATAATATAATGTAAATGCTCCATCTTATTTTTAAGATGCCCTGAAAATATTGGTTTGTCCATTTATTAAACAAGCATAATTGTGGTTTTTATGTCTCTAGACTGTTTGCTAAGCACTGAGTACCCAGAGGGAAAGCAGATGTTATCCATGTTCTCATAGTGTTTAGGTCTATCAGGGGAGCCAGATACCAAATAAGTCATTACTAATGTGATGACATTGACAAAGAGGAAGTGCAAAGTGCAGTGGAGACATCACCTGGTATGGGGAGGCAGGGAAGACTTCCGGAGGAAGTGAATTTCAAGATGTAATCCTATATCCACCACTCCTTCACTCACCAGTCAATAGCTAAGTAGGATTTTTATTTAAGACTGTATTCATGAGTAGAATATTAAATAGAAAGAATTTTTATGACTTTTAAAATCCTCATATACAGAGAATTGAACAAGACAATCAGTGACACCAGAAGACTTTTACACACTTGTTAGAAAATTGTGTTAAATTCTTTATTTCAAATGATTAGTCTACATTGATTTCAAGATTTTTAAAGAATTTGAGTCTAGAAATATTTTTTGAATAGTTAGAAAAATCTCTTAGGAACTTGTCAGTCATTTAGTAGATACTCAATAAACATAAAATTTATTTTCTTTTCCTTCCATTTCTTCCTCCATGATTTCTTTCCTTCAATCCCATTTATCCAAGTAGGCTTTATCCAACAAAGCTTTAGAAGGAGCTTTGTTAGTTTAGTGAATAGAAAAGCTTGACTTAGTTGTTTTCCAAATTGCTAAAAAAAAATCCTAAAATTAATGTGGATGGAAACCTTAAGTGTCCAGTAAAACATTTTGATTCACAATCATAGTCATATTGATTTTTTATCATTATATTTAAGCATGCCTCTTATTGATTGTTTTAGTCTATATCCTGATTTTAGCTCTTTAATTACAGTTTGTGTCTGTTTGTGTCCTGGGTCATATATGAGTAATGGATGCAATTGCAGAAGCTTAAAACACAGAGCATGCTTTCCCAGTGTTCTTAAGACCATGGGGTACCTTCAATTCTGTTAATGTTTTACTGTTGCCAAGTCTTAAAATAATTGTCTCCCATTTCAGAACATGGAATAATTGACCTTTCAATCAAGTAGACTCATATAAGGTTTAGAATGAATATTTGAAAGCAATTCAAAGAAAATTTTGGTATTATTTTGCAACACTTCCATTTTGAGAAATAACTTATAGTTGATTTTGATAAGTAATGTAATAAAAATCATTTTTTACATTTACTTGTACTGAATGGACATTAGTTAAGGAGTACACAAGCCCCATTATCAAACTGCCTTTTGTCACACTCTTTTGCAATGTATCATTCTGAAGATAGAATTACAACGACACCCTCATCAGAAGTAGATGGTAAATAACAGTCTGTTATTTGCTTCCACGTTAACTTCTGCTGGCTTTGAGTCTGTAACCAGAGACTATTTCAAAATACAGCACTATCCTGAAACCCACTATCTGCCTGCTCTGGTTTCCTGAAGCAATGTCTTTCAACCTAACGCAACCCCACTGATGTAACTGCTTATTTCTCTGAAGTTCAGCTCAACCCTCGTCTCTTCCTTATGCCTGTTAACTAGAGACTTGATGCGCAAGTAATTGAATGCCTATGTGGATTATGTTTAAATTATCCCACTCTCAAATTTGGGAGTTTCATTTTTATTCATAGTAGCTATCTCCTATAAAGGAAATTCTGAGTTTCTGTGTCAGACACCAAAACCCAAATTTGCCATTTGTAACGTCTGGAATCTTGGAACCAAAATCCCAGAAATATTCAAGAGGCAAAAAAGATGCCTTATTTAGAGCTCTGCAGAACGTAAGAGCTAAGTTATTGGCAGGAGACAGGCACTTTGCTGATACTTTAGTGGGGTTAGGACTTACATGGATAACAATTGGATGGGAGCAATGTTTAGATTTCCGAATCTGGTTTTCCCTGGGACATACAAAATTAGTGTGCACAACTTGTAAACATAATAATTTGTCTCAGGGATGGAACATCTCTCCTTGCTATTCAATCATGCTTTTACTAAAATTCATCTGGAAAAATAAACGCTTAATAAATGACAGTAATTAGAATGTTCAAAAGATGTCTTCTTTGTTCTTTTCTACTCTTTGATACCCATGAAGTAAAAATTATAAACAGCTTGTTGTATTATAAATGCTAGTAAAGATTCATCCTAGAAAATCATTTTATTTAATTTCTTATTTTTTCCAAATGTCTAAAGTCTCATGTCTGTGAAATATTAGCCAGTTCTTCAAAAACAATATTGATATTTCTATTTGAAATCAAGGCTTAATTTTGCTCATGATTAATCTCAGAAATAAGTAGCTTATTTCTATGACCTTACTGAGACCTGGTAACCTACGAAGGATTATGTGTAACTGTGTGGAAGAAATGAAAAGGAGGCGGTAAGTAATTATTTAAGAAAAAATAATATTGACAGACACTTCTTGTGGCTGTAACTGATTTCACACTAGGAAAATGAAGCAGAGTTTCAATTTTCTTGTTCATAATTTCACATTTACAGTTCCATTGTTTTATCTTGCTTAACTGTTCTAGATGACTGCCTTTACAAAGCAGGGGGGAAAGAAGGAAGAAATGTTTTTGACAGTAATGAAAAAGACAAGATTAGTTCTCTTTCCTTGCACATTTTTAGAAAAAGTTGGACATTCCCTAGCAGATTCATTCTAGATTATTCGTATGTCCTTGTAGCTTATCAATTAGATATCCATTAAATTTGAATATCCCTTTAAAAAGGTAAATTTGTAAGCAAAGGCAGTTAATTATTTGTGAAAATGTATACTGCTGGCTTTAGCCTGAATACAAAGATAGGGTTTATCTTGCTATCAGTAAAATTGGGATAACAATGAAAATATTTTTCTGTTTCCAAAGTCGTATACATAAACTGTTAGCTTTTATTAGAAATCAGTGATGCTGTTTCACCTACAAAAATTTAAACACCACCGGACAAAATGAGAGCTTTGTGTTGCCTGGAGGGTGAAAAAAGTCCATCTTTGCCAGCAACATCCCTTCTACTCTTCTGCTTGTCTTTGTGGCCTCCCTCCCCCTCCCTTTCACACCAAGCCACCTCACCCCACCAGCTGTTAGGGACTCCTCCCCTCTTTACGCAGATCACCAGTTATCTTACACTGTCTGGCTTTAGTCTCAGATGAAGACATTCTAATAAGCACCAAGTTGTTCAGCTCAGTGCTAATTCTGCCAGGAATGTGTGCATTTCCTAAGAGCTGCTGAAAATGGAAATTAAATAGTTTGAAAGAATTAAGTGATAATGGTGGCATTTCATACACCAGAAGGGCAGATTGGCATCAGTATAAGCACCTTTTCAATCCTTCTTTGAGAACACCAGGAAAGTGGCTACCTGTTTTGCTCATGCGAAATTTGGATCTCTCTACAAAAGCAAAAAGACAGTTTGTGAAGCGTTACAATATTGCAAGTTGATTCAGAGAGAATGTGTTGTGTTTATTTTTGAACTCTCTGCTCCTCCAAGGTTGCTGCTGTTCAGGGCAGTTCTCACTCACCCACTTTCTTTGAGCTCATATGTCTGATAAGAAAGAGGTGAAACTGTAAAAACCTTTGCTATTACTCGTCTCCAAAGCTGATATGAAACCTGTAGCATTCTTAAGAACCCCTGGTGTGCTGGATGCTGTTGTGAAAACAAGCATAATGTTTAATGTCTTGAGCTTTTATTGAAATTATATGAATATTCAAGACTCCCTTGGTGTACAAGAGACAGATTGAGCTTTAAAGGTCTCAAAATTTGCAGATATGGTGATGTTCACTGAGCTCAACTCTTGGTCAATTTTGTCCAGTTCAGAGAGGGTTAAATTCACTCTTGGGCACTTGAAGCCTCTCTAATCTTATCCTGGAGAAGTGGCGCTCTCCCTTGGTTTACAGTTGAGGTCACCCGCGGGGCAGTGTTTGGACACAGACTGATGAAATTATGCTGCATTGTTAACATTGAATACCACTCAGTGGTGAGGACCGATGACGGCACTAGGGTCCTTTGACTCCTTGGGTACAATTTCTTGAAATAGATGCTTTCCCAAAATGTCCTGGACTCATAAAATATATGAAGGATTCTATTTGGCTTTCATCATTTATTTAATTTGAAAGAAAGTTGTTTTAACAGATTTATCAGAGTTAAGAAATGTTTCTAGGGAATAGAAAATGGACAAGATAATTGATCTTTGTTGTTAGAGTCATGCATTGTAATTCACTCTCTAAGGTGACGCAGCATCTCCTTGAGGGCAAAGCTGCCAAAAGTTCTGAAAGTGATCTGCCTGTTTTTTTTTCTCACACTGACTTTTAGAGAGGCGCTGGTATTTTCAAGACGACTAAATCCTGTTTACATCCTGTGGAAGGTTGGCTAAGAATTATATCCATCTCTTTTTAAGAGAAGTTGAAATAAGGAAAATTATAGTTGGCAGTTAGCTGTGTGAAATTTAGTAATCTTTGTCAGATGACCCAGTCATAGGCATGTATTTACTTTTTAAAATTTTTTAACGAAGCCCAATGGGTTTACATTTTTTCAAGTTCACACTGATATAAAGGTTTACCCACTTCAATCACACCTTTTGTTGTGTGTGCATGCGTGTGTGTGTGTGTGCTGTGCTTTTCAGGAGTGGCATGTGACTATGCTGTTTAATCAGGGCTATATTTAAAAACAAATTTTCGAGGGAGTGTTTCTCACGTTAATTATGAGATAAGGCCTGAGTGAAGCAAACTCTGTCGCAAAGGCCAAGTGTCATGCAGCAGGAAGTCCTGGCCATCCCTTCCAGCCCTGCCTCAGCCAGCCTGCCACCTCTCTGTCAGCGCATACCACTGCACAAAGGAAATGCCCTCACTCAGCTACAAGTGCCTCCTGCTCCGTGCGGGGCCTCAGGGCCCCAGAGCCCCGCACCAGCTCTGACTTCTCGTGGTTCCTGGGGATCTTGGCATCGTCCTTAAAAATGGCTTTTGTTTGGGATCCTCTGGGAGCCACGGTGCCAGGACAATCTACAAGAGCCAAATCAAGATTGCGTTTCTCAAAGTCCTACAGGTATTACTCTTTTCCTTTTGTAGCTAGGAAGAATTGTTTAACTGCCTTAGGCCCCTTGCAAATAAGCCTTTGCCCTATGTTGACCTTCTAACTCCTAATGCTTGTTAAATTGACAATATATTAAATAAGAGCCAAGAAGATGATGTAAACCTTGAAATAGGGGTATGTAGGTACGTGCAGAAGTTGAAGAAAGTTGACTAACTTTAAAAGCTAATTCTGAGAGTTAAATGGCAAACTTAACAAAGCATTCATATTACTGCCACCTGAAAAACAGTGTATTAACTTTTCTGATGGCTTAATGTAGTCAACTCTAAATGTCAGGGAAGGGTTCTTGTATGACCAACAAAAAAAACACTACATTATTCTTCATAAGTGTTTCAGGGCACATGCACATGAAAAAATGGAAACTAATGCTGTTTCAGGTAGTAATTCAGTGTTCATCTTGCCCAGCAGAATTAGATGCCATGAATTCAAACTAAATATTTTAATAATCTTTTGTTTCTGGAAGTCATATTAAAAATCTTGACCTCATGACTTCACTAAACTGTCAATGACTGTTTTACAACAAAATCAGCTTATTTTAACCAAATAACTGGAAAGAAAGAAAACACTTAAAAATATTGGATTTCCTTCTTCATTTGAGTATTCTAGGTGTTAATAAAGAGAAGATTGATTATTCTTTATTATTGTTTATAAAGAAAAGCTTTTCTGTTTTTGATTGATTACAATCTATAGCACGGAAAGGTATCTATTTAATCAATAGTAAATAGAAGTGACATTGTTTGCAAAATTTTGGATATAAGGTCTTTCTATTTAGACCAAATGCAGCACATCTGGAAGCTGCCAGGCCTATGTAGAAATATATATTAACACTGAATTAAAATGTGTTCTGATTTGCCTGCATATAAAACATTCAAAGTTTGAATTAAAATAATTTATAAGGATTAATTATTTGCTTTAGACACTAAAGAAGATAATGTCCTTGGAATTTTTAGGGAACTATAAAATCAGAGAAATCAAATTTAAAAATTTTGTATAACAATGCGTAAGCAAACTTTGGCAAGAGGTAAATATAATTTGCCAGCTAAAGGTATAGGTATTAACTCCATTTATTTTTATTTCAAAATAAAATAATGATTTATTTGTTATGTTTGTTACAGCTATAAAATTTAGTTGAAAATTTTAAATTATATGCCTCCTATGTGCTTTGCATTTTGTTAAATGTGATTCTCGTGCTTATTATATGCTAAATTGTACATTCAGAACTTAACATCAATGATTTGCTAACATTACTGTGCATATTTCCAACATATGGTGGCTTCTAGGCTCTCTTCATCACTAGATCTGATAACAAGCTCCTTAATATCATAAATCTCCAGCGGCTGAATAAAGTAAAAGCAATAGCTTGATTGACTAATGAATTTGAGAAATCTCATGAAATGCAGAGTTTAAGCTCTTCTGTGTAGTTTGCAAATATATTATAAACCTTGCCTTCTCAATTTGGCAAAGATATTTTTATTTTGAGGTGTTATGGTATTGTAACAATTTAAAGCTATATGATAAATATATTTTTTCAAGGTTCCTTTGGTCAAGTTCTGACCCTTTCCAAAATATAAGCATTAGCAGCTAAGAATGACTTTTTCATGTATTTGAATACCTCACATCTGTAATTTTAACAAGTTTCATTTGTAACAAGTTTAAGAGGTGAGAATGACATCTCAAATATCCATCATGAGTCAGTTTCCTTTGGAAGCTTGAGAGGCTTAGTCCTTCCTTTACTTCCTCTTAATTTGAATATACAATTTCCCACAGAATAATTAATTTTTTTATATGTGCTGCTTTCACTGTTTGGAGGTTCTAGTTTATCTTTCCAGTTGCACTGCAAACTCTTTGAGGTTAGAAGTTTCCTTATATACAGCAAAAATGCCAGTAATGCCTATTTGATAAAGTATTCTGTTACCCTTTCTTATTTGGCATCACCCGATAATGCTTTATTGGCATAACCAACTTGATATGATCATATCTATCATAAGTTGAATTGAGTGGAAGGGTTAGGGAGGTAGGAAGGCAGTTGGCCACCGGCTCTTGCATTTCTGCAGGTCCCTCACGTATCCAAAGGAGATTACGCATTCAGCCACGACAATGTACTGACAATAATGAAAAAAGGTACATATCATATAACTTAAAATTTTTATCATACCATAATACCTCAAATGCACCATGAGTCACTCTATATGTATACAGACACATATACACACCACACACAGGCACATGCACGCACAGTTAAATGCTATAATTATCTTCTGAAGAGCATAGTTTTATTGCATAGCATTCTTGGAATTAAAGGTGTTAAACTATTTGATGTAAACATGTAAAATATCTCCTAATGTCACAGCCTCGTTTTTGCAT
Source organism: Gorilla gorilla gorilla (assembly GCF_029281585.2). NCBI lineage: Eukaryota > Metazoa > Chordata > Mammalia > Primates > Hominidae > Gorilla > Gorilla gorilla. The sequence goes on from NC_073243.2 coordinate 50,863,068, forward strand.
TTCTTAATTTTAAAAAAATATACAAAATCCTTACACGGTGAAAGTAACTTAAGCTTATCTTGACCTTTAAGAGGCTTTGGATCTGATTCCGTTATTGAAGCAACTGAAAGAACTGGACATTGGACAACATTTCTTCATTTAATTTCTCCCTTATAATTTTTTTTATGAGCAATATTTTTTATCTTGTAAAATCTTCAAATGTGCCTATTGTAGTATCATTTTTCTTTGGCTATTGAATGGATAATAATGCATGATACTGGGGGTACACTTAGCTTTAACTGGAATATTTTTCTTTGGCATGGCTTTTGCTCCCTGGTAATATTCAGGCTAAAGGAAAGCCAGGTGTACAAGATATGAAATTCAATTAGTGTCTGATTTGTTAAAGTAATAGCAAATCATATACATTTAATGAGTGTTGACTCTTGAGAAATACAATCTTAAACAGTTTTACAATGCTCAAAATAGATGTGAAAGTTTTTCAGCTGTGACAATTTTTTATCTTATGTGAGTAAAATACATTTTTATAAGAAAAGATTAATATATAGCTTATTAAGTTTGATTTGAGGCAGAAAGAAGGATTGAAAGAGAAAAGAAGAGGGAGAGGGAAGGAAAGGCAGGGGAGGGGAGGGGAGCAGGGCCGTGGAAAGAGGAGTGAGGAAGAGAAAAAGAGAGAAAGCAGAGGGTTACATAATAAGGAAGGTACTTTTTCTCTGTGAGCCCAGAAGAGAGTGCCAACCATGTTTTCAGTAATGAGATCAGTGTTAGCATTAGGGCACCACTTACAAAGATGAGTACTAATTTTGAGGGCAAGGTGCTGATTTATCTGCCTAGGTTCTGGCACACATGTTTGAAGATTCACCTAATTACTTTAGAGCAACGCCCCTCCCAAGTATTATAGAGAAGAAAGAGGAGAATGATGTGCTCAAGAAAACAATGTGGAGAAGTTTATATTGGTTGTTTAAACATAGTACCTAAAAAAAAAAAAAACCGGGGAAAAACAATCTGGGAAGTAAAAAAAGAATCAACGAGCAAAGATTTAGCAAGCCTGTGGACCCTGACAACTCCAATAAGAGAACACTAGGGAATTTTGTAATTTAAAATATATTATTGCTTAAAACTACAGTAGGGTTCAAGGAAACTTTAAATAGAAAATTACTCTTCTTGAGATGATTCTGTCTTCCAAAGAGAACAAATCACAAGGATGTTAAAAGGAACATTTTATGTGACAAGTTTGGGGTAGGTACTATGTAACTAGAAGAGAAAGTCACTCAAGGTACATTTGAATGTAGGGCAGAGATTATTCCATAGCATTCCACAGGCCAGAAACAGAAAGTGTCTTCCAGTTTTCTTGCCCTTTATAGTAATAGGGGTCATGGGATAGAAATTCTCAGAAAATCTCCAAGTCTCATTTTTGCCAATTGTTTCAACATCTTTTCCTTCCCAGCATTTTAGCAGAGCTGCCAGACAGGTGATTAATTAAATACATATGTGCATACTTGTACCTCGTGTAGAAGGTCTAATGAGTAAATTTGTTTGATATGACATAGACTGAACAGTAGAAGGAAGGATTAATGACAGTCAGATCAACAAACAAAAGTACAAATGATATCTGGGCTACGAAAAGATAAAGCAATATTTGCCCAAACAAGAAGATCTAGATATCCCTAAATTATCTCCTATATTATTAGGAAGTAAAGACCAAATCTACAACTTTGATCTGGAAATTGTATAGTAGCTGATATGAACAGGGATCATAGGAGAGTGTGGTCTCATAGCTACTCTTTGCTACTACCAAAACCTGAGTGGTAGCACATCAGTGATTGCCCAACCAAACTGCACAATTCCCATTAGAAAAAGCTGTCTCAAACCCACATCTTAGAAAGGAAGTGAATGCCACCAGTGAATCAATACACTGGGATGTAACTTTCTGCATACCCCAAGAATACCTCCTGTTGCATAGCACTTTTTAGTTTTCAAAGCTTTTCAGATGTAACAGATGTGACAGCTGTTGTTTTTAGTGTGCCACAGCTCATCTCACTTAATTCTTTAGGGTAAGTGAAAAGGATGAGTGTAATTAGTATCAAATAAGAGAGAAGAATTGAAGGTTCAGGGACTAGAGACCACACATACATGTGGTTAGAAAGTCCAAAGTAAGAACAGTAGAGCTAGTTTGTATTGGACGCTTACTATGCACCAGGAACCATTCCCAATCCCATACATGCATTAGCTCTTGCATATCATCCTCCAAAACAGCCTCGGGAGGTGGATCTAGCATTACCTTTATCTTACAAATGAGGAAACCAGGCAGAGCAAGTTTAAGAAACCTGCACAGGTATGAATTCTGGAAGTCTGTGTTAGAACCAGGACTCCTGGTCCCTCTCCCACCTCCAGCTTCCTCACCAGATGCTATTATCAGCACACAAGGAAAAAGTTCCATAATGAGAGGTATTATTCTAACAGATGTACTATCTTCCTCTACTTAACTCTGAATTTTTCTCTGAAGACAGAACACCACGTAATTTGTTATAGAATAGGGCTTAGTAATCAGTTAAAATATAAACTTATTAAATAATATCTAAACTGTCCTCTAACCTAATTGATGTTGGTTTAAAGAAATGCTAAGCAAAAGCATCAAAATGAAGGTATTTTTATATTAAAAAAAGAAAAAGGAAAATGAATCTCTTATTTTATATTGTCTGCTTCTGCCCCCTCCTGGCTTTTGCATCATGGGCTTCCATCTGCCTCATTTCATCTGGCCAAAAACATTGGTCATGTGGTTGTATTTTACTGCCAAATATTACTCCTTGGCCAGCTGTTCAGAGGAGCCAGAAGATTCTCTGAGCTAGAGAGGTCAACTCCATCCTGTGTCATGTCTATTTATTCTACTGGCATAGTCTTGACTATTAAACTAGGCTTCTTAATGATATTTCAAATTGTGAGTAATGTTGGCTAAATTGACAAAAAAAATTACTGTATAGACAACATTTGTATCTAAGAATAACAATACTACTAACAACCATTGCACATTGTAGGAAGAGGTAGCATGGTATAGGAGGAGAACTTTGGCTCTAGAGCCAAACAGACCAAGCTTCAGTGCCAACTCTGCTGCTTTCTTGATTGGGCAGGTTTCCTAACCTCTCTGAGCCATTTCCATGTACATAAATAGAAAATTAAAATATCTACTTCATAAGGTCGTTGTGCAGATTAGATGAAAGCATGTACGTGAATGCAGGACTACCTGCCAACTCTTTCATAGCATTTTCCAAGTCTTCACTAACATTTCACAAATTTTGTGAAGCTTCTTTTGTGAAATACATTTTCAGATAAACTATCATCATTGGTACCACTCTTGGTCACAGAATAGTACAATAGAGCTGGCTTATAAATGGTTACCTTATAAGCAACTTTCACATACAACCCAGGCTCACCTTGGAAATGTAGTGTGCAGGAATGATTGACAGCTGGCTAGCTCTACAGCCACACTGCTGCTGAGGTTCACATTTTCACATTATCACTTATAGCTATGAGACTTTGGGCAAGTTACTTCATGTGCCTCAGTTTCCTCATTTGTAAAATGGAGTATTATGAGGATTAAGTGTGTTAGCCATGTAAAGTTCCTGGCACATAGACAACACTAAAATAAATGTCAGCTATTATTAATAATAGAATGTAAGCTCCACATGGCAGCAATTTTTGTCCTTTTTTCCACCTTTGTATGGCCAGTGCCTGGAAGAGTGCCTGGTACATATTAGGTGCTTGGCGTTTGTGTATTGAATGAATGAACCTATTAGCAAATGTGTTCCGATTCATGGCAAGTGTGAGGATATTCTGCTTCCTTTTGCCACATTCATGGGAAGAGGGGGTTAGAGCTGAAGGAACCTGATGGTTCATTTGTTCAAACTCATTTGTCTTACATTGAAGAGCTTGAAGACCTTTAAAGGCCCCAGGGTCATGCAACTTGATAGCGGCCTGGTCAGAGCTAGAACCCTGGCTCTGTGTGCTTCTGTGAAAATCTTTGTTCCAATGTCCCACCCCCTCACTTCAGTACATATGCCATCTAATTCAATGTTTTCAGTAAGGCAGCAAAAAGAATGAATGATTCAGAGCACACTTCTTGCAGACAGGAGAGTGTATAAGAGTCATAATTGGGCAATGACCATGGAAGGACAGGTTTCTGAATAAGAGAAAGACTTATCCAAGTAAAATTATGTTCAGACATTTTACTTACAAGTCTAAAAATCACTTGCTACAACAGCTACAATAGGGTTTTTGTAGGGAAGTACCACTTTGTAAACAACATTTTTGTAGAATGCATTATATGCATTTTTTTCAAAATTGAAGGAAAGCCCCATCTCAAACATTCAAAAGAATCTGCTCAATTATCAATGTAGACTAGAAACAGAGATAGAGAGGGGAGATACAGTTTGAGTGTTTTCTGTATTATCACGACAGCACATGGAACAACCACAGGCAGAAAGATTACAAACTCTGCAATAAATATAAAGGTGTTGGTTTTATAAGGTGGCCTGCAGGCTACGGACCAGCACAGAGCTCTGGCAAATGTGGAATGCCAGGAGATGTACAAAAAAATCAAGGTGACAAAGAAGAAAAGACACTCCCCACTGCCAAGGGTTTACAATCATGCTGTGGATATTTCTGATCATCAGTGTGATAATGGTTTTCACTATAGTTAAAACTATACCATTTTTGAATGGGTAATAGGTACGAATATTTATGCTTAATTAGTAGTTTATAAAATTTATACTATTTATTTTCATAATGTTGATTTTATGATTTTCAACGAGTGCCATTTGTCTTTAAGTCATGAAGTGGATGAGCCCCCATGAAGTGGTTTTAAGAGACAGTACCTTGACTGAGCAGGCCTGTCTGATCTGGGCAGAGCAAATAAGGAATACTTCTTACAAAAGAGGAAGCATTCAATTCTATACACTTTACCTTGGTACTCCTTGTTCTGGAGGCCTCAGCGTCTATCATGTTCTTTGCCACAGTCATATACCCACCTTCTACCTTGGCTCTCCCTCCTCCTAACTTCCATTATTTTTTCTACCTTCAAACTATAATTGACAAGCCTTTTTAATTTCAACAAGGGTCTGAAGAGAGGTGTCTGATTTTCCATAAGGCTGGGTTATATAAGCACACAGAGTTGAATCAGAGCAAAGGAAAAATCCATTGGCAAAGGAAGAATACTATATGCTACTTTAAAACTTGTCTGAATGTATTATTTTATTTACTTATTTTAGAGGCAGGGTCTCACTCTGTCATCTAGGCTGGAGTACAGTGGCATGATCATCACTCATTGCAGCCTGAAACTCCTAGGCTCAAGGGATCCTCCAGCCACAGCCTCCTTGGTAGCTAGGACTACAGGTGCACCCTACCATTCCTGGCTTAAAAAATATATATTTTTAGAGTCTGTTTTGCCCGGGTTTGTCTCAAACACTTGGCCTCAAGTTATCCTCCCACCTCAGCCTCCTAAAGTGCTGGGATTACAGGCATGAGCCATGGCACATGGCTCAAATTACATAATTCATTAGCTGGTAATAGTGTAAATTTGGAAGAGAAAAACTAAAATGATAAAGAGGAAAGATGGATTGTGAATAGAGTAAATATATATTACTGTAATTATGTTAAGCCAATCAAATGCAAAGGACAGTTCAAAGGGGACAAGTATGTAAGCCACATTCCAAAAAAAAAAAAAAGCTTTGAAGTGAAGCTTTAAAAAGATAAGGTTTGTGTTGAGCTAAAGAAATAAACTCTATAAAAACAAAACCCTAAAATTGTTATGACAATGAATTAAACATTCAAAAATGAACAGAACAGAATGTAAAAGATTATTCCTTCAGGTGGTAAATGTTCACAACCAGCTCTCTATGAGGGAGGGGAAGGGCACTATTTGTAGTATTTGCTGATTTCTGTGCCAAAAAATTCTCTCACCCGCCCATTTCAAACAGCAGAGGTCACTAAATGTGGAGTTGGCAAGAGATACACAGACATAATACTCTATACAGTGTTTCTATCATATAGATACAGTAGATATAAGTTGCCCCAAAAACATAATAATAGTAAAATGTAGCCCAATCATTCAGAAGTTATGAGTTTTGAATACTTATTTCCATTGTTTTTAATATAATTTGTTTAATTATAATTAAACATTTTTATGTAATTTAATTTTTAATAACTGTTGGGTATTAACAACTGACTTATAAATACTCCTAAAAATGTAACAGGATGTAGTGAGGGACAAAATGGATGCGGTCTCTGCTTTCATCAAGTTTACATTCTGGTAGAGAAAGACAGAAAATAAACAAGTTAACAATAAATAAAATAAATAGAGACTGAGATGAGAGGTTCTGCTTGGGGAAGCCAGGGAAACCTTTATAAAGAAATTGATAATTTATTTGCATATAAGTTCAAGCATATGCATTCCATACATCTGTGAGTACATTTGTAGTTCTAGGCATGAAACTCAGAACTGCACAAGGTCAATGGAACCATATAAATATTGACCTCATTACTGATTTGTTTTCAGTCTCCAGTCTCTTGAGTGAATTTGCCTTTGCTTCTTTGTTATTATAAAAATACAGTGAGAGACAGTAAAACAAGGAGGAAGATGAAAAGAAGATGTAGGGGGAAGAGGAGCAGTTTACAATATACTTTCTATTACATTGTTTCACACTATCTCAAAAATTTTTATACGTAGAAAATACTAAAGCAAAGAAAAATGGAAGTTAAAAATCAGTAGCAGTAGTAATAGTCCTATAGTAGGAACCTTGTTTTGTTTGAAATATGTGTCTGTGTCTGCCTACAAAACAGAAACATCTTAAGCTCAGAGTAACTGTGAGTTTAATTTTTTATTTTCAAAGAAATAATACAAATTTTAAATCTTGCATTAAAAGGAAAGCTAGCCGGACGAAACTTTTCTGACACACAGATTTTTAGAATAGCACCCATAAATATGCTTCCAATGCTTGTCACTTGATCCCTTTTTAGCAATTAACTTGCCTTTAATTGATTTGTGGATTACCCACTGGAAGTTGCTGTGGATAAAGGAATGTAATGGCAGAGTTTGTTTATATAGGGTAACAAAATAGACTGGCTGGGAGGAGGGGTTTAACTGCAAAATATCCTTGATTTTCAGGAATTTTTCTTTTCACATAATGGCAGTGTTTAGATAAAGAATGGAAAGTTAATGAATCAGATTTGTGTTCCCATCCAAAGGGAAGATTTATGTCCTGTTTAAGAATCACATTAATTTGATGACGTTAGTACATTCTCTAGTGAAAGAGTGGCCACTTTAGTGGAGGAAAAAAACAAGCAACAAAACTCCTTCTGCCATCTTCAGGTTGTACCTGACGAAAAGCTTTTATTTGTGGGTTCTATGAAGTGTCACTGCCCTGATCTCAGATGAACTAAAAGATGAAAACATTTCATTGCTCAAATAATTGTTTATCTCACATCTTACTGGTTCTAGAAAAGGACTATATATTTTCCCTCCTAACTTTCCTCAGTTTCTTGTTATAAAGTTCAAAATGCTTTGAGTAGAGTTGTTCAGGAGGTCCTCAGTGGCACTGCCACTCACTGGTTGGGACGTTTTTGTTCTCTGTCCTCCTGTGTGGAAGATGACAAGGACGGCTTTGTGCAACTTCTGTTGTATGTGCTGCTTTTCAACCCCTTGGATAAGATACTCGTACAAGGAACGTCAGGTTTTTCTCTGAAAGCAAATCCGTGTAAACTGAGACAACATAAACCTTAGGGAGATCTGACACACCAAAATGCCAAGAAAGGGAAAGAAGAAATTATTATCGGTGGGGGAAACAAATTATCCTGTATTTTGGAGTGAATTTAAAAGGCTTATTGTTTGTTTTAGCACTATATGACTTAAAAAAAAAGTCTCGCAGTCTTGCCTTCCTCATGTTGGTTGAAATGGAAAGGATTCTCTTTGTTTGCTATTTACAGATAACCCTTAGCACTCTGCAAGGATCTGTTTGGTATAAAATGATGGGTGTGAATGTGCCACTAAGAGAGAAAAAAATGCTTAGCCATTTTTACTCATATAGCCAACATCTAGATCAAAATCAAAATATTACCAGCTCCCAAGGGGACCCCTTTATGCTTCTTTCCAGTCACTATGCACCCAAAGATAACCACTAACTGACTTCCAGTAGCATAGATTTGACTATTTTTGAATTTTATATGAATGAAATTATACAATATAAATTCTTATTTCAGTCAATGTTGTGTTTATGGGATTCATTCATAGTGTTTTGTGCATTCTTTATTCTCATTGTGTTAGTATTGCACCAAATGAATATGCTACAATTTACTTATTCTAGTGTTGATGGATAGTTAAGTATTCCAGTTTTAGGCCATTATGAATTAGAGCCATTATGAACATTATTGGATATATCACTTACTAAACAAGTGTACATGTAGTGTTGCAGTGTTTTGTGCATACACGTAGGTTGGGTATATCCCAAGAGGTAGGATTTCTGGGTCATAGGTTATGCCTTTGTCTTTAGATATTGCCAAATGTGTTTCTATACTGGTTGCCGCATTTATGTAGCCCCCAAAGTGATGTTTCAGTTCTCTGCATTCTTACCAAAGTATAGGTCATCCATTTTCAATGATGGCATCTTAAAAATTGTTTGCCTGTAATAACAATGTCATCATGCCTTTTATTTATGCAGTTGAGTCTTTTAATCTTTAGGACCTGTTTTTCCAGGAATAGTGTGGGTAACAGTGAGCCATTCACACTCTGTCTGTTTCTCCTCATGATGAATACTATGTAACTGTGAATTAAGTGACTAAAATAAGAAACGATCTGATATGCAGAAATAGAGTTTTCCCTGTTTGATCCATATGCAGCTTAAATATGTGATGTTATTCTACATTTTATCCAGATTCATTTTTCAAACCAATAGTAATCATTGTTAGCAAAAACTAATAAATAACCTTTTATTCTGTTTCAAAATTTCCATCTCGTACTTTGAGTTCTTGCTATATATCCCGTGCTCACTTTAAATCAGGTTTTCCTTCCCGTACATTATTTCTTGGAAAATATGTTTTGGACTTTTCCTAAACCACCTTAACCTCTTGAAAAACACTAGTAAATGCATAGGCAGTGTAAGTCATGCTAAAATAAACGTGTATTGCTTTTTCAAGATTTTGTTTACCCATGCATTTAAAGAAGGGTTTTTTTCCCTTTATTTTCTTTCTTTTTTGTCATTATAGTCATTATGTCTTTTTAATGTTAAGATTCTGGTAATATATATTCCTCATTTTTTATGTCATCTCCGAAGCTCCCCATAACTGATTGATGATATCAATCCGGCTTCTGGCATATAAAGTTTGTTGACCTGGTTCAGTTTGTACCATGTCAAAATGTGATCATTAATTATTAGATGATGTCAGGAAAAATTTAGTACGTGTGATAACTGTGGGTCCCATTTCTTAAAGCTTTCAAAATCCAATCTTAAGGCTCTCTACTTTGTGGCATATGAGGGAACATAAGTAAACATTAGAGCAATATCAAACGTATTCTAAGGGTTTCATGATGTGAAACAATATATCACTTTATTACCAGACAGATACTTCACGTCGTGAAATTTGAAAAAGGATACGAGGTGAGGCACAGTGGTTTACCCTATAATCCTAGTGCTTTGGGAGGGTGAGGTGGGAGGATCGCCTGAGTCCAAGAGTTTGACACCAGCCTGTGCTACAGAGTGAGACCCCATTTCTACAAAAAATTTAAAAATTAGCGGGGTGTGATGGTGCCTGCCTGTAGTCTCAGCTACTCTGGAGGCTGAGGGAGGATTGCTTGAGCCTGGGAGGTCAAGGCTGCAGTGAATGTGATCACAGGAGTGTACTCCAGCCTGGGCAACAGAGTGAGACCTCATCTCTGAAAAAAAAGAAAAAGTATGTAATTTTTACATAAGAGTCACTCGATTCAGAAATTGGGAAAGGTGTTAAGGATGTATTATATTCTCTTTCAAAGCTTATTCTCTACCTTATTGGCCTCTGAAAGTTGTTATTATATTTGAGTTTTACCTTTAGATTTTTCAGAAATAAGGATTTCTAAAAAATATAATCCTGAAACCCAACATTCTTCAGTACCCAAATAATTCCTCACTAGATGAAATTATATAGTAATTCCTGCTCAATGTCATGTTAATTCTTTCAGATCACTAAAATGTTTTTTCAATAAATACCAAATAGCAGCTAAGAACAGCTAACTTTTTTGTCAGCGATAAATATGACATGGTAAACTAAAATCCAGAGCATTTATTTTAACCAGTATCTTTAACCTATCAAATATTTTAGCAAAACTACTAAGGAAAACAGAATGTTTCATCTTTCCTTTCAACTGCCTGTCATTCTGTCCGTTGCAAGGCACCACAGCAAGATACGAAAGCAAAAGGGGTCTCCCCTTATAAAATCATCAGATCTTGTGAGACTTATTCACTATCATGAGAACAGTATGGGGGAAACCACCCCCATGATTCACTTCTCTCCCACCGGGTCCCTCCCACAACATGAGGAATTGGGGGAGCTACAGTTCAAGGTGAGATTTGGGTGAGGACACAGCCAAACCATATCACTAATGCACTAACAAAATGCCTACACACAAATCATTTTTACAAATGTTTAAAATAAATATCTATAGTTTTTGATTGTTTATCTTAAGGAGACAGTATTGAGAGGAAAGATGGGCATGAAAGAAACAGAATGTAAGCTATTTTTTTTCCCAAGAAACTCCTAATGAACACTTGCTTTTGCATTAAAAGGTTAATGACTCTTAGTTTTTCATAAATGATTTAAGCCACTGATTAAGTGCCCTGAGACAACTAAGAATTTTATTTTATTTTGTTTATTTATTTTGAGACAGAGTCTCACTCTGTCACCCAGGCTGGAGTGCAATGGCACATCCTCAGCTCATGGCAAACTTTGCCTCCCAGGTTCAAGTGATTCTCCCACCTCAGCCTCACGAGTAGCTGGGATTACAGGCACCCACCATCATGCCCGGCTAATTTTTGTATTTTTGTAGGGATGGAGTTTCGCCATGTTGGCCAGGCTGGTCTTGAACTCCTGACCTCAGGTGATCAGCCCACCTCAGCCTCCCTAAGTGCTGGAATTACAGGCATGAGCCACTGTGCCAGCCTTAAAGTAAGAATTTAAAAGACTGAATATGAAACCTGGCCCCATCCACCAAGACTGCATTCATTCTCAGAGAAGAATTTGTTATACTTCTAAGAAAGCTGACTATCATCCTATCCCACCTGAGATATCATGAAGCTTGTGCTAAAAATGGAATCATTCAGTGATCATGGGCTGCTTTTCAAGCATTTTTCGCTCACCCTTTACCATTATGACAGTAAACTTTGGGGAAAGGGGAAAGCATGGGCCAGTACATCTTTTAGTATTTCTTGGTTATACTAAGAACAACTGAGGAACTGCTAAGGAACAACTACATAGATAAAAAGTATTTTTATTATAACCCTTGTGAAAAACCTCTTCCCCCATAGAACGTTTAGTATCTTGTATGAAGGCATAATGTACTTTTAAATATTCAAATCCAATTCCAGATTTTGTTTATGTGTTATGTACTGTGTAATCCACCATGCAAAATGTAATTTCTTGCTTTTAATATAAATTTTCATTATTATCATAAATGAAGTCTCAGGCCACAACATTTTGTTAGGTTGCATTCAAATGGTAATCATAATATGACCTATACCAGTTTTTGCAGGGAAGGGCAGCAGCCAGCTGAACTAGATTTCCACTTTTATCTTGGCTCATTAAACAACAATGGGCAAGTTACCTTAACTTCATGGGTCCTCAACCTTCTCATTTGAAATTGAGTGTATGGACTGTATATTACAATATCCTTTTAAGCTTACAGAAATAACATTATGGAGGTATGAGAAAATTATAAATGATCCAAGATATGTGCCTAAATATTTCTTCATACATCAAGCATGCATTCATGAAATCAACACCAAGCCCAGGAAATATCAAAGAATAGCTCAATGTCCCTGTGAACTTATATCCAATTCAATAATTCATCCAACAAATGTATATTGAGTATATAATCTGCTAGACTTATGAAGCCTTAAACTTTATGCTGTACATTCTGATATATGTTGTTTTAACCAGGGGTTGGTCAACTTTCAAAAGTGACCCTTTTGCTAACATCGTTCTTCTGGCTGAAAGCTAGTAAGTATAAGCAAAAGGAGAGATGTATATGATCTCACTTCTATGTGGAATCTAAAAAAGTCAAACTCACAGAGGCAGATAATAGAAGGGGGTTACCAGGGGGTGATGGGAACAGGAGGGATTGGGGAAATGGTGGTCAGAGGATACAAAATTTCAGTTAGACAAGAGGAATAAGTTCAAGAGATCTATTGTACAACATGGTGACTATCATTAAGAACAATGTATTGTAAACCAAATATTATATGTGGTCACTTATAAGTGTGACCTAAGTAATGAGACCACATGGATACATAGAGGGGAACAACAGACACAGGAGCCTACCGGAGAGGGGAGGGTGGGAGAAGGGAGAGAATCAGGAAAAATAACTAATGGATACAAGGCTTAATACCCCCATGACACGAGTTTACCTATGTAACAAACCTGCACATATATCCCTGAACTTAAAATAAATAATAACAAAACCAAAAAGAAAAAAAAAAAGAAAATTTCTAAGAGAGTAGATTTTAAATGTTCTCACCACAAAAAAGTATGTGAGTTAATGCATATGTTAATTAGCTTGATTTAGCTCTTCTGTAATGTGTACATATATCAGAACATCATCTTGTGCACTATAAATGTATGCAATGTTTGTCAGTTAAATATTTTTAAATGAATTTTTTGAAAAGAGGAGGGGTGTGAAAACGAAGACTAGTTCTGACTTTGTATTTTATACTCTGGGGTTACAAGAATGAGACCTCCCTGATGCCTATACACAAATGGATTAATGTGAAACTGAAGGTTTACTTGCCCAGTTTACTTGCCCATGTTTACTTGCCCAGTTGATTCAGCTGGTTTATGTATAATTGTCAGCAATTTAAACTCTGTCACATTCCTCCCAAAAATTTATGTACTTTAAAAATAGATCTCATCATTTCAACATTTCAATTTATATATGAGAGAAATAAAAAGGACTAGTAAAAATTATATGAAGAAGCAAGTCCAAATATGGTAATTTATGGTTCAAAGGAGATAGGTATTTGTCTTCTCTCAAGAGCCACTAGACCACAAAATATCAACATCAAAGATGAATGCAAGCGCTAGGGAAAACGATACAGATCAGAGGCACCATGTGTTGTGCATTCTGGTATTTGTCAGAGATAAGGAATGAAGCTGAATTTTTTCATGGATTTGTCTTGGAGGAAAATAAAATGAGAGGTTATGCTAAGTATAAAACTATCTTTACAAAGTTCCTTTCTGTTAAGACCTTCAAAGATATGTAAAAACATAATTTGAGAATTGCTTTTAAGGACCTAATTCAGGTTAGCTAACAAATCATTATCTAAAAAGAGAGTGTTAGAATACTATGCATTTAAAGTGAGTAGTTCACTTCATGGTTGAGCAGAAATTCCTGAGTTCAAATCATGGCTCTTCCACTTGCAGCTTGTATGACATTTATGAAATTCCTTAAGTGTGCTCTGTTTCAGGTGCCTCTGCCCCTACATCATTAGAGTTATTCAAGTATTAAATGAGATAATACATATATAGCCGTTAAACTAGCGCCTGGCATAGAGTAAGCAGTCAGCTCACATTAGCTAGCGTTATTCACAAGAATAGGCTATACATTTCTTTCCATCAAAGATAAGTGCAAGTTTGAATAGAAAAATTAATTTATGAAACAAGACTGATTTTATGCTTTTCTATAGTGCCCGTGATTCAAAGGAAAAGAAGGAAATAATCACCAACCAAGTGACCCTGTAAAATAGATAGGAGTTACGCCACACATACATACATGCATATATATGTATTTTGGATATATATGGATATATTATGTGTGTGTCTGCATACGCATTATACATACATACGTACCTTTGCCAAGAAAATTGGATGTCTCATATCTAAAAAACTTTCAGTGTTAAGAACTAGCCAAGTGTCATGTACACAATTTGTATTCAACATATATTTACAGAATTTAACTTTGTAAAAATTTCAAATCACTGTTATTGCTTTTCCTACTTGTAAAACAATTATAAAAATCCCTTGGCTTTTGTGGTATAGACTATTATGAGGGACTCTGATGCTTCATGACAGGGAGTAACTTGATCCAAAGTACAACAGAGCTCTCGTGTGGATTTAAGTTACCAAACTATTGAATGGACCCATGCACCACCAAGTATTCAAATCACAATATAATTTTATTATTCTCTACCCTCCCTTGCAAATGTAATAACTCTGAACTGATAAACACATTGTACCTGTGTAGAAAAATGCCACCCAGAAGGAAGCTGACTGCTAATCTAGGCCTGTGCTGTCCAACAAGAGAGCTAGTAGCCATAGAGCACTTGAGCTGTGGCTAATCCAAATCAGATGTGCTGGAAATGTAACATGCACAAAGGATTTCAAATAATAGTGTGAAAAAAAGTGAAAATTTTCTCATTTGTAATTTTCGTAATGATTACATGTTTAAATACTAATACTGTGTATAGGGTTAAATAAAACATATTTAAATTAATTTCACCTGGTTGTATCTAAGTGTCCATCAGCCAATTAACGGATAAAGAAAATATGGTACATACACGCAATGGAGTACTATTCAGCCACGAAAAGGAATGAGATCCTGTCATCTGCAACAATATGGATAGAACTGGAGGTCATTATATTAAGTGAAATAAGCCACACACAGAAAGACAAACTTTGCATGTTCTCATTTGTGGGAGGTAAAAATGAAGACAATTGAACTCATGGAGATAGAGTGGAAAGATGGTTATCAGAACCTGGGAAGGCTAGTGAGTGGCAGGGGTGTGGGAGTGGAGATGGTTAACGGATACAAAAATATATTTAGATAGAATGATTAAGATCTAGTATTTGATAGCACAAAAGACTGATTGCAGTCACAATAATTTATTGTACATTTTTTAATTAAAGAGTATAATTGGATTGTTTGTAACACAAAGGATAAATTATTGAGGTGATGGATACCTCATTTACCCTGATGTGATTATTAGGCATTGTATGCCTTATATCAAAATATCTCATGTACCCCATAAATATACCTACTATGTACCCACAAAAGTAAAAAGTAAATACATTAATTTCACCTGGTTGTAAAAATAACTTTTTGTAATATGGCTTTTTAAAAATTTAAAATTACATGTTGTGGCCATCATTCATGGTTCACATTATATTTCTCCTGAACAGCATTGATCTAGACAGTAGACACAACACAAAAACAGCTAAGAAAATTATTAATTCTTTAAAAGTATAAAATTTAAAGTGATAAATGAGATCAAATTTTATGAGCAAGTCCATCATAGTTCACTCTGTGCTGGTTTCTAGGGAAAAAAAATTGGAACTTTCTGTAGAGTGTGCCAGTCAATGCAAAAGTGCTCATCAAGAGAGAATTAAAACATTAGCAAACAGGGGCTGTTGATGAAAATGAGATTCCAGAGAGGGTGAGAAGACTGAACACATTCCTGTAAAGCAACAGGGATTAATGCACCAATGAGAATTGCTTTTTAAAAACAAACAAACAAACAAACAAACAAAAAACCACTAAATTTTCTAGGGGAAAAGTAAATGCTAGAGTGATATTAGTGAATTAGGGGATTTGTGAAGATGCATTTGAATGTCAAGAATATAATGTAGTTTTCTTAGTATTTTTGAATTCACTGACCTTTTGTTAACCTCAAGACTGAGGCTAAGACACCAACATTTACCATGTGCTTCAATCATTCTCTCAAGGACACACAGCTCCTCTGAGCTGTAATAGGAATTCAGGTCTGTGTGACTCCTGAGCCCACATGACCGAAAGTGTGCCCATGGAACACTGGTCCCTGCAACTACTCTGCAAATAATGGTTCTATGCTTAAATCATTTTAAGAAATGTTGCATGTATCATTACCGTCTTAAACATGATTCATTGATTTGCATATTAAAGGCACTGAGAATTGCTAAAAAACTGTTTAACTTTTTAAAATCTTTTTCTCAAACTTCTTTTGCCACAGAACACCTCCTCCCCTGCACATGCATCTATATGCCATTTATCACCAGTTTCATGCTGAAACTAACCTTAGACAGAATGCTATTTGGAAATGCTGAGATGCCTTAAATTGCCTTCTATCATCTCTCATTATTAGTTACTAAGGAAAATGGCTTTGAGAAAATATAAAATATTTCAGGAAAATATGTAATTTGATGCTCAGATAACTCACTTTTTGCTACATCAGAAAAAGCAAAACTAGAATTTAAAAATAAACTTGGATGCATGTCTTGGTTATTCTTATATTCATAGTGTGTGATCCAAAGGGAGTCAAAGAAATCTGTAGCGAGGCTGCTCACAGTCTAGGTCTCTTTTTGTGTAGGACAAAGTTAGGGCTTGGCTTCTAGTTGAAGCTACAGTTCTGTAGGACTTGGGATTTGGAAAAGTAATGACAAGATAAATAAGTTATCACCATCAGAGACCTAAATGGTTGCAAAGTTGGCACTGGTTACATAATGAACAAAAGTTTCATAACATATTTCATAAGATATTTTCATAACATATGTCTTACAATTACTTTTTTTATTTTCTGAGGTTTTTTCTCTAAATTATGCTAAAAATGTCATCGAGAAGCATAAAAACAGACTTTCATTAATAGTTGCTATAGCAGTGGGAAATTTTTGTAGGAATTTAAGTAAAAAAGCAAGTTATTTAGCAGTTTTGTTCAAATTAGACATTTCTGCCATCAGCCTGCCCCCTGGGAACTTGGAAAGTGCATACTTGCTCTTGAGTTCTGCTAGTGCCCTAACCACACGCCTTTCATGTCTACCATACTTCGATGATCTTGGATTCAAATATGATCCTCTGTCTTCCTCACAGAAAGAAACAGTTTAGGGACATGGACTTAATGGTAATGACTTTCAAAAGCTAATGACGTGCAGTCTTTCGGCACTGCCTAGCCAAACACTCTTTAGACAACCTGCTGCTTTAGACTGGACATGCACATGATTCCTAAGATACACTAAACAAGAATAAGAGATGCTGAGTCCATTGTTTCCTGTGCAAAATTCAGTTCACCAAGAATACTATTTTCACGAGGAAAGCCATAGACTGTGTATAGGTAAAGAACTTTTGCACTAATGAAACTTGTTATTGGCTGGGACTAGGGGCCTAAATACTAGTTTGAGATTCTGTTTCTGCTGTGCCATATAGCATGAGATCCCACTTTTGCCTCTATAAAGCAGGGCTATGGTTATCTTTCCTTATTACCTCAGTTGATTGTTGGCTGTGAGAACCAAGTAAGATATGCTTCATGGAATAACAGAAGAATGCAAGATATTATCACGGGAGGCAACATTTTTGGGATATCACATATTAGTGGAAACTTAAAGAATATTTAAGAGGTTATCTTTGACATTTACATAAAACCATGTATGAAACAAGTAGTTCTTGTGTTTTTTTAACCTACGAACTTTTTCAAGTGTTTCCTCCACAACATTCCTCTCTTCTACCAAAGAAAATCAGTTTACAGTCATGTGTTTTGTAAAAGCCTAAATGGGAATGAAGGTGGTTAGTAAGAGGGTTCACAAGATGGAGAGGCTCCCATGACATTTGTAGGTTTAATCTTGTGCCCCATGACCTCTTAAAATGTCCCCATGCCCATTCAGAATACCCCAATTCACTTCAAAGGCAAAAACAACGTGACATTGTGAAATCATACCGGATGTTCTAGTAGAACTGTGTTCTGGTCCTATTGAGTTCACCCAGGAGAGGCATCAAACTCTGCAATCAGAACATATCAACACATGGCCTATTAGCTGATTCTGCCACTTGGTAGCTGTATATTCTCTCTCTGTTTAGTGTCCTTATCTGTAAATTGAAATAATAATAATAGCTCATAAGGCTTTGTGGGGATTAAGTGAGATAATCATGTACAGTGCCCAGCACAGTGTCTACTGCATGGTAAATACTGCAAAAATGTTAGCTGTTGACTGCTCCTATTTATGACCTTCATTATTGAAAAGGGGAACTTAGGCTGATGCAGGAGAATGGCGTGAACCCCGGGGGACGGAGCCTGCAGTGAGCCGAGATCACGCCACTGCACTGCAGCCTGGGCGACAGCGAGACTCCGTCTCAAAAAAAAAAAAAAAAAAAAAAAAAAAAAGGGGGGGGGAACTTATGAATGCCTTTCACTTATACCAGCATCATTAAAAAGTTAAGTTTTTTAAGAACCATGAAAAGCTAACCATTGACAATTTAAGAAGCATGCAAGCTTGATTTACGAAAGAACGGAATAAGCTCAGAATGGGCTAGTTCAGTGGAGTGACTGCTGCAGGAGCTCAGGTTTTGAGACCTTCCTGTCTTCTTCCTTCATCCTTCTCCTCTTTTTGTGTTCTCTCCACACACTTTTCCTCATCAAAGCCAAAACCTTTGTTCTTTCTATATTCTCTTTTTAGAACCTGCTCACAGTAAAATTTTAAAAAATGAAGAAGTTCTGAAAGTGTAGATAAGCAATTAGACATGAGTTAATGTTTTTTATTTTCAAGAGCATTTGCATTCTAATATGAACTGAGCACTGAGTAAATAGATTCCTGACTCCCTAACAGGGCTATGTCTTGTGTCAGGAAGCCAGCGCACTGGGCTTCTTGGTAGGCAGGAGACCCAAGTCATCATCTACTACTAAGGCTGGGTCTTGGAAGATGGAGAAGGCCGTAGAAGAAAGGAAAGCCAAAAAAAGAAAGGAATGAGATTTTGATATATTAATTAGCTCATACCATAAGCCTGGACTTTTGCTAGGCATTTTCCA
Organism: Gorilla gorilla gorilla; assembly: GCF_029281585.2. Classification (NCBI taxonomy): domain Eukaryota; kingdom Metazoa; phylum Chordata; class Mammalia; order Primates; family Hominidae; genus Gorilla; species Gorilla gorilla. The sequence continues at coordinate 50,882,060 of NC_073243.2, forward strand.
TGGTAATTTGGTTATACCTCAAAACAATTCTCAACATTATTATCACTGCTACCACTTTTGTTAGCAGCTGTGAGAACAGAGGTCATGTGGGTAAGCAGTTTGCTAAGGGTTGTATAGCTTAAAAAGTAGTCAATAAGCTAAAGTTTGAACCCTGGGATGCCTGGCCTTCACAGCTAAACTTTTATTAATTACACCTGCTTCTAACAACAACAACCATGGCTAAAGTTTCATTAACCTACCAGTTTCTAACAACATTAACAAAAACATTTTCAAAAATATAATAATAGTCATCAATAGGAATAAAGGGAAACAATCCAAAAATAGCTCTGTTGAGGTTACTGATGGATGGGGACAGGGAAGTACAAAATTTTTTCTACGAAAGTTTCCCTTTAAGGATCACTTTCCTTGGCTGTCTTGCCTTGTGAAATTATACCTTCCCTAATGGCTTGCAGCTGATTGTGCCCTTCTTTCTGTCAAGGACAGCTTAAACTTCATGGAATAGTTTATTTGAAGCTTGTGGGTACCAATTCCAGGCAGCAAGATACTACTTTCAGAGATTCAATTAACTTCCTTCAGAGTCACAGCAAAAAGCGATAGAGCTAAATTGATTACCTTGAAGTGCCTTAACCGTTTTGCTGCTGTTGTTGTTACTTCTTGAGCCAATTTATTCTCCCAGCAATGTCACTGTTACTGAAGTTGGTCTGTTCTTTATTCTCAGTTTATGAATAGGAATCATCTGAATATAGTTATAGACCTCTAGTCTAGATCATTTTTCGCAAAATTACAAAGATGGGAAAATTTCCAAGCCATAGTTATTCCAAATGGCTGGGAGTGCCTTAGGAACTTATTTCTGGAGTCTTTTGAACTATTTATATTATTGATATGAACAATGCCCCTGATTGTTAGTTAGCAATCTATTCATTGATAGGGACATGAAAGGCAGTCTGCTGCCATCTAGCTTTTTTGTTTCTATCTTTAGGAATTTTCCAGTCCTTTCACAGAAAGATACTTTTTAAAGGAGCAATTCTTACTTCATCCCTGAGAGGGAGACACTTATGAAGGTACTGCAGAATCTTAAAAAAAAAGTCTTCATTGTTCTTTTACTTGTTTTTGCCTTTAAGTTGGTCTTAAATGGGTAAAAGTGATAAATGTAGGTTGTGTAGTTCAAATCCATTGCAGTGACTAAGTGGTGACCACCCATAGGGGCAAAAACTATGTATTTTTAGAGGCAAAGATTGATAACCACAGCCATGACCCTGAGCAAGACTGTGAAATAGATGCAGTTCTTTGCCATCCTCCCTTTTCCTGAGTTATGGGCACTTTCTGCCTTCATAGCTGTTTCCTCTGCAAAATGGAGATTTTACTGTCAGAAGTCTCCTATTGCTATTGCTTCTTGGAGTTGGTTCCCATGCTCTGAGCACAGGAAAGCAATCTGAGATCTTCACTACTAATATTTATTGAGCACCTATACTATGCCAGGACTGGACTGCGCTCTGAGGTCAAAGTGGTAAACATACCGACATGGTTCCTGCTGTCATGAGCCTTCCAAAGGAAGAGCGAAGAAAAACATTAAACATATCAGCCCATGATTAAATGCATAATTAGATAAAATGCATTGAAGAAGTAAAGATCCCAGGAAAGGAGAGAACCAATTAATATGATGGATGGGAAATCAAGGCTTCTGGAAGGAAGTAATGTATAAGCTGAAAAATGAGGAGTGAATAGGAATTAGCCAAGTGAAAAGCAGAGGCAAATGGGTTTCAGGAAAAGGAAAAACATATGTACCAGTAACATTTCAAGAAGAAATGGGAAGGACCAGATGATTTCTGTTATTCTTATTAGGTTGATCTCTTCCATGGAAGAGACACACAGAATGTAATTAATTTATAGAATATAAAAATGATTTTTTTTTTTTAGGAATGGGGAGGTGAGGAGAAGACCCGCTTCAAGTTCTGTTCCAATATTAATATGGTTTTGCTTTCTCTAAAAACCTAAGTAAAACAATGGTGGTACCAAGGGGTGGTTGGGAGGCACTAGTTTTCCCAGTGTACATACTCACAACTAACATAAAAGCTAAATACGTATAATCAACATGCTTACACTAGAAACATAACTTCAAATAAAATTCACTAGATCAACCGGGCACAGTGCCTCACTCCTGTAATCCTAGCACTTTGGGAGGCTGAGGCGGGTGGATCACCTGAGGTCAGGAGTTTGAGACCAGCCTGACCAAGGTGGTGAAACCCCATCTCTACAAAAATACAAAAATTAGCCAGGCATGATGGCAGGTTCCTGTAGTCCCAGCTACTAGGGAGGCTGAGGCAGGAAAATTGCTTGAACTCAGGAGGCAGAGGTTGCAGTGAGCCAAGATCATGCCATTGCACTCCAGCCTGGGTGACAGAGCTAGGCTCCATCTCCAAAAAAAAAAAAAACTCCACTGGATCCTCTCTTCCAACTTTTTTCCACTAATTTCTTCCCTTAGCACTGATATTATCAAACAAGTTGCCAATCCTATAAAGGCTATCAGACTCCAATTTTAAAAAACTATTAAATTTAAAAACACTCAGAGATATAATGATTGTATGCATTTTATGAGGAAACTTAGTACCTAAAAGAAAGCCCTATAACTTAACATTAAGCATATGAAGGTAGCTATTATTCAAATAAGTAGCAGTAAAGACTTTTCAGCTTTGGATCCTCATAAACAAGACCTGCAGGTTTAAAGATTTGCATACATCTTTTAACAATGCATCATTTTTATTATAGTATATTATATACTATTTTATATTTACTTAGTGAGATTACTGACCTGGGTTTCAAGATATGTATGAAATATAATTAGGATATGAAAATTAAAGATAAATTATCCCCACCAGAAATAATCTTAGCAGGTTATTTACTAAAGAATCTTAAATCCAGCAGATCAAGAAAAACTCCCCAAGGAGTCTTTAATTAGAACTCTTTAGGATGGAATCAAAATCTCTCCATAAAAAATGAATCTTGCCTTAGGCTACATAAATTACAAAATCTGAAGCCCTTTAAGCAGCATTAAAACAGCTGATTTTAATTGCTCTGATAATGAACTGGAGAGAGACACACTAAGCTTCCTGGATTTCTGTTGGAAATGAATGGGATTCTTGCCAACTATGGATCACAGTTATGAGGTATTCTGCACAGGGAATGTCAAAAGAAAGCAGATGGACCTTGACATGCTATGCCATCCTATGCCTTCTTCCTTCCCAAGAAGCATGTTACAATAACTTTAAGTGAAGGTTGTCACAACTTTAAGTGAAAAGTCTCCCCTTTCTGTCTAATTTTTAATGTAACTTCCCCCTTCTTGATATATCCAGAAAATAGTTAATAACAATCCCTGAGGGAAAAGAAAAATGCTGCCCTTCATATTGAAAAAAAAGAAGATAACAGAGATCCCCTTAGTGGTGAGTGATTTATAGTGAAAACAGCCAACTCATTCTCTTTTGCCTCCTTTTGACCTAGAGAACTGGATTCGCAGATTTGTAACTGGATTTTGATTATAGAGTATGTTCTATGGCTACAAAAGAGTTTTCCTTTGTGGAAAACTCAAACTGCCAACAGATATGCTTGGTATATCAGTTTTCAATGCTTTCAACTGTAAACAACAGAAACCTGGACTCACAATAGCTTGAACAAATAGGAATTACTTGTAAGTAGGTGGCACCAGAGGTGTTTCAGCTGTTGCATGATGTTATCACCATTTGCAAAGAGGCAGCATCTCCACAGTTTTCTTGGCCTGTTCCTCTTGATGGCAAATGGCTACTGCACGTCCAGATGATCATATCTGTGTCACAGATAGTGAGAGGGAAGGAGGAAGGGTGAGAAAGGATGGCCAGCTAAAGTTGTATCTACCCCACTTATAAGAAACACAAAGGCCTTCCCCAGAGCTTACAGCCCTTTAGCCAGAACTATGACACATGGTCATCTTGAGTGCAGAAAGATGGAAGTTAACATTTGGTTTTCTGGTCTTTTTAATAAAGATAGCAAGGATGAAGAAGTTTGGAAAAGACTGTGGGCTAGCCAATCAAATTGTCGACCACATTTGGCCTATATTAATATATAGTTTTTAAAGCCTAATGTCAATTTGTTAAGGTGTCTTAAGGACAGGAAAATGGAGAAGAACTAAGATTTTTTATATCAAATACAGAGTAAATCTTGGAAAGGGTGAATTAGAGTGGAAAATAAACTAGACATTATCTAAGAGTGCCTTGAAGCCAGATCTTGCAAAACATTAGGCAAGCATGTCACTCATAATGGACCCCAGGGCTTTCCATCCCATAATGTGGATAAAAATAACAGTGTTTCTCTCAATTTTTAAAAATGTCACCAAAAATTCAATAAAGTATATACATACATATTGTAATTGTTTAAAGTAAAAATTTTATGCTATTTTGGGAAGAAAAATAACCAAAAAAAACCATCGCTGACCGTTGGTCATCAAAATCTGATTTATGCCATGTTTACAAGATAAAAACAAGAATAAATAATAATTGTTTGAAATATTTTCATCATATTGCCTCTGAAATGATTGATGTCATACTGCCTGGATTTAGTCAACTCAGTGAATGATTTATCAGTAGCCATGCTGTAAGGAGCTCTCTATTCATAGATACTTATGATTTGGTGAACTGGGAAACCCACAGAGAAAGGTGAATGAAATAGGAGAGCCAGGTAAATGGGCCACGGATCTAAGAACCAGGAATCATGATTGTTTGGAAGAACATATCTCAGACTGAGGAAAGCTGGCGCTAAAGTAAGCTAGCATTTGATTAGAATGTTGAAGTATAATTTCATTCTTGGAGACAGAAAACCTAAGTAGAAGCAAAGAAGTAGGAAATAGAAGCCTGTGTTTGAGAGATTCAGAGTGACTGTGTTTTATTAGAATTGCAAGAAAGGGAACTTGAAAACATAAATTTAACATGGGGCAACAGGCCTTGGATTCTGAACAGAGGGACTTTGTTTAAGGATGGCTCTGTGGCTGTGGAACAGTTTTTCTATAGATTATCAAAATGATTCTGGAAAAGAAATGTCATTCTGGACTGAGAGCACATACCATAGGGAAAACATGAGGCTTATGGGCTGAATTGTGTCCCACCCAAAGTCATATGCTGAAGTCCTAACCTAGGACCTCAGAATGTGGCTGTATTTGAAGATGGAGCCTGTAAAGAGGTGATTTTGATAAAATGAGATCATTAGGGTAGACCCGAATCCAACAAGGCTGGTGTCTTTATAAGAAAAGGAGATTAAGATGCACGCGCACACGCAGAGAAGACTAGGTGGAGATGAGGAGAAGATGGCTATCTACAAGCCAAGAGGAGAGGCCTCCCGAAGAAACCAACCCCACTGACATCTTGACCTCGGTCCTCTGGCCTCCGGAACTGTTTTAAAACATAAGTTTCTATTGTTAAAGCCACCTAAGTCTGTGGTATTTTGTAATGGCAGCCCTAGGGAAAAACTACAATGAGCAAGTATTATTTGTATTTTAAGAAATAATATTATAAACTAAATTCATGGAGGGGAAAATAGAAAAAGAGGTCATTTCTGAAAACATTGTATAGGTGTAACATAGTTGACACTATCAACTACTACAATGGGATCAGGAGACAGAGGGTCAGTGATAACAGAGCTCTCAAGACTGGAAACTGGGCAATCCGGAAGGACAGGCGGTTGATGAAAGAAAATGATGAGTGTGGTTGGGGCTGCGTTTCCCTTGAGGAGGTGCTGGTGCTCAGGGTAGAGGCATCCATCACGATGTCAGAAATGTATGTCAGACACGAAGGCAGGAATGAGGCTGTCGAGGAAGCCATGGCAACATAAACAGAGAAGTGCCACAGCGAGACAACCAGCCAATGAGTTGTGTAGTTTCTTGTAAGTAGCTGAAATAACATAACCAAATTGTTCAATTTAGTCTACATATGAAATTTCAGTGTCAGAGAAAGGCCTTTAATCTCAAAACCAAATAAACTAAAAGACATTATTTTCCTGACAGCTAAGTCTTAAAATTTCTTTTGAGAAAGAAAAAAAATGGTTTTCTCTTTTAACATAGAGGTAAACCAGTAAGTCAAATACTTCAGGGGAAGGTAGCATGGTGATTTGAATGTATGTGAGTGTGAATACGTGAGATTAGAATCTTACCTGACACAAATTTCATGAGCATCATTGGAGAGTGGGAGAGCATGAAGACTTTTACCCTTCTCTCTGCAGGAGAGAATTGTGCAGGAGGAGGTGGGGAGAATGCCACCAAGAACAGGTTGCCTGGGGCCAGTTTAGCGATGGGGTCCAAACGATCTCACTAATGTGAAAGGATCATAGTTACCTTACCAAGGGAAAGTTGGCTTCAATTATATATTTCACTTCTGTACCGGGTTTTGCTTAAATGCTACTCTTTGGAGAATATCAAGAAATTTAGATGAGTTTACCAAATCCAAGATTGTGTTCCCTGCTTTTAACTCTTGTTACTGAAATAGCCCCCTGATCCCCAAGAGTAATGCTTGACTGAGGTGTTTGCATGAATTGTTTATATCATTCATTAATTAACGTGATGAACATATTAAAGATAGGACTCCCAGTTTTCATCCCAAGGGCTTACATATAATAGCAACAACCTTTAGAAAAGTACTGCATTGTTTATTTATAGAATGGCTTTGACTCACTTAATAATGCTCCATAATTAATTTGTAAATTACTTTTTGACTTTGCACAATTATAATTTAACGTCATATATCTGCAAAAGAAAACACTTTTGTGTTGCTAATATTAATTTCCCTTCATAAATTTGAGACTGTTTTGACTATAAATTTAAAATGTCAGTGTGGTGAGAATGACTCAGCTTCTCAGATATTCATTTATTCTATAAATATTTTTGAATACCTACTATGTTTCAGGCACTGATCTAAGTGTTGAATAAGTAGACAAGGAGAGCCTGCCTTCAGGTTTTTTACATTCAAATAACACAAGATGATGAAGGAATTTTTAAAATAATCTTGTTTCATCTGGCAGATAATATAGATATGCTCAATTTTATAAATTTTGATACCTAAAGTATTGTGATAATCCAAATCATGACCTTTAGACATTACACTATGCTTATTGATTGAAGGTTGACGTATGTTTAGCATATTCTCTTATAATGTATTTAAGGACTTCAATGAGTAGACAAAAGAAGTAAACTTGATCAGACAGTACGATTTCTGAGAACAGACTCTTCCTGGAGCAAGCATTCTGGTTAGATTTAACAGGGCTTCAAAAAAAGGTTTATGTTTATGCTTTTTGCTAGTTGGGGGTTTCCTAGCAAATGATTCCATGAAAACATTTGCAGGGAATTCCCATCAGTTCTATATTTCTCTGCATTTGGGGGCTCTGAATCAATAATGCTGATGTAACAGTTGGCAAATTAGATAAGAACAGCCCGAGACTTCCTTTTCCATTAGGTGTAGTCTCATGGAAAATCACCCTTGAATCCATCAATGGAATGAAGCAACTGGGTGGAGCCTATGGGAAAATCCTGGAGGAAGTCCCCAGCTAGTCAGCCTCCCCTCTCTGCCTTGCACTCTTGGATTCCTTAGCGAAACATCCAAAATGGCCTTCTTGCAAGGAGGATGCAGTCGGTGATCCACATACTGACCAACAGCTGTGTGTGAAAGGCACCGTGCCCACCACAACAAAGGGGCAGTGAGGTCTGCTGAGCAGATGAGTCGCTTTTCTGGACCCTTCCAGGCTTGCAGTTGGCTCAGATGAAAAGCTCAGGCTTATGAGCTGCCAGAAAGTATTTGGCAAAAAGCCCACCTTTTTTCTCAAGTACACGTATTCAATTGACTTGATTCCTCAGAGAGATTTGTGAGGGTGAAAGCAAGTTCACTGTCCACTTTTAATGACCCTCAGCTTCTAATGAGGTAATATATGTGAAAGTGATTTTTTTAAATGCAATGCAAATACAGGGTGTTTTTAGTCATTATTTCAGTACCTGAGGAAAATGTAAAAACACAAAGCCACACATGTACCAGGCACTACATGAGTGTACTTGGTTTCACCATCTAATTTCTAATTTAGCCCTCTGAAGTGTAGAGTCCATCGAGGCTATTATTTTGTGGATTGTGTACTGAAGTTGCTTTTCTTCGTTCTCGCAACATACACTTGTGACACTTCCAACCTCTGATATGTATATGTTAAATACAGGCTGTTTTTCAAACAAGATAAATCAAATGCTGGCTAGGAAGTGTGCCTAGAGTTTAAAGCATTCTAGAATGTACTCCCATATAACAGCTGTACTTATATAATACCTACATTGTGCCAGTGTTTCATATATGTGAAGTGCTTTAATCCTCACAACAAACATAGGAGGGATGTAGTATTATTACCCCCTTTTTACAGATGTGAAAACTGCAGTACACAGGGTGAAGTGAGAGGCCCCAAATCACACAGCTAGCAAATGGCAGTGTCAGACCTCAAATTCCACTAGTCTATCTTCAGAGTCTATATAATTAACCACTGCTCCCTGTGCTTTTAAAGATTAGTTTAATGGATATTGTGCTATTTCTAATAAAAGGATATAATTTTTGTTATATATTTTTCTTCTTAGTCTTCACTTTTGGATCTTGGACCACATGTGCTATTATCGTATTTTAGCTCATAAGAGACTTCTCTGATAATTTTGTATAAAATACACTTATAGAACATTTGTATCTTGTAAATGTAATTTTTCTTACCATTATCTCATTTGATCCCCCTTATCAACCTCTAGAATATACAGAGCTTTATCCTCATTTTTCAGATGAAGAAATGGACCAAAGAAGACTAAACAATTTGTTCAACTCCATATCACCAGTTTGTAGCAGTTCTGTGACTAGAAACCACATTTCCTGGCTCTTAGTCCTGCATTCTTTCTAGTATTTCAAATCATCTTTTCATTTCTCTCCCTCATGCTTTTGGAAAGAAAATTGAGAAGAACGTTAAGAGCCCCAGTAAAATTGGAGAGGCATTTCTTGAGAAATATTTAAAATAATTTAAGAAGTCTTCACAAAAGTAGTAGGCAAAAATGTGTTACATTAACAATGGATCTCATTAAGTCAGTGCATACAGCTAGGTTCTGGTTTATTAATTTTCAATTTTTTCATTTTTGGGCCTGCCTAATCTGAACACTTTGCAGTACAATTCTGAGTGCTCTCATGCTTTGTGCTATTGCTTTTTTAAGGTAGCTCATTTGCACTTGTTCATCATCCTGTTCCTTCCCCCAGTCCCCTGGGCTCTGTTGCTAATTATTGACCCAGGAAAGCCTCAGAAGGGGCCAAGGCAGCTAAAATTGGAGTGCTCTTTACTTAGACTTATAATGCATTTTCCATTTTTCAGAAAGAGTAAAGCACTTTTAGCTGCCAGATTCAGAGACCATTCAGTTATATGGGCACTTGAGTTTCTGCTAAAGAATCACAACTCAATTTAATTTTTTTCTTTTGGTATTTCATTCACAGCCAGTCTGGAGTGTGTGTGTGTGTGTGTGTGTGTGTGTGTGTGTGTGTATTTCTGTTTCTGTATTAACATATAAGACACAGCAGAATAATAATGTGTCCATTCATTCCATAGATATTTCTCAAAGAGTTGCCAAGAATAAAGAATAGTGCTAAAAAAAAAGGTGGAAGATGGTTAGGTGTAAAATTACCTCCTCTCACAGGACCTGGCACGTGACAAATGCTTCAGAAATATTTATCAAACTGAAATGAGCTATTACATGAATTGTATTCTCTGGCTTTGGAATCTATTGGGGAAATGACGAAGTCATTAAATATATGCGAATTGGAAAGGAATTTAGGAATCATCTCATGCAGCCCTTTTACTTTAAAGATGAAGCAATGGAAATGCAAGAAAGTTATGTGTCTTTTCCAAGCAAGATCACACATGTATTTCGAAAGAGTATGCTTTTTTCATTGTAACATGTGTTTTAGAGATTACACATATGTCAATGTCTGTAGTGCGGGGCATAATGTGAGGAGAGCTGTTGAATGCTTTAGAACAGTGCTACCCAGTGGAAATATAATGCACACCCCTTATACAATTTTAGATTTTTATTAATAGCCACATTTTTAAAAGTTTAAAAATCAGCAAATTATTTTTTTCATACTAAGTCTTCAAAATCCAGAGTGTGTATTATATTTTTGACACATCTCAATTTGGACTAGCCATATTTTAAGTATTTAATAGTTATATGTGTCTTGGGGGGGCTACTCTATAGACTATATGGCTCCAGAATCACAGAGAGGGAAAAATAATAATGTATTTTTAAAGCTGCAGTATTTTTACCATGGGTTATATTTTTAAGTTTGATTTTAACACAAAAGTACAAAAATGAAACAAACTGACTCAACACATTTTTTTTCTTTTTTTTATTATAGTTTAAGTTTTAGGGTACATGTGCACAACGTGCAGGTTTGTTACGTATGTATACATGTGCCATATTGGTGTGCTGCACCCATTAACTTGTCATTTAGCATTAGGTATATCTCCTAATGCTATCCCTTCCCCCTCCTCCCACCCCACAACAGTCCCTGGTGTGTGATGTTCCCCTTCCTGCGTCCATGTGTTCTCATTGTTCAATTCCCACCTATGAGTGAGAACATGCAGTGTTTGGTTTTCTGTCCTTGCGATAGTTTGCTGAGAATGATGGTTTCCAGCTTCATCCATGTCCCTACAAAGGACATGAACTCATCATTTTTTATGGCTGCATAGCATTCCATGGTGTATATGTGCCACATTTTCTTAATCCAGTTTATCATTGTGACTGAACACATTTAAAAAAATATCTAGAGTAGACCTATACCATTTGACAGATTGCATCAATAGTTACAATTTTAGACATCCCTATCCCTCCACACATAGAAATTAGTGAATAAGCAGACTGTCAATAGTACTGGCTCAAATGATTCTACATACAACTTCTACCAAACTTTCAAGGGAGGGGTAACTTCTACCTTATAGGAATTATCTCATTTTACAAGTAACTATAAGTATACAATAAGTTCCATTTGCAGCACTATAGGAGCTTGAACTGTCTGCCAGTTTTTAAAGAATATGCTCAAGCAATAATCTTGGTTATCCATATTATCTTACATTTCCTTATGAATATTGAGAGTTTGTTATTGATAAATACAAAGGTGTCACTGTTTAATAGACTGCTGCATAGGTCCTTTTGCTATGCATTTACTATTTAAAGCGTAAAAACGTAGGTAGCAAGAAGATTTATCTTTCTGGCTATTCTTGAAATTCCTGTTTCTAAAAAGATATTCTGCAGAAGCAAAGATACTACTGCATTGTTCAATGTTTCCACAAAAGGTTAATATAATTGTGGGTTCAGCTATCACCTTGACCTTTTCTTGGATCTTTGATCAGAGTTTAGGTAAATATGTTGTTAGGTTTCCCCCTTTTAAGTTCCCGAGCTTTTGAAGTAAAACCAGAGCTGAGATAGGAAAGTGAACAGCAAGGGGCAGAGCACAGCAGAAACTGAATTAGGTCACTTTTCTAGAGGCTTCTGAATTTGGTACAGTAGAATTTCTGTGATCATCTTAAACCTAGCTTTTCAAAAGGCTATTACTGTTCCATTTTATTCTCCGGCCCAGAAAATAAATCAGAAGACTTCTACATCCTTTTCCTCAAAAGCTGATTCTGATTCTCTATATGATGCCACATTAATAAAGATTTCCCTATTAATTACCATGATGCCATGCAGCCTTCTAAGATGTTTTCTTTAGTTCTTAGTTCCTTTGCAGTTCCATCTCCAAGCATAAATTCTCATTAATATCAGTACAGTGAGGAAGATAGACATGTGTCAGTCAGTGAGAATGCTTGCAGCTGTAACTGCCAGAAAGTCGTAACTTAACTGGCTTAAACCAAAGCCATCCAGAGGTGGGAGGCTCCAAGTCACTCAGTAACTCAGTGACATTATCAAAGGTGGCCTGAGTCTTTTTCATCTTTCTCTTCTGCCAGCCTCAAGTGTTGGTGAGTTTTCTGGTTTGTTCCTGTAAACTCGAGATGTCTGTCACAGGTCCAGCTATTACATGCAGATAACTATGGCCAGTCAGAAAAGAGGATCTTCTTTTTACATCTTCTTTTAAGAAAGAAAAAAAAATCATTTCCAGATGGTCTCCCCTTGTCCCACTTCCCTTCAATGTCTTATTGGCCAAAATGGTTTCACATGCCGATGTCTTAACAAATCACTGCCTTGGAAATCGTACTTTCATGATTAGCTGAGACAATCAGGTTTCCCTCATGGTGGCTGGGGCTGAGGCCCACCTCCCTGCAAGTATGTGGCTGCAAGGGTAGGTGGATATTTGAATTTCACTGGGGGCCTAGTAGGAAGGAATGGCTCTTGGGTAGGCTACCCATAGAGTCAACTACAAGTAAATCAGAAACTGTAGTATCATAAGTGCTACTGAGAAACATGTAAATGCAGGATGCTGTAGGAACACGCAAGAAGGGCCCCTGGCCATGCTTGCTTGAGCAAGAGGGAGAGAGGAATGCCAGAGTGGGCTTTTAAAGAAAATGTTATCTGATCTGAGATATAAAGTTCAAGAGGAGATAGCCAAGGAAAGGGTGGTGGAAGGAGAGAGAGGGTATCAGGTAGACACAGTATCATGTGCAAATGACTGGGAAGAAGATAAAATGTGGTGGGTTTGGGGAGATGCAGAAAAATTAGTTGGCCTAAGGTATAGAGCATAAGTTGGGGAGTCAGTCAGAAATAGGGCTACAGAGGTAAACTGTAGATCATAAAAGATCTGATAAGCCACATAGAAATTTCTACTTTAGTCTGCTGCAGTGGGGAGCCAGTGAAATATTTTAAGCAGCAAATGACATAATTAAATATGCATTTCAAAAAAAATGTCTTTGGCTGCTGTGGGAAATTGGATTGCAAATCTTCAAGACCAAAAGTAGGTAGAACATGTGAGAATCAATTACAATATTCCAGGAAAGAGTGGTGAAGGGCTTTAAGATAATGTCAGTGGGGCTGGAGAGAGGTGAATAGGTTTGATTGATGTTTAGGGGTTTTGACTAAGCAGGCCTTGGTTAATAGGTAAGAGAAATAGGGATTAATAATCACTCACATTTCTGGCTTGGACAATTAGGAGGATGGGAATGACATTTACTGAGTTAGGATATCCAAAGAAGAAGCAGACTGGGGGCAAGGGGAGTGAATTAATTTAAATTGTAACTAATGAAGGGCTTATTCTGTATGAAATTCAAGAGAAGTATTCCAGTCCTTAAAGCATTTTCAGATGCCAAGGGATATATTAACCAATAAGTGGTATAGAACAATACTAGGGGTACTATAATTTATCACAGATGGTCATCAATAAAGCAAGAGAGAGAGAGATAAAAGAGCTTAAAGAAGAAATTGCCTCTCTCTCAGAAAGAATTAGTGGGAGAATCTGATGTTCTTCATGAAAGAAAAAAAATTTTAGTTGAATCTTGCATAAAAAGATTAGACAGATGGGAATTTTCGAGGGTGGAGGCACTGTACACTACATGAAGCATATTTAAGGAATGATAACAGTCTAGGTTGCTAGCAAGCTTGAATAGGCAAAATAAAATAGAAAGGTTAGGGACTAGTTGAATTAGTCAGAACTGTTGAGATTCCAAGAGAAAAACAAAATTCACATTTTCTATGTTGATCTATTATTGCAAGATGCATTAGTCAGCTATTGCTACAGTAATGCTACCGATCAATCAACTACAAAATACCAGTGACATTTGCTTCTTGCTCATAGTCCTGCTAATGGGTCAGAATAGTGCTACTTCAGGCTGCAGGTTGCCTTCATGCTTGTTCTTCATGTTTCTCCTTCTTGGACCAATGATCTCCCAGGGCATGTCCTTGTGGCACAGTTTACAACTCCCAATGTGGCAAGTAGAAATGTTCAATACTTTGTAAGGCCTCAGCTTATAAAGCAGTATCATTTGTGCCCACATTCTGTTAGCCACAGCACATAATATGACTAAACCCAATATCACTGAGGGAGGAGAGCATGAGGAAGAAAAGGATGGTGAATATATGCTGCAATGCCTAAAACATAATGTAAATATAGATAGCATTGGATTTGACCCATAAGCCATAAAGATTCTAGAATACCAGTGTTCCCAACTATGGAGTGCCCAGTGAGCTTCTTGACAAACTCAGGAGAGTAACCTCCATTTGTGTGACCTCCTTTCTTTGCTCTTTATTTGTGCTTTTCAAAGGGATGACATGAGCCCATAAACTACTCATTGGGTTGCTTGGTCAGAATCAGAACCAGTTACTTCAGGACTGTCTCATTTCGTGATTAGTTGCCTTTGGTCTCATGCAGTGGTATCAGTTCATTCCTCTAGAGGTTTATGTTCCCTCCATCACCAGCAATACTGAGTGAATGATAAGAACTAAAGCAATAAAAAATGATTGAACTATTTTCCTTAGTATGTAGTTATTGGACTTCTTCCAAAAATCCAGCACACTTATAAAAACCAAACTAAGGCATTTTGCTGGTTATTGTGCCAATAGTGTGTCTTAATTAGTCCTGAGAATTTATGTGGCCCATGAAAGAGGCATAATTTTCCTAAGATTGCACAGCTAAGTTACATATCTGAGACTGGAAGACATCCTCAGATTATGTTATCCCTAAATCTCTAATTGCTATGTAGCAAGAGATTTTAGCCATTTTTTATTCCTGAATCAAGGATACATAAATAAAGTTGTATTCAATCAATCCAAAATCCTCAAGCCCAAATAATCCTAGTATTTGAGCAGACCTTATAGTGTGTGTGCACAAGTGCGCATGCGGGTACTCTATTTTTAGATTATCTTTTAAGAGGGACTGATGACATGGTCATACAGTACAACAGAAGAACTCACTCCCTGTTTCTCTTTAATTCCCATATTACACTCAGCACTTGTTCTCCTTTCATTCTGTGGCTTCTGTGCTGCTAGCAGTGACCAGTGACTCAGGAAGGCTGCATATAGTGAAGAAAAAGTTGCCTTTCCAGGCACAGTTCAGTCCTGAGGCACCTTTTCACACCATCTCATAGACATTTCAGAGCCAAACTCTAGCTTTCTTTTTATGACTACTTTTCCATTCCACACTTTTCTTAATGTTGCAGGAGATAATTTGAAAGAAAGGAAAAAAGAACAGGGAGAACACAAAGGCAAGAAGATGAGCAAGATGCCAGATTTAAGAAGTATATTTATATTTAGTTCTTTACAAATTAAATTCTGCTGAGACCCTTAAATATTAGCTGTCACAGGGGTTGTGCTTGAAAAACTTGATTCCAACCCTAAGCATAAAAATCTTGTCTAGGCAGGGCAGTAGATTGGAGGATTATCATTACACATTATAGGAGGAAGGCCCTGTTCAATGCCAGGTTCCAAGAATGCCATCTCAGGGAGCGAGGGAAAGACATAGGCCAGGTAACATGTCTGATGTATGGAGAAAAGCCCTCAGGGTGCCATGTTGGTGGAACAGGAGCAGAAGGGAAATCAGACTGAGAGAATGAAAGCTCAATAGAAGCACAATAAACAGACTGAACAAAGTACAGATGGAGTCAGTTCAAGTTTAATATTAATGTCCCTGGGCCCTGTGTTTCATCCCAGCGTTAAGTGCAGGAAATCATTGGATTTCTCCAAGGATGGATCTTTAGAGCAACCGACTTTAGAAATTGAATACTTTAAAATTATTTTCTGTAAACAAATTTATCAATAGAAAAAATAGATTACTTAATTGGTTTATCTTAATGAAAAAACAACAAAAAGCTTCAACAAATAATTGTTGCTGATTGGTTGGTGGGTTCGTTGGTGAATAACGAAAAGGAAAGAAGGAAGAAAAGAAAAGAAGGAGTAGAGGAGGAAAGGAGGTGAGAGAGGGAGATTTGAAAGGGAAATAGCTGTGCTCTAAGTTCACAATTTTTAAAAGCCTAGAGTTATTAACAAATTATGCCCTCAATCAGATTTTATATAAATGTTTTCAATCTTGTCATATATTAATGTGCTTTATTCATGAAATGATTTTGAGATTTTAAAGCAATGATTGACAATATAGTAGTTCATTTAAATTTTTTACAAGTTGCTGGTGACAAAATATGGGTAATGAATTACATCAAGTAAGTATAAATATAAGTAAACGCTTTTAGGTTAAAACTCAGTAAGTTGTTATGATTAAAATTGTTCACTTTATTTTCCTCCTGTGTATGGGTTTCTCATAAATGGTAACTTATACCTATGAAAATATAGGGTTCTATAAAGTCTGAAAACATAGTTACTATATATCTTAACGGACCGAAGATGTCCTTCCTGATATTATGTCTAGCCTGTGTTTCCAGACTAAGTGCCAGGCACTATTCTAAGTTAGGCACGATTCTAAGTGTTTTACTGTTCATTTAGGCTGTCTGGCTAGTGTTTTTCTCACCTTATCAGCATCCCACTTTTATTAAGTGAATTTGCCTAAACACACCTGCACACGCACATGCATGCGCGTGCACACACACACACTTTTTGCATTTGGAAGCCTGGCTATTATGGAACTCTAGAACATGAGAGCTCAGGGCCAACCACCAAGACTCACTAAGGTATGGCTGGGGATGTGACCAAGACTATCCTAGCGTTTATGGCTGTGGACTGGGTGTCTTCTCCACTGACCCTCGGAGGTAGTTTTGCTTCACTGCTTTAGAAATGGTGCGGAGACTTAATCTTATTTCTCTTTTCGGTGTTTGTCTTGGTTCCTGTAGAACTGGCTCGAGGCTTAGAAGATGTCCTCCCACCTGCATTTGGAAAAATACATTTCTAACACTTCTCCTCATATGGAAATTTTTAAGTCATTTGAAAAACTCATACTGCAGCATTTGTAGAAACAATTTCAGAACAGAGTACCTTATTGCTTTTCCTAAAAGAATTTTAACTGTGCATGTATAAGTATTATAAATGCATAAATATATAGTTAATCCAAAAGACATAACTATATCATGCATAGTAGTTATAGGTCACCTCAGATAGATTAGTAACATCTTTTTATAGAGACTCTGTTGTTATTTCACTCACACAAAAGAATAAACACAGAATTAAGGTTGAAATTTATATAAGACCAGTCTAAAGCCAGCCATAGCTATGTAATTTCCATGATTTTCTCCCAATCAATGGAAAATTACTGTCAGCTGAGCCAAAGTCTGCAGACTGTGAGCAAATGTCTGTTTCCTTCCCACAACTGAGTGTTTGAAACTTTTTTCAATCAGTAAAATTACCATTAAAGGTCAGAGATTAGTTTTTCATGCGTGATGGATTCCATTTGCTTTAAAAGTATTATACCAGGAGAGTAGACTTTTTTTCTGACTTTAGAATCAAATTAGAATTCAAATATTCAGAATTTTGGGTCAACCTCAAACTATTTTATTTTGTTTATTTTCCCTTGACAAAATGTTATTGTTTTAAATAGGGAAGGAGAAAGGTCTTGGGAAAACACACACACACACACACACACACACACACATATGTACTCTCTCATATTTGAAATTAGCATGTAGTTTAAGGATACTGCACACAGCTCTATGATGAGTTTAACTTGAATTTCCTTAGATTATGAGCATTTTGAAAACAGGGACTTGATTTTTTAACTAAATACCTTTCATATTTGATAACCTGTTCCTTTTCCTGTGTGTATTGTCTTAACTAAAGACTGCCTGCAATGAACATAAGGGCCATGGTCTTTTTTTTATTAAGATAAAAGAATTTCCCAAATCGTTGTTTATAAAATAAAAGATTAGAAAAATTCACCTGTGTAGAAATTGAACTAGACTTCTATAACATAGCAGCCATCTTGTGCAGAAAGGGGCTGCTTACGTAGTTTATTTCTTTAACACACAGTTGCTAATTACAAAAACAGCATACATCCAGAGATTGTGAAAAAAGAAGTTAAAAAAAATCTTGCCTATTATTCTACCACCGTAACACAATTATGTTTAACATTTTTCATATTTTTAATTTATTTTCTCTTTCCATGAATTCTAGTCTGTCTATAAATGTACTATTGTGGTCTGCTTCGTTGACTAACAGAATATTTTCACCCCTTTCAGAACCCTTTTTTAAAAAAATGGCTTCTTTTGTGTATTTGAAACAATTTCAACTTAACCCTATTGCATATATTCCATAAGTAGCTGTCCTTCATGAAACAGACAACTTTTTCTTTTAAAAATCAAGGAGATTGTACAGAACTTTGTGATTTTAATTACTGCATGGCAAACTAATTCAGTCTCATATCCTTTCCATTTAATAGGGATTTGTCCCTAGCTATGTGACCTAAGCAAGCTCTTTAACTGTGCTCCACCTCAATTTGCTTATCTGTAAAACATGGATAATATTATTTTTAGTCTAAAACTTCCTCTGGTATGACAGAAAAGACCAATGTGAAACAATTCCCTGAATTTGTCAATAAACCATGTCACATTTATAAAAATGCCTCCAGTGTACCCAGACCAGAGGAATCTGTGGCTTATACTAAAACGTGTATTATGTATTCATTCTCAAGGTATATGCCAACAGTTAAGTTAGAAATCCATCCCTTTCTCTGTCACTTGTCCAAAGTCAATTACTCCATGCTTCTTTTACTTAAGGAAAACTATCTTAAAAGGAGGAAGTAAGATCACGGACAAACAAAAGTTCATAAGGTCTTTCACTTTACTGCCTTTCAAAAGGTTAAGATCAGAGAACTTAGACATGCATAAGCTTTGGTTCGAGGAACAATTGAGTCAACCATCGTAACAGAGGGCCTGAAAGTATCTGAAGGTAGAATGAATAGTTTATAGTAAGCCAGTTCACTCTCAGCTCTGAGAACATCCAGCTGCATAACCTCAAGGGAACTGCGTGGAAAAAAATTAAGGGAAATGCTTTGGGCTTTAGAGCTTTTCATTTCCTATGAACAAGGCATCTCCTGCCCTTGTCTCACCCATATCTCCATTGTCCTCATGTAGTCTTCCTGCTGGTTCACTGTGTGCCTGGCAAGTCAGGTTCTTACATGAGGGAAAGAGCTGTTTTAAATTGTTTATGAATAGAGAAAGTAGATTCAGTCAGACATAATCTGACTCTGCATGCCTGCAGGCGTTGTGGCCTTTGTTAGTTTATTATGCCTGTAATTTGGGACGTCATGCTGCAGAGATGTAAAGTGGGATGGGCCTGAAATAGGTCTTGTAATAAAAAGGCAGTTAGGGAAGCCTGCTGGTGTCCTGCCTGGTTACTACTATCTAAGTGCAGCAATGTGTTAATTGATTTTAATAAAGAGTTGAAATCATTGTTAACTGGCCTCCTCCCACTGAGTGAAGAAGGCAGATTACACACGCACACGTTTGCCTCCCCTAGTGTGTGGTGTGAATGCAGCTGCTTCTGAAGGGCCAGCACGTGGCCTTCTTAAAACTTTCCTTGGCTGGGGTTTTCCCTTCTTGCCAACTGGTGCCCACCAAGCCAGTGGATGCTCTCAACGTCTAGGCAAATGCCAAAAATGTCATCTTTGGCTCAGATGTGCACTGGCCTGTTAGAGACAACTGCCATGCAGAGAAGGAATGTCATCAGCTGCTAGGTCTCAAATTATCAGCCTGGATTGACAGCTGCAGGAGGTAGTGCCTGCCTATAGTACTGAGGCCACGACCCACCTCTGGAGAGACCACAGCCTCATCCCTAGAGTAGAACTGGAAATTCTCCATTGAGACAGGAAGGCAGCACTTGAACCTGGCAGGTTTTGGAGTGAAGTGTCTAAGGACAGAATTTCTCATTTCTCCACCTCTGCCCATGTGTAAGGCAGCAATATTTTCATAGAGGTGAAGAAGGCAGGTGTCCCATGGTTGTTATGACATCTGTTTACCTCATTCTAGTCACTGTGCCATGTTTCACAGCCATTGTCAACTACATTTGGTGAAGACTGTTTCCTCCTTCCACAACTGGAACATTGACACTAACCACATTCTAGAGTTCATTACATAGAGCTGTGTCTGTGGGTAAGTTAACAGGTAGTTTTAAATAACTAGATATAGTCTTTTCCTCTTCCATGTAAGCCAAGATAATATTTCCACTTCTCCTTCTGAACATGTGAGTACAGTTTATATATAAATCAACAGCAAGATGGAAATTTACTCTGAGCTTTGTGATGTTTTCACTTTAAGATGCTGTAGTTCTGATCCTTTATACATTTATTTCATTTTCCCCATCTCAACCCCGGTATATAGCAACACTCACCTGCTCTAGAACATGATTATCAACTGTTTCAGCTATCGATGTAACATTAAAAAAAAAGTTCTATGTTCAAAGACTAAAGGAACCCAGGTAGTTTCTTTTAAACAGAAAGACTAGTTTTCATGATCATAAACATGTAAAGAAATATGTCATTTTTGAAATTTCATGAATCTTATGTCTATACCGATTCCAATTCCAAACTCAGACTGGCAATCTGCCTTTATTATTGCAAAGCCCCGTAGCTTGTTATCTTTATGTACCTCTTGATCAAGTATTTAAGTGAAATAAAGAGTCTAAATGTAACGGGAGGTGAGTCCAGGCAGGGTCTACGGCCCTCAGTTTTTGTCTTCTTGGAAGAAAAAAATTCAGCTGAGAGACAGATGTAGATTTCAGACAGAAGCAAAAGTTTATTGAAGCAAAGTACATTTGGAAGGGACCAAGTGGGCAACTGGAAAGATTGAGTGTCCCGCCTGATTGTTGGCTCAGGACTCTTATAAAGTTACTATTTCCTGATTCTTCCTGATCTCCTCCCATCATACTTCCTTTTGGGCCAGCTGTTGGCTAATCGCCGCATGCTCAGTGACTTGCCAGTAATCTGGGAGGGGCTGCATACGCCATTTGGTGGTTGTAGTTATGCACATGTACTCTTTGGGCAATTTTCCTTTACTGGTCTAGTGCCCCCAGAGGAAGGTCATATACCAGTCAAACTTTGCCATTTTGCCCCTTACTGTGCATGCCTGCTCAATTCCTAGGGTTTTATTGCAAAGTTGTTGCCTACAAGCTTAAGATTTTCCTGTTAGGAAATTTCCCCCTCCCTGGTGCCAGCCATGACCATCTATCATTCCTGAAGACGCCACCTGACAGTCACACGACAGTCATTTGACTGTCTCCTGACATTCCTTGGGGCCCTATCCTGCCCTGCTCATATCCACCTATCTACCTACCCTAACATATTCCCCCCTCAAGAGTGTGAGACTCAATTATTTGGGGCTAGTGGATGAAGGTCAGTCTTCTGTGGCTGCTTCCAGCTGAAATAAGGGCTGTATTTGTCCTCTGGGTCTCAATCTCTTGCTAATTGTCAGAACAGAATGGTCCCATTGGTAGGTAGAATTGGTGTCCAGCCAGGTCCAGGGGAAACAGGTGTATGTTTTCTTCACATTTGGGTAGGGAGGTAGATATTCCTGTATTGCAGAATTTCTGCTCCTCAGTTCAGCTAAATCCAGGTTCTGTGTCAAGACCAGGAAAAGTTAGGCACGCAGACACGTGGAAGGGTGAGGGGAATGGAATTTATTATTTGTTGGGCGAAAAGGAAAACAAGAAAAAAAAACTTTCAGCAAAGTGAGAGGGGTTTCTGCCAGCAGGCTCCCATCTCACAGATTGGATTCCAGGCCCCCACACACGAGCTAAAGTTCCCAGGCTCTTTCCCCCGCACAAGGCATGAACTTCCTGGTAGCTTTACCCCATCGTTGCAGTGCACAGGCGGGCGGGAGATTCTCCAGGGATCCTCCCTCTTATCTGCCTCCTGCATCTATCACCTGCACTATTGGGAACTTGGTTTGAAATTGTTATATCGTGGAGAAGACAAATTTATCTAGTAGGTTAAAAGGCGGGGCCAAAAAGAAGTAGACGTATGGAGACAGCTGGTTCGAGCAGGGGAGGAACCATGTGAGCAATGGGAGAGCAGATTTTACAGAGTTCCAGATGGAATCTACTGAGGGATTTTCTTTCCCAGAGTCATGAAGCCACTTAGCGTGGTCACAGATTCTCTTTATATGTTCTTCTACTTGCCCACTATTGTTGATATAAGTGCAATAGGGTTTATTGATGACAGCACAGGCTACTCTGTTCTGCAAGGAGGTAATCTAAAGCTAATCTGTTGTCCATGACTGCATTAGTTACTGAATTTAGTGAAGCCTTGAGTTTAGAGATTCCGTTTCCAGTTCTCTGACCTAGGTCTCCAATTTGTGTAGAGAGGTTTTGGAGGGTGACTTTATGATAATTGAATCCTCTGTATGGGGCAGCTAATCCTATGGCAGCCCCTAGCCCTACCATTATAAGGCCAGGAGCTCTCCTTTGTTAAGAATTTGTAATGTTATAGATGGTTACACCTGTTCCTTGTGGCCCCAGGAGTCCTAGGGCACATCCCCTGTATGTTGGGTGTTATCTATGCAGATAAAAAGGTTTACAAGTGAGGGGGTTGAATAAGTTCTTTTAGAACTTCCCTCACAGGGCAGTTTATTTTGTTTAGGTCCATATAAAAATACATAGCCTGGAGGGGTGTAGGCCCACTCGGGAATGTTGGTTTTGAACCAAGTGTAAGCATAAGCAATCCCACCATGAATAAGATCCAGAGTACTGGGGCTACCTTATGCTGAGCTAGCATTAGTTTGAAAGAAAAGAAGGCGTTACTTATAATTTCATTGAAAGAGATATTATAGATCTTCCAATGACTCACAGGAATACTCAGGTGCTGGTCCTATTGTTGATTGTTCAGAAGCCTCTCAAGGTTTTATTTAGGAATGATTTATTCAACTAGAGGTGCCAGGAACTTTGATAGCTGTTGCAGTGGAAAGTAAAACAGTAAAAGGGCCTTTCCATGAGGGGATTAGTTGAGATTTTGTAGATCCGTCACTTTAGGTTTTAATAAGGACCTGGGTGGGTACACAAGTTGGTTGTTAGAGGGTCTGGAGCCAGCAGTACTCTCTGTATATATATTTGGTTCTAGGTATGAAATTCTCTGTCTTGGATTTGGATATTTTGTACCTTACATTTTGCTAGGAAGTTTAAGGTTTGTACTGCATATTGTTGTGCAAGCTTTATGGAGGGGGAGCAGATGAGTAAGCCATCTACATACAGTAGAAGTTGTCCCCACTCAAGATATAGCTTGGTTAGATTTCTTTGCTGGGTCTTGTCCAAATAAGTGTGGGGTATCTCTAAAACCCTGAGGTAGGACTGCTGGCTTTCCTGGGAGAAACTGGGATATTAGGGGGAAATATCAATCCAGATGTTGGGTAAATATTAAGTGGATACCCATTTTGGAAAGTATATTCCTACTCAAAAGCAGTGTGAGGCATTTAGACATTGCCAGGGACTAGTGGGAGAATAGTAATTAGTCCCATAAGCAATATAAATAAAGGGGATGTGAATCTTTAGAGGGAGGGGTTGCTACTTGCTCCTGTTACCCAACAGAATTTGGGGGTAAGTTGCCTAGAGAAAAAGGTTAGCACAAAGTAGGCACTTCTTGTATTTAAAAGGATATTTATAGCACTACCTGTCATTTCCAGAGTTTCCCTTGGCTCTGTTCCTTTAATGATGGTGTCTGATTTGGAAGCTGGCCAGAGTGGAGGGCCCCTTCAGCTCAAGGCCATTATTGGATGGGGGTTCAACTGGGGGACCTTTTGGATCCCAGGGCAGTCCCTCTTCCAATGGGACTTATCTCCAGCTTATCACAAAGAGGGCAGGCTGTGTGGGGCTTCCTCCCATTTGGCCCATTTGGAAAATTCCTTCTCCAGTAGCCTGGTCTTCTGCGTCAGTGGCAGTTACCTGGAGGAGGGTCCTTAGGAGACCCTGGAGGGGGCTGGTGGGCTTGTAAAGCAGCCAATAGTTGAGCCTGCATCTTGTCCCTGCATTTCTCCTTTTCCTTAGCCCTGTCCTCCTTGTCCAGATCTCAGTTATAAAAGACTGAGGAGGCTAATTTGAGGATTTGTGGCGTAGGGGCACTGGGTTCTAAGGCTGACTTTTGTAAATTTTCCTAATGTCTGGAGCAGCTTGGGTAAATAAATTGTCCTTTAGGACTAGTCCCTCAGGAGATTCTGGGTTTAAGTTTGGTGTGCTTAATAAGTTTCCTGTAGACTTTTCAGAAAGGCTATAGGATTTCCATTTGGCCCCTGGTTTATGGTGGCTAATTATTGTAGTTTAGAGGCTTGACCTTACTTCATTTTATTACCTCTATTAGACACAAGAGCATATGGTTCCTGGCCCATATTCCCGCTTTGGCATTGTAGTCCTGATTGGGGTCCTGCTGGGGAACAGCTGTAGCCCCTCCAGGGTAGTTGGCATTTTCCAGGTGTAAGTCATTCCGACAGTGGATTGCTGCTCCACAGATGGTCTGTCTTTCCTCTTGTAAAAGGGCTTGTCCCAGGAGTACATTTATGTCCTTCCAAATTAATCTAAATGTAAGAGCCTATTTGCGGAAGCCCTCTATGAGCCTCTTGGGGTCATCTGAGAACTTTTTTAGGTTTTTCCTAAGTTGTCAAAAGTCCTACATGGAAAAGGGGATCTGGACCTGGACGAGTTCAGTTGGCTCACTTACCTCCTATAAGCTTGGAGAGAACTGAGGAGCCCGGTGTAAAGTGGGGCCAATTCCAAAGGTCTGGGAGTGGGATAAATAGGGGGAGGATCCAGGGGTGGCTGTTTCTCCCTCTTTCGCCTCCAAAGGAGGAGGTAGTTTTTCCTTTTGGCTTCTGGAGGAAGAAATGTTGGAGAGGAATCAGCAGAGGAGTCTCCAGGGCCGATGCAGGGCCCTGGAGGAGATAAGCATAGCTACGATGTGAGGTTTGCCTTACAAGCTTTACGAGGATTAGGGTCTTCCCTTTAGGCCATAAAGGTTTGTAAATAGGGGACCTCTGGCTTTTTGCCCTGATAATGGCAGAAAAGGTCTAGCTGGAGAATGGTATTAAAATGTGTACTTCCATTCTCTAGCCAGACTTCCTCTGCAATGAAAAATTAGTTTTTTCATTTTAGGGTTTGGTGGTTGGATTTATCCCAGATTTTAAGGATGCATCCAAGGGGTCAGTCCCAGAGTATGGAGACACAGTTATCTATCTGCAAGACAGAACAGGGAAGAGTAAGGAAGAGGAAAGAGTCCCTTCTTCTTTATCTTTTTTCTTTTCTTTTTTTTTTTTTTTTTTTTTGAGACAGAGTCTCTCTCTGTTGCTCAGCTGGAGTGCAGTGGTGCAATCTCAGCTCATTGCAACCTCTACTTCCTGGGTTCAAGTGATGCTTGTGCCTCAGCCTTCCGAGGAGCTGGGACTACAGATGCATACCACCAAGCCCAGCTAATTTTTGTATTTTTAGTAGAGACGGGGTTTTGTCCTGACCTCAGGTGATCCACCCACCTTGGCCTCATAAAGTGCTGGAATTATAAGCATGAGCCACCACGCCCAGCTGAAAGCATCCCTTCTTGATCCCCTTATACCTTGGATCAGAGTAGTGAGTAGGGCATCCCCCATTCATCCTGGAGTTCTAGAATAAACCAGTGATTACCAGGTACCACTAACCCTGGTCCCACATTTCCCTCCAGGACCAGCCTTCATCTCTCTCCTAATGGTAATCTGTCCTGCACCTGTGGCCTCTGGCTGACCTGTACCTTTGACACTGTGATCTTACAGTGACCTTTGTTTGGAGCATTCCAGCAATGAAATGGTTTTCCTTTCTCTCAAATTCCCATTCTCCATATCCCTTTAGGTAGGTGAGGATCTTATCCCTAGCCAGCAGCTGTAAGGGAACTGGGCCTTCCTTTCTTTGGACGTAGCACTGGAGGTCCCAGTATATGTTAAGAATGTAGATGGTTAGAGGAGCGGAGGAAAACCTGCATCTGAGTCCCCTTGTCATCCCTCCTGTGGATTCCTGGGGAAGCATGGAAAACAAGTATTTAAAATGACAGGACAATCCCTCTGCCACCCATGGGAATGGTAGAAAATAAGGGATACTCATGGAAGGCTGCTTTTGTGCAGTCTCACAAAGGGCAGCCCTTAGACCTAAGAGGGCATTGCCTATCAGTCTTCTCAGTGTAGAGGAAGAACTGTCAGGGGGCCAGGGAGTTTGGGATGAGAGACCACAAAAGGCAGAGAAAGAATTGTCCTCTCCCCAAAGTGCAGATAGCTCTAGAAAGGAAGTAGGAGTTGCTCTTAATGGACCACATACAGATGCCCTATGGAGACAGAGAAATGACCTCAAGAGCCACTGGAAAACCTGGTCTCAATGTGTAGCAGGATTTAAAAATTCATGATTGGAAATAAAGAATTGGTGGAGACAGAGTCTTCCCAATATTAAGCAGAGAAAGAAGTTGCATGATATGCAGAGTAGAAGCAGGGAAGAGGTTGATTTGCCCCCAAGACAGACAGTGTGGCCAGCATATGAGGCCATCTCAAAGTCCACAGAAAAAAAGGAAGCATAATAGGGTATAGACTTATTGGGGAAAAGTCCACTTTGGTTAAGGAAATGAAGGTCTCCAGTCTTTGAATGGCCTAGGCTCAAGCCCTATCACCCTTGTGAGCCACCTGTCCAAAGGGGCCACAGTGACTTAGGTCTACTCGGTACAGACTCTGAAGTCCTCCACCTCTGCTGTCGCCCACCAGGATGAACTGAGGAATCTGCTAGAGGGAAGAGTGACCAAAGAGAATTTTTCTGGAGATGGGCTGGTGAGTGAGACAGCAAGAGAAAGAAGACCTCACGTAAGCAGAGTTGGGTGCCTCCAGCCAAAGATGGCAAGGCACAGAGGGTCTTACAGAGAAGCTGCAATCTGATTCATGACACCAAAATGTTACTGGCAGCGAGTTTGGGCAGGATACACAGTCCTTGGTTCTTATTGTCTGAGAAGAAAAAATACATCCAAGAGACAGAAGTAGAGTTAAGATGGCAGACAGGAGGCAGGACTAGACTGCAGCTCTGGACAGAGCAGCATGTGGAGGCTCACATTGTGAATTATAGCTCCAGATTGACTGCAAGAACAAACCAGCAACCTTGAGAGGATCCACACACCCTCTGAAGGAAGCAGACTGCTCTTGCAGGACCTGGGAAACACCCCAAATACTGTGAGTACCCCAACTGTGGAAGTGGGAAAGGGAGACCCTCCTCTCCTGAACACACACCCCCACTGGAGAAGCTGAAGGTCTGTTTGCAAGAGAAGTTTCTGACTTTACCTGGAGCTGAGTCAATGTGGAGAGCTGAGTGAAATACAGAGGCAAAGAAAGTAGCAGAAAGGCCCTGGAAGCTCTCTGAGTCCCCTAGCAGGCCATCCATGCCTGGCATCACAGGGATCCATCCAGAGGGCAGCCAGAGCCAGAGGTGCAAGGGGTAAAACTCTACAGGGAGAAGAAAATCTCTAGCTGAACTTTGTAACAATTTGAATGGGGTGAGAAGCCTCCTGGCCAGAACTCAGGGGAGGACACACATCTGGCGTGCAGACTCCACAGGTGGAGTAGAACCAATCCCTTTCATTCACAGCTGGGAGGTGGGTAGCCTGGGGCAGATTTTCAAGCTCATCTTGCCCTCCAACTGAAAATGGACTCAGGCTGTTAGAGGGTGGGAGACACAGTGAGAGTGAGACTAGCCATTTGGTTTGGGTTTGCGTGGAAGCAGGGTGAGGCCTGTGACTGCTGGCTTTCCCCCACTTCCCTGACAACCTGCGTGACTCAGCAGAGGAAGCCATAATCCTCCTAGGTGCACAACTCCAGTGACCTGGGAATCTCACCCCCATCCCCCATAGCAGCCCTAGCAAGACTCACCCAAGGAGCGTCTGAGCTCAGACACACCTAGCCTTGCCCCCACCTGATGGTCCTTCCCTATCTACCCTGGGAGTGGAAGACAAAGGGCATATAATCTTGGGAGTTCTAGGGTTCCTCCCCATACTACCACAGCTGATGCTCTCTGGAAGGCAACACCTCCTGGCAGGAGACTAACCAGCACAAAAATAGAGCATTAAACCACGAAAGCTAAGAACCCCCACAGAGTCCATTGCGCCCCCCGCCACCCCTACCCCCTGCACCAGAACAGGCAGTGGTAACCTATAAAGGAAAATCTGTGAGATTAACAGCAGATTTCTCAGCAGAAAGCCTACAAGCTAGAAGGGACTGGGGCACTATCTTCAGCCTCCTCAAACAAAACAATTATCAGCCAAGAGTTTTGTACCCAGTGAAATTAAGCATCATATATGAAGGAAAGATACAGTCTTTTTCAGAAAAACAAATGCTGAGAAAATTTGCCATTACCAAGCCACCACTACAAGAACTGCTAAAAGGAGCTCTAAATCTTGAAACAAATCCTGGAAACACAACAAAACAGAACCTCTTTTTTTTTTAAATTATTATTATTATACTTTAAGTTTTAGGGTACATGTGCCACGCTGGTGTGCTGCACCCATTAACTTGTCATTTAGCATTAGGTATATCTCCTAATGCTATCTCTCCCCCGTCCCCCCACCCCACAACAGTCCCCAGAGTGTGATGTTCCCCTTCCTGTGTCCATGTGTTCTCATTGTTCAATTCCCACCTATGAGTGAGAACATGCGGTGTTTGGCTTTTTGTCCTTGTGATAGTTTACTGACAATGATGATTTCCAATTTCATCCATGTCTCTACAAAGGACATGAACTCATCATTTTTTATGGCTGCATAGTATTCCATGGTGTATATGTGCCACATTTTCTTAATCCAGTCTATCATCGTTGGACATTTGGCTTGGTTCCAAGTCTTTGCTATTGTGAATAGTGCCATAATAAACATACATGTGCATGTGTCTTTATAACAGCATGATTTATAGTCCTTTGGGTATATACCCAGTAATGGGATGGCTGGGTCAAATGGTATTTCTAGTTCTAGATCCCTGAGGAATCGCCACACTGACTTCCACAATGGTTGAACTAGTTTACAGTCCCACCAACAGTGTAAAAGTATTCCTATTTCTCCACATCCTCTCCAGCACCTGTTGTTTCCTGACTTTTTAATGATTGCCATTCTAACTGGTGTGAGATGGTATCTCATTGTGGTTTCGATTTGCATTTCTCTGATGGCCATTGATGGTGAGCATTTTTTCATGTGTTTTTTGGCTGCATAAATGTCTTCTTTTGAGAAGTGTCTGTTCATATCCTTTGCCCACTTTTTGATGGGGTTGTTTGTTTTTTTCTTGTAAATTTGTTTGAATTCATTGTAGATTCTGGATATTAGCCCTTTGTCAGATGAGTAAGTTGCGAAAATTTTCTCCCATTTGTAGGTTGCCTGTTCACTCTGATGGTAGTTTCTTTTGCTGTGCAGAAGCTCTTTAGTTTAATTAGATCCCATTTATCAATTTTGGCTTTTGTTGCGATTGCTGTTGGTGTTTTAGACATGAAGTCCTTGCCCGTGCCTATGTCCTGAATGGTAATGCCTAGGTTTTCTTCTAGGGTTTTTATGGTTTTAGGTCTAACATGTAAGTCTTTAATCCATCTTGAATTGATTTTTGTATAAGGTGTAAGGAAGGGATCCAGTTTCAGCTTTCTACATATGGCTAGCCAGTTTTCCCAGAACCATTTATTAAATAGGGAATCCTTTCCCTATTGCTTGTTTTTCTCAGGTTTGTCAAAGATCAGATAGTTGTAGATATGCGGTGTTATTTCTGAGGGCTCTGTTCTGTTCCATTGATCTATATCTCTGTTTTGGTACCAGTACCATGCTGTTTTGGTTACTGTAGCCTTGTAGTATAGTTTGAAGTCAGGTAGCATGATGCCTCCAGCTTTGTTCTTTTGGCTTAGGATTGACTTGGTGATGCAGGCCCTTTTTTGGTTCCATATGAACTTTAAAGTAGTTTTTTCCAATTCTGTGAAGAAAGGCATTGGTAGCTTGATGGGGATGGCATTGAATCTGTAAATTACCTTGGGCAGTATGGCCATTTTCATGATATTGATTCTTCCTACCCATGAGCATGGAATGTTCTTCCATTTGTTTGTATCCTCTTTTATTTCCTTGAGCAGTCGTTTGCAGTTCTCCTTGAAGAGGTCCTTCATGTCCCTTGTAAGTTGGATTCCTAGGTATTTTATTCTCTTTGAAGCAATTGTGAATGGGAGTTCACTGATGATTTGGCTCTCTGTTTGTCTGTTATTGGTGTACAAGAATGCTTGTGATTTTTGCACAGAACCTCTTTAAAGCATGAATCACAAAGACCTGTAAAACAAAAATACAAGCTAAAAAGCAAAAACAAAACAAAACAAAAGTATACAGGCAACAAAGAGCATGATGAATGCAATGGTACCTCACATTTCGATACTGACATTGAATGTAAATGGCCTAAATGCTCCACTTAAAAGATGCAGAACTGCAGAATGGGTAAGAACTCACCAACCAACTATCTGCTGCCTTCAGGAGACTCACCTAACACATAAGGACCAACATAAACTTAAAGTAAAGGGGTGGAAAAGACATTCCATGCAAATGGACACCAAAAGCCAGCAGAGGTAGCTATTCTTGTATCAGACAAAACAAACTTTAAAGCAATAGCAGTTAAAAGAGACAAAGAGGGATATTATATAATGGTAAAAGGCCTTCTCCAACAGGAATGTGTCACAATGCTAAACATATATTCACTTAACAATGAAGCCCCCAAATTTATAAAACAATTACTAACAGACCTAAGAAATGAGATAGACAGCAACACAACAATAGTGGGGGACTTCAGTACTTCACTGACAGCACTAGACAGGTCATCAAGGCAAAAAGTCAACAAAGAAACAATGGATTTAAACTGTACCTTGGAACAAATGGACTTAACAGATATATACAGAACAACTGCAAAATATACATTCTATTCAACAGTGCATGGAACTTTCTCCAAGATAGACCATATGATAGGCCATAAAATGAGCCTTAGTAAATTTAAGAAAATTGAATTATATCAAGCACTCTGTCAGACCACAGTGGAATAAAACTGGAAATCAACTCCAAATGGAACCTTCAAAACAATGCAAATACATGGAAATTAAATAACCTGCTCCTGAATGAGCATTGTGTCAAAAATGAAATCAAGATGGAAATTATACAATCATTTGAACTGAACAACAATAATGACACAACTTATCAAAACCTCTGGGATACAGCAAAGGTGGTGCTAAGAGGAAAGTTTGTAGCCCTAAATGCCTATATCAAAAAGACTGAAAGAGCAAAAAAGACAATCTACAGTCACACCTCAAGGATCTAGAAACAAGAACAAACCAAACCCAAACCCAGCAGAAGAAAGGAAATAACCAAGAGCAGAGCAGAACTAAATGAAACTGAAACAACAAAAACCATACAAAAAAAATAAATAAATGAAACAAAACCTGGTTCTTTGAGAAGATAAATAAAATTGATAGACCATTAGCAAGATTAACCAAGAAAAGAAGAGAGACAATCCAAATAACTTCACTAAGAAATGAAACAGGAGATATTACAACTGACACCACTGAAATACAAAAGATATTCAAGGCTACTATGAACACCTTTATGCACATAAACTAGAAAACCTAGAAGAGATGGATAAATTCCTGGAAAAATACAACACTCCTAGCTTAAATCAGGAAGAATTAGATACACTGAACAGATCAATAACAAGCAGAGAGATTGAAATGGTACTTAAAAAATTATCAACAAAAAGAAGTCCAAGACCAGACAGATTCACAGCAGCATTCTACCAGACATTCAAAGAATTGGTACCAATCCTTTTGACACTATTCCACAAGATAGAGAAAGAAGGAACCTTCCCTAATTCATTCTATGAAGCCAGCATCACCCTAATACCTAAACCAGGAAAGGACATAACCAAAAAAGAAAACTACAGATCAATATCCTTGATGAACATAGATGCTAAAATCCTTAACAAAATACTAGCTGACTGAATCCAACAACATATCAAAAAGATAATCCGCCATGATCAAGTGGGTTTCATACCAGGGGTGCAGAGATGGTTTAATGTACACAAGTCAATAAATGTGATACACCACATAAACAGAATTAAAAACAAAAATTCCATGATCATCTCAATAGATGCAGAAAAAGCATTTGACAAAATCCAGCATCCCTTTATGATTAAAGCTCTCAGCAAAATCAGCATACAAGGGACATACATTAATGTAATAAAAACTATCTATGACAAACCCACAGCCAACATAATACTGAATGGGGAAAAGTTGAAAGAATTCCCTCTGAGAACTGGAACAAGACAATGATGCCCACTCTCACCACTCTTCTTCAACATAGTAATGGAAGTCCTAGCAAGAGCAATCAGACAAGAGGGAGAAATAAAGGGTATCCAAATCGGTAGAGAGGAAGTCAAACTGTCACTGTTTGCTGATGATATGATCATTTACCTTGAAAACTCTAAGAACTCCTCCAGCAAGCTTCTAGAACTGATAAATGAATTCAAGAAAGTTTCTGGATACAAGATTAATGTACACAAATCAGTAGCTCTTCTATATACCAACAGTGACCAAGGGGAGAATCAAATCAAGAACTCAACCCATTTTACAATAGCTGTAAAAAAAATAAAATAAAATACTTAAGAATATACCTAACAAAGGAGTCGAGAGACCTCTACAAGGAAAACTACAAAACACTGCTGAAAGGAATCATAGACAATACAAACAAATGGGAACACATCCCGTGATCATGGATGGGTAGAATCAATATTGTGAAAATGCCCATACTGCCAAAAGCAACCTACAAATTCAACACAATCCCCATCAAAATAACACCATCATTCTTCACAGAGTTAGAAAAAACAATTCTAAAACTCAGATGGAACCAAAAAAGAGCCTGCATAGCCAAAGCAAGACCAAGCAAAAAGTACAAATCTGGAGGCATCACACTACCTGATTTCAAATTATACTATAAGGCCATAGTCACCAAAACAGCATGGTACTGGTATAAAAATAGACATATAGACCAACGGAATGGAATAGAGAACCCAGAGATAAACCCAAATACTTACAGCCAACTGATCTTCAACAAAGCAAACAAAAACATAAAGTGGGGAAAAGGATAACCTTTTCAACAAATGGTGCTGAGATAATTGGCTAGCCACATGTAGGAGAATGAAACTCGATCCTATCTCTCACCGTATACAAAAATCAACTCAAGATGGATTAAGGGCTTAAACCTAAGACCTGAAACTATGAAATTTTAGAAGATAACTTTGGAAAAACCCTTCTAGACATTGGCTTAGGCAAGGATTTCATGACCAAGAACCCAAAAGCAAATGCAATAAAAACAAAGATAAATAGCTGGGACCTCATTAAACTTTACGAGCTTTTGCAGGGCAAAAGGAACAGTCAGCAGAGTAAACAGACAACCCACAGAGTGGGAGAAAAATCT
Organism: Gorilla gorilla gorilla; assembly: GCF_029281585.2. Lineage (NCBI taxonomy): Eukaryota > Metazoa > Chordata > Mammalia > Primates > Hominidae > Gorilla > Gorilla gorilla. The sequence continues at coordinate 50,915,401 of NC_073243.2, forward strand.
TCACAATCTACACCTCTGACAAAGGGTAGTATCCAGAATCTACAACGACCCCAAACAAATCAGTAAGAAAAAAACAAACAATCCCATCAAAAAGTGGGCTAAGGGCATGAGTAGGCAATTCACAAAAGAAGATATACAAATGGCAAACAAATATATGAAAAAATGCTCAACATAACTAATGATCAAGGAAATGCAAATCAAAAACACAAAATGTGATACCACCTTACTTCTGCAAGAATGGCCATAATAAAAAATTTTAAAAAACAGTAGATGTTGGCATGGAAGTGGTGATCAGGAAACACTTCTACACTGCTGGTGGGAATGCAAACTAGTACAGCCATTATGGGAAACAGTGTGGGGATTCCTTAAAGAACTAAAAGTAGAACTACCATTTGATCCAGCAGTCCCACTACTGGGTATCTACCCAGAGGAAAAGAAGTCATTATTTGAAAAAGACACTTGCACACGTATGTTTATAGCAGCACAATTCACAATTGCCAAACTGTGGAACTAACCCAAATGTCCATCAATCAATAAGTGGATAAAGAAACTGTGGTGTATAGATATATATACAAAGAAATACTACACAGCCATGAAAAGGAATGAATTAACAGCATTTGCAGTGACCTGGATGAGATTGGAGACTATTATTCTAAGTGAAGTAACTCAGGAATAGAAAACCAAACATCATATGTTCTCACTGATATGTGGGATCTAAGCTATGAGGACACAAAGATATAAGAATGATACAATGAACTTTGGGGACTTGGGGGGAAGAGTGGGAGAGGGGTGAGGGATAAAGATTACAAATATGGTGCAGTGTATACTGCTTGGGTGATGGGTGCACCAAAATCTGACAAATCACCACTAAAGAACTTATATAACTAAATATACCACCTGTACCCTAATAACTTATGGAAAAAATTTTATAAAAAGTAATAGATTTAAGTCAGAAGTTTATTGAAGCAAAGTAAAGTACATTCGGAAGGGACCAAGTGGAAAATTTAAAAGATTGAGTGCCCCGCTTGATCATTGGTTCAAGGCTTTTATAGAGTTACTGTTTCCTGATTCTTCCTGATCTCCTCCCTTCATCCTTCTTGGGGGAACTGTTGGCTAATCCCTGCATGCGCAGTAACTTGCTAATATCTGTCAGGGGCTGCATGTGCCGTTTGGTGGCTGACGTTGTGTGTATGCTCTCCATGACAATTTTTCGTTACTGGTCTAGTGCCCCCAAAGGAAGGTCATATATCAGGCAAACTCTGACGTTTTGCGCCTTCTCGAGCATGCCTGGACATATCCCCAAAGGAAGGCCAAACTCCGCCATTTTGCCCCTTACTGCAGATGCCTGGTCATGTTTGCTTAGTTCCTAGGATCTTATGAGGAAGTTGTTGCTCATAAGCTCAAGATGTTTCCTGTTTGGGAGGAAATTTTCCCCTTCTTGGTGCCAGCCATGACCATCTGTCATTCCCGAGGAGGCCCCTGACAATTGCATGACAGTCACCTGACTGTTGCCTGACATTCCTTGGGGCACTCTCCTACCCTGCTCATATCTGCCTATCTGCCTAAGTAACATGAAGACATTTTAAACCTTCTCAGTGGTTCTCCCATTTCTTCTCTCTCTCTCCCCCACTTTCCCTTCAAACCACCTCAAAACTCCTTTTTATTTCTACTCAGCAAAATGGAGATTAAAACCTCACTAAAATGTGTCTTTGCCCACCCTTGCCTTCCCATTTCACAGCGCACTTCTTTCTTCAAACAGATTTAGATTTACAGAGGAAAAAAGGCAGAAATTCTCTTTACCGGCTTCAGACACTTAAAGAAAATCTGTGCCTTTCATCTCTACAAGTTAAAATATTTGCTATAATAAGTGTAGATTCAAGAGCCATTTGGACATATCTGGCTTTTAAATAGTGTTCACTAATGACCAACTTAACTTAGATCTTTGAATCTATGTGTGGTGTTATGATATATATTAGTTTTCATCTGAGGTCTAACTCATAACTCCCACAGCCCTTGTTACAGTCTTGTTATAATGTTGGGTGTGTTAGGCCTCAGGGGCAGGCCCCTGACCTTCTCCTTCTCTCCTTTCACCTGTTCCTGCCTTTCTGATTGTGGCTTTTAAGACCTTCCCCAGAGAGAGTACTGCCCTATACCCTGGGGGAAGGAATGCTGATGTCATGAAGCCTCCATAAAATCCCAGAAGGACAGGGTTCAGTGAGCTTCCACATAGCTGAACACTTGGACTTTCATGGAGGTTGGCACAGCCAGGTAAGGCATGGAAGCTCCACACCCCTTCCCCCACACCTCACCCTATATGCATCTCTTCATCAGTAACATTTGCAATATCCTTTATAATAAACTAGCAAACATAAGTAAGTGTTCCCCTGGGTTCTGTGAGCCACTCCAGCAAATTAATTGAACCCAAAGAGAGGACTTTGAGTATCCCAACTTGGAGGTGGCCGGTTAGAAGCTTCAGAGGCCCAGACTTGTGACTGGTGTGGTGGGGGACAGTCTTAGGAACTGAACCTTCAACCGGTGGGATCTGACATTATCTCCAGGTAGACAGCATTGGAACTGAATTACAGGACACCCAGCTAGTGTTGGCTGCTTGGTGTGGGGGGAAAAACCTCACATGTTTGTTTGTAGAAGGCTTCATCGGTGTTGATGATTTTTGTGGTGTGAGAGTAGAGGAAAAATGCCATCAGGGAGAGTTTTCTCTACACCCTATAGCTCCTAGATGCTTTTTATTTAAGACATTCAAACCTTGTGAAAAACAAACAAACACAAAAATCTTTTTATTTAAGACAGTCAAACCTTGTTCAAAACAGCACAGACATTAACTTGGAATTTAGGATTTATTATTGATTAATTGACATTATCTTCAGTCTGTTCGTATTATTAAGTGATATAAGTCAGGTATACACACACATGTATGGGGAGTGTGTGAGAGTGTCTGCATGAAGTATACTGTCAGAAAATATACTCATTTCAAAGAAACACTGATTTAGGCCCTGGCAAATAAGGAAACTTTCTATTTCTTCTAGAAATAACACATTCATTTGCCAACATCTGATCTATCCGTATGACCTTTTAATACACACATGAAATAATAAAGTGTATTTTTCATTCATTTAATAAGCATGTGATCCACGTGACGCTGTAAGCTTTTTTTTGTTTTTTTTTTTTGAGACAGACCCTTTTTCTGTTGCCCAGGCTGGAGTGCAGTGGTGTGATCTCTGCTCACTGCAACCTCCACCTCCTGAGTTCAAGGGATTCTCCTGCCTCAGCCTCCCAAGTAGCCGGGACTACAGGCACGGGGCACCACGCCTGGCTAATTTTTTTGTATTTTTTGTAGAGACAGGGTTTCGCCATGTTGGCCAGACTGGTCTGAAACTCCTGACCTCAGGTGATCTGCCCACCTCAGCCTCCCAAAGTGCTGGGATTAAAGGCGTGAGCCACTGCGCCTGGGCGAGCAATTTTTTTTATTCCAGTGTTTCTCATTAATCTACCCCATGGCATTTTATTTCAGGTTGTGTGTATGCCAGAGATGAAAAAAGGCAAATGACAGAAGAGCAAGTATATGGAGAAAGATAGGAGGGACTTGAGAAAACTTGGCAATTTACTAAAATGAAATGGCATTGTTTCCATATTTACCAAAAACAGACAAACAAACCTAATCATTCCTCTCATTTTGATCAGCTTTCATGTATATTTTCTAGGCCTAATCAAAATCTTCTTTGATGTCACAAAATAATGGAAGAGACATGTATTGGTTTAGGTTCCTGCAGCAGTAGATCCCAATATAAGGAATATTAGTTGTTTATTTAGGAAATTCAAGAAACATAAGTAAAGGAGTAGGGAAGTGAGACAGGAAATGGAAGGATCTCTGAAAAAACACACATCATCAAGTCCGTTCCCACAGAGAGAAACCGGAGCTCAGTCCCCGTTGCTGGGTTCTGGAAGACAGTGTGGAACAGACCCCAGAGTTATCCCAACTGTGAGATGAGGAAGCTGGGGTGCTTTTCACCTACTCTCCATCCATCACCTACTTCTGGGGGTCATTAACAATCCACCACTCCCAGGTTATTTATGCTCAGGCCAGGCATGTAACTGTAGCCAGAAAATAGCCCTTGCCAAGACTCACAGGAATTAAAAACCTTCAGGCAAGGAGCTACTGGTGTTTGTAATAATAAGCTTTGAGAGGCTGGTATTCAGAGGCTATGGGCACCAATAACTTCCCTTATGTGAGTCATAAACACAAAGTTAATTTTGTTTGCATGTGTATACAAGTATTTTGAATGAATGCTTCTCTTTGTTTTGTGTGTTTGGAAAATTTAAACAAAACTATTATTGTTTTTGTATTGGTATTTAAACATCTGAATATGTAACATCAAAGATGATATTAAAAAGTATAAAGCAAATTATCACAAAATCAGATGTGCAGTTACATGTTTACTTGAAATTCTCTCTAGACTACATTTGAAATAGGAGCTTCCATAGGGGGAAATTTGAATTTTTTTTACAAGTTGTTTAATTATAATGTGCTTTAAAAACACTTTAGCATATCATAAACCTTCAAAACAAAATGAGTAATCATCTTCTGAGATCCGTAAAAATGTTTCTTAAATGTCACTTTCAATTACCACTTCTGGAGCTAACTTGCAAAACAATTGTGTTTCCACCAACTGAAATATGTTTTCACCAAATTTAAGATCATCTGTGGTCAGTGTGAGCTTTGTCTTGATTTAGGAGGAGGAAAGCAAAGTTCCATTTATGAATACTTTCAAAATTTTAAGAAATTCTCCTAAATTGCTTCAGCAACCAGGCCAAAAGAGAGGCCTGGAATCCCAAGGTGAGAGGAAACTTTAAAAGTTACACTTATGGCCAGGCACAGTGGCTCACACCTGTAATCCCAGCACTTTGGGAGACTGAAATGGGTGGATCACTTGAGGCCAGGAGTTCAGGACCAGCCTGGTCAACATGGTGAAACCCCATCTCTACTAAAAATACAAAAATTAGCCTGGTGTGGTGGTGCGTACCTGTAATCCCAGCCACTTGGCAGGCTGAGACATGAGAATCACTTGCACCCAGGAGACAGAGGCTGCAGTGAGTGAGATCATCCCACTGCACTCCAACCTAGACAACAGAGTGACACTCTGTCTCAAAAAAAAAAAAAAAGTTTCACTTGTGCCTTGGGGTTGACTGCCTGCTATCATATTTTTGTTATGTGTTCTCCTACCCCAAGCTCCAGTACCTCTCCTCACAGAGATCACCTCTCCTACCAACCCCAAGGGAACCCATTCCATTTTTATTAGAGAGTTCTTCTTTACATGGCCTCAAGTCTTTTCATCAAGATTTACTGGTAGAATAACAGTAAATCCACATTACTCCAGGTGTCTCTTTGCCCTTACCTAGCCTTTGTGTCTATGCCATTCTTCTCAAGGAAATTGCCTTCCTTTTTCAGCTTTAAAAGTCCATATTTGGGATCCCCTCTCCTGGAAACATTCTCTGACTATCCAGCCCAGATAATTTTTTTTCTCTGCTTTCTCATTATAACATTCATGACCTGTGTCATTCATTCATTCATTCATTTGCCCAATATTTCTTGAGTGCTTCCTAAGTTCACGCACTGTTCTAGGTACTGGGGACATAGGAGGATAGAAGCCAGGCAAATTTTGCACTCATTGAAACTTTACTTTAGTAGGTAAGAATCTATAGTTAAAAAAAAATATTCACATATGAGGCCTGTGAAGCAAATAAAGCAATAATGTGGTGGTTTTCATGGACATTATGTCTTTCACTACCCATCCCTCTTTTTGTTGTAAACTCTCTAAGGCAAGTATAACCTCATCTATACATTAGTATTTATTTACCACAAGGACCTGTAAGTATTTATTGATCTATCTTCCTAAGTATGTAATAATATTCTAAATAGATAGTAGATTTAATCATTGGGATTTATGTGAAGTTGGATTAAATAGATAACATGATAATTACATTTAGTACTGCATGGAAGGACACATTTTCTCACTTATAGAAGCCTAAATAAACGTCACAATGTTGATAGATTCCTTTATAGAATGTTAACTCTGAAGCTGTCGTGAAAATGCATGAACTAGTTTCACTTTCAACTCGATCCTTTTGGAATCATGACAGATTTTGCTAGCCCTTAATTCCTCTCCAATCTTTGTTGATCCCTCCTATTTCAATCTCGTAAGACACTTATCTCTCCTCCAGAAAGATCTGAAGGGTTAAGTCACCTATTTATACCTAATTACAGTGAGCCCTGTGTTGGATTTTTAAGGGATAAAAGGAAGTATCAGATCTCAGTTAACATATGCACTGTCTACAGTGCCTAACAATGACACAGGATGACTCAGTTAAGGAGAAAAATACTCCATTTATCAGCACAGAATTCTTCCCTTTAAGCTATCATATGGCAGCTAACCTTGCCTAACCTAGCGAGTTTAACCTTCCTTTTTACGTGCATGCACGCGTGCGTGCGCGCGCGTGTGTGTGTGTTACTAATTTCTAACTGTACCAGCTCTTGAATTAATATTTGGCAACATCAATATTCCTTGTATAATGAAAAAGCATGGTCCAAGAAAGTTGGATGTGACCTCTCTAAACATCAACTTACAGCTGCAAAATAAGGAATAAGTTGTAATTATTCCTTATTTGTAACAACTACCTTACAGTGTTGTTTTGAAGATTAGAAGAGAAAATATAGATGAAGTACCCAGTGGACAGTAGGTATTGAATAAATGTTAGTTTCCTTCCACCTTCTCTGGCTTATGTAACAAAATTACTCATTCTACTAGTCACTCAGACTTTAGTTAATCATTAGCTAAAGAGTAACAATGCAGGATTTTTTTTTTTTAAATAAATTGACTAGGATTGGTTTTATGCCTGGATGGAATAGGCACTTGCCATTTCATCACAATTCAAAATTCCTCCTGAAGGCCTGAAGGCCTGAAATGTTTACCATTGGAAACTAATCCCACTGTATGGTTACTATTATTTATTATATCTATTAACTTATAAAATATTACAATATAAAGTAAATATTACCCTACTGATGCATTAGCCACTCAACATAAATGAGTTTCTTGGAGATTAATAAAGCAGTACATCAGTATGTCCCAAACACTGGCTAAAAGGAAACCTAGTAACCACCCCGACCCCAAACTTGTTTTGTTAGGCCAGTCAGATTTTTTTTTTTCATTTTGAATTAGCATCACGATTGAAAGTGGAAAGATCTCACATATAACTTCACATTTCTCTGTACAGTTGAGAAACGTTGGCTATGTTGGCTCTCTGAATAGCAGCTACCTCCTTTCAAGGTTTGTATTTACAATATTTCCCACCCCCTTGAGTCCTTATTATCCTGACACTGAGGACAAATATGAGTTGCTGTCCATCAGCATTCCAAAGCTGTTTTTTTGTTTTTTGTTTTTTTTTATTTCTTACACTTAGCCTGCTTCACTCCCTAACACCACCAGCCTGATTTCTGAGGGGGCCTGAGGTAGGAGGAGGAGAATGGAGAGCACTTTCTCTGAGAGCCGCCATTTTAACAGATCATTAAAGACACGATATTCACATGACGGTTGCTTACTCTCTGATGAAAACTACAAAAACAGAATACACAGGGAAGGTAATCTGAAGGTGATACCTTTTTCATATGATCCTTGGCCTTATAACCACTAATCAAGCCTGAGGGCAGAAGTTCCTGCCTCATCTCTGCCTGATGTTACGAACTAGGCAGGCTAGCAGAGGCAACAGGCACCCTGGGCACCTGAAGAGCTACCTGGATAACCTAGAAGAAGAGTAGGAGGTTAAAGATGAGGACAAGTCTATCAAAACAAAAGCCTGTCAAGACCAGAAAAAGAAAGTCACACTTTTGACTTTACAGTTCGTGCTGGGCTGACACAAAGGCCTCAGTTAACACCAAATACAACTTCCATAGACTTCAAGTTTCCCTCATATTTTTCCTGGGTCACTATTCCAGAGTTGAGAAACTGAACTACATCTAATATTTTATTAAAATAAAATTGAAGATTATTAGAAAAGTTTATTAGTCAATAGTAAAACGTTATTTGGTTAGCTTTCTTAAACAATGGCATTTATAGATATCTGATTATCCCAACAAAAATCTTCAAATGGTTCATAGACCCTTTGCCAAGCTTTTGTGCCACCTGAGAGAAAAAAAGATAAATGGGGAGGTATAATGTTAATTTTGTAGCCTTTGCTTAATGTTTATTTTTGGAATGCCTTTCATTTTCTATCAGTATCTGAAACTTCATGGATTTCTATTAGCCTTCACCAATAATTACATGTGAAAGCATCCAGAAGAGACAGTCCTTACCACAGTCTCTTTTAAACTCTTAATGGCTGTCACAAAATTCTATTTTTCATTTTCTCTAAGAGCATTCTATTAAACTGTTCCTAGTTATTAGCTTTCATAAAGGCACATAGAAAATGTTTCCTCTACAGCCACAAATATTCCTAAAGCAGAATCATAGTAAAACAGCTGTGATAATGTTTTATTCATTCCAGAATCCTAATGATTGAACAAAAGAGAGACACAGTCTTAAGAGTTAACATCTATTGAGTCCGTGACTGCGTGCATTGTTCTTTGAAGTATTTTACCTGCACTATTTAATGTAATTCTCCCAGCCACTCTGATTTCACTCATTTTACAATTGAGGAGACTGAGGCATAGAAAACTAAAGCAATTTGGCTGGAGTAAGGGCCAGGTTGGGACTTATACCTTGGCAGTCTGCCTACAAGGTATTCCTCACCACCATCTGACACTGCTTTCTCTGTGTAGCCCAGAGTGTCAGCCTCAGTGCTTCAACTTGAGCTTTCAGGATCTATTTAAAGATGGAAAATATAGTTACATTATGTCACCATTTGAGATGCAGAAAGACAGGGCCACCATTTTGCACAATTCTGAAAGCACAATTCATGCTGTGGTTTGTAAAAATGGTACTCCCTAGAGTTGTGCAATGGACAGCTCGCACAGAGATGCAGTGGCCCTGCTAAAATAATGCCTTACATAAAAGAGTTTTACTCTTCATTCCCTTAAATGATTCTTAGTAACACTGGCTGACACACACACAAAACAGCTTCTAAGTAGGTCTGTCCTCATACTATGATCACTGGTCAACATTACGTTTCCACAATTAATTTTACATAATCCAAAGACTGCCAAGCAGTTTATCTGGGTAAACTAAACATTCTATAGTCGTTTATTCTACTTCCAGTCATGTCCAGCAACAGGTTGAGAAGACAAATGTTCTCAGAAATGATCTCCAAGGAGTTGCAAGCAGGCTGCTTATACGTTTAATTCACCAGAATAGGTGAGAGTGGTCGTGGTGACCTTTTCATACTGTTGCAGAGCTAAGTGTGAAGAGATGACTCACAGTCCTCCAATGCAACACAGGTGACCCTGCAGCCAGATTTTGCCTTCAGTGGTATGTGACTCCCGTGGGGTCAGGAGAGTAGCTCAGACATTGAAATTTGACCTAATGGCCTACCTACCCGCACATGCACCCTGCCCACTTACAGAAGGGCAAGAACGCTGCATTACTGAGGCCTTGTTATTATTATAGTTCCTATTTAGGTAAGAACACAATGGAGAAAAAATGCATTTGGTTATTGGGCCTCTGTTTGAATATCCTGTGCTTTTTGCCAAACAATACATTCTACATAATCTTAAAAAACAAAGTCCATTTCAAAGAACAAAAATAATGACCATATCCACTGAGCAATTGAGCAGAATGGGAATCGGAGTTTTAAACTCTGATATATCTGTTTTCCTTAGGGCTGAAATCTTCTTTTCATGGTTCTAGTTTCTCTAATTGAAATAAGAACCTAACCCTGTTCAAAACTACATCTCTGGGAATGAGTGAAAAATTAATGATCCTCCTATTTTGTTGGATCATAGTAATGACTCTCATCCTGGTGGGGCCACCAGCAATGCTATTCTTCTCAGACTCTATCTTAGTTCCTAGGCCACTCACCAGGTATTTAAAAGAATGATTTAACACAACTAGAATCATTTAAATAACTGTATTTTTTAAGAAAGCCATATTATTGCTTTAGTATGGTCATTCATATATCCAAACCTTGGACTCATCATCTTGCAATCTCATGTGTTCAATTATTCCAGAGAAAACATTAAGGAGAATTGTATTCTTCTTCCCAGCTAAATTTTAGGTCCTCAAAGCTGGCAACCACAATTTATGGTTTCTAAAAATCATCTATGATACTAAGTATGAGCCGGATCATGAATAAAACCCTTGTAACAATAAATGCTTGATGACTTACTTCATCTCATTAGCAAGGGAAGGTAACTCATAATTATCAAGGTAGTACAGGAAATAGGGCACTATCTGGAAATGCTAAATACATCTCCTTGCATGAATCACTTCTTACCAGAATTCCCTTTCTTTCCAGATCCCACCTCCAGGGTTCTGTGGTCCATACCAGGCGCTACAGTCCTCAGGGGCTACAGCCTATGAGCTTCTCATGGGGCTATAAAACCATTTGAGACCTGGAAAATGAAGTGATTGAATACAAACAGAAAACTTCAAAATGAGGACTAACATTTAATTAAATGTTCAAAGCATAAGATTATGTCGACTTCAATAATTGTCAAATGAGTATTCATAACATTTTACTAAATTAAAAAAAAACTTATGTGCTGAGTTTTTTATTTTACAAGTATCTCCAAGTATGCTGGATGATTGCAAAGAAAATCAAGGCCAGTCATTGGTTAAATGAGTTTAATAGTAGCCACATAATTTCAAAAGCAAAATTATAAAGACCCTTCCCAGACTGTTGATAGCAAAAATAATCTACGTTGTGGAAAGTGGGTCCATGTTAATATGTTAGATATAAGTAGTGAGGCCTAAAAAGGTATTAAAACATCTTTGCCTAAGGTACTACCCATTTGCAAGATTGTTATTTTAAAAATAGCTTATGTTTTAAATTGTTATTGCTTTTTATCACTCTAATAAGAATTTATAGTTGCTGTAAGATAACAAGAAAAAGTTAACTATCTGCAGAGATGCCTGAGAGTCAGCCAGGGAGTAACTTAAATCCTGCAGGAATCTGACTCACTGAAGACTGTCAACTGAATGAAGGCTTAAATTTCGTGGTCTTGGGTGGGAGAACTTTTTCATATTCTTTCCCCATATGGAATAACAATCTGCCCTGAAAACAGGGAGTATTTTGGCATGATCTCTTTTTGCTTATTTGCCTTCCATTTTCCATAAAGCAACTTTTGCCAAGCACCATACTTAAGACTCAACTTTTTTGCAAAAATATCAGACAAAGCACTGTCTTTAAGAACACAGAGAACACACTAGATCCCTTCTTCTGAAAATCACTGTTCTATGTTGTTTGTGGGTATTTTTTTAGCATTCACTGCATGCCTGGAATGAACAGGCTGTGTTTCTCCCCAAAAGAGCACAAATTAATATACAAGGTCAGGTTAAATAGTTAAGTCTGCTTTCCTATCCCTTATACAGAAGCTATCCATTCAAAAAAAAAACAAAAACTTTTTTTAACTTTTTTTAATTTTTAATTTTGGTGCATACATAGTAGGTGTATATATTTGTGGAATACATACAAACATACAATGCATAATAATCACATCATGGTAAATGGGTATGCATCACCTCAAGCATTTATCCTTTTTTATTTTACAAACAATCCAATTTTACCCTATAACTGCTTAAAAAACATACAATAAATTGTTAACTATAGTCACCCTGTTGTGCTATCAAATATTAGCTCTTATTGATTCTATCTAATTACATTTTTTATACCCACTAAGTATCCCACCCTTCCCTCCACGCTACCCTACCTAACCTCCAGAAACTGTCTTCTGCTCTCTATCTCCTTCGTTTGTTTTAATTTTTAGCTCCCACAAAAAGGGAGAACATGTGAAGTTTGTCTTTCTGTGAGTGACTTATTTCACCTAACATAATTATCTCCACTTCCATCCATATTGTTGCAGATGACAGGACCTCATTCTTTTTTATGGCTAAATAGTACTACATTATATATACGCACCATATTTTCTTTATCTATTCGCCTGTTGATGGAAATTTAGATTGGTTCCAAATCCTGGCTATTGTTAATAGTGCTGCAATAAACATGGGAGTGTAGATAACTCTTTGATATTTTGACTGTCTTTCTTTTGGGTATGTACTTAGCAGTGGGATTGCTAGATCATATGGTAGCTCTATTTTCAGTCTTTTGAGGAGCCTTCAAACTGTTCTCCATAGTGGTTGTACTAATTTACATTCCCATCAAAAGTGTACTAGGGTTCCCTTTTCTTTACATCCTCACCAGCATTTGTTATTATTTGTCTTTTGCATAAAAGCCATTTTAGCTGGAGTGAGATGACATCTCACAATAGTTTTGATTTGCATTTCTCTGACGATCAACGATGTTGAGCACCTTTTCATATACTTGTTTACCATTTTTATGTCTTCTTTTGAGAAATGCGTATTCAGATGTTTTGCCTATTTTTAAATCAGATTAATTTTTTCCTATAGAGTTGTTTGAGCTTCTTATATATTCTGATTATTAATCCCTTGTCAGATGGATAGTTTGCAAATATTTCCTCCCATTATGTGGGTTGTCTCTTCACTTTGTTGATTGTTCCTTTGCTGTGCAGAAGCTTTTTAATTTGATGTGATCCTATTTGTCCCATTTGTCCATTTTTGCTTTGGTTGCCTATGCTTGTAGGGTATTACTTAAGAAATTGTTACCCAGTCCAATGTTCTAGAGACTTTCTTCAATGTTTTCCTTTAGTAGTTTCATAGTTCAGAGTCTTAGACTTAAGTCTTTCATCCATTTTGACTTGATTTTTGTATATGGCAAAAGATAGGAGTCTAGTTTCCTTCTTCTGCATGTGGATATCCAGTTTTCCCAGCACCATTTATTAAGGAGACTGTCTTTTCCCAAAGTATATACTTGGCGCCTTTGTTGAAAATGAGTTCGCTGTAGATGTATGGATTCATTTCTGGGTTCAAAACTGGTATTCCAGTTTTGTTCTTTTTGCTCGGGATACCTTTGGCTATTTTGAGTCTTTTATAGTTTCATATAAATTTTAGGATTTTTTTTTCTATTTCTGGGAAGAATGTCCTTGGTATTTTTATAGGGACTACATTGAATCTGTAGATTGCTTTGGGTAGTACGAACGTTTTAACAATATTGATCCTTCCAATTCATGAATGTGGAATATCTTTCCATTTTTTTGTGTTCTCTTTAATTTTTTTCCATCAATATTTGATAGTTGATAGATCATTGTAGACTTTTTTGGTTTAGTTAATCCTAGGTACTTAATTTTATTTGTACCTATTGTAAATGGGATTACTTTCTCCATTTCTTTTTCAGATTGTTCACTGTTGGCATGTAGAAATGCTACTAATTTTTGTATGTTTGTTTTGTATCCTGCAACTTTGCTGAATTTATTTATCAGTTCTAATAGTGTTTTGGTGGAATCTTTAGGTTTTTCCAAATTTAAGATCATATTTTCTGCAAATGGGATAATTTGCCTTCTTCCTTTCAAATTTCTTTCTTTGGTCTGATTGTTCTAGCAAGGACTTCCAGTATTATTAATATGTTGAATACTAGTGGTGAAAGTGGGCATCCTTATCTTGTCCCACCTCTTGGAAGAAGAGCCTTCAGTTATACCTTATTCAGTATGATACCAGCTGCGAGTCTGTTATATATGACTTTTATTGTGTTGAGGTATTTCCTTTTATACCCGATTTTTTGAGGATTTTTATCATGAAGGGATGTTGAATTTTATCAAATGCTTATTCAGCATCTGTTGAAATGGTCATATGGTTTTTGTCCTTCCTGTCTTCCTTTTAGTAAAAGTGATTTTCTCTGGTGGTGTGTTTTAATTTTTTGCTTTTTATTTTTTGAGAACCTGTTGTATATTTTTTGATTTGTGATTACCAGGAGGCTTGTAAATAATATCTTATAACTCATTGTTTTAAACTGATAACAACTTAACACTGATTGCATAAACAAACTAACAAGCAAAGGGAAAACCAATAAAAACTCTACATTTTAACTTTGTCCCCCCCTTTAAAACTTTCTGTTGTCTTTATATCTTATTGTATTGTCTATATTTCAAAAAATAGTTGTAGTTATTATTTTTGATCAGTTTATCTTTTATTCTTTCTATTTAAGATATAAGTTGTTTACAAACTATAACAGTGTTATAATATTCTGTGTTTTTCTGTGTATTTACTAATGCTAGTGAGCTTGGTTCCTCCAGATGATTTCTTATTGCTCATTAATATGCTTTTCTTTCAGATTGAAGAGAATTCTTCAGCATTTCTTACAGGATAGGTCTGGTGTTGATGACATCCCTCAGCTTTTGTTTGTTTGGGAAAGTCTTGATTTCTCCATGTTTGGAGAATATTTTTACAGGATATACTAGCCTGAGATAAAAGTTTTTTTCCCTTTAGCACTGTGAATATGTCTCCTGCCCTTTAAGGTTTCCACTGAGAAGTCTGCTGCCAGATATATTGGAACTCCAGTGTATGGTTTTTTTTTTTTATTTTTTCTTGCCGCTTTTCGGATTCTTTCTTATCTTTGACCTTTGTGAGTTTGAGTATTGAATGCCTTGAGCTAGTCTTCTTTGGGTTATATCTGCTTGGTGTTCTATAACCTTATTATACTTGAATATGTTATATTTCTCTAGGTTTAGGAAGGTCTCTGTTATTTTCCCTTTGAATAAATTTTCTACCCCCATCTCTCTTTCTAACTTTTTTTTAAGGTCAATAACTCTTAGATTTGCCCTTTTGAGACTATTTTCTAAGTCTTCTAGGAATGCCTCTTTCTTTTTTATTATTTTTTCTTTTGTCTTCTCTTTGTATTTTCAAGTAGGCTGTCTTCAAGCTCACAGTTCTTTCTTCTGCTTGATCATTTTGTGCTGTTAAGAGACTCTGAGACATTTTTCAGTATGTCAGTTGCGTGTTTTAACTCCAGGATTTCTGCTTGATTCTTTTAAATTATTTTAATCTCTTTGTTGAATTTATCTGATAGGATTCTGAATTCCTTCTGTGTGTTATCTTGAATTCCATTGAGTTTCCTCTGTCTAAAAGGTCACATATCTCTGTCTCTCCAGGATTGGTCACTGATGCCTTATTTAGTTTGTTTGGTGATGTCATGTTTTCCTGGATATGCTTCATGCTTGTGGATGTTCGTTGTTGTCTGGGCATTGAAGAGTTGGGTATTTATTGTAGCCTTGCAGTCTGGGCTTGTTTGTACCTGTCCTTCTTGGTGAGGCTTTCCAGATGCTTGAAGAAACTTGGATGTTGTGGTCTGAGTTTTTGGTCACTGCAGGAATATCTGCATTAGGGAGCACTCCAAGCCCAGTAACACTGTGGCTCTTACAGAGGTACCACCTTAGTAGTCTTGGATAATATCCAGAGTCATTCTCTGGATTACCAGGCAGAGACTCTTTTTTCTCTTCTCTTACTTTCTCCCAAACAAACAGATTCAGTCTCAGTCTGTCTGTCTGTCTGTCTGTCTGTCTGTCTGTCTCTCTCTCTCTCTCTCTCTCTCTGTCTCTGTTTCCTGGATCTGGGGGAGGGGTAACACAAATACCCCTGTGGCCACCACCACTGGGACTGCATAGGGTCAGACCTGAAGCCAGCATAGCACTGGGCCTTGCCCAAAGCCTGCAGTAACCACTGCTTGGCTCCTGCCTATATTTGCTCAAGGCACTAGGGCTCTATAATCAGCAGGTGGTAAAGCCAGCCAGGCTTGTATCCTTCCCTTCAAGACAACTAGTTCCTCCTAGTCCTGGGCAGGTCTAGAGATGACGTCCAGGAGCCAGGGCCTGGAGTCAGAAATCTTAGGAATCTACCGGTACTCTATTCTATGGTGGGTGAGCTGGCACCCAAGTCACAAGACAAAGTCCTTCCCACTCTTCCTTCTCCTTTCCACAAGCAGAGGAGTCTCTCCCTATGGCCACCACTGCCCCAGGCCTGCGACAAGTACTGTCTGGCTACTGCTGATGTTCATTCAAGGCCCAGGGGCTCTTCAGTCAGCTTGTGGTGAATGCTGCCAGGCCTAGGAATCTATTTTGGGGCAGTGGGCCCACCTCTAAGCCAGGGAAGGTCCAGAAATACCATCTAAAGCCAAGCCCTGGAATCAGGAACCCCTAGAACCCGTTTGGTGCTTTACCCTGCTGTGGCTAAGCTGGTACCTAAGCTGATTTTTGGTTCTTGAAGGTCCATGAAGGTGCTTTTTTTGTGTGGAGAGTTGTTCAATTTGTTGTTCCTTTGGGAGGCTGCTATTTAGCCATATGGCTCCACCTCCCTCTCCATCCAAAAAGAAAATTTTAAATGAAAATATGATACATCCAAAGAAAGTGTTTTTGAAATAAAAAATAAATGGTCTTAATTCCAAGGAAAGAACCAACATAGTAAAGTAAAAATGCATTTTTTTCAAAAGTTACTTGTTTGATCACATATTGTATTTTATTTTAATGAAATATCTAGAATAGGTAAGTCCATAGAGAATACAAAACAGGTTAGTAGTTGCCAGGGAATGTGAGTGTGCAGAATGAGGAGTCATTGCTTAATGGCACTGTTTTCAAGAGTTACTTTTGAGTACACTTGCAGTCTGGTATCTAAATAATTGAAATATTTGAAAGTCGTGATTCCTAGAATAAAAACAGTGACTAACTTTTAATGATTTCAATGTCATGTGCACAAAAAACCATGTCCAGAGTAATAAGTTTACCCATTCTACCATTCTTTTCAAAGAATTGCTTAAATAAGTTTTAAAAAATTTCCTATTGAGATGTTACTTAAAATGTGATTTGTTTGGTTCTCGGGGTTATGCTTTCCCCAGGTTATGCTTCATTTGGGTAATCTAAGTTTAAGTCCTAATGTAAGACCTAGGGCATGGTACTTAACTACCTGTAGACCTCAGTTTTCTTGACTGTGCGGTGGAAGAAATAATAGTACCTAGCTTGTGAGTTTGTTTTAAATGTTAAATGAGAGAACATGTGGAACATCTTACCCAGTGACTGGCACGTGGTGAGCAATCAATAAATGGGAGCTCATCCTGTCATCTTCAGATTTCTCTTCTGGAGCCAGCAGGCTTGAGTTCTGACCTGGTTCGTCCACTGAACTTGTAGGGGAAGCACTTAGTGCCCTTCGGTCCTCTCATCCAGTACATTGATATACAGTCTTCATGTGGTTGATACAAATACGAATGTGCTAATGCATCTTTACCAAAAAGAGAGGTAAAAGAAAGGAAGGATAATCCTGCCAGAGATACATATGCAAAGATCTGAAAGTAATCAAGAGTGAGGGGTTGCAGATTGGACAACACTTAGTAGTGGCTCCAGATGAGGTTCTTAGAGACTGGCCAGGATGCAGCCTTTTCATCCGGAGAAACAGCCATCTCATTCATAGACAGCGGTGACTGATTGGCAGATTTTATAAGATGACACAAACACCCTCCCCATTGTCCTGCCAAAATGTGGGGAAACTCTTCCTGGAAAAGTTATTTCTTTGAATTGAGCTTCCAAAAGGTTCCTATTAGAATTCAAATACTCTATCTGGGTTGAATATCATGTTGCATAATAGTTTCTCCAGATTAAGGCCATTTTTCCTAAATATTTAACAAGAAATTTTTCGCTTCTTATCAATGATGCTGGCGTTGGCTCAGTGCCTGCATAAGACTTCTTCCAGTGTATTTCTTTACCCTGGCAACCAGTTCCTTTTTCTTTGGGAGAATTTTTTTTTTTATTATAACACTATTGTAGGAACTCCTTTTTGGCACAGAAGGCATCTAAAGTGACTTTTAGGGATAGAGGCTTATGAAAAACAAGACAGAGGCAAGACTCAATTTTTGAAATCTAATTCCAGCCATGAAGCAAATGCCACAAAAGGGCACAGGAAGAAAATCTGTAAAGGGCTTATCTACCACTGTTGACCAAAGATTTATTCTGTTGTTAAGCAAATACCTTGTGAGCCAGATATTGTGCTAGGTATTCTGAATACAAAGATGAAGAAGCCTCATTCCCTGTTTTCAAAGAAACTCACAGCGTTATGGAGGCCCAGGTTTCTATTTGGGCCTCCATAATGCCTTGTGCTCTACCAAGAATGGTAAAACAATCCTTTCCAGTAGGAGTTCCTAGTTAGTGGCTTATAGTTAACCAAATGAAGAGAGGATGACCATATGGTGCTGATAAATTGAAAGGAATTAGGATGAACATCTAGAGGTTTGCATGGCCAGACACCTAATTCAAATTGCAGAGGAGCAGGATGGGAGGTGTAGTCCTGATTTAACTCTTGATCAAAAAGAGGGGTAAAAGAAAAGAAAGATAATCCTGCCAGAAATGCATGTGCAAAGATCTGAAAGTGATCAAGAGCCAGGGATTGCAGATTGGACAGCATGTTTTCTCATTTAATCCCAGAGGAACCCTGGGAGGATTCTAGGAGTGCATATTGTCCTTATTTTGTAGAAGAAGGTACTGAATCTTAAAGAGATAATGCGTTTTCAAAGCTTACAGAGTCCAAATCGATAGCTAAACAGTGGCTGTGGGATTTGAATGCCCCTGTGATGTTCACTGTGTGTTGCCATATACTGCAAATGTGCTATAAAATAATAATAATAATAAAATTAACCTGAGATATTCCCAGATTGAATCAATCCAAGGAGACTGAACTTCTGAGTTTGTCTTGGAGTTAGTTGGGCTTTACTGCTACTTATGCTAGATCTTGAAGGCAGAGTAGGAAATATACTTAGCAGGGAAGTGGGAGAAACGTGAGAGGTTCCCCAGGCAGGGGAAACAAAGTGAGCAGATTTGGGGCAAGGTGTGTGAGATTGTGTGGTTGGCAATATAGGGTGGGAAAAATTAGTTATCAAGGGCAAAGCTGAATAGCAGATTGAACCCAAATGGTAGAAGTTTTTATTTAACACACAAAAAAGGCTGAAATTGATCCTGTAAGGAATATGAAGCTGTAGAAGGTTTTTCATCACAGGCTTTGACATTTTAAGGTGTGTGTCTTTGAAAGATAATCCAAAGATAAGAGAAAAAACCTTAGATGTGTAAAATAGGAGTCAGGAAAACTACCCAAGCTATGTGTAAAGGGAGTCAAGGGGACAGGATCCAAAGGAAGACAAAAGCACAAACCAATTATTTTAAATCAAATACTAGTGCAATAACATATATTTTTAAGTTTTAAAGCTGCTTTTCTCCATAGCTTATTGATTACTCTTTTAAAACGTATTTTTAATAGCAGATATTATTTATTGATTCCTTACCATTTTCTAGATACTTTGCTAAGGTTTTACATGTCTTTTTTAGTCCTCAGAAAATTCTCTTCTATCTCCATTTTATAGCTGAGTAAACTGAAGCCAGGGAAGGTTAAATAATTTGTTTGCAATCAAACAGCTAGTGATTGGTGGAATTTGGATTTGCAACCAGGCAGTCTGACTCCAAAGGCCTCTTCTTAACTTGATCCTACATACCCTTCCTAAATAGTAGGCGTTTTTCTCAGAGCAGCTGTTTTACATTAGAGAAAACTTATTTGCAATCTGTGATCAAGGAGAAACTGCCTGAGTAGCCTGGATTATTTTGGCATTTTTAATGTGTGCAAGAAAAATGTTATCAAATAAATGTAAATTTAAAGGTCCTGATGAGAGTTTACTTTCTAATAAAACAATTTTCAACATTTCCCATTACATCAGAAACTAAATTATTATTAAAACACATCTTGTGTGCATTTATTTTTGACAGGCTGCTTTTCACATCTTTTTTTTGGAGTTTCACTCTTGTCGCCCAGGTTGGAGTCCAATGACACGATCTCGGCTCACTGCAACCTCCTCCTCCCAGGTTGAAGCAATTCTCTTGCCTCAGCCTCCCAAGTAGCTGGGATTACAGGTGCCTGCCACCACACCCAGCTAAGTTTTGTATTTTTTTAGTAGAGACGGGGTTTCACTATGTTTGCCAGGCTGGTCTCAAACTCCTGACCTCAGGTGATCCACCCGTCTCGGCCTCCCAAAGTGCTGGGATTATAGGCATGAGCAACCGCGCCCAGCCTCAAATCTTATTTTAATGAAAACCTCAGTTTATCTCAGTGTTAGAAACTAGGGCTTCATTTGGCAATGTGGTCTTTCCAGTTGTTTTATCTCTTTCAAAAATCTTTTAAGAATTATTGAAGTAAGTTAATTTTAAATTTTTGCTTTATCCCTTGAGACTGGTATATAGAGTTAGGAACTACTTGATTAAATACAGGAAGCTACTATAAATTTGAAATAAGAACTAAAGTTATAACGTGACCAGACTGGATAAGCACTGATAACATTTGTATATATTTAAACAGAAAAAAAATAGTTAGAAGAATAATTTTTAAAAACACACACCAGATGTTGGTAAAGGCAAAGATATTTTTGCTCTTGACTTTGTCTATGAAAGTCAAGTGAATACTTTGTAAAGAATTGATGATGGATAAGGCAAGTACATTGATTTCTCAAGGTGTGAATTGTTATCTTCAAACCTTGTGCTTCCATAATTGTTTTTTCTTTAATAATGAGACATCTAGACCATAACTGGCTATGCGATTCTGAATCTACCTTTACAACTTAATCTTTATGATTCCACTATATAAGATATCTAGAGTAGTCAAATTCATACGGACAGAAAGCCAAATGGTGCTTCTCAGGGGCTGGGAGAAGAGGAGAATAGGAAGTTACTATTAATGAGTACAGGGTTGTCGATTTGGAAGGATGAAAAAGTTCTGGAGACGGATGGAGATAATCGTTGTGCAACAGGGGGAATGTACATTACACCACTGATCAGTATACTTAGAAAGGGTTAAAATGTCAATTTTATGTGATGTGTATTTTACCATAATAAAAAATACTTAATATTTACCTATACTTAGAGAGAGTTGACATATAGTCATTTGATAAATAAAATTTGTAAATGCGTATGCTTAGATAAACATAGAAAATTGTTTTAAAGTAAAACTTATAGATTTCTAGCTTTAAAACTGTGGAGAAACAATCTTCCTATGCCATTTTTTTCTTTAAAAAGTCACTCAAACCAATAATTAGTACAAAAAACAGAAAGGTACATTTCATCTTTGAGGAAACTGGGAGATGTCTGTGACTCTAAGCCACAATACATAAAGATAGAAGTAGGAGGAGAAAAGGTCAATGACTTAACCAAATCAGAGAACAATACTAAAGTGAAGCAAACTGAGCTGCCCCAGTCCCCCAAAACATACTTTGGAAGATGGAAGAGTTCTAAATATAGGAGGTGTATGAACATATATATTATATACACTTCTCCATAAGCCCTCACTCCTTTTCAGTGTAGTCAACATATTTTGCATCCCTCTCCATGGAAGACAGAGACTTTGGGATACTAGGCAGAGAGTAGGAGAAGGATGGCTGTATGTTTAACTTTATTTAGGACAATTGAATGAATGTCTGCAATGTGTCAGTAAGACCTTCAGCGTCCTTCTCCTACCCACACCAGAATGCTAGGAAGCATATTTATATCCTTCTCTAGAAAAATAGAGATAGCCCAGAGGAAAAAATCTCTTACAAATAGTAACATTTGGAAGAGGCAAAGAAAATCCCCACTGGGCACTTGATGATGCTGCAGTAAAACTCCCAGTACACAAGCCTCCCCCATGCACTTAGAGCTTACTGTCACCTTTCTAGGGTCTCATTCTTGTGTATGAATTGGGATCAGGAATCAATGCTGGAGTTTGAGGATACTACACTCATTGCTCTTTGTTTACATTATTTACATGTATTTCTTTAATAAAATTTAAATATTTAATTCAAAATAAGGTTAAATTTGCAGAGATGCATTTAAGTTTAGAATAAAGAAGAACAAGAAATGTGAAAGAGGGACAAGAGGAGAGGCAGAATGCAAAGGAAATACAGCAGCACTTAGAAAATTTTAAATTAGATAATTTTTCTTCTGAAATCCAGTATTGAATTAGTGCAAAATTCTGAAAGTCAATTACAAAATTCATTTTATGTCAACATTACTGACTCCATGCACAAATGTTTATTCTAGTTTTAAAAACTAGTATTCTGTACCTTTTAATAGCCAATGTAATTTGTTGACAAATATTGAAATTTATACGTTACCAGAGGTCTCACGTATTGTTACCTTTTAAAATGGTCATTTGTTAACCAGTATTGCCTAATGAGGCAATCAAAATGTCATCTGTTGCATAGGTAACAGGAAACTACCATTACTCATGTTGTGAGATGGTCAAAGACCTTATCATATTTTATGGCTAACAAACTCATGATGTTGTCATATATGCCCTCATCACAGTGTTTATGATACCTAAAAGTTAGTGCCTAAAAATTAGAAACAAGGACAGTGAAGTTAGATTGTTTAATCCTGCATATCTTAAAGATCTAACATTTTCTGGCTGTTAAATATGTTTATCATTATACTAGTAATGTACGTGCACCATTTTTATTATATTAATTCATTGCCACTGTACAACTAAAGAGGATGGATGAATTTTAAAAACTTCCAAAAACTTGGTAGTATTTTTTAATCTTTCTCTTCCTCTTTTCTTTCTGTCTTCCACACACACACACACACAAACACACAATACACATACATACATGCACACATACACATCATGAAGAGCAAGCTTTGGAATGAAATATACCTGGGTCCAAAAATTTTGAACAAATTGTTGACTTTCTTTATGTATGAAATTATTATTATCACATCTACTTTGGAGGGATGTTGTGATGTATAAGTAAGAAAGTATAGTCTACTTAGCATGTAGGTAATTAATAATTAGTAGTTATTATTATTATCCTAACCTGACAGTTTATGAAAGAGGTAGGAAATCTGAAGATAGGAAAGCCTTCAAAATATAATACTCTGGACTTCTTCTTTGGGAATTAAGGAATGTAGCTCCAAGCAAGGTTCATGCCAGTAGGAAAGTCCTTGAATCCAATTGTATTCCTAGTAAGTGTAATAAAATAAAAGAAACCTCTAGAAATTGCCTCAAAATTCCCCTCCAGATAAGGAAAATAACACAATATTTCTCAATAATGAGGAACTGCTACAGGAGTTCAGTGTCTTATTCTCATTAACATTAGAGTACAATAGAGAATAGCAGGAAACTGTAAAAACTGCAGTCCCCTGGTCTTTTTTTCTAAAAAGTTAGTTTGACATATCTGGAGTACTGAATTTCAGCATATTTGAGAGGCCTGAATATTTAGTTGATATATAATATGGCTCTAAGAAATATGCTCATGATAGATTGGAAAGTATAGAATATCTATTGTAATCTGAAAATAGGAATTTAGAGAACAGAAGATTTGATAGTAGGCAGAGTATTTGAAAATACTTGAGAAAACCTGAGTTGTATAGTAAAATTACTCCGTAACACCTCATTCAATTGGCTTCATTTAATGTTTAATGTTTAATTCATGGATAAATGTCATAAGTCTCACAAGTCACGCTCACCATTGAATGATAAGAGAAAGGGAGATCACATTTTAGGTGCGCACAATCTACCTGTATGCAATTGACGCTTTCCATGTAAGTGTTGCCGAGTTGTATCAGGGCACCATTAGTGGTATGAGACAGACTTTAGGAGTTATTTTGGACTCTTTTTTTTCTATTAATATATACTTATATTTTGGGGGCAAATTATACCAGTATATTAAATCTATTTACAGAATAAATATAAAGTTACCTTTTATATTCAGTTTAAGTTTTTTTAAAAAGTGAGTCAATTAAGAAAAATATCAAATCATGGTATAGATGGAATGCTAATATGGAAAGAATTATGAAGGTGGTGTTATGACTGAAGTTTCAGAAACATCAAATGACATAGTCATTTGATTCAACAAAACATCTACAGATGGATGACCCAATGGACGTATACATCTATGGTACAGTCTATTGAAATGTGGTAACAACCAGAAAGTAAAAGGTCCATACATTATACAATTCAGTACAACAGGGAGATACTGAGAAATAATCGCATCTTCTGGATCAAAAGCATGGGCCACATGGTTCCTAAATCCCATCTCCCCATATTCAGGCCTCCTCATCAGCCTGCATGCCATCATATGCTTGCATGCTAACAGGAATTTGGAGGGAAATGCCATGTCTTTTCCATTTGGGGAAGCTTTTCAGAGGGAAAACTACAGGATGCTTAGATAGCAAAACATTCTTTCAGAAATGTTCATGTGAGAAATGGTCTTACAAGTGGATAAAACTCTGTAACATCAAATACATACTTTTTTTTTTATTCTGTCACTACCTTAAATATTAGGAGTAGAAGCAAAACTTAAATTTAAATCTCAATGGTCTTACAACATAGCGCATCTTTCTTTCTCTGTAATGGCAACCTTGATGTACCAATCCAAAAACTTTGAGTATTCTGGTTAGTTCCATACATTGTCAGATTCCCCACTTAAGTTTGTTTTTGCCGGGGGAGAGGGACGATTTCTTAGTCATTATGGTACTATTATACAGTCTTTAGTAGATGCCCAATAAGTGTGTTAGGTTTTCAGAGAAAGATTCTAGGAAGATGTAGAATGTTGGGCAAGTAAGCGAGGAACAGCACATGGGGCTGCACTAAACTTGTGTGTGTGTGACAGAGAAGGGAGTGGCATCAGGCTAAATAATCTCATTGGGACATGGATCTGGGGGACAGTAGAACACAGGCTAATTATTTCTGGAGAGTTGAAAACTCAACAGTCAGACATTACATGCTCTGATCATTGTCATTTTCTTTCTGAAATGGCAACTGGAAGCTATTTGGTAGACCTTACATGGAGGGAACAGTGTTTCAAATAAATAGTAGTTGCCTAATTTTACTTGGTTTGCTTTTGTTCTTTCTTTTCCCACATTTAAATTCCAATAAGAAAAAAATTAAACCTCTTCCTCTAAATCCCCTCTCCCCTAAAAATAATTAGTCTCACAAAACATTTAAGTTTCCAAAAAAAATACATGATTAATTAACCTGCTTTAAAATGCCAGCAATATACCAGGCATGGGACAGTGCTAAGAAAGTGTGAATGTCCCCTGGCAGTCAGAAGGAAACTGAAAAGCTTAAGGGGATAACTATGTGGAAAGCAATTTATTGGCATTTACCGTAAGAGGCCTGAGAGTCATTGAAAGAAGACTAAGTCACAAATGCACCTTGAAGTGTGACCAGGGGAGCAGATGAAGGGTTTGTTGTAAGAAGCAGCCAGAGCCTCTGGCGGATGCCGTACTACATTTTCCAAGTTGTTTGGGTGGGTCACAACTGCACTCCAACATCCTGTCTGCAAATGCTAAATAAACACCAAGTTCACGTCAGACTAGAGAACCAACGTACTAACTAATGCCATTTAAGCAATCAGAATGCTTACATTATTTTCACTTGGTAATTCACATCCAAAATAATTGAAGTTGGCACACCCAGAGGAGTATATATTCTCCGTGTAGATGTTCAGAGAGATAGGCAGGCTGGTCAACTGTTCCTTCTGTTGGGAGCAATTGGAATCAGCTTAGATTATATCTACTGTAATAGAAAATATTTTATATTTAGGAGGTGGGAAAGGTTTTGGCCTTCGAAATAATAAGAGATATTGACAAGATATAAAGCTTCATTCCTTACTGAAGAGCTGTTAAGGATTAGCAAACCCAAGTCTTTGTGTGTAGAGATGAATGAAATTTGCATTTTTTTTTAAAAAAAATAAGGTTTAGAAAACATTGTGCAAGGGAACAGCCTTAATACGTGCAGCCACTTGTCCAGGAATAATACATTCGATTTTTCAGTTTAAAATTCCAGTATGTTCTGATCCAAGGGTGCCTGTTACACTCTGCTGAATTTTTAAGAGGTAATTTACATCTCTACAACCAGCTCCAAAGCATGACATTTCATTACATCCGCTCAGAATGAACAGCTGCTAAGTCATCAAGTTCTCTCAACTTTGCTTCTAAAGAGAAAGTTTAGTTTTAGTGCTTCAGTGAAATACTTTTTTGAAAGAATGACTTTTATAAAATTCATTTGTTTATTATGGTAAATAAACAACTTAATGGCAAGGGGTGTGTTCCTTATAAAGGTGCTCACGGAATGTTACCCAGAATAACACAGACATCTCATTTCCCAGAGAAGGAAATGGTTTTATAAGTTTTGTGAGGTCTCTTGTCTGCTTGGCCGGTTTACAGTGCTGGTCTCTGGAGCTGATCCGCCCCTTTGCTTTGTAAGTCTCAGCAATTGACTAGGCTAGGCTGGGCGCTGGGCTTTTCTTTCTTTCTTTTTTTTTTTCCTTTCTCACTGCCCTGCGGTGTTTTGAACTGCCTTCTTACAGACGTCATACAGCCCTTGAGGAATAGTTTCTGCCTGATGAGATTGAATGATAGTTCTCATTCACAAAACCCTGGATTCTAAGCAGGGACACACAGAAATTACTTTTGCAGGTAAATCAGCCCACCCAGCCAAAGTGTGGAGAGCTTTGTTCCTTGGCTGACTTCTTTGCTCCACGGAGAGGAGTGTTTTCCTGTGCTTGCCCTGAAATGGAACTTCCTTGACAGCTCTCCCGTGTTACAGTACCTCCCGGTCATTTTCTTTTTTTCTCTCTCTACCTGTGCTCTTCGAGTGTCAGAAACCTTTAAATCTGTTACTATGGAATTGCAAAAAAGAGATCAAGTGACTCTTTCACTATGCTGGTTTCCCTTGTGACCCAGATGAAGAATCAATTCAGAATTCAGTTCCTCCCTTGGCACTGCAAGACACAGAAGAAACTGTCACTTCCTAACAGCCTAGTACTGAAGTAAATTCAGTATGAAGGAAGAAAGCGCTCCTGCGTGTTAGAACCTTGCCCATGAGCTGGACCGAGGACAGGAGGTGGACTCCGGGAACATTGGATTTCTTCAAGCAGCCTCCCTTGGAAATGGAATATCTTTAAAATCTTCTTTGCAGAAAGACAGTTAGAATGTATTAATCAGAATAGTTGAAGACTTATTTTCCTTTTTATTTTTTTTCAAAATGAGCATTATTATGAAGCCAAGATCCCGATCTACAAGTTCCCTAAGGACTGCAGAGGCAGTTTGGTAACGTTCTTTTCTCTCATGCTTTTCCCCTTTTCTCTTTTAAGATTGACGTACTCCTTGAGTATTTAGTAAGTTGTGTGATGTCGAGGCTTTGTGAAAGAAGGCAGTATTGGCGGCTCTTTTATTCTTTATTTTGTTCCCAAACTCATGTGCTTTAACCAAATGGGTGCTGATTTCTTTTTTAATTCCTCTTGGACTGTAACAATTTATCTGATGATAATTTTTAAAGGAGGAAAGAAACTTGCAGATATGTTGGGAGTTTTGAAAATGAAAACTTGTCATTTTTCAGTGTTTGATTCTGTTGCTTGTTTTCTTATCTTCTTTGCTTGCTGCAAGCAGGCTGGTGGTTGACAGGCTTTGCCCTTGTCTTTAAAAGCAATACCCTCACTTTTAGCACAGATGTGTTAGAAATTAATAATGTTATTTATATTTAATCATACACATGAAACAAACTTGAATTTAACTATGTGGCTAAATGTATATCAAGTTGCTTATCATTCAATCATCTCTTACGTTTTATTTTGTTAGAAATGATTCCTAGTAATTATATTTTTGGTTATTTTAATGCTTTTACTCTGATGAAAAAATACGTCAGTTTCAATGTATTCTAATGTTCTATTATTTCCCCAATGGTGATTTGATATGCTAATCAGCATATGGCATGGCCCTTAAGGAGTATTTTCCAACAAAGTAACTTTTTTTTCTACAATAGGTATTTACAAAATACTTTTATGGCTATTTTAGGGGTTAGTCTTATTTTGTTTTTCTTGGTGATTGATTATAAATAACTAAGCTCACCTCTTTGAAATGGAAATAATCATACCTCAGACTGGGAAAATAAAAGCAATGATTGAAGTAAGGTGGTTGAGAATGGGAGGAAAACAGGCCAGCAAAATATGCATTATCATGTGAGCAGGCAAACACACATGTAAATACTCAAATTATTTGCGTCAGGAATTTAGCTTGTGTTTTTGTGGATAGGTTAGCCTTTGCTGTTATTGTAGTGTTTTACAGTCAACCAGAAACAAGAATTGCCCCATCCGCAGTATTTCTGTGAGTTTTAATAAATTATAGATGAAGATTTTGTCTCTTAACGTTACTTGCCATTTCTTACAAAATAACACGTGCAATAAATTATTCCTTGAGTTTATTTAAAGAAAAGATTGTATCTGTAAATAAATTTGGAGAGTCCTGTCCTTTTTTTCCTCAAACAATAAATACTGGAAAATCCTTAAAATCCTTGTATGAATTACCATAACTAATATAAATCACCAACACGAGTAAACAGAATTTATAATATACATGAATTTAACTCATTTATAATTTATACCATTCCTATGTGAAAAGATGATACTACTTTAAAAATAGTGTTTAATACTTACCTGGCAGGGGAGATACCATGATCACGAAGGTGGTTTTCCCAGGGCGAGGCTTATCCATTGCACTCCGGATGTGCTGACCCCTGCGATTTCCCCAAATGTGGGAAACTCGACTGCATAATTTGTGGTAGTGGGGGACTGCGTTCGTGCTTTCCCCTGTTAAAATAAACAATAAAAAAAAGAAAAAAAAATAGTGTTTAACCAAACTATTTCTCTTTTTATCTAAACTGCCAGGAGATGTATTTTCAAATTCGGGTTTCAATTGGAAATAATTTGTTCATTTCAGGAGATGAGTAACATTGACACCCTTTACCTCTCTGAGATTATCATAGTCTATTTTTATCCACAATTATTATATTTTTTGTTTTAAATTGTATGAGATATTTTCATAAGTCAAGCCACAATTTAAAATGCATTTTTAAATATTTTGATTTGTTAATGTGTATATTGTTCCATGTAACTAAAAATATTCTCCATAGACTTGGGGATAGAATGATTTTTGTGTAAGAAATAAATCTCTCTATATATATGCATGATTCTTAGATTTAACTACACACTATAGAAACCTCTCCAGTTATTAATCTTACATCTGACTTAATAATATAACTGCTTGGGTATATCACTGCAGCTGCCAAAAAGTTTGGCCTGAGGGTATAATCAGCTGTAGTAACAGTTTTGCCATTTTATTATCCTTCTATCAGTCAAATATTATACACATCTATTATATTTATTTATTTAATTACATGTGTAAAATCAATATAGATTATAGATTTGGTATATAGAGAAAATATATGTTTGTGTGTATGTATATGTATACACATACATACACACACACATATTTACTTGAGCATTAAAAAAACCCAAACGGCCTCTCTTCTTGTGCCTCTGCACATAGAGGCCACGGGCCTCAAATTGCTCAGAGGGAAAATGTTTTCTCACCAGTGTTGCTGTCCGCATTTCTCCGCCACCACCCTACCCTCATTCCTTTTCAGTTGACTTCCCATGAGAGAGACCTAAAACTTTGCCATTTATCTCTTTTTCAGATGTTTGTTTTTAGGTTGATCTCCAAAATACTTTGTTCTTGGGACACATCTTTCTGGCTTTACCATCTTCACTCTGATTACATAAATCTATTTTGGGTTCCATTGGTCTACTTTCTCCAAATCTGTCTACTGTCCTCCGGGATTCCCCAAAGCCAAACATTACATTTGGAAGTTTGTTGTATTGTGCAAGAATCCCATGTTTTGGATTACTTCTTTACCTTTTTCTATTTGTTTCTCTCCAAATATCATAAAAAGCAGTCCACACTAACTTGTCCTTACAGCCTTAATTAAATTGCTATGAGATATTCACATTTTAAATGGGATTTCATGGCAAACTTGTATTTTATACCCTTCCTCTTATTAAAGGTCAGCCTATTGTAATTAAAATTTTATTAATTTCAAGACAAAATACAAATAACCTTAAAATTAATCTATTTGTCTCTTTGTAACATAGGTGTCCAAATTTAGGGTTTATATAATAAAGGTGTATACTAGGTTGCTTTTATTTAAGGAACAGTTATTTATATGCCAGGTTCTAGCAGAAAGTGATTATAGTATTTATTCTTAAGCATTATTTAAAAAAAATGTGCCTGCATGAAATTAAGAAAAACTTCATATATTTTCTTATGCTCATAAAGCTAATAAAATTAGCAGATTCATTGATTGCAGAATTGTTTGCCTTTCTTGCATATCTTAAATTCAGATTTAGTCAGTTGTTATATACTATTAAAATATTACCTTACATATTCCTTGATATCTCTTTAACACTTCTATAAACATTTATAAACATTTCCCAGGGATACTTCTCATTAATGTAGTTAAGACTTGTGATTTAGTTTAAGTAAGTAAAACATTATTAGTCTTACAAATATAAATATAAGGAGAAGTTTAGTCAATGGAAGTGGACTTTTTTCTTTCCTGCTGTCAGAACAGTGTTTAGGATTTATGTGTTACATGTAAGATCATTCATTATGTAATCTGAAAAAAAAGAGATGCTACTGTTCAAAATATGACTGTGGTTGTTTTTAAAGCAAATTTTAAAATTGGTTATTGTATATGTAATAGTACTTGTACTTTTCATTATAAGTATTATTATGTAATAAGTATACATGTAATACTTAGGTTTGTAGATGTAGAAAAAATTCTGGAAGACTCTGTCCAAGCTTTTGGTAGTGGTTATTTTTTAGGAGTAAAAAAAAAACAAATGGTAGGAGTGAAGGTAAGGGGGACTGCCTCTCTTTTCTTCACTGTATTTGCATATTGTATATAGTTTTTATCAATAAAGTATTATATATGAAAGTTTAAAATATTAAAAATATACCTACTATATGTATTAGCAAGCTCATCTTTATATATGCCAATATCTACTTAGACATTAAACCACAATTTGCATATATAATATGCAAATGAGTATTTCAGTACTGGTTGGATACAATTTTCTGAATTTTCTTGCAACTCTGACCAATGGAGGATTATAATTTTTTTATTAGCTCTTTTCTCTTAAGGTTGTAAAAATCTAGACTGGCTTAGCATTCTTATTTTGGCCTCATGCTCACAGTGGAAAGCATTCATATAAGCTAAAATGTCCAATTTTATAATTGAGAATCAAAAAGATGGAATAACATTAATATGTTGGAAGGAAAATAACCCATTAACCCCATTATTCCATCCTCAGTTATTCTCATTTTCAACTTACCTTACATATCTTAAATAGCTGTAAATACTATTTCTGTACTCTGCTTCTTCATTTAACATATCAATATTTTTCTATTTTTGGCCAGGCGGCATAGCTTGCTCCTATAATACCTGCAATTTAGGAGGCCGAGGCAGGCAGATCGCCTGAGGCCAGGAGTTCAAGACCAGCCTGGCCAAAATGGCGCAACCCTGTCTCTACTAAAAATACAAAAATTATCCAGAGTGGTGGTACATGCCTGTAATCTCAGCTTCTTGGGAGGCTGAGGCATGAGAATTGCTTCAACCCAGGAGGTGGAGGTTACAGTGAGCCAAGATCGTGCCACTGCAGTCCAGCCTGGGTGACAGAGCAAGACTCTGTCTCAATTTAAAAAAAAAAAAAAAATCCGTTTTTCTAATACTTATATCTTTCATTTTATTGAGTGTCTTATGAAAGAGCTCTATCAAGAATTTTACATATATATTATTTAGTTCTTATTACAATATTGAAAAGAAGGAGTTGTTAATCCTAATTTTGCAGGTGAGAAAATGATTCTGTGAGATGAAATAACTTGAGCAAGGTCACAGGCTGGGGTAACCCAAGTCTGTCTACCTCAAAGAACATGCTCTGGTTCTTCAGCTTGTTGCCTTCCTCTACTGTGGATATAATTATATTTTTAATGGCCATAAAAGTGTTCATGTTGTGAATATTTCTAGATGCATTACAGTATTTGGCAGTTTTCTTTTCGGAAGTATGGTAGCCTAAGAAATTCAGGGTTGACGTTGTTGGTTGTTGAAAAATAGCTTTGTGAAAGACTGTTGGTTGTTGAAAAATAGCTTTGTGAAAGACTGTTGGTTGTTGAAAAATAGCTTTGTGAAAGGCTCTTGCAGCTTGTAGGCCATTATATTCTCTACTGGTAGCAAATAAGGTCCTCTGGTCTTTATAACGACAATAAAGAACAAAAGGCCAATGCCTCACAATTTTGAATAGATTATCTTTCCAATTCTATTACCAAGTTTTTCTGTTCTCTGCAAGCTCTGTAAGGCTTCAGGTTGGAAACAAGTAGTACATATCAGATTTTGTATGATGTTTAAGATCAGCTTTGAAAAAAATATGCAATCTTCCTTCCTATTTCTTTTATCTTAGAAACTTGTAAATAGGCAAACAAATGGAATTCTCATATTTTCTGCCTGTGCAATATATATTATGATTTGGTTTAGGTATGTGACTACTGTCAAAGTTGGTTCAGGGTTTTGAGCATGAGGTAAACTTTTTTTGGTCCTATTACCCAAGTTAGTGATGCATCTGTTATGAAATATACTTAAAGATACACAGCTTTTAGAAATGATTAAGATACCTTGAAATATTTGATGTATTTAAAACATAACTAGAAAAACACAGAGTGGATCACAGATAGGTTTACTCTTTAAAGTCATGAAGTACGAGATTCCCTGGAAAAAGCCATTTGTCCACTGTACTTCTAACACGCTCTGTGTCCCTGGAGGAGTCACCTAGTCCCTCTGAAGCCAAGTCTACTGTCCTGTAAAATAAAAAGGGCAAGGCAGGTCAATGGATTTTAAACATGTTTATTTCAATGGAACATTTTTTATTAATGAAATGTGAGTTGAAGTTAATATAAATGAATATTTATACTGTAATTTTTAGATATAAAATCATATTTAAATTCAATATATAGATATAATTTTTTAAAACATAGATATGTGTGAAATATATAAGTAAAAAGTATAAGCACACATAAAACAATAAAACGGCCACTGAGTTTGTACATTTACCCCCCACCCCAAATTCAAACCCTCTCCTTAAAATACCTCTAAAGACTTTAGGATTCCAAGGAATATTGTTTGAAAACCACTAAGCTAGTGACTGTTAAGATCACTTACAGTTTTACTCTCTGCAGTGCTGCCTTACTGCGGGAGAGTCATTTGTGTATTCTGTATCTCTATATGGATTGGGATAAACTTGTAGGTAATGTAGCAGTTCAAATACCTCTGCCTTATAAGACCTTGAAGTTATGTAACATTTCCCATTTCTGAGATATCACAGAAGAGTTATCACTATAATAGTTAAGATCTATTCATTTTATTTAGCATCTTATTTTTTACAAGTTTATTTTAGGCTTATCTGGAATGAGAAAATCATGCATTAAACACTGTATGATGCATAGCTGATAATTCAGGAAGTGAGTATGGTTGTTGGTAAAGAAATGCTGAATTGGTATTAAATTCTTCAGAAGCGAGATGCTTCTTTTGGTATTTCAAAATGGGGTTCTCCACCCTCTTTTTTCTATCATGTCAACTGGCTGTGGTTATGTGTGCAATAATACTTAGTCCTGACTGCAACTCTTTTTTTTTCTTCCCCACGGATCTGGGGCACACCATGGTTTTGGCCTTATCATTAAAACTTGCCTTTTAGGAGAGGTAAAGGAATAGCTCACTTAGTAGTTCCTCTGTCAATCATTCCAATCATGTAGCGGATTCTATTGAACCAGAAGGGATGATGACATGAAGGTAACCATGAGTATATGAATGGTTAGTCATGGATCCACCCAACCATTACTAGCAAGATTGAGAAAAGTAGATTCTAAGATGAAACTGAAGAGGAAGAATATTAATGAGGCCTTTAAGGAGTTTTTAACTTTTTTAGGGAAAGATGCTGAGCGATATGTATAAATATTCCCAATAATACTAATACTAAACATATACAATTGTCAAAGTCTAGATAAAGGTAAAGAGAATAGGGCCTGAGGGATATTAGCTAGGTTGGTGAGGAAGATAGTCACAAAGAAAGCACAGTCTTAATAAAAAATCAATATAGATTTTCTTGGAAGCCTTTCCAGAGGTGATCCAATATCTCAAAATATAATACAGGGGTTGAAGGTATATTAGAAAATGGACAGAAGTAAGGTATACTTCAGCCACAAGCACCAAATCTCTCCAGGGATTGGTGCCTATGGGAAGGGCTGGGGTACCACATGGGGCACAATGACAGCAAGCCTGGGTGAGACACTGTTAAATATAACTGTGTACAGGTAACTAACTAATGAGAGCCTGTGCCAGTGATATGTCTCAGCTCTCAAATTGCTTAGTTCTTTATCAAGTTTGACCTAAATTAGAAAGCATTTCAAAAGTATGGAAAGTAGGAAGAATGCCAGAACCTATGGATGCAGTTTTTTAGCATGACAGGGGCAACATTGTAAGTATTTATTATCTGTCCTAAGCCTTCTAAGGGGATTGGCTCCCTAATGAGCATCCTGGGTGATGGCTGAGGATGCGAATTAGAGAAGCTAACAGAAGGGTGAACTGCTCTTCAGAATAAGAGTTAGAAAAACACAAGGGAATATTTCAAGAGAAGAGCTGGGGAAGTGTGGCAAGAAAAAAGAGATTATACAGAGACCAATATGGAAGAATTCCAGCCCAGTTTGAACTAAGCATCCACCATCTAGCACCCTACCCTGTTTAATAACACTGGCAACCTCTGGGCAAAAGCTGCCATTAATGAAACTCAGTGTAGAGGACATTTGCCCCCCTTCTCAGCCCTAAGAATTTCTGCCATAGGGTAAAGGGGGTCACCTGCAAGCCCTTCCATTTCCCTACTACACATGAGGAAGAATAAGAAGTTAGAAAACTAGAAACGAGGTGTAGAATGTATGCACACCAAGGATTGCATCTTCCAAAGCACCCTTATAGGAAGCAGTCCTGATGTTTTAAACCCACAGAGTTAGGAAGTTTTCTTTATATCTGATACAAATCTTCTTTGCTTAAATTCTAACCCATTTCCTCTTAGTTGTCAGTAGATATAATGAGAGTGAATCAATAGATAAACCAATTCTTCTTTATGGCCTTTGAAAACTGCTAGTGAGTGACTTCTTGGTCTTTTTCCTTTCATATTGCAAAATATTCATTCTAAATTGTAAAATAGATGGCACCAGTGTGACTTGTTAAAAGAAATGTTTCATTAAACATAATTTCAGTATGTAATTGTTTTCAGACTTCCTAGAGAAAAGTGCTCCCGTTGTATCTAATTCTCTTTCTTGTTTAAAATACATCAAAGATGAGAAATTGAGCTCTTTTTAGTGAACTTGCTTGAGACATTCATATGGAATACAGAAAATAATAATTCCTAACATTCATGATGTCATTCCATTGCAATGTGGCACAGAGTTTTTTCTTTGCCTCAAGGAATTTATATGACTGATACTATTTTAGTCAGGATAAATTACTGTAAAATGTGTCCACTTTTAACCAATGGCACTCTAACATGGGATAGGCAACAGCGGGCTGTGATTTTTGCTCTGATACTTCAACTTTGTTATAGAATAGCAAGTAACTGATTGGCAGCTAGATCACCAGCTAGCTGGAGAAAGCAGCTCCTAGGTCTATAGTCATAGTTGGAGTCATAACCTTATTAATGATGATAGCTACAATGTATTGGGCATCTACTCTTTGACAGACAATGAACTTAGTACTATATACAGTTGAAGCAACTGTATGAATAAACTGTATGAATAAAACTTGAAGTCGCACAGCTTATAAAATTACAGTGCTGCAGAAAAATCCTGGTCTGTCGAAACTACATCCCATATTTGTTGTTGTTGTTCTTATTGTTTTGTTTGCTTTTCCTCACTATCTAAACTGCTTTGGCTACACATAGTTCTGTTTCATGGTATTAGAAAAGTAGTCAACAAGCTGCTACTTATACTTTTCCTTCCTGTCCTAGACTGTTCAAGTTTCTTCTTTTAATCTTATGTATATCAAGAACATGTTTGCCTATGGTATTTGTCTGTCTTTCCCCCCAGGATTTGTATACAAGCCTCCAACCGTGAGCCCTAGAGATATATTGAGAAATAGAATATGGACTTTGACACGGCTCCATTCCTTGGAGATCTAGCTAGTTCCTGACTCGTTCAGCTTATTGACTCTCTTCCTCTGGTCAGACTATAAATTGCACTGTTTTCCTTCTCTCTGGCATTTGACCAGTTAGTAGCACCATAAAACCTTTGAAATAAAAGAGACCACAGAGAATAACCTATAATCTGATTTTCCCCACCCCTAACCCCAATGTGGAGCTGGAAACATTTTGCTAGTCTTTAACATTTCCAGTCAAGTAGGGTCAAGAAAAACTGTTAAAAACAATGTCAATGCTTAAGTGGTAAAAAGATTTGTTGAAGAATATATATATATATATATATATATATATATATATATATATATATATATATATGGAGAGAGAGAGAGAGAGAGAGAGAGAGAGAGACAGGGTCTCACTGTGTTTCCCAGGCTGAGGTACAGTGGCTATTTACAGGTGTGATCATATGCACTACAGCCTTGAACTCCTAGTCTCAAGAAATCTTCCTGCCTTAGCCTTCCCAGTAACTGGGACTACAGGCATACACCACCATGCCTGGCTGGAGAAATATTTTTTTAACTTCAAAAATGAAGTTTGAGCTGAAAAAGAGAGCTAAAAATTAGTCTGTCAGGCAAATGTGTGAAAGCAGTTCTATTATAATTTGTATTGAGCTATAATGTAATTCCTAAACTTATGTCATATAGCTAAGTAAGTAGCTGTAATTCGCATCTTGAAATTTTAAATTTATTTCTTTCCTCTCAATATAGTCTTTATCCGAATTAAAAATTGTGGCAATTTGTGTTTATTGTGTACTTAACTATGTGCCAGGCACTGTGCTGTTCACTTGACCTAATTATCTCAGTAGATCCTCATGATGAATCCTAGACAGTACTCATTAGTCTTATTCCTCAGACTGAGGCCTAATGAAGTAAAGTGGCTTGCCTAAATTTGAGTGGCAAATAAGATAATTCCATGATTCGCATATTTTCTTAATTATAAAATGTTACCTTTAGCAATGATGTATATGTTAATATGTTCAATGAGTTGATCTACCTGAAGTGCTTAGCACATGGCTGGCTCCTTGTGAGTGACCAGGAACTGTTAGCTTATATTATGCATTTTTGAAGTTTACATATTGGTATGACTTTCTAAATAATCAAGAACTCTAAATGTGAAAGCTGATTCATTTTGTAAGGGTTTCTTTTCCATAAGACAGTCTTTTTTAACACAGTCAGAATTAAGCATTTATATAGAGCTAGGTATTCCAGATAAATCACGTTAATAGTGTGATTCAAAGAAGACACACTGCTATCTAGGTGGGTCAAAGAAGTAAACTACTTAGTGGAGGTGGCAAAATAAGAAGTGGTCAGTGGGAAGCTAAACCACCTCTGATTTAGTTATTTAAAACTCAGTGAGAACC
The DNA here is from genome assembly GCF_029281585.2 of Gorilla gorilla gorilla. Lineage (NCBI taxonomy): Eukaryota > Metazoa > Chordata > Mammalia > Primates > Hominidae > Gorilla > Gorilla gorilla. The sequence goes on from NC_073243.2 coordinate 50,952,899, forward strand.
CTCTAGGGAAGCACAACTAGGCAAGGGTTTCATCTGAAAGGAATGGTCGGGTACCTGAGCATTATCTCTAGGTGCATCTTTGTAAAGACTTTCTCCATGTATCTTTCCTACTGGGTGCCACCCTGTGGCTTGGTCCTACGGTAATCACACTGCCAGGCATTCCCTACCTCTACAAATCCCTTACTCTTCTAGTCCTAAGGTGCATTCTTGGTTGTGTAATTCACAGATTATTATCTCCCTGGAGCGGAGCTTCATCATCTCTATCAGACCATACTGAGAAGGACTCCTTTTTCCTTTGTCCTGCCATCCCAGCTCAGCGCAGAAGGCTTAAGATGCTTTCTCCATCATTTCTAAAGAACAACAGACAAAAACAGAGATCTGGTTAGGTCTGTTCTTGTGGTGTGAAGTGTTAGGATGAGCTGAACAGCCACAGGGGCTAGAAATGTCAAGAATGCAATAAGTTAGAGCAGGCATTTAGCATTCCTGTCTCTGATATCTACTATTTTATTGTGAGTAGTTACCAAAACAAAACAAAACAAACTGTAAAAGCATTATTTTATTATAATTAACAACTGCACATTGGATTAAGTGTGATTGAGGGTGGAGTTCACCAGCTTGGGAAAAAAAAAATAACCATTAAAGATTCCCTGAGTGTTTTGCTTTAAAAAGAGATAGTCCAATTACTTTTCTGTGTTTCGTTAAGAGTCTACTAGTATATGAATCAGTAAGAGCCTCTAGGGTAATATAAAACACACACAAAAAAGCAAATTTGATGTTAGCAGACAACTTTTTAAAGGTATTCTTGTAATTGAAAAAATCATTTTACGTACATAGGAATGAAATTTTATGTTTACCTAGAAATATATGTGAAATCCCTCCATTATTGCAAGATCTTTTTCATGTAAATATCAAAAGAATTAGACAGTCTGCATTGTTTAAAACCAAGATAGCTAATCTTTTTAATCTATGGGCAACTTGTAATTACGAATAGCAGTAGCTGCCTGGAATAATGTACTGAGAGCTGCGTTGGTCTCAGAGAGAAAATGTGCTGTGATCCATTGGTGATCTCTGCCAGACAGAAGAGGGACATAGTGTGGCTGCTTGCCATTTAAATGGCCTTGATGATCTCATCATAACTCTATATATCTAATCTCACCATTAAATTTGCATGCAAATAAAGTCATTGTAGCAGAAACAGGTTTTATGCATACATACAAATACATGTGTATTTTTTGATATGTTTTGGCTATTTGTCACCTACGAAGAACATATAAATATTGTAAACAGAAAAACTCTTTTTGGATGTTGCAAATGCAAAAAAGAAAAATAAGTAATTCTAATTTTCAAAGGTCACCCCTGTAATCACCACCCAGATTAAAAATAGTACCAGCAGCCAAAAGTCACCTTTGTGCCCCTTTAAGCCCCTGCCCCCACCTACTAAAAATAATAGTGATCCTGATTTTGAAAATCACAAACTTTTTAAATTTCCTGCTTTTGAATTTTATATAAAAGGAATAATATAGCATGTACTCTTTTGTGTTTGCCTGTTTCCCTCACCCCCTTGCAAAATTATGTTTGAAAGATGATCCCTTGTTGATGCAGATATGGTTCATTCATTCTCACTTAAGTATAGGTAATTAAGCAAACTTTTGTTTGAGATGCAAATTCAGGGTAAAAATCAGATTTTCTATTTAAATAATAATTTGGTATATATGACTATTTGAGCATTTTAAACTGTTGTCATTTTACAATAATTATTTTAGTATGATTTAATATTCAAATTCTGTTGCTTAGATTCTCCCTCAATGGACATTTCTTCTGAAGGGCCTTCCTAGACTTCCCCAGTTAGAATTAAAACTCTCTTCTCTGTGCTGTCATGAAACCTTGTACATTTCTCTAACTCTTGAAGGATTACAATTATTGTCTTCTGTCTCACGTACCTCTCCTGTGAGCATGTTTTGGAGTAGACTGGGTTTGCTCATCTTTGTAGAGCAACGAACCACTGTTCCCAGCACCATGCCTGCTCCATCATGGGCATTCAACATCTGTCCTTTGCATGGAAAGTAGAACAGTGAGTTCTTCCATATTAAAAAGAATATTACAATCAATTTTTATTTTTAATTTTCTTTTAGTAGATGGCACTTTTCAGGAGATTGTACTGGGTGAGTTGTAGACACAGTAGTTACTCTTTATGGCAAGAGTTGTATAGTATCTGGGAGGATTTTTGCCTCTTCCCTGTGGCTTTCTTTCACCCTTAGTTTACCACCACCACTGACAATTCTGATCTAGGCACACCTTCCATTGCCTCCTGTGTTTCCCATTCTAAAATATATACTTCCAAGTTTTCCTCTATATTTTCTGACTGCTCGAATGACTCTTCTCGTGTCATAAACTAGTAAAGAGTAGTGCATATAGAAATGCTGATAAATGTGTTGCGCATGGTTATCACCCGACTGACATGCTGACCTTCTGACTCTATCAATGGGTGATTTTTATGTGAAGCCAAGAAATCTGTTGGTGGTAAGTACTAAGACCACCACTTCAGGCTCACTCTAACCTCATTGTGTGCATCTTGAAACCCCACACAGTTGTCACATATGAGCAGATTCCACAGCAGGGATGCTGAACCAAAGTGACAAGCTTGTCCTGGAGTCCTAACACAGGGATTGACCCCCGACCTTCAAAGTCAAGGAACAACTTAGGGTTGGCTTACCTGCTTGTATTGTGAACTTTTCCGATTGTGAAGCCAGCTTTTAGCTTTACCACACTCCCAGACTTAAATATTTGGAATGGCAAGAAATTAGGCTTAAAAAAAAAAGAAAGAAATTAAGGCTTAATCCTTAATAATGAGGAAGTAATTTGTTTTAGTATTGTACAGAAACATTTTCTAGCTACCTGATCATTTAGTCTAGTTCTATAGCTTAAAATATATAGTCCTTAAAGAAAAGTTTTATTTCTGTGGGTCTATTAGTTACAAAAGTAAAGGTGCATTTTTTATTGCTTTATTTAAGTATTTATTAAGCTTGTTCTGCCACAGGCACCCTGCTGGCTGTTAGAGAGACAATGGTGAAATATACAGCACTCGGCTTCATAAAATTTATGGTCTAGTGACTTTCTGAAGTATTCCTATAGGGCAGGAGACTTCTATTTCACCTTCTACTATATCCTTGGAATATTTTTTACTTTCATGGTAGGAGTGTGCATTTATAGTTAAGTGTTTCAGTTGCTTCCAGAAATCCAGTGGTAAACAACATAATTTTAAAACCTCCCTACTTGAATTTGGGGTGGAGTAATATAAAATAAATCTGGAATATTTGATTTTTTAGACCAAAATACTTTCCCTGGGTTAGAGAGATATTTTCTTTTCTTACTGGCCTGGAAATCCATGCCATTTTAATAAGAGATATTTTTGTTCTAGGTAAATTGTTTACTTAATCACCTCCTAACAAGGCTGTGTCAGCCAAGTTAAATATTTAAATTTATTTTTATTTAAATAAATTTTAAAACCAACAGATTTCTTTCTCATTTTAATGAATTTAGCCTTTGAGTTTTCAAAGATAAAATATACAGAGTAGAACATTTTAATGTATCTGTAGAGAGGGAACACAAAAAGGGCACATCAGGAAAAAATAGTTGGAAAAAAGTGAATTTTATACAGAATTAACTCATAAAATGAATATAAGCCATTATTTCACTTGCTGCCAAAATCTGTCTTTACAGATAATCTTCGGGAGACCTTTATTTTTATAGGCCCTAATTAAAATATTTTTTGAATGCTTGAGGCTCTATTTCACTAATAAGAGAAATAAACTTTTTCTTTCTAGAAATAACTGCTACTAGCTTGTTTGTCAGCTCTCTAAATAAACTCATTTTACTATTACTATGCTTGAGTGCTGTTATATATTCCTTTGTGACTGTGCATAATCCCTGGCTATAACTGCATTAATTTAAGTAAGGCCATTACATCAAATAGGGATGTAACAAAAACTTTCGAATGGACTATCAAAGACCAGATTCAATGCAGGAAATCAGAAGGAAATGGCATTTATGTCCTACTGTAGTTCAGTTAAAGGGCCTGCCCTTAAGGATTACAACTGCCATAAAAGGGCACCATGCAAGAATGGAAAACCTGTTTACAACAAAATATCAAATTATTATCTGACTTTCACAATGAACCACATTATTCTATGACTGCCAGTCATACATCTGGACTACTATACCATTTGTGTGCAGTTACAGCAGCTCCAGTTCTATATGGCTAGTTTTGAACTTAGTCTGACTTTAAAACCCATCCCATTTACTATCCTCTGCTTTTTTTTTTTTTGGTGTATATTGTGGGAAATTCCATAAATGATTTTTATAAACTTTAGCCAGTAATCGGGAAAAACCATAAGATTTTGTTTATAAGCTTTATAAACGTTACTTATAAGATTTTAATTGAATTCTAAATTAATTTCTAATTTGAACCTCTCCCTTCTCTTAGCTTTATATGCTTGGTCATCCCTCCTTAAGTAATTAGCTTTTTTGAAGCTTTGTTTTTTTTGGTTTTTCACTGTTTCTGTTATATTGACGATTTGACTTTCTTATACATTGTTAGTAATTTCCTGAATAAAGTACAGAAGTTTATCTTTCAAATTTCCCATGGGTCATTTCTTAATAGTCAAACAATTGTCTAAATTTCCAATACACAAAGAAAAGTTTTAGCTAACTTACTTCAGTAAGATGGATAATTGTTCAAAGTACCAAACACATTTGCTTTCGTAATTCATGCCATTTGTGTGTTAAGTGTATAAAAGAGATAGAGAGAGAATATAGGAAACGTAACTACACATGCAATCTTGGGCTCTCCAAAATGTTTAAAGTACCGCATTCCCTTGGTGCCAATTGCTTTAGGCATTTCATCTTCACTCAGTTGCTTCCTAAATATAGCGTAGGTGTGACATACCCTGTAAATTTCAAATTCACATAAAGAAGTCCCAGCCTTCGAGGCAAGTCTTAATTGAATACTAAATAAAAACCTTAGTGTCTTCTGAAATGTTTCTGAATAAATAGTTGCTTTACAGTCTTTGATTTCTATGTTTGTTAGTGTCCAAATTCAGAATGGGAACCAACTTGGGGAGAAAAAGAAAAAAAGACTCTCAGGACAATCTTTTTAAAGGAGTAACATAATCTGTTTTGGCTAAGACAGGGTAGATTCAGGTAGTCAGATAATAGAAAGGGGAGTCCCTTGTGTATCAACTCATGCTGGAACTTGTGAAATCCTATAAAGTTTTGTAGAAAAAAATGTTAAATTCATGGAAACTTGTTTGGTCATAATCCTCACAATTTCTAATTTAGTATAACATCCTGAATAAATTCATTCAGATCGATGGAGAGAAGAAATTATTATTTGCAATATGTGAATTTCTGACTAATAGGAGTAATAGAAAATAGTTGGTCCCTTAGGATATTTCTGATTATATATGAGAGGCTTGGGGAGGGACTCTGTGTAACCGTTGCTTTTAACCCTTGTTTTTGATGGGTAAATAGAACATTAACGCTACATGAAAGATACTTACTCTGGCATCCTCAAGAGAAAGTAGGTTCTTTTTTTTCTCAGTTATCCAAGAAACTTTTAACAATTCTAAAGAAAGAAATAAAAAGCACTTAGTTTTCAGAAGCATGTTTCAGCTTCTTGCATCAGGAGTAGGCCAGATGGCCATGTTCTGTATGGCTTTATAAATATTCCTTTTTGTTCCATGTAAAAGTTAATGGCTAGTTTTAAACCTTGGTATCATTTCGAAGTCAGACCTTATGTGCTTAACTTCATTCAAAGTATTTCTATTTTGTTAGGCTGTAGGAAAACATAGAGCTGAGCTATTAAAATTCCAGGGCAGTTTGGAATTGCCAACAATATGTACTGGAGAGATGGGGGTGGATTCTGAAGTCAAATGAATTTGGTACTCATCTTCTTTTAATGCTGGGTGATTTTGGACAAGGGGGAAAATCTACCCATAGGGTTTCTGTGAATGTTAAGTGAAATAATACATGGAAAGTGCTTGAAGTAATGGTAGGGACACAGCAAACCAAAAAAAATGCTAGCCAGTTTATTATTAGAAGGGAAAAACTCCTATTAATATTTTCTTGTTTATGTTTGTGTTTTCATGTTAGTCTCAAAACAAGTTACTGTTTGAGAATGTAAGAATTTTAACCATTTACAAAATGGTGTATGATATGACATGTATATGATCTCTCACAAGTGAAATGATAATGGAAAGTTTACTGAAAATGTCTTAACAGTTCTAGGTAAAACTTAATTTTTCCTTAATTTGAAAATTAATAAAAGTATGAATTAGATTTAATCTAAATTTATTATTCTGTTAAAGTCACATGAATGTGGAAAAAAATCAGTATCACTTCTAACTAAATCTGGCCTTGAAACTTCTTTGACATAGTCTTCTTAAAATATATATATCTTATATTCTAAATTGTATATTATTTAGAAATATGCTATTTCTAAACTGAAATGTCTGATATTTCTAACTGATATATATATCTATATATGATATGATATATGATTATAGATGATAGATATTATCTATATGATATATAATATATGATATATATTTCTAACTGATATAACGATGTATATCAGTTCTTAGAGATATGTAAATTATATTTTAATAGTAGCCTACAAAGATGATACAAGAAGATAATAAATATACTTTTATATATAAAATAGTTCAACAGCAAGATTCTTATTTAGAATAATTTTCTACAGTTTTATTTAGGGTAGTTTCTATACAGAAAAAATACATATTTTATCTCCTTTCTGTGCTAGGCTCTGGAGATGCAATGGTGCCTCCCTCCCTTCCTGGAGCTTACCAAGCAAAACAAATTCACTAAATAAAATTATTCCTAATTGTGTTTTAAGTCCAGTGAAGAGAACACAGGAGGGACCGAGTTAAACAGTGTGTTTGTGTATGTCTGTGTATGGGTGTGTGTCTGTGTCTGTGTGTCTCTTTGTGGCTGTGTGTCCTAGAGATGTACTTTAGTTGGAGTGGTCAGGGAAGTTGAGAACTGAAAGAACCAGTCAAACAAACATTGGGGAGAAGGGGATTATAGCAGGTACAAAGGCCTTGAATATCCAACAGATATGAGGAGCAGAAAGGCCATCTTTTTCAATCACTTAAAAAGGAAAAGAAGTGAAAGATTGCTGTTTTAAGAACTTAAATTTATATGGCACTCATGTATAGATTTCCAGTGAAAAGTTGGACAACCTGAAATGATGGGTTTCCTACCTACAAGTCTCCAGTGTTTGTCTTTGACTGGGGTGTTTTCTGTACATATCTGACCTGATTTCTGTTGCTAGCCTGTCTTCCCAGGGTCCTTGGTGAGCCGAGGTCAGAGAGAGCGGACTTCACCTAGGAAAAAAGGAAAGGCTACTGACATAAAAGTGCCCTTGAAAATGTTCTGCTGCTGTAAATCCCTTCTCTTTACACAAAGTTTAAGACCCTCCCAAGAGTTTGACTTGCTAAACTACAAGAGCATTTTTATTAGGTGTAAGACCTCACTTTGACTTTAAGTAGCAAGTGACACACCAGGCAACCCTCGCTGAATTCTTTCTTGCCATAAGTGCATAGATTTCAGTGTTCTAATGCCTGTATGAGCTAAATTTACCTCTGATCTGAGTTCTAAATGTAATTGGATAGTAGATATATGTGTGTAAAAAAAAAAATTCTACCAAATGGTTGGAATAGTTTTCCCAAAGAACGTAATATTGGCCTTCAGCTGATAATAGGATGTGCCTGCTGGATGAATGACATGGTTGATGCAAAAGACAGATGTAAGCCATGGTTCCCCAAACTGCAGTAGGGATGAGCATGACAGCCACACATATCAAAGGCCAGGTACTGATATTCTTACTGAAAAGACTGCTCAGGATGTATATGGTGTTCTTTTTCCTGGCCACCCTTAAGGAGTTTATGAATGGGTTCCATCAGCTTCAAACAGCAAACACGGTTTGGCCTGTATGAACTGAAACCCATCACACATCATTGCCACGATCATTTTCCTCATGTATTCAAGTTCTCAAGTGTATTTTTGGTCACAAAACAGCAAAATCATGACAAAAGCAACAATAACAACCAAAATTAACTAAATAAGATTTTTATTTAGTATGAAATGTATTGCATTGTAATTATTTCAACATCATAACATTTATTAAAGATGTATGTATCACTTTATTATTCTATGCTCATCCCCCCTCTTTATACAAAATGGAGCATAATCTGCACATTCATTGTTCTACAGTTTGTATTTTGCACTTGACAGTATGTTGATACAAAGAGAAGCTACTTGTGTTGTTCTGGAAGAACTTTATTGAGATATAACTCATATGCCATACTTTTCATCTATAGAGGTTATATAATGCATTGATTTTTAGTATATTTACACAGTTGTTAGTTAATATCTACCATTCTTTGACCATAATGAATAACAGGGCTTTCTCTGCACAGATATGTCCATTTAAGTAAAGATGCCAATGCAGCTAAATAGAATCACTCAAAAACAACTCCAAAATGAGCCAGGGAGAGTGGAGGGAAGGAAAGGGAGGCATGCATCCAAACATAGCCCTATGTTCCATGAACACTCAGTAACATCATCAAAACGTGATGCAATTAAATTTTACCAGGTTTACTGCTGTCCTGATGCTTTCCAATTTTTTTTGACAACAGTTTTGCCTTTTCCAAATTCAAATGGTATAACTGGGGCTTGGTAGTTGATGTTTATCTTAATTGAAACAGATTCTCTTCATCCTTTTGCTCTGAGACTCCCACTTTGAGGCTGAAAGGTCACTTTAAATCTGCAGAGCACTCGAGAAGCCACATAATGAATTCAAATAAATTCATGCCTATTAAAAGGAGGCTTCTCTTTCTCAACTTCCAGAGCTTACATAGAATAAACCATTTGGTTTTTGTCTGACTTTCTTTTAAAAGGAAGTTATTGTGCTTCCTTTTTAATGCTCTAACTACAGAGAATGGGGAAATCCTGTTTTCATTTATTCTTATCAGAAAGAAAGTGTATTTTGCTCAGTAATTGCAATAAAATACCACTGGGGTTACAGCTACTATACTTGTCAACAAATTTAAGGGATATTTTTTAGTTGCATTACTTTAAGGAATATTCTTTAGTTGCATTACTTTAAGGATTTCTTGTCTATCTTTTATCTAGCAACTTCACTTTTTAACATTTACTCTATGTACTTGTGTAAAGGTGCAAAAAATATATGTACAAAAATGTTCTGCTGGAGTTTTTGTAACAGAACACTGGAGAAAGCCTAAATGTCAATCAGTATATGGCTGATTGAACAACTGATGCACAACTATAAGACAATACTGTGCATCTGTGAGGAAGACCTCTCTAGTATGACACTATCTCCAGATGACATTTACTATTGTATTATTTTTATACTTTGAAAAGAAGATATGCACACTCCCATGTGTCCATTTTCACTAGTTTTCTTTGTATATACCCTTAGAGTTTATGTAAGTGCAATGAAAACATAAATTCTATTCTCTTCCTCCCTTTTTAAACAAAAAGAAGTATAATCTGCACATTCATTGTTCTGCAGTTTATATTTTGCACTTGACAGTGTGTCAATACATAGAGAAGCTTCTTGTGTTGTTCTGGAAGACCTTTGTTGAGATATAACTCACATACCCTACTCTTCATCAATACAGGGTGTATAATTTCGTGATTTTTAGTATATTCACACACTTTTGCAACCGTCACCAAAATCAATGTAGAACATTTTACTACCACTATAAGAAAACCCTTACCTTATAGTTATCACCCTCCATCTCCCCCATTACCTGCTCCATATCACCTGCCTCTCCTCCACCCCACAGCTCTAGGCAACGGCTAATCTACGTTTTTTTCCTCTATAATTTGCCTATTCTGAATGTTTCATATAAATGGAATTATATAATATGAGGTCTTTTGTGACTTGCTTCTTTCACTTAGCATAATGTTTTCAAGTCTCATTCATGTTATAGCATATATCAGATTTCATTTTTTAGGACCAAATAATATTCCATTATATGAATATACCACATTTTGCTTATTTATTCATCAGTTGATAGACACTTGCGTTGTTTCACTTTTTGGCTATTTTGAAATGTGCTGCAATGAACATTTATGCAAAAGATTTTGTGTGTGCATATATTTTCCTTTCTTCTGGGTATATTCCTAGTAGTGGAATTGCTGGGACAAATGGTAGCTCTAAGTTTAACCTTTTGGTTATTTTCCAATGTATCTGCATTCTCATGTTTCTTACAGCAGAAAGTTATTCTCTTGAATGGCTGCATCATTATTGATGTAGTCAAGGTGTATTTTTAAGTGGAAAAGTTAAGGTACAATGTTCCCAGTTATGGAAAAATATGCTAAGACTGTACATACATAAATATGTTTCACTCAAAAGCATCTTTCTGCATATGCACTTAAGGTGATGGTAAAAGTTGCTAGCTTTGAGGAAGAGGTGGCTACACGTTTGGAATCTGAGGTAGAATGGGGCTGAGTACTCACCATTTTAAATTTGGGGAAATTTTACTATGTGTGCTAATTAATTTTTCAATTAAAAATTTGATTCATTAATGTAAAGAAGAAGAAATGTAAAAAAAAAAAGAAGAAGAGGAAGAAATGTATTTTCTTGGACTCCTCTGACCAATGTTGGTCAGGCCAGGGGCTTCTTGACCTGTGCTTTGTTTGAGTCATCCGGCACCATGAGGTGCTTAGTGCTGTACAAGCACTCTTCTTGCCATCTGCTCTGCTTGACATCATTTTTAGTTATTAGGGCAAAAAATTAATGACTGCTTTTCTATCTTTAAGCCAAGACACCATTTAAAAAACAGACATTTAGCTCTTACTCTAAATTAGTGTTTCTTAAATGTTTTATTCAAATCAATCCACATCAAAAGCAAAATAGGAGGGAAAACTAGGGTAGACATCTGAGTGAACCTTGGGATTGAGGAATAGGAGGGTGGTATGTGAACTAATCATTAATGGTATTAGCAAATAGAGCTGGGCAGTCTGTCTGAAGTGCTTCCCAGTTTCTTGTACATTCTTCTCCAAGTATCATGTGTTGGTGACTGGAAGAGGGAGTCTTTACTTTCTGCACAGTTTCCATCATGTAGCTCTGGAAGGGCTTTGTGTTTGTTCTCATCTTTGCTTGAGAATCAGCTGTCTTATTTTGGGCTCTTCTATTTTTTAAGACAAAACCTACCTATAGTGGTTATACATGAAACACACCAGTAGATTTGATTTCTGCCTTTTGTTAAATTAGTTTGCCTTATTAAATGATAGGAAAGAATCAAAATTCATTTGCCTTATAGATTTGTTCATTCTTATATTCACTCATGTATTCATTAAGCATTTATTTATTCAACACTCCTATGACATCACTCCTCACTGAGTGATGATTCCTTCTGGGGTGCCACAGAGGGCTTGATTTCCAGCTGGAAGAAGAATAATTTAATATCCTTTTTAATGATCAAAATTCTAACCAAACCCAATTTTGAAAAATAACTTGACTTTGCCTAAAAGTACATTAAGAAAGATATGGAAAAGAGATTCTATGAAAATGAAATTTTAATAATGTAAAATAATTTGGTTTTATCAGAAATTCATAAACAGACTTTACTTAGAGTTAAAAGTCCCTTTGAGAGGAGTAAAATCATGAATGAAAAAAATGCATATATTTTCTTCAATCATCATCTATATCCCATCTTGATAATTAGGAGTACGCTGTGTGTAGTGACTGTGTTTGCAGGTGGAGGGAGTTTGAGTAATGGAAGTAATAAAGATGCTCCCAGAACAAGTACCGCATCCAATTAGCTTGCCAATTAACAATCTATTCCTGAAGTATTTGTTTATGAAGATGATTGTAACTAGAGAGAAGTCATATTTTATTTTGTTTATATATAAAGATATGTTAATCATAAAATGTATTCCTTTCAAACAGTTATACATTTTTCCTTTGGCAGCACTATTGTTTATTTTAAAGGAAAAGACAGTAACTAATCACAGCATTTTTAAAGAAACAAATAGAGATTATGCTGCTGTAAAGCCAGCATAAAGCCATTTTTCCAAATGTCAACAGAGTTAACAATGAATTTTATGTTGTAAAAACCTCACAGTTGCCTAGTTTACTCCCTCATCAAAAAAAGAGGGGGCAAGATTCTTTGACATTTTTATGTATAATGTGACTAGAGAATGTGACTTTAGTGATGATGATGATCTAATTGCAATGCTAAGAACCATGGCTGGGCTAGGACTGTGTGTGCACGTTGTTATGCTGGGGAGCAAGGGTACCTAGGAAAGAAAGCAATAATGGAAGTATCACTTGGGTATTTGTTTATTTCTGGATCTTATTCTATCTGCTCCATATTATCACTTTGGCATTTAAAATCTAGATGACGGCTGGGTGGGTGCAGTAGCTCACACCTATAATCCTAACACTCTGGGAGGCCGAGGTGGGAGGATCACTTGAGTCCAGGAATGTAAGACCAGCCTGGGCAACATAGGAAGACCCTGTCTCTACAAAAAAATATTTGTAAAAATTCTCCAGGCGTGGTTGCACACACCTGTAGTCCCACCTACTCGAGAGACTGAGGTGGGAGGATTGCTTGAGCCTGGGAGGTCAAGGCTGCAGTGAGCTGTGATTGTGCCACTGCACTCCAGCCTGGGTGACAGCAAGACCCCATCTTGGGGAAAAAAAAAATCCAGATGATATGATTAACCATATTCAGTCATTATTCAGTTATTAGAAAATAAGATTTACAAGGCATCCATGGAGGGGAAAACAATTACACACCTGGTTAGTTGGGCTGAGGCTTGCAGAGATAGAATCACCTGCACACTGTTGCAGAGCCAGTGCTCCAACCTAGACTTCCGGACACCAAAGCCTATGGCCATTGAGCACTCTGCTGGACTGTCTCTTGGATAGTTTGCTTTATGGGGAACTTAGTACAACTTTACAATACAACTTTAAAAATAAAGTATAGCAGAGTAGCAGTTTGTCCACAGTCAAATATGAAATATGTAAACATTTCACAGGTTCTTTTTTTAATTTTTATTTTAGGTTTGGGGGTACATGTGAAGGTTTGTTATATGGGTAGACTCATGTCACAGGGGTTGGTTGTATATATTATTTCATCACCCGGGTATTAAGCCCAAAGCCTAATAGTTATCTTTTCTGCTCCTCTCCTTCTTCCCACCCTCCCTGATCAAGTAGACCCCAATGTCTGTTGTTTCCTTCTTTGTGTGCATGAGTTCTCATCATTTAGCTCCCACTTATAAGTGAGAACATGCAGTATTTGGTTTTCTGTTTCTGTGTTAATTTGCTAAGGATAATAGCCTCCAGGTCTATCCATGTTAAAAGACATGATCTCATTCTTTTTTATGGCTGCATGGTATTCCTTGGTGTAAATTTACCTCATTCTCTTTATCTAATCTGTGACTGATGGGTATCTAGGTTGATTCCATGTCATTACTATTGTTAATGGTGCTGGAGTGAACATTCATTTGCCTGTATCTTTATGGTAGAATGATTTATATTCCTCTGGGAATATGCCCAGTAATAGGATTGCATGGTCAAACGGTAGTTCTGCTCTTAGCTCTTTGAGGAATTGCCACACTGCTTTCCACAATGGTTGAACTAATTTACACTCTCACCAAAAGTTTGTAAGTGTTCCCTTTTCTCTAAAACCTTGCTAGCATCTGTTATTTTTTGTCTTTTTAATAATAGCCATTATGACTGGTATGAGATGGTATCTTGTGGTTTTGATTTGCATTTCTCTAATAATCATTGTTATTGAGGGTTTTTTCATATGCTTGTTGGCCGCACGTATGTCTTCTTTTGAAAAGTGTCTGTTCATGTCTTTTGCCCACCTTTTAATGGGGTTGTTTGTTTTCCTCTTCTAAATTTAAGTTCCTTATAGATGCAGGATATTTGACCTTTGCCAGATATATAGTTTGCAAATATTTTCTCCCATTCTGTAAGTTGTCTGTTTAACTCTGTTGATAGTTTCTTTGGCTGTGCAGAAGCTTTTAAGTTTATTTAGATCCCACTTGTCAATTTTTGCTTTTATTGTGATTGCTTTTGGTGTCTTTGTCATGAATCTTTGCCTGTTGCTATGTTCAGGATGGGATTGCCTAGGTCATCTTCCAGGGTTTCTATAGTTTGGGGTTTTATATTTAAGTCTTTAATCCATCTTGAATTTTTTTGTGTGTATGGTGAAAGGAAGGGGTCCAGTTTCAATCTTCTGCATATGGGTAGCCAGTTATCCCAGCACCATTTATTGAATAGGGAGTGTTTTCTCCATTGCTTTTCTTTAGCTTTGTCGAAGATCAGATGGTCCTAGGTGTGCAGTTTTATTTCTGAGCTCTCTATTCTGATCCATTGGTCTATCTGGCTGTTCTTGTACCAGTACCATGCTGTTATGGTTACTGTATCCTTGTATTATAGTTTGAAGTTGGGCAAGGTGATGCCTCCAGCTTTGTTATTTTTTATTAGAATTGCCTTGGCTATTCGGGCTCTTTTTGGTTCCATATGAATTTTAAAATAGTTTTTTCTAGTTCTGTATTTCACAGCTTCTAACTACATTCTATTGTTGGACATTTTTATATTTTATCCAAATAGGAAAACATTAATTTAAAATTCTTGTCATATAATCTACTAAATATTTATATTCAAGGCACAATGACCCTTACATATTCTTTTTTTCTTTTCTTTCTTTTTTTTTTTTTTTTTCCGAGGCAGGATCTTGCTCTGTTACCCAAGCTGGAGTGCAGTAGCTCAATCACAGCTCATTGCAGCTTTGACCTCCCATGCTTAAGCGATACTCCCACCTCAACCTCATGAGTAGCTGCAACAACAGGTGTGCCCCACCACTCCTGGCTTGTTTGTTTGTTTATTTATTTATTTATTTATTTATTTATTTATTTATTTTTGTAGAGACAGTGTCTCCCTATGTTGCCCAAGCTGGATTCAAACAATCTGCCTGCCTCAGCCTCCCAAAGTGCTAGGATTACAGGTATGAACCACCATGCCCAGCCCTTAAAATAGTTTTTATTATAAAGGCAATTTATGTGCATTCTAGGTTTCTTTAAAAACCTAGCAAGAGGCCAGGCATGGTGGAATGCCAGAAATCCCAGCACTTTGGGAGGCCAAAGTGAGAGGACTGCTTGAAGCCTAGAGCTAGAGACCAGCCTGGCAACAAAGCAAGGCCCTGTCTCTACAAAAAAATAAAAAATAAAAATTATTTTTTTATGGTGTGTCCCTGTAGTACCAGCTCTCAAGAGGCTGAGGTGGGAGGATTGTGTTCAGGGTGCAGTGAGCCATGATTGCACCACTGCACTCCAGCCTGGGTGATGGAACAAGACTCTTAAACATACACACACACATACACACACACACACAATATGACACACGTATAGAAAAAATAAAAATACAAATATAAATTTCTCATAACCTCAACACACTCCCAAATAATCACTGCTAATTCTTAGTTATTTTCTTCTATTCTTTTTCCAAGCAAGTATGATACTAATAGCAATTACATGGATTGTACAGTTTTAATTTCTTTTTTTAATTTAGCATTGTATCATGAGCATTTTTCCATATCACTTAACATTATTTCAAACATTACTTATATGGATACAAAATGTTTCACCCTAAAAAGATTTTGTAACTTATGTATTTGCCAATTATTGGATATTCAGGCTGTTTCTAGCTTTTCCCAATTATTAAAATTATCAGCAAGGAACATCTTTGAACTGAAACATTGGCTTATCTCTGAATATTTCCTTAGTAAAATAACTATGTCAAAGAATATGACTATTTTAAGACTATTAATATATGTTGCAAAAAATACTTCTCTAAAGGTTATACCAGGTTACACTCCAAGCCACACTGCTTGAGAGTTCTCATCTTACTGTGCTGCTGCAGGAAATGTTTTTCATTAAAAAAAATCTTTATCCACGTATTAGGTTAAAGTGGTATTTCAGTGTTGTTTTGCTTAACACTTTTGGACTACTGGTGTGAATAAAAATGGTTTTAATATGTTTATTAGCCATTTATCTTCTGTTAATTTTCTATTTGTCTCTTTGCTTATTTTCTATTGGGGTTGCATAGTTTTTTACTTTTTGCAAGAGTTCTTTGTGTATTAGATAGATGAACCTTCTCCAGCTCACATTTATTGTAATTATATATTCCAATTTTTAGTTCCCTTTTTACTTTTGTTCATGGTGTTTTATACAGTCAAATTTATTGATTTTTTTTCTTTTGTAACTTCTTTCTTTGCTTTAATAATTTGAGGGCTTTTATCTTAAAAGTAGATAAATGTTTAGCTACATTTTCTGTATTTGTGATTTTTTAACCTAGCTCTTAATCTGTTTGGAATTTATCTTAATATAAGGTAGGGATACAAGTTTATTTTTTCCCACTATACGTCTCAGGACCATTTGTTACATGTGCCCTACTTTGCTTATTGCTTTGTGTCACAGATAAAATTTTATGTATCATCTATCATGTGTAGACACCTCAGATATAAATTACATTTTACAAATGACATCTCAATAGAAACAAGTAGAAAAAAAAGAACTCTGGTGAAACCCATTGAGAGAAACATACTACATTACAACTATAACAATTATGTAACTAAATTTCTATTTGCCTTCTAAACCTTTTTATTGCTTGTAGCCATTTGCTAACTCCTGAAGAAACTTTTACCTTTTCTTGTCCCAGGGAGTTGATTATTTAATTACAGTACATAAGACAAAATGATAAAGATTGGAATCCGGAATGAGCCCTTTCACTGGGATGAAGCAGAGGCTGATGGGACTGGGTGGTAGGGGGGTAAGGTGGCAGATAGATGCAAGAGCAGGAAACACTCACCAGGCACTAGGAAAAGCTCCATCTGGCCAGGCATATTGGCAATAGTGTGCCCTGACTAGTGTTTGGGGGCAAAACATAACAGTCTCCTAAAAAGTGGCTCAGAACAGGTAATTCCTAGACATATGCCCAGGCGTGAACAGGACAACTTATTGAGGTATGGAAATAAAATCTTATATTTTTTCTTATCCGCTCACAAATTTTCTTTTTCTTGTATTTTGTAAAATAGATAATATTTTGACATAATAGTGCAAGAACATAACTTATTGAAAATAAATATACGTAATGGAGGTGCTTGCACTTTTTTTTTTTTTTTTTTTTTTTTTACTAATAGATACGGTATCCAATAAAATTGGTAATCACTGGTCTGGATCCTGTGACTTCAGAAAGCTCTATACACCAGCTTGCAGTTCATGGGTGGGACAGGAAGAGAGTATCTTAAGCCTATGTTGGAAGGCCAGGTGGACTGGAGTCTCAGGGACAGAAGATAAGCACAGGGAATTAAAGCAGAAGCCAGTAGTAATCAGAGATAAGACGTATGTTCAAGTTAACTGCAGCAGGATGGTGTGGTGCTGGACTCCTGAATCTGTTTCTGCCTAAAGTCATATCTCTAAAGATCAAGGAGGAGGAGCCAGAGCAGCAGGTGAGGTTCAAGTGATTAATAACACTGGAAAGGAGAACAGGTTGCAGAAACTATGGCTCAGGCTACCTATTCAGCCATTTTCATTTTTCGTAATGCAAGTGCCTATTACATAATCAAGGGTATCCTTAATAACATATGAAGCCAACATTCTATTTCCATTTTTAAAAAGTTCACCAGTATACAACTGTACAGCAAATTTTATCAATGTAAAAAGCCATTGTACTCTATCCAGTCAAACCATATTCACCTCTCCTAAAGTGCCCATTGCGGAGGCTCTGGGAAATTGAAGTTGCCCTTAATCTTGAGTTACAATGGGCAGGGCCTCTTTTTTTCTCTAAATTTTACTCAATAAATGCAGGCTTCCTATGCATTAAATGGTGCCCACAAACATTGAAACTACTAGCTCACCTCCTGAAATTCAGCACTTTACTATGTGTCTTTCAATGTAAGAGCATTCACTAATTCAACAAGCATTACATAACATGTGTCATTAATGAGTTCAGTTAGCAAGGCCATGGAATAGATATTCCTGTAAATCAACTCCTTTACAGTTACTAACTGACTTAGTTTCATGGCAGAAGCATTTATTTCAATTAGACTGTGGTTCCTGTTGAGATCAAATGAGATCAACTATGTGACATGATTTTGAAAACCATATTATATTAGTGCATGAATGTATATGTGTGTGGGTGTAGGTAGTTTACAGACAGAATGTGTAACACAGGCATGTGGCTTGTAACTGAAACTTTTGCAAAACCTAATTCATTCTCATTCTATAAAAGTGTGTACACACATGTGCATATACACACACACACTGTGATAATGTATCTGTGTATTTGAGGGTTATAAATATTTAGTTGTAGAGTTCTGACAAAGAAGTAAAATAGTCTCACTTCATCTGGATAAAGATCAGCATCTGGAACTATAAAAATTGCAATGATTCCAAATTGTTGAATAGTTGGATTGCATATTTACTTTTCAGTAGTATGTTGGCATGCATGTAGATCCAGCCTTCCTTTCAACAAAGAACAGTGGTGTAGAAGATTCCCTTAAATGGTTACTCTTTCCTCAATAAGAGCAACCATATAAAAATTATAGAACTATTAGTCATCATAGTTGAAAGCATCTCATAAGATTAACAGAGTCCCCATCTGGTGATATGTTTTTACATCAGATTTATTAAGATCAGAGCGGGTTTTAACTAGAGCAATGACACTGCTATTATTAAATAAGAGATGGAAGACCTAATACATAATTGTCTATTTCTTTCTAGACATTTATGTGTTTTTATTAGGATAATGAATACAGAATTATCAACATCATGATCACAGTTTTTTTGGTTTTTAAGTAGTATCTGTAATGGCAAGCTCATTTTTATTTTATAACCTACCCACACACAGACCTACAGTGAAGCAAAACAGATGCTGAAATATGTTTGTTGCCATTGGCTTTGAAGAAACCTCAGAGAGGTTTGCCTCAGTATTTTAAAAGCAAAAAGGTTGGTACCTTTCTGAATAGATGTCATTGTGTCCTTCAAACAAAGCTGACACTGTAGAAAAGAAGTGGATTGCCTTGTCTTTTTACCAGTGAACATCTTCACCTGAACAAAACTCATCAGGAAAAATAAAGGATTTTCGAAGTGTAGATGTTGTTTAAGCAGATACTAGTCATTCCATCCTTACAAATATTTTATATATAATATATATGTTTATATATAATATTTATATATATATTCATCACACACCAACATCCACAGACACACACACACTTGTTTGACTACTTCCTCTATTCCTTGAAACACTTTTGAGAGACCTGAAATATCCTTGTATGGCAAGAGGGGAATGGAATCAAGCTGATTTTTCCATTTTTACAATGTGCCTGGGATTGTGCTTTGCAGTTTAGTGGCATTTTCTGATTCAACCTCCCAGAGCCCTGCATGGTATAATATTGTCTACATTTAAGATAAGAAAAGCAAGATGTGGAGAGGCTAGGAAATCTTCCCAAAGGCACAAAGCTCCTGGCAGAACCAGGATTGGAGGCCAAGTATCAAGGTTGCAGTACAGATAGACATACATACACTCAATTATAAGTAAAGTTTTTATGAGGCTGGGTTTGACAGCAACATGATAAGTAGAAGTTTTTGATTTGGTAAGATTTTTCAAAAACTCAGAGAGTTTATTGCCAAATTTATTTTTCTCCTAGAAACATTTTTGTTGTTGTTGTTGCTGGCATGGACAGTTATAAAAATAAATTAGAAGTAAACAGATAACAGTTTCCTGGCTGCCTTCATGTCTGTGAGCCTAACACGGCTCCCAGAAGGAAAAAATATGCCTCAAGGAGGCTTATATGATATTGCTTATTTAGGGATCCTTTGACCACTTATTTACAATATCCAGTTACAGCCGTGCTACTTTCCTTTTTGGGCAAAAGCACATATTCGCTTGACCATTATTTTGGAGGAAGCTGATATTGCCTGTCACTTCCAACATGTCCTTGTGTACCCTAGCTCATAATTGCAGCATTTAAGCTTGGAGCTCCCCTAACAACACAATTATTGCCAAATTTACAATCGTTGGGAACATTGGTGAGGCCTGCTTCAGAGGCCTCTTTGTCAGCAAGAAGCATATTGCAGATATGCTTCACCTTGCATCATAAATGCATTTCTAAAAGTAGTTTCCTATTGAATTATTTTGTAATAACATGTTTTTCTAACTACAAAATAAACACATGTTCATTGTGGACAAATTGGGAACTTCAGAAAATTCCCAATAAGTATTCCAATATGTAATAATATTTTATAAAATACACATAACCTGTCATTGCAGCTTCCAGGGATAGCCATCATTAAAACGTGTTGGTTTATTTCCTGAATAAACCTTTAAAGCATATACACACATACCCCACAAACATACTCACACACACACATATATATATATACATTTTTATGGTCATATATATCCTATTATGTGCCAGATGAAATCAGGTCGGTCTGTATGTACACGCACACACACACACACAGACACACACAGACACACACACATACATACACATATATACACATATGTATGTATGTAAATGTACATACATGTATGTGTATATATGTGTATATATGTATATATGTGTGTACACATATACGTATATGTGTGTATATATAGAGAGAGACCTACCTGATATTCATCTGGCACATAATAGGATAGATATGACCATTAAAATGTATATATTTGTATATATATATATGTGTGTGTATATATATATCATTTCTAAATTTTTAAAATTTTTATTTATTATTTTTTGAGACGAAGTCGCCCTGTCACCCAGGCTGGAGTGCAGTGGCACAGTCTTGGCTCACTGCAACCTACGTCTCCTGGGTTCAAGTGATTCTCGTACCTCAGCCCCCTGAGTAGCTAGGATTTTAGTTTTGCCCCACCACACCCAACTAATTTTTGAATTTTTAGTGGAGACAGGGTGTCACCATGTTGCCCAGGGTGGTCTTGAACTCCTGAAGTGCTGGGATTACAAGCATGAGCCAACATGCCCAGCCTGTATATATATAATTTTTTATTCTGCATTCTTTGCTTGACATTTTTAAGAAGCATTTTCTCGTGTCATTTAGGATTCTAGAAAAATCTGATATTCTAATGGTGACATAGGAATCCATTTTACATGTAATAAAATGATTTATTCAATATTTAGCCATTCTTTCATTGTTGGGCATTTTAAATTTTCCTCCTTTTTCTTTATTGTAGTGGTTCACTAAGCATCTTTGTAGAAGAAATATTAATCTGTATCTCTGGTTAATTACTTTGGCAAAATTTTTGGAAATGCTATTACTGGGTCAAAGAGTTTAAATGGTGTCTAAACTTGTCAAGACATACTAAATATACTTCCAGATAGTTTTTACAACAAATTTTAAGCCTACATATAAAAAAACAGTTCCGGTGGCTCACGCCTGTAATTTCAGCAAGCAAGGCTGAGGGAGGGAGGATGAGGCAGGCAGGCAGATCACCTGAGGTCGGGAGTTCGAGACCAGCCCGGCCAATATGGAGAAACCCCGTCTCTACTAAAAATACAAAAATCAGCTGGGCATATTCTCACTCATATGTGGGAATTGAACAATGAGATCACATGGACACAGGAAGGGGAATATCACACTCTGGGGACTGTGGTGGGGTGGGGGGAGGGGGGAGGGATAGCATTGGGAGATATACCTAATGCTAGATGACGAGTTAGTGGGTGCAGCGCACCAGCATGGCACATGTATACATATGTAACTAACCTGCACAATGTGCACATGTACCCTAAAACTTAAAGTATAATAAAAAAATTCAGCTGGGCATGGTGGTGGGCACCTGTAATCCCAGCTACTCAGGAGACTGAGGCAGGAGAATCACTTGAACCTGGGAAGCAGAGGTTGCAGTGAGCCAAGATCACTCCACTGCACTCCAGCCTGGGCAACAAGAGAGAAACTCCGTCTCAAAAAAAAAAAAAAAAAAAAAAAAAGGTTATTTTAAGAAATTGTATAGTGAATTCTCTTTTTTAAAAAAGGGAAAACATTTATATATTTATTAATATTTAAACCTGCAGTTTTATAAAATTTTGTCTAGTCCGGCACTAGTTTTACGAATGGGAAATTGAGGCCCCAGTTCCATATGAGAGACAAATACAAAAATCTGCCTTCTAAAGCTGGTCAAAAGCAGTTACATCTCTATGATCAATTCAGAAGTTGAGTCCTCTGTTGAAATGATTTCAATAGTTGAGGTGATTTTACTGTTTCTCTTTAATGTTGTGATATATTTTCTCTCTTATACGACTCTATAGTAAAAACGAGAATCATTTTACTCAAATCTGGTTCATGTAGCAGTATCAGGCTGTGAAATTCATACTGCTCAGACACTGGTTCTCCAACTATGATGTACATAAGAAATACTGTGCCTGCTGTCTCTTAAATGTAGAGTCCTGATCTTCATCCCTAAGACCCTGATTCATTTGCTTTAGATAACACCAGGAGCTAATCATTTTTAGCAAGCATCCCAGGTAATTCTAAGGCCATATTGTGAGAAAAGCCAGTATAACGATGGAGAATTCTGATGTTGATGCTCTGACACTGGCTCTACATCTGTCCATAATTTATTTAACTCCTCTCTGCCTCAGTTTCCTTATCTATAAAGGAGGAAAGGAAATGCCAGTCTCTTCCACCTGGGATTCTTGTGAGATTAAATGAAATAAGCCATGCAAATGATTTAACACAGTCTACAGCACACAGTAAATACTCAATAAATGTGAACTCATTATCGTTACTGTTGTCATTGGTATTCATACTGATGATATTATTCCTGCATTGGAAAATGTAAATGTACAATTTTAAGTGATTAGCATTGCTGGTGGATTATTGATTGCCATTTGTCCTGCTGTCTCTTCTGACATTGCTAAATTTCATTTACTTAAATATTTCCCTTATTTTTCTCTTGTTCCCACCCATGCACCCCAGTGGAGTTGAAATTGAGTTGAGATCAAATGCAGCAGGTGTTGCTCAGAGAATTTGGTAAGACTAGTTGAAAAAAGATCAGTGAAACTTTATCAAAAATAAAATAGTGATTCTCCTGGTCACCTGCTTAGAGAACCCATTAAGAAGTGTGAGGTTCTCCAGGCCACCATAGAGCTATAATCTGCACCTTGTATCAGCCATAGCAGGTATTTGCACAGTAAATTTCCCCTCACCTAGTTTATTCATAGGTCTGATCATAGCACACTACAGACTCAAACTCCTGGGCTCAAGTGATCCTCCAATGTCAGCTTCTTGAGTAGCTGGGACTACATGTGTGGGCCACCATGCCTGACCATGGAGTTCTTAAAAATGGATATTGACATACATATATAGAAAATTCATTCAATAAATAGTTATCACTTTCCTATACCTGGTGTGAGAATTATGCTAGATATTGGAAATACAGAAATGAATATATTAATATTAAAGTCACTTAACTAAGCTTTTCCCTGTGATAATCTTTCTGAAACAAAGCAAAACGATACAGAATTCTTTAAGTACTATTCAATTTGTGGCTATTTCCTCCTAAAGATCAGTGTATCTGAACTTGCTGGCTGCTAGATATTTTAGTCATTTCAAAATGTACTGATTTGGCTAAAGAATCTACTTTGACCAAAATAGGATACCTTAAAATACAACATCAGCAAAATATGTGTAAAATCCCCAGAGAAAAGCCCTCTTAAATGCCTACTTATTTCAAGTCAAATTTAGTTAAACTACGTAACTTAGTCCCCTGAGTGTCAGTGGAATTTCTTCCAGAGCTGTGACTTCGTCAAGTAAAGTTACCTTCTCTCTTGACCTTTGGAAAGAGATGGCATTTGTTGATAGTTTTGTGTGTGTCCTTAAGCTGGGCGCTTAACAAATATTCTCTCTAACAAATATTCTCTCATTAAAACCTGAAACAGCCTTTTCTTACACGTAGAACTTTGTAAAGAATATGTCAGGAATAGGACAATCACCTTTTAAGGCTCAGACAGCCAAGAAGCTGTTTTCTTTTTCAGTCAAGTGTAGAGAGCATCCATGACTGCCAAGTTCTCAGCCATGGCTGGTACAGGCGGGTGCAGCAGGAGGCACAGTTGCCACTCCTCAGAAAGAACAGGGACATGGCTGGACCCATTTTCCTACTTGCTCAGGGCCAGGCAGGGTAGCAGACCTAGTTGTTGAATGCCCCTTTATTGATAGTTATTTAACTTCAATAGGATCTTGTTTTTATGGTAGGCAGATGGTCCTTAATTGGTTTGAACTTTGTCCTCTTTTCATAGCAGAAATTCTTAATCTGCTGCCCACAAATAAGCTTTGGAGATCTGTAACTCCCTTAAAATAACAAAAATGTACAAAGCATTTAGTAAGTGTCATACAGTGTGCTGAACACTTCACATGCTTTATCTCCTTTAAGTCTCATAAAGACTCATCACATAGGTACTGTTTATATTCCCATTTTTCAAATGAAATTTAAAGAGACTAAATAACTTGAAGAAGGTCACAAAACTAAATAGCAGTAGGGTCATTATTTTAGGCCAGGTTATCTAACTCCAAAGCCCTTACCTTAATCACTAGGCTATACTGAACTTTATGGAATTACATCCAAAAGGGGTGTGTGTGTGTGTGTGTGTGTGTGTGTGTGTGTGTGTGTGTGTGCATGTGTGCGCGTGCGTGCGTGTGTGTGTGTTTGTGAATTTTTCCGAAGACTCACATTTCCAAAGATTTATAAGTCATGTCGTTCTCAAAGGGGCCTCTGATCTCCAAAATTTGAAACTCTTTGCAACAGGGTGGCTATGTTTTAGAA
Source organism: Gorilla gorilla gorilla (assembly GCF_029281585.2). Lineage (NCBI taxonomy): Eukaryota > Metazoa > Chordata > Mammalia > Primates > Hominidae > Gorilla > Gorilla gorilla. Next base: position 50,977,806 of record NC_073243.2, read on the forward strand.
TGACCTAAACAGATACAATGTTCTGCAGAGTCCAGAGCAGGGTCTAAACCTATTGGGATACTATACTTGTGTTATCAACTGAACCACTTGGTTAGTACACTAGGAAGATCTGCAGGTCTTGAGCTGAGCTTAGTGTTTTACAGACATGTGCCATTCATTCATCACCTACACCACTCATCAAATATCTGAAGAACTATGAAGGCTGAAGGAAAATAAGTGGGTGAGCACAGGTGCAAAGAAATAATAAATTTGGAGCATTCTATTTAGTGTTATTTCTTGCTAAAACTGGCACGTTACCCCAAACATCAATTGCAATATGCTATTCAATAAGAGTTTTTAACTAGTTTATAATAGGAAAATTGCTCTTTTTTAAAAACCAGGATTAAAGTCACATCCTTTCTCTCCTCTGACAAAGTCACTGTCACATAAAATAATGGTCCTAGAGTAAAAATAATAACAGAATTTTGTTCTGATGGAGACTGTAAATATACCAATACTCCCATTAAAAATATAGGTGGGCTGCCTGAACTGAGAAGGTTGTGTCATGGCTGTTAGTTTTAATAACTGGAAGGCTTGACAGAGATAATTGCATTAGTGCTTCACTGGCCTCAAGATGCATGCAATGAGTAAAATTAAGACCATCTTATTAAAATACCAAAGCATTGTATAGGAAACTCCCATGTATTTAAAGGGGAAAGAAGAAAAAGGAATTTCATATTTACGGAGCATGTACTATTTTCAAAACTCTGTTCTAGGTGCTTTCACATTCATTAACTCATTTTAATATGTGAGTGCTTTATAATCCTTTTTGAGTGTTGCAGGCTCAGAGAGGGTAAGAAGCTTTGCTTAAGGTCCCCTAGCTGGCAAGTAACAGAACCTGTTCAAATTCAGATCTGGTTTCAAAGTGCATGTAGTTTTTGCCACAGTACGATGCTTGGGGAGCTAAATGGCATTTGGGAACCTAGAGTTAAAGCATCAGTATTTTTTACTAAGGGGCCATTGGATCCTAGAGAGGCAACGAATTATAATGGATAAAAATACAAATTTCAGGCAAGTTACTTCTCTTAGCACCATTGCTTTATCTGGCATAGTAATAAAAATCAAATGAGACAATGGATATGAAATGCTAAAAATAGTACATTCTCTGTTGTTATTATCTATTGTGATTATTGTGTTACCCTTGGAGACAGGCCTGTAGAATAGTGGCAGCTGGGCCCCCTGGACAGTGAACCACCAACCTAAAGACTGTCTGGGCAGGCTTGCCTTTGGGAGTTCTTGTATATCAGCTCTAATTCTGTCCAGGAATTCAGAGGCAGAGAGCAGAGTTGAGGAGAATTTCACAGGTGGTAAGGTCTCCGGTGAGGAGGCATTTCAGCAACGTGATCAGTGTTGCCAAAGCTATGAAAGATGTTGAAGAACACACTTTCTACCTGAGATATCAACTAAAGTTTGAAGCTTCAGGAGAAGGCATAGTTCTATCAACAGACAGCAGTACAGCACCAATAGTTAAACCCTATATGGTAGATTTAAATGCTGAGCCCTCAAAATCATTTGCCTGTTTTACTTTAGCTCCAGCAAAGGGATACAGAAACCCTTCTTCTGTCATCCCTCTCCCATGTTTGCTGTTGCTTAAGCAGTATTTATTTTGGTAACAGGAATACCTGGCCTTGCCACTTAATCTCCACCATTCCAAAGAAAGCCTTTCTGAGATCATCTTAACGTTGTCTCTAGGCAATAAATATCTCAGGTTTCTAGTTATTCCCAAGGACACTGACCTCACATTTCTTACTGTCTTAAAGTCAAAAGTACCTTTGTCCTTAACTCACACCAATATGTATGAGACTAGGATATGAGAGAGATTGTTACATCTTGCTTGATGTTTTGACATTATAGGTAGTGTAGGTTTTGTTATTACAGTTTGACTTTTGAAATGTGTATGAGATTTCTCAGGTGAAATAGAGCCTTTGATGTGGTACTCAAAAGGGATAACTATGATTCAGAGGAACCATTTCTAAAAGACGGCACTCTTTCTCCTTCCAGTTCTTTCTGTTCAATAGTAGGGCTGGGGGAAGGCAGAGGCAGTTTTTGTTATTTCAAATGACAGCATCAAAGATAGTAATCCACAGTGCTCAACAAAAGTCGAATGACCTTTTTTCCTTCTCCATTCATAAATACATAAGAGCTGATGCTTCATTATGTTTAAATACAAAATGCACACTCCTAGTTTGTTTTCCTATATGTGAGTTCTCATGTATTCTTCAAATGCTCATCTAATTACTGTTACCTACTATTCCAAATGCAAATGACAAGGTCCCAGTTTACTGTTGATCCTATATTACAAGAGTCATCAATTTTGGTTGAGAAACACAAAGGACAAATATTTCATTATTTTGCTAACCATGCCTATTATTAGTTTTGTGCCCCCATAACATAAGTAATAGCCCCAAATACATGGCACTTATCACACACCAGGCATAATTCTAAATGGCATGTTCTCCATGTTATGGAAGAAGAGACTGAGGCGTGGAGAGAGTGAGTAACTTGGCCAAACTCACAAGGCTACAAAGGCAGAGAATCAGGTTTTGAACTCAGGGCTGCCTAGACCCTGTGTTCTTAACTATCATCATATAGTGTCTCTCTTACTGTTTCTCACTGAAGATGAGAGAGGATTAAAATCTCAGGAATAAATGTAACCTCCACAGGTAGGCTTATGCATAAAATTCAGATGCAATGAATAACAAAATGACTGCCTCCCACAAAAGTTAAGAAGCAAACATATAATGAGGACTTACTCTGTGCACACACTGGTGAGGACACGTTACACATTTCATATCATTGAGTTCACACACACACACACACACACACACCCCTATATGAGGGCAGTATGACTTCCCCATGTGATAAAGAAGGAAAGGGAAGCTCAGACAGATTAGATATATTGTCTGACATTGTTCAGATAGCAAGAAGCAGATTCAAGATGCAAGCATAGACCAGAGACCTTATTTGAGACCATGAGGCCTTTTCTCACCAGTTATTCATTCACTTAATATTAATCACTTAATATGCATTTGCTGAGCACCTGTCAATGTCTTGTAAATCAGTGTAGGAAAATCATAAGATTTGAAATCACAGCATCTAGGTTCATATCTCAGCTTCATCATTAACCAGCAAACCAGTAAACCTCCCTGTTTGCAGTTTCATTATCAATAAAATGGGTTGACAAAAAATTTATTTAACAGAAATGTTATGAAATGCAAATAAAATAATGGATGTAAAGAAATTGGCAAATGGTCAAGCAAAACATGAATGTTAATTTTATGATGATTAAAGTAAATGTTATGGAGACCCCCAACCTCAAATAGCTGGGAAGGGGTAGTTCATAAGGGGAGAAATGTGTTTAAAGCCAGTTGCTTTATTATTTTAACCCTGAGATAATGCTTTATTGACAGTGTGAATAAGATGTTTGGAATTGTGGAAGGAAGAACTGGAGGTCATATTACACATTTCTTACTACATGTTGAGTTTTGAAAAGTGAGAATGATTTCATGAGGCAGAAATTGGTTGGGTCTAAAACTTCATTATCTGTAACATATACTCCAGAGAGTGAGAACAGTATGACCAGAAGTATCTTTGGAGGGGCTAGAGACAAGATTTGAAGGGAATTAGGACAAGATTTTAAAGTAACCTAAGTGCCGTGATAAAGAATCCACTTTTATAGGCAAAAGTAGTTATTCAAGGAAGTAAAATAACTACATTTTCTAGCCACTGCAAGCTATCTCTTTTTCCTTCCTTTTCTTCCTTCATTCCTTCTTCCTTTCTTCCTGCCTTTCTTTCCTTCCTTCCTTCTCTCCCTCTCTCCTTTTTTCCCTTCTTTCTCCATCCCATTTAACCACACACAAAATCCCGACAGCAGAAAGTGGTGTTGAAGAGCTGGGCATGTGGGCAGGGACACCACCAAGGAAGGTGGTGTAATATAGCCTGGTGATGACAGCTTTGGCTCTTCTCACCACTCCCGCTCCCAAGTAAGCACAGCATAGAGGAATATGAGCTGAGTTCAGTGCTGTCCAGTTGGAATTGGGAATGTTAAAGCTAGAAGGTCAGCAAGTCTGGTGTTCTCAACCTGACAACACATCAAATAGCTATGACAGCCTTTTGAAAATAGAGATTTCTGGATCCAGCTTCAGCTTCACCGACTCAGAGTATCCAAAAGGAGGCCTAAGAATCTGTATTTTTAAAAGCCTCTCCAAAGTGATGTGTAGCAGTAATTGAAAAGGACAATCTCTTTACTTTATTGATGAAATAGCTAAGTACCAGAGAAGTCAAGAGGCTTGCCAAAATCACAACGAGGGAGTAGCGGAGTCAGAACTCAAACTCAAGTCTCCCAATTCCCAACCCAGTAGTATTGCCCAGCATCAGTTCTTATCTTTGCGTTATAAATACATTCCTGCCCATCAACAGTGGATTGCAAAAGCAGGGAGGAAGAGAGGGTGGCAAGGGTCAAAAAATACCTATCAGGTCCTATGTTCTCTACTTGGGTGACAAGATAATTAGAAGCCCAAACCTCAGCTTCCTGCAATATAGCCATGTAACAAAACTGTGCACGGACCCCTGGATCTAAAATTTAAAAATCAATAAATAATACAAAAGAAATACATTAATATTTTTCTGAAATATTCTTCAGAATATCAAGTGGGAATCCCTTTGTTTTGCAAAGCTGGTCTGATATGTTTAAGTAAATTTAACCAGATAGTTGTTTTCTATATCTCCCTCTAAGTATTAACAAACATTTACCATACACTATAAAGCATTACAATATTGTCAGGATGATTAACAAGAGTACCAAAGTGAAGGATTCTTGCTAAAATCCTTTTCCAGCTTTTTCATTCTACTATTTACAGACATGTAAGCACATCCATTCATTTCAGCAAAATGTAACATTCCACACAAAGGTTTTGAACATTGTGCTTGGCTAGAGACTATTTCTAGTGAGTGCTCATAAGAGACATTAAAATAAGCATTTGTCTTTCATTCAAGCTTTATGAAGGATTAAAAGTAATCCAATTATTCAATCCTTCATTTAAATCTTTAGTCCAAAGAACAGAAGATTTGGGATTGAGTCGTAATCCAGCCATTTAAATCTATGAGACTCTAGGCACATCATTGCCCTCCTTCCTGAGCCTCAGATTTTTCTTCAGCAAATAAGGATAAAAATCTACACTCCCAAACCCATCACTTATTGCCCAGGGTCACTGTGTGAATTCCACTGAACAATGCCTGTCAAGGTGCTCAGAAACAACCTGCTTGTGAGGGCATAAGAAGCACAGGAGGAAAAGGCCTTTGGGAATAATTCTTTTGTCTCACCCAGGACAGGTTATCTGACCATCAGGGGCACAGATGGAACTCTTTTTGGACATGGCAAGTGGGCAAAGCACCCAAGGTGCCCTGAGAGATTTTTTTCATGTGGTCTGAAGGGCCACATACTTTCGTGGGATTAGTGGCATATGTGGTATGGAAACTCATAATTACATTGCAGATTTAAAGGACAGCTCTGTAGGAAGAAGCCAAGAGCAGAATAAGCATAGATGTGGTTTGGATTTTATTTTTCCTCTTGTCAAATTTAACTTAAGTTCTGAATTCTATAAAAAAAGAAAAAGAGTGGTGAAACAGTCATATTTTAAGATTTTTAAAAGTCTTAATGACATGGAAAAAGCAAAGATGATACCTACACTGCTTATTTAAAAAAAACTCGATTTGAGTTTCATGAAGTACTGGCATTTGCTCAGTCTGTAATTCTCAAAGACTATTTTCAAAATTTGGTCAAATTAAATTTCAAAGGTCAGCAAAGTATATAATCATGTTTGGGTTCTTTTTTCCCCCAAGTTTAAAAAACTAACATCTATCCTTTTTTTAGGCTATCTGAATGTATGAAAAAAGAGTAAAAGTTATTTTACAGCACATATTTTTCTGTAAAAGTAACTACATTTAAAATTAAATTATTTACCAGTGGTATTCATTTTATATAAGCAGGCTGGAGATGGAGGTTCTATTTACATATTTACACTGTCATGGTACAGTATAGTACTAAGTATTTTACAGGCCAGCAATCAAAAGAATTACAATTGCTACTAGGAAACACTAAATCTGAGGATTCTGTCATGACTATGTATAGCTGGTTAGAAAAATCTTTGCTGAATTGAATGGCTTTCTCATTACAGATGGCCTTGTTTACACTGTACTTAGAGTTCTGTGTGCCATTTTGGACTCCTCATTAAAAAAGCATAAGTCATTTTTTAAAAGAGGATAAGTGGGAAATAAAATCGGAGCCAAGATTATATCGAATAAATTCTACAAAAAAAGAAAAAAGAAAGACAAAATACACATAATTGAATATCATAATCTATCTAGAAAATAGATGAAGTGGCACAAAAATGGATGAATATATTCAAATGTTTGAGAAATATTACTTCATAAAAATGAGAGAAATTTTAACGGCTGAAGAAGTAAAACTTGATTTTTTATTTGAGAACATAGTTAATGTCAAAACAAAGAAAGTCAGCAATGAACATTGCTTCTCAACTTGAGGTGATTAGAGAAGAGGTCAAATGCCTTTAGAAAACAGCTGTGCATTTATCTTGGCTGTGGACCTGGCAAGTCAACAGGATTTATGAATAGCCTCACCATGAATTTGGTCATCCTGAGGGGAAGGAAAACCCCGAATTAATTTTGGAGCAGAAGATCAGTGTGACTACTACCATCCTTACGTCTTCTCAATGAGCTTCATTATTCCTCCCAGAGTGGCTAGAGTAGGTAGTTGATGAGCATTTGTGGAATGGATAGGTATCTCTTTTCTATGACCTACTCTATCACCCTCAGGATCTATTAATCCTTTGAGTTTGATCTCTAAGGTGGCAATGCAATATTTCTTATACCAGAAATACACCGAAGCTCAGAGAAAGAGGGCTCAAATTTGAGGAGAGTGCTATATTGGCAAGAGGATGCCCCAGGTAATATCCTTTCCTTCTTCTAGAGAGGAACATTTGGCTCTAGAAAGGCATTTAGCCTATGAGTTCAGAACAGGAATAGTCTTAGGCATCTGATTCAACCTACGACATTGCCAGTCTGAACCAACTCATCCTGATTCCACTGCAAATGAGCTAGGCAACAGTGAAGAGTGGTTCTAGTCTGGGTTTGGATAAATTGTGAAATATTTCTAGAATTTTTCTATAGACTCTGAACCATTTCCCTAGAAGTGTGCACATTCAAAATGTCATTTTGCTTCGGAATAACATTTTGAATAAGGCAAGCCTAATTTTTGTTTTTTAACAGAATTTTAAAATAATTAATTCACAATATTTGTACATAGGATAATGGGATATTTTGTTACATAAATAGGATGTATAATGACTGAGACAAATTATTTAGGGTATCCAGCACCTTGGGCATTTATCATTTCTATGTAGTGCAATAATTTCAATTTCTTTCTTCTGGCTATTTTGAAATATATGATACATTATTCTTAACTATAATCTCCCTACTCTGCTATCACACATTGTAACTTATTTCTTCTATCCAGCTGTATGTTTGCATACTTTAGCCAACCTCTCTTCATTCCCCTCCTCCTGGTAGCTATCATTCTATTACCTTCATGATATCAACTTTTTTTAGCACCCGCTTATGAGTGAGAACATGCCATATTTGTGTTTCTATGCCTGGCTTATTTTGCTTAACATTCAGGTCAATTCATGTTGCTGCAAATGACAGGATTTTGCTCTTTTTATGGCTGCATAGTATTCCATTGTATGTGTATGTGTGTGTATATATATATATATATATGTATTTTCTCTATCGGTTTGTTTGTTGGTGGATACTTTGGTTGATTCCATATCTTAGCTATTGTGAATAGTGCTGCAATAAACATAGGGGTTCAGGTATCCCTTTGATATACAGATTTCCTTTCCTTTAGATAGACACCCAGTAGGGGGATTGCTGGATTGTATAATAGTTCTACTTTTAGTTTTCTGGGAAATCTCTATGCTGTTTTCCATAATGGCCATATTAATTTATATTCCCACCAACTAAGAATTCCCTTTTCTCCACTTCCTCACCAGCATCTATTTTTTTTTTTTTTTTTGGTCTTTTAATAGTAGCCATTCTAAGGTAAGATACCTCACTGTGGTTTTGATTTATAGTTCCCTGATGATTAGTAATGTTGAGTACTTTTTATATACCTGTTGGTCATTTTATATCTTCTTTTGAGAAATGTCTTCATGTCCTTTGTCCACTTTTTGATGGGATTATTTGGGTTTGGTTTGGTTTTGTTTTTGCTGTTAACTTGAGTTCTTGGCATATTCTGGATATTAGTCTGTTGTCAGATATATATTTTGCAAATATTTTCTCCCATTTAACATGTTGTCTTTTCACTCTGTTGATTATTTTCTTTGCTATGTAGAGATTTTTGGTTTTAATATAGTCCCATTTGCCTGTTTTTGTTTTTGTTGCAATGCTTTGACGTCTTAAGGGAAGCCTATTTCGATCTGGTACTTCTGAAATCTCATTGGCTGAAGTGAAGCACAGGTGTAAATCCTGAGTGTTTGTTAATCTCGGTCCTGTGTGTCTTCTGTAATCCAGAGACAAATTCATGTGTCAGGCTCACACTTGAGCTGATCCTCTGTAACTTTGCTGATTGTTGTTAAGGCAGAACAGAACCGGACTGGCTTTCACTTTACACAACAATCACAACTGTGTGTGATGATTATAGACTTATTCTCTAACATCTCTTAAGCACTTAGGTAATGAGAAATGTCATAAGGAAAATATCTGTTAACCAAGGAAGATCAAGGGAACAAAACAAAAAACCTAAATGAAGTGTGAAGGTGGTAGAAGTAAAGACATAGATGGTTTCACTTGGGCCAGAGATAGATTGAATGTGAGACATTTGAAAGTTTAATGTACTTTCAGTACATACTTTCCAGTTTACTTTGATGGAACGTACTTTCCAGTTTACTTTGATGGAACGCACTGTGTTGAATGTTATTGTGCTAACCAAATAAGCCCCCAAATTAAATGACTTAAAAAATAAACTCATTCTTCATCAAGTAGTGTTCTAGGATGGTGTTTAGGAGGATGTGGCAGCTCTCCTTGCTCTCAGTCACGGACCAGGATTCTCCCACCTTCTGTTTCTACCATCCTTCACGCATCAGCATCTTTAGCATCCAGCTGGCAGAAAAAGAACATCAAGATAAGCATGTGGGAGGAGCTATGAGCCAGTCCTGAAAGTGGCATGCAATATTTCTGCTCACATCTAGTCACTTGGCCAAATCTAATTGCAAGGGAACGAGAACTTCTTTTATGCCCAGGAACAGGCAGAGAATGGAATATGGTAGACAACAAGCAGAATTTCCTATACTCACAGTCCTGATTATTGAATTCTATGCTTTCCCAAGGTCATTTTGTCTTCAGCCAGATTCCATTTCAAGGAAACATGAAAATGTTTCTTCACTCTATAAAATCATTGTTGAAGTAGATCCTGCTACCTCTGTGGTAGCCCATCCAACATCTTAAAACTTTTAAAAGATAATTTTTAACCATACATAATTCACCCAATATAAGAAATCATGAGAGAAAGCTAATCTCAGTGTACTTATTATACAATGAGACACATAATGAGACATATCTTTTTTTATTCTCCACTATATATTTTAAAAGAATTGAAGAGGCGAGTGATTGTTTATGGCCATCATAAGATAATATTCTTATCATTGCTTTGCCCAGTAAGATTGAAAAAATTGTCTGTAATTCAGGCCACACAACCCTCTGAAGCCCTTCTCCATTCATTCAAGCCCCATTAAGGCAGAAAACCCATCTGTTTGGATTGTTGAGGTTGGAAACTGAATAATATCACTTCTCCAAAATAGATTTAATAGTAGGGCTGGTGAATGGTTTCCTGACCTGTTTGATGGAGAGTGCAAACCCAGAGGAAAAACATGGTATATGAGTTTTCGTATCCATTAGGCTAAAAGAATCAGAATTTGGTTGTATTTTAAAGGCAATTATAGTAGAACTATTACTTTTTTGTTTTCTGTTATAATCTTACCTAGACTTATTTAACATACTTAACACATAATATTTAAGGCTAAGTATTTCTACAAAGGATTTATCATTCAATCATTCTTAGTCAATAAAATCTTTTGGAGATTAATTTTTAGTAAGCCTAAATACCCAAATAGCCAGGAATGTGATTGAGGATCACATTTTTAAAACCCACCCCTCAAAAAGAAAATTGTAATATCTTGGGAGACAGGTATGGTTTGAAGATCACCCCTTTTCAAAGTGGGTTCAATATCTGACCTAGTGGAATCACTCCCCATTCCCCAGGACTAGGTGACACTCAGTGATCTGGGAAAAATAATCACGTGCAAATAACAAGAGAAATTTTGAGAATTATGAGTAAGCTTTGAAAATTTGGGTATTGAAAATAGAGAGGGAGGGAGAGAGGGAGGTGATAGGGAGGGAGGGAAAGAATAAAAAGGAATGGAAAAAAAACTAATAACAATTTATCTCTTAAGAAAATAGAAGGTGCAGCTGGGTACGGTGGCTCACGCCTATAATCCCAGCACTTTGGGAGGCTGAGGCAGGCGGATCACCTGAGGTCGGGAGTTCGAGACCAGCCTGACCAACATGGAGAAACCCCAAATACAAAATTAGCCAGGCATGGTGGCGCCTGCCTGTAATCCCAGCTACTCGGGAGGCTGAGGCAGGAGAATCACTTGAACCCGGGAGGCGGAGGTTGCAGTGAGCTGAGATCGCGCCATTGCACTCCAGCCTGCGCAACAAGAGCAAAACTCCATCTCAAAAAACACATAATTAATTAAGTAATAATATAAGGTGCTAAATTTTTATTTTCACCCATCCAATTTCTTTTCTTATTCTTTCCTGATATGTAATTACCTCAGATGCAGATCTGTGTGAAACTAATGAAGATCAAGCTAAGAGCTTCTCACTGGCCTGGTTCCCTTTCAAGTTGTAAGAAGTGGTACTAGCAGCTGCACATAGTTTTAGGTTTTGTAAAATTCAAAAAAATAAGATTTTTTTGTATTATTTTTCTGAAAGCAGACTCTTATAATTGTATAATCTTCATGTACCACAAAACCTTGATCCCACCCCTGATTGCATGGCTGACTGGTGTTCAAACAGAAGGATATTCAAAATAACCCCCGTTAAAATGCCTTCTTAGAGATGTTCCAGATTATTTCTTCAAATGTGCTAATCAATCTGATTAATCTATTTCTTTAAATAAGTGGCCAATTCCTAGCTAAATTAAAAAATAGTTATGAAGTTTATTTAAAGTAGAACTACACAGATAACCATGGTAAATGATAACCAGGATAGAAAAAGTACTGCTGCATCTAAAGATATCCACGTATTCACAATACAAACATTTATTGAGCAACTCGTATGTGTGAGGCACTGTTGTACCTGCTGGGGGACACATTAACGAACAAAGTAGATTTTTAAAAAAAATCTCTGCACTTGTGGAGCTTATATTCTAATGGGGTGAGTAAGATGATAAAATAAGTAAAAAACAAAGTTCATCAGAAGCTGTTAAATGCGATGGAGAAAAATTAAGAGTAAGGAAGGTTTTTTGTTTGTTTGTTTAAAAAAAAAAAAGGTTAGGAGGTTAGGGGTGCCAGTTTTAAACAGGCCAGTATGGGAATATCTCATGAAGGTAACATTGAGCTGATATCTCTAGAGAGAATATGCCAGGCAAAGAGAACTGCAAATCCAAAGGCCCTGGGGAGGGAGTATGCACAGTGCTTCAAGGACAGCTAGGGACCAAGAGGCTGAGCAGAGTGAACAAGAGGGAGAGATGTAGGTAAAGATGAGATTAGAGAGGCACCAGGGACCAGGTCACTGAGGGCCTTAAACCATTGAGAGAACGTAGTATTTTCTCTGAATAAAATAGGACACCATTATGGGATAATGAGCAGGAACTTGGCGAGAATGGGCTTACATTTTAGGAGGATCGCTCTGTCTGCAATACAAAGAATAAATGTGGGTGGGTGGCTGGAGAAGTAGCAGGGCACATCATTAAAATATCAATGTTTCAAAGTGGGCTTATTAAAGCAATTTTACTTGCTCTATGTCATAGAAACAATAAATAAAGACAGAAACACCCCGCAACACTACCTTGGGTATTTTTCTTTGCTTGCTTGTTTTTTTTTTTCTGTTGTTAATATTTTAACTTTTATTTTAGGTTTAGGGGTACATGTGCAGGTTTGTTATATAGGTAAACTTGTGACCCCGGGGGTTTGGTATACATATTATTTTGTCACCCAGGTGCTAAGCATAGTACCTGACAGTTAGTATTTTTTTTCTGATCCTCTTCCCTCCTCCCACCCTCCATCCTCAAGTTGGCCCCAGTGTCTATTGTTCCTCTCTTTCTGTCTGTGTGTTCTCATTATTTGGTTACCACTTATAAGTGAAAACATGCAGTATTTGGTTTTCTTTTCCTGCATTAGTTTGCTAAAAATAATAGCCTGCAGCTCCATCCATGTTCCTACAAAGAACATGATCTCATTCCTTTTTATGGCTGCATAGTTTTCCATGGTATATATGTACCAGATTTTTCTTTATCCAGTCTATCATTCATGGACATTTAGTTTGATTCCATGTCTTTGTGATTGTGAATAGGGCTGTAATTAACACATGCATGTATGTATCTTTATGGTAGAATGATTTATATTCCTTTTGGTATATACCCTGTAGTTTGATTGCTGAGTTGAATGGTAGTTCTGTTTTTAGTTCTTTGAGGAATCACCACACTGCTTTCCACAATGGTTGAACTATTAATAATTTACATTCTAACCAGTAGTATATAAGCATTTCCTTTTCTCTGCAACCTTGCCAGCATCTGTTATTTTTTGACTTTTTAGTAATAGCCATTCTGACTGGTATGAAATGGTATCTCACTGTGGTTTTGATTTGTATTTCTTTAATGATTAGTGATATTGAGCATTTTTTCATACACTTATTGGCCATAAGTATGCCTTCTTTTGAAAAATGTTCATGTCCTTTGCCCACTTTTTAATGGGGCGGTTTGGTTTTTGCTTGAATGTTCGTTTAATTTCGTTGTAGATTCTGGGTATTAGACTTTTGTCAGGTAATACAATTTGCAAACATTTTCTCCCATTCTGTAGGTTATCTGTTTACTCTCTGTTAATAGTTGTGTTTTTTTTCCTGTGCAGAAGCTCTTTAGTTTAATTAAGTTCCATTTGTCAATTTTTGCTTTTGTTGCAATTGCTTTTGGCATTTTTATCATGAAATCTTTGCCAGTTCCTATGTTCAAAGTGGTATTTATTTGGTTATCTTCCAGGGTTTTTATACCTTTAGCTTTTACATTTAGGTCTTTAATCCATCTTGAGCCCCACTTTGTTAACAAGACGCTATTCCTCTTTGGACTTTAGCTTGATGAAGCCACATTTTGAGAAAGAGTGCATTTTGGAAATATAGCATCTTAGAAGTGATCTTAGAAAGTGAAAGATTGGTAGTAACCTGCTGTGAGCAGTACAAGGAAAATAAAACTGAGTTATTCCTGTGGGACTACAGCTGACTCTCAGGTCCAGCCTGGCCTGGAGAGCATGTGCTTTTCTGCTCTTCCCTCCATACTCTTAGTTAGTGGTCAGCACATGATAATAGGACGTAAGGGAAGAAATAAATCCCTACTTGTTTTATTCTCAATCACAGTGACACCTGCATGAAATTGCCCGACAAATTAAGGCCTCCCAATGACTACCAAAAAAAAAGACACTTTCCGCTTCCCATTGTCAGCACGTATTCTGATTGAATGTGTATGTTTACTACTTGAAGTTCTCATTATTTCTAGGTAATTACTGCAAATATGAACCTCAGACTGCTACTGCAGGCTTTGCCTCAAGAGTCCAAATACCATGGCCTCATGTTAGGGCCATTTGAGATCCTTTTTGAAAAAGTTGCTTTATTGTGCTAAAAACAAAGACACATAATATGAGATCTACCCTCTTACATTTTAAGTGTATAGTACATTATTATTAGCTGTTAGCACAATGTTGTACAGCATATCTCTAGAATTTATTCATCTTGCATGATTAAATGATACACATTGAACAACAACTCTCCATTTCTCCCTCCACCCAGGCCCAGCAACCACCATGCTACTTCCTGCTTCTATGAGTTCAACTACTTTAAATCCCTCATATAAGAGGGATCATGCAATATTTATCTTTCTGTGACTGACTTATTTCACTTGGCATAATGTCCTCAAAATTCATCCATGTTGTAGCATATGACAGGATATCCTTCTTTTAAGGCTAAATAATATTCCATTGTATGTAGATACCACATTTTTTAATCCATTCATTCATTGATGGATATTTAGATTGTTTCCACATCTTGGTATTGTGAATATACATAAATGAATATGGGAATATAAATATCTCTTTGACATGCTGATCTCAATTTTTTGGATAAATACCCAGAAGTTGAATTGGTAGATCATATGGTAGTTCTGTTTTTAATTTTTTGAGGAACCTCCATACTGTTTTTTATAGTAGTGGCATCACTTTACAGTCCTACCATCAGTACATAAGGATTCCAATTTCTGTATGTCCTTGCCAACAGGTTTTTTTTTTCAATAATGGCCATCCTAACAGGAGTGAAGCAATATCTCATTGTGGTTTTCCTTTGCATTTCCTTAATGATTAGTGAGGTTGAGCATCTTTTCATATCCCTGTTTGCCATTTTTTGTCTTCTTTGGAGAAACGTCCATTTCTTTCATTGGGTTTTTTTAATTTTGAGGGGTTTCAATTGGGTTTTGGGGGGGTTTTGCTATTGAGTTGTAGGAGCTCCTATGTATTGTAGATATTAATACCATATCAGATATATGGTTTGCAAATGTTTTCTCCTAATCTGTAGGTTGTATTTTCACTGTGTTTTCTCCCTTGCTGTGCAGAAACATTTTATTTTGATGTAGTCCCACTTGCCTATTTTTGCTTTTTTTGCTTATGCTTTGATGCTGCCATGGATTAGGAAACAATATTGTTAAAATGTCCACAATGTCCAATGTAATCTCCATCAAAATCCCAATGGTATTTTTTATAGAAATAGAAAAGCAGTCTTCAAATTCATAAGAAACCACAAAAGGCTGAATAGTCAAAACAATCTTGAAAAAGAACAAAATATCTGGAGATCTCACACTTCCTGATTTCAAAACATATTACTAAGTGACAGTAATCAAAACAATGTGGTACTGGCATAAAGACAGACATAAAACCAATAGAACAGAATAGAGCCAAGAAATAAACTCACACATACACAGTCAACTGATCTTTGACAAGGATGTCCAGAATATACAATGAAGAAAAGTCTTGAATGGTATTGGAAAATGATATTGGGAAAACTAGATATTCACATGCAAAAGAATGAAACTAAACCTTTATCTTAAATCATACACAAAAAATCCACTCTAAAGACTTAATTATAACACCTGAAGCTGTAAACCTAGAAGAAAATTTAGGGGGAAAATTTCATGGCATTGGTCTTGGCAATAATTTGAGATGCTTTCTTAGGGAGAGTTTCAGTTAAGAAAATTTTTCTTAATAGTCATTAAAAAGTAATGTATAAACTTCAAGTAAAACAATTTTTGGTTGGGGCTTTCTGGTTGCCTTAGTCAACTCAGGCCGCATAACAAAGTACCCTAGACTGGTGGCCTAAACAGAAATGTTCTCACAATTCTGGATGCTGAGAAGTCCAAGACCAAGATTGGCTGATTTGGTTCCTGTTGAGGGCTCTCTTCCTACATACAGATGGCTGCTTTCTCACTCTGTCCTCACATGGTGAAGAGAGAATGCTCTTGTGTCTCTCTCTGTTCTTATAAGAACACCAGCACTATTGGATTAGGGCCTCATCCATATGGCCTCATTTAACATATGAATTCTAGGGGAAACAAGATAGATTTAACCTCAACCTCAACCTCATGTAACCATTGGGGATTAAGGCTTCAACATATGAATTATAGGGGAAACAAGATTCAGTCCATAACACTGGCCTAATAAATACTTTTCAGAAAAATTGGCCTTTTATCATATCATTGTGTCAAAAGTGTGCTAAGCAAGTCCAGCTTATCCTCTTTCATTTATAGTCCAGACATCAAACTCATGCTATCATTTCCATCTTGAATCTCTTTATTGCCCTGTGTTACTTGGGAGTGTCACTGACAAGCCAGAAACATATGTTGTATATTTCCAGATATCACCTAATGTTTTACTCATAAGTAAGCATATACCCTTCATCTTTGTACCAGTGTGTGTGTGTGTGTGTGTGTGTGTGTGTGTATGTGTGTGTGTATGACAGGATCTCACTATGTTACCCAGACTGGAGCGCAGTGGCATGATTTAGACTCACTGAAGCCTCAGCCTCCTGGGCTCAAGCGATTCTCCTGCCTCAGCACCACAGGCTTGTGCCATCATCGTGCCTGGCTTTTTTTTTTTTTTTTTTTTTTTGTAGAAACAGGGTTTCATCATGTTGCCCAGGCTGGTCTTGAACTCCTGAGCTCAAGCAATCCACTCCCCTTAGCCTCCCAAAGTTCTGGGATTACAAGTGTGAGCCACCATGCCCAGCCCCGGGCTTTTGTTTATAAAAATCATCTGTGAAAACAAAGGGTAAAACGTGTCTGTTAAATATCTTAACTCTGTGCAAATATATATATTATACAAGCTAACATGTGTAGTATAATTTAGCTGTGTAATCTTGTAAAGTAGCTAAATATCATGCCTTCTCCGGGTATCCTACTTAAATTTAATATGCAGTTTTATGATTGATTGGGAAAGATTGCCATCTGTGCATATCACTGTAAAATGCTAGTTTCTACAGTCTCATCTCCATAGATAATCAGAGAAAAGTAAATATTAAAATGGTGAATTTTGCAAATCATTATTTTGTTTACTTCAGAGAAGCTATTTGACCTGCAGAGAAATTTGCAATAGAGAAGTATCAGTGGCATTGATTAGAAACGAGCTTCATAACCTTGTGATATTGATAACAATGGGTAAAATATTTAATATTATAAAGAGGGAAAAATGTATGTAATCATCCAGTTACAGTTACTCTCCCCTTAAGCTCAAGGGTAAGCCTCCCCTCCGCTTGAGGGCAAAGCATCAAAATGAGTTCCAATGTGTTGGCTAACAGCATGAGCTACAATACACAGGGGAGAGTGGAGTACAGGAATATAAACAGCAGTATAATTGTGACCTGAGGTCCCCAAGCTACACCCTGTGTCTGGAGACCTGAGGTCCGAAGGACTGTTTCTGCTCATTATATTCAGCTGGAACCCCACCTAGGTTGTTGGGACCTCCAAGCCTTCCACACTTCCTGGTAGGAAATTATTCTTTCTCCTCAGTGAGGAATATCTAGAAAAAGATCAGCAGTCTCCACCCTCCCCGGATGTTATCACACTGGAATTATGGAGTTGGGTGGAGACATAAAAGCAGCTGAAACTTTTAGAGCAATCTGGCTCCAGCATCTGTCACCTCATTGATTGCAAGGGCTGATTCAGGTGATTTGGCCCTCAGTTCTCTTCCTCTTTCATCTCTCCCTTTAGGTTCTTCCCAAAGCCATGTGTTCAAATAAAGAGAATGACCTAGATGAAGATCCCCCTGGGAGAAAAAGAGTAATAAAAATGAAAAACAATAGCTGCTAAATAATGGGAGTGTACTAGCTGCCAGGCAATGTGGTGAATGCTTTCCAAACATTTTCTCTTCTAATCCTTATAATGGCCCTAGAGCTAGGTACTGTAATTATCTTTATCAGCAGTGAAAGCCTAGAAAGTACAGTAACTTGCCCTAGAGCACCCAAATAGGAAGTGGCTGAACCAAGATTTCAAATTTAACCCGTGTTTTCTAACTCTTAAATAAACATCTTAACAGGAACATTTTTGGTAGGTCAATATTTTCTATGTGCCATTGTTCTTACTATGTAGTGAAAAAGGCAGCTCTCAGATGGTCCTGGCTTCAGTGATGGCTCCCAGGATTCCCAGCGACATTCAGCAAGATCTTCCCTGTGAGTGGCCTTCATAGATGCTTCGGTAATGCAGGCTGCTATTGATAGAGGTTCCTTAGCAGCTGCTCCACTGAGGCCCTCATTGCCCCACCCACTTTGGGCTTCATACTGGGGGTCAGTGCTAAGTATAAGGTCCTGATGGCTAGGATAGATGAGGAAAGCTATTTACTCAGCACAGTAGCAGGACTCTGGCTCAGGAGAGGGCCCATATCATGGTCAAAAATAAATTGAAAAGTTTAAACTAGGGAAGCAGTGTCTAGCAAAAGGCCAAAAAGATGAGAAATGACCTTCAGCAGACAAACAATTACAAGGTCAGTAGACACAAAGTATGCCAGCAGTTGAGAGCGTGGATGAAAGGTAGATTGGAACTGTATTACCATCCAGTAATTCCACTGAAATGGAACAGTGTGGAGAACTGGGAGTAATTAGTTCATTCCTCAGTTTGTCCGACTTCTCTTTGTTTCTTGTAGGGGGCTGGTTCCATAGAAAAGGATGGGTCTGTGGAGTAAATGGTCGTGAGTAGTGCTAGCCACACACATTCTTTAACACTTCTGAAAGCAGCAGGCCAGCTGGTCATTACTGTTACTGCCCCCTCATGGGAGACCAAATATAGCTATATCATTCCTCCTCCAAAACTGCCTTCTGGCAAAAGTTATCTCTTTTAAGAATTGTGTGCCTTCTTAAATTGCATTAAGGGAAGCAAACATGTGGAACAAGAAAGTGCCTCACTTAGTTCCATTTGCTAAGCCCTTTTGCAGACCGACTGACCCTTCCTTAATTCCAAATGAAATCTCAAATGCTATAAAGAAACCCACCGAATGGGTTACAGCAAAGACTTTTTTACACCCTACTGTTATGTTCAGAATTGGAAAAATCTGGGGATTTGGCAAATTCCAAAATGTTGGGTCATATGAAAACTTTTTTTTTCGAGACAGAGTCTCACTCTGTCGCCCAAGCTGGAGTGCAGTGACGTAATCACGGCTCACTTCAGCCTCGACCTCCTTAGTTCAGGTGATCCTCCTGCCTCCACCTCTGGGGTAGCTGGGACTACAGATAAGCGGTAATTTTAAAATTTTTTGTAAAGATGGTGTTTCACCATGTTGCCCAGGCTGGCCCTGAACTCCTGGGCTCAAGCAGTTCACCAGCCTTGGCTTCCTAAAGTGCTGGGATTATAGGCATGAGCCACCACACCCAGCCCCATATGAAAATTTAGTCTCAGAATTAGCCTTTGCATGCGTCACCTGTAAGTTAATCAGAATGTTACTTTCAAAAGTTCCATGCAGGTGAGGAAGCTAAAAGGTATTCTTGTATTTTTTTTAATGAAACTTCATAATAGAGGTGTAAACAGAGTCCATTCTCCCCAGCCTTAGAATCAGACAGCTTGAGTTTAAAACCCACTTATGAGCTTGAGCATACTACTTAACATAGAGTCACTTGTCTATGCCTCAGAGTCCCCATGGTCGAATGGAAAATACAGTGCCTACTTCAAAGGGTTATTGTGAGGATTAAATGAGATAATATATGCAAAGCACAGTGCCTGGAACATGGAAAGTGCTCCAGAAGTTTTATTGTTATTAACATTATTATTATTGCCACCATCATCATTAAACTTGGTTATTTTTACTCTCCCCAATCCTTTAGTTACTTTTTCAAACTTCTGCTAGTTTTTTGCTTGGGCTCCATCTAATTGGCTGTGAGTCAAAAGAGAATTCACCACATCCAAGTGTTTTCTAAAGAATGTCTTTGGAAAATTCACAACTGATCATTTTGATACCAGCATCTAAGGTTAGGGCTACCTTATCCTTCATCACCTTCTTGTTTTATTCATAACACCACGATGTGGACTATTGATAAAATTATGTTTCAAAGATAACTAGCTTATTTGAAGCCATCTATAATTTCAGCCCAAACTGACTAATTAGGCTAACTTTCAGAAAGTTAAGTAAGTGTCTAATTCTCAGTTTACTTACTACCTACTGAGTAAAAATGTACTGCCTTTTAAAATCCACAACTAACCTCCCTACTCAAGGCAAACCCCCTAGTTCTAATATTTGAAGTATTTAATGAACAAGCCTTTTTGGGGGTCCTCTTGTAGTTAAAACATTTATTTTTCTCCTTTTTTTAACTCTGTTTTTTGTCTTTTTTTTTTTTGAGACAGAGTCATGCTCTGTCGCCTAGATTGGAGTGCAGTGACACGATCAGTCACTGTAACCTTGAACTCCTGGTCTCAAGCGATCCTCCCACGTGTGCCTCTAAAGTGTCGGGATTACAGGCATGAGCTACTGTGCTCAGCCTCTACTCTGTTTTCTACCTTTTATTTGTTGCAAAAGCAACATGTTTATTTTAACAAATACTGGTCTTCCTCATCTTACTCCCCTGAGATTTCAATGTTAAAAGTTGATTTGTGTGTTTCCACGTAAGTCTTTATAACAAGCTTCTGCTGACACTCCTTGGCCCAGCTTTCCATAAACACATCCATCCCTACCTGTTAAGTTGAACTGTACAAAATTGCCATTTTTATAGGTCCCCACTATTCTTTAATACCAAGCCTCAAATTTAGCCAGACACTAAATGTCCTGTTTTATATACATGCCTTATTCATTCCTTCTTGGTTTTGTTTTTGTGGCTTCACTTTTGCTGGATGGCCTCCACCCCCAACCCCAGCTCTACTCTGGCTGGACGTTTTTTAACTCTCCTTCAAAGGTGTACATCCTGCAACTTCTTAAATTCCCTTTACATTCATTGTCTACATCACATAGTCTGATTGCCTATATAATACAATTTCGTGTTTTAGTATTTATATACTATTTAATACAGATGCCACCTGTTTTGCTGCTTTTATTTTCTCTGGTTGCTTGATGTTCTATTACCTTGACTAGACTTTAGTGCTTTCTAGAAAAGGACAATGTGTAGTATATCTGTACTTATTCAAGTGCTGATCTAAGGACATAGGATGTAATGTAAAAGTTTATTCAATGAATATTTCAAAATACAAAGTCTCTTTTTGTATAAAGTCATTCACTAATACTGACATTGGCTGATACTTCAGACTAGAGATTCTCGGTAATATTACTTTTTCTTGATAATTAATTTTGATTATAAGAGCATTTAATATCATGGAAATAAATTATGCAGACGAACTCAGACCCTAGGTTCACTTCCCAAAAGAAACCGTATTCTGAGAATACTTGTGGTGCCAAAATTTAGAGTGAAACCCCAGACTATTAATGATGCTCAAGTTACTTTACTCCAATACAATAAGTACTCAGTGATTTGTTACAGAAATTCAATTAACTCTTCTCAAGTATTTTTTTCTTTAAGAAAAAGTCCAATAAAATATCAGTCACTATTTTTAGATCTTCATTCTCAATGTTTGTAAAGCTAATACTGATATTAGATTAATGTAATTTTATCAATATTGATAATTACTTAGTATACATTGTGAACTTTGTTTTTTGGATGTCATTTTAAGGGTTATTTTCATGAGTTCCTAAGAAATAATTTAGGCCTTTAAGGTTATTTAACCCTTCAGTAGAAAATAGTTTCCTTGTTTAAGAAAATGATCTCCATCTAGTGGACAAATTTTTATATTACAATATACAAAGAAAAATATTAAAGCCCCTAGAATATCTCATATCAAGCACTTCCTGACCTATTAATAAATGTTTTGGTTTTAGTGCTAATATTATGGCTTAAAAGTTGTAAGATTTAAAAATATCATAACTATCTAAATGACTTAAGGTATTTAGCAATATTTGTTTCAAAACTTATAGTGGAGTGTTAAGACTTGCTTGATTTAATTGGAAAAATTATAATTAAAGAAAAAATTACTGATTTATACAAATTTGGTGTTTACTCAGTTGAACTGAAAAAAACCAAACCAAAACTCACACTTCTGTATCTCTTACATTTCTGTTCATGCACAGGAAGGAGAGGGTATTTTCTTTTTTAAAGTGTAGCAATAAGAATATCTTGATATTAAAGGGAAATAAACATAAACATTTCTACAGGCATTCACATTACTAGGTCCTCCTCATGCTGAAAAGCTGCCATGACTATCTTCTTAGAAGAGAAATCTACTTTGCCAAACCCCCACTATTTAGAAGTTTTTAATGTCTTCCAATTGTATACTAAATACCTTCAAAAACCTTCTTAAATACTACTCTTCATGAAAACTTCTCAGATATCCCAGCCTGAGTTAGTCATTCATCCTTTATTTTTGTATCTTAATGCACTCATATTAAGTGCTTAATAAATGCCTATTTAAGCATATCCAAGGAGAGTTTGCCAAAGATCCCTAATGTATGTCTATTGAATGATTAGAGACCATCCTCCCCTTTCAGCCTTCCTGGGAATTGACAAGGTTTCACATACATATGTGCCTATCCTATTCTGGTGAAACAGATGTCCCTTGTTTGGGTGCCACATATATTTGTGGTTTATACAATCATGCAGTAGAGCTGGAAGGACTTTAGGAACAATCGATGATTCAATGCAGTTAGCTCAGTGACTGGTCAATTAACTTTTCTAGGACCTGGTATCCTCGTCTGTAAAGTGAGTCTGTTCGACTTGACAATCTCTCATTGTCCTTCCTGAACCAAATAAATATATCTATAAAGAGACACAATTCTAAGAAAATTTTAAGTTGGAAAAACATATTTACAGCTGCTCAAGATAATGAGTTTTTCCTCTTCTATTTGATGGATTATTTCGGAGCCACTGTTATTTGATCACAGATTCAAAAGTGATCCATGAAACATCTTCCAATCTTAGACTCATAACTCTATTTATTAATGACTCCAATAAAGAAAATAAAGGAATGTTTTAAAATGAGCTAGTTAATAGTTTGAATAAAGATTCTAATGGGGAAAATATTAATGACAGCAAAACTTGAATTCACATGTTTATTTATTCTTTCAACAAGTTTTTCTTTAAAACCACACACCTGCTGGGCTATCATAAGCTATCACCCTCCTCTCTAAGAACACATGAAAGTTGACTTTATTTTAATACTGGTTGATGTTTCACTAGAAAGGTTCTTTGTGGAAAGTTTATCTAGATTATAAGGACTATGACGTTAAGAACTGTGTGTGTATATTTTTTCCCAGCTCTAAAATATGTATTGCTGAGCACAGTGCCTTTTATTCATTTAATCATTTACTCAAGACACTTGGGCACAGTTTTCAATGTGCCAAGAACACGCTGAGTCTCCATTTGTAGAGAGCTCACAATCTAGGAATGGAGACTGGGTGAAAAACATTTTCAATTCATTGTAAATTCTGTCATTAGGGAGTGGGAAAGTGTCTTGGGAGCATAGAGAAAGGGCCTTTCATAAAGGTCTGATGTACCAGGGTAGCCTTTCAGGTGCAGGCTAAGTCTCAAGGATGAGTGACAGTTAGGCAGGGGAAAGGGGATTTGATTATTTAGGGGAGCAGGAGGTGAGGTGGTGATGGCCTGTGACAAGGAGATAGTGCCTCAATATGAGTTGAGCAAGAAGTACCCAATAGATGAGGGCTGCAAGTTGAGGCTGGGAGGGCAATTAATTGCAATTGAGAGCAGATGGTTAGACTGGCAGACTAGCAAAGAAATTTTGACTTCATACTGAGAGCAATGGTAAGTTACTGAAGGGTTTTAAACTGAAGAATGACACTGGAAAATGGATTCAAGACACTAATATAAAGGTTGTTATAATAATATAGGTGAAATTTGATGGAGACCTGAATTTAAAATATTGGTAGTAGGGATGGAAGGAAGTGGGTACAATAGAAATTAATGCTTGGATGAATGTTATAGGGTAGGAGTGTGGAGGGAGAAGCCCAGGTTTGGGAGAACAGCATTAGGCACAAAATGGGTATTTGTTGAATCAAATTCAAATATTTGATGAATTACTGTGTATTTGTTATTTTCCGAAAGGAATTTTGTACTTAGAAGATTATGTTTTGCAGAGTGTTTCCCTTTTAACTGAAGTAGAGTTTGGAAAAACCTGTATCTTGTATCTGGTCAGTTAACAACAGTATCCAGGAGAACAAGAATGTGAAGTCAATGTGTTTTTCTTTTATGTATTTCAATATTATCATATTTTTATGGCAGAAATTAGCTGTAATTTTGATTCCTGCTAATTCCACTGTCAATTCCTCAGCTGACGCTGAATGCTTTGTGAAAATATGAACATGTGAATGTTCACAGCAACATAATTCCTTCTCCTCCCTTTACAGTTTTGATGTGGACAATGGCACATCTGCGGGACGGAGTCCCTTGGATCCCATGACCAGCCCAGGATCCGGGCTAATTCTCCAAGCAAATTTTGTCCACAGTCAACGACGGGAGTCCTTCCTGTATCGATCCGACAGCGATTATGACCTCTCTCCAAAGTCTATGTCCCGGAACTCCTCCATTGCCAGTGATATGTAAGTACAAGGGCAGGCAAAGAGAGAGAAAACCGAGTAAATTTATATCTAGAGCTGATGACATAATAAAACTAATGACTTTTGTTCAACTGTATCATTCTTCTCCAATGTAGAAAGAATATGAATAAAATTATACAAGCTAGAAATGAATGGTAGATTTGACTTGAGTGCACTGTCACTCTTGATTAACACACACACACACACACACACACACACACACACACACACACACACACACGCATGTATTTATTTTCCCAGAAAATACTTTATAGGAAAACTGAGAATTAAATTTTTAATGGAAACTAACACTTAAATCATTAGCTTATATTTATGTAGAGCCTGAGTTTTAGCTACCTAACTACGTGGATATTTTCTAATATTTTGAAAAGCTTTCAACTCCATTTGAAAAGTCCTGTGATAATAGACTGTATAGCATTTTGAATATAGTTCAATTGATGTATGTACAGATGTTAGCACTGGTTTGCCAGATCATTTAAGAAATCTTTGTGGGACTTTGCCAAAATTAAACCAACTTTTAAGGATCATGAGAGGCAAGCACAGAAAACATTAGACAGACTTGAATATCATTTAAGACATAGTACAGCTTGAAAAACAATGAAAACTGACAAGCAGGTTTGCAGATCCTGTACCATCACTAGCTCATTTTCTCAGTGCATTTCATTCTTGTGGTAGTGTGCATGTTTTTCTACATAGGTCTTTATTCTCACTCAATACCTATACTATCATTTGTGGCACATCTGCCTCTGTATAGAATCGATCTTCATCTTTCTCTCTTGGTCTATACATTTGTCCAATAACATTCACCATCTTTTCATGACACCCATCTCAAAAACTCATAACAGGCTGCAATTTATCTTATAAGAATTAGTCTGTATGGGACCCCTGAGTGTCTAGTGTTACTCTTGCCATTCTAACAGAGCATCAGTTGTATTGCAATAGGTCTACATGGGGTTCTAGAAATGAAATTATATAAACTATGGTTGCTATTTTAGCAGTTGTATTATTGACGTCTACCCTTCTTCATCTCTAAACAACTTTCTATTCCTAGTGGCCCTATTTTTACATTATTTTTATCTCACTTCCTTAGATTTGAAATTCATGACACTTATTTATTCATTCACACATAATGAGAATGCTTCTTGAGCAAATATGGTGTATTTAAAGCTCTCAATCTGTGGAGCAGTGAGGTCTGGCATTTTAGACCGTTGTAATAAAATATGGTGAGCACAATCCTTGAGGCATTTATAATGTACTGCAGGAACATAGAGAGGAGATGGAGAGTTTTCCACCCAAGGGAAAGATACAGAAAATACGGGGCTAAGGGAACAACATTTACTAAATGTGAGGCATGGAAAATTATGGCTGAACTAGGGAATGACAATCTGCTTGATGTGAATAGCGAAACCTGGCAAGAGAGAAGAAAATTTCAAATACAGTCTATGGGACCTGAGAGCCACAGAGCTTTTTAGCTGAGTTTTGGCATGATCAGATTCTTGTTTTTATTGCATCTTGATTACTCTATTGTTGAATGATTGCTTAGCGAAGTGACTACAGGGAAGTATTTCATGTCGAAATTCACAGAAGTAAGGCAGGCTAAATATGATGAAGACCTAAGTCAAGGGAGTGATGGCAGTGGAGCAAAGAGCTGGTTTAGATGCAAGAGGCTTATAGAATGGTTTTGTGTGTGTGTGTGTGTGTGTGTGTGTGTGTGTGTGTGTGTGTGTGTGTGATGTATGTATGTATGTTGGGGGACAGCCAGTGGAGAAGGAGAATCAAAGAGAATGCTGACTTTTGTCCGTGAATGAGTACGTACATGGTGATGTACGTACATGGTGATGAGGAACAAAGGGCAGAGAGTAGAAAACATGACAGATAACAGGTGATGAATTGGTTTGTACATGATAAGGCTAGGGGAAACAAGACAACAGTTAAAGTACTGGGACAGCAAACAGAAATAACAGTCCAGAGGACCAGGAGAAATAGACAGTTACCTTCTATAATTACTGGGTTTTTGAATGACAGTTGAGTGGTGCGTTGTATTCAGGTAATAGCATTAGGAGCCCCTGGGTTAAGGAGTGAATTGAAAGTGGAAATGTGAGCAAATGCAAGCATCTCTTTAAAAGGCTGATGGGTGGAGTAGGAAGAAAGAACTAAGGCTGCCTGACAGAGAATTAGGTTCAAGCGGAATTTTTCTGAATTCAGGTTACTTGAGCTGAGGGAAGGCTCCAGGAGATAGAAAGAGACTAAAAATTCAAGGGGAAAGAGGGTTTAAAGATGGAGCTGTAGTTGCTGACAAAAACGTGATCATGAGCCAAAGTAAGGAGGCTATCCTTGGAAAAGTAGTAAATACCAGAACTGTATTCTTTAGGAAGGACAAAGAAGACCTGCCTTGGCAACATAGTGAGACCTTGTCCTTACTAAAAATCCAAAAAAATAGCTGGGCATGGTGGCACATGCCTTTAGTCCCAGCTACTCTGGAGAGGTAGGAGGATTGGTTGAGCCCGGGAGTTCAGGGTTGCAGTGAGCTACGATCATGCCACTGCAGTCCAGCTTGGGTGACAGAGGAAGACAAGACTGTGTCTGGAAAAAAAAAAAAAAAGAAGAAGAAGGAGGAGAAGGAGAAGAAGAATAAAAGAGAAGAAGGAGAAGGAGAAGAAGAGTAAAAAAAGGGAAATGTAAATTTAGAGATGGAGGAGTAAAATGTTAAGAGATATTAGCCGTGAGTTCTCTAAACATTTTACTCCTCCATCTCCAGATGAATGAATGCAAAAGTAGAAGGTACGGCCATCAATAGCCAGAGGAGAGAGGGCTGAGGCAGCTTGAGAAGAAAGAGAAAGGCTTAAAAAAGCCACTATGCAGATCAAAAAAGGGAACAGGGTAGAGGTGAGTAGAATACTGACCAGCCCTATAGATAACAATAAACAATGTTAAATAGGCGAATGACAGAATTGAAAGTCATCTAATGCAACTTCATCAAAGGTGAGTCAGGCTTGGTATTGACAAAAGAAAGAGGAAAACTCACAGTGAGTTAGTGGAGTCCATTTATGTAGTTATGTGTTCTACCTTTTTAAATTGTAGTAAACTGAGTTTGGGATAGATTATTTCTTTCATACATTCTACTCCAGTTAGTAAATATTAAATATATACATATATTTTATGAAAACCTTATAGCATTTCATATTTAAATATGAAATGCTTTTATTTCAAAATCAAACTTTCAAGGATACCTCATTTTGCTGTGTGCCTCAAGAGTTCTTTATCTGATCAGACTCAGGTAGGTATGATGAGTTTAATCAGACCATGAGTCAACACTATATTTTGCTGAAAAGTAATGTGTTGACATGTTTAGCTTTCCATTCTCCTTGGATATTTACATTGGAGCAGTAAGATATTCCTTTGATACCAACTCCTAGAAAGCATTCTTTCTACCAAGGAGATTAAGTTTCTGTGAAAGGAAAAGGAAATAGAATAAATAATAACTATTTCAACATTTAATCTGACACGACACATATCTTCCACCATAAAGGACTATGCCTTCTCTTAATTTGAATTCTCATATGGCCATGTGTAAACTTTAATTTTCTTACCTTACCTAGTTCACAATAATGCTATGAAGACTGTCTGATGTGTATAATTCAACTGCGCTTTATAGAGGATGATGTTATATATTTAATTACTTGATGATTTCTTATTAATAGTTCTAGTTAAGCTTTCCTATTGAGAAATTTTCTTAGAAATTTCAAACACAAACAGTACCTAATGAGGGTAGGTACCTAATGAAGGGTATTTAAAATGAAGGTTTGTGGTTATCTATTTAATTGAACTGTTTTGGAAAACATTTAAATACTCTTTAGGTTTAAATATAACTATTTACTATATTGGGAAAGTGAGAAGAAGGAAGATAATCCCTTCCTAGTAGATAGGATATCATCATCTTATCCTCTATAAATAGAAACCAATGAAATAGCTGAAGAACAAAACAGATAAAGATGGTAGTAATAATAATCATAACATACATGGTGTGTGTATATCATCAACTTTCCCAAGTATTTTCACACCAGCTATCTTATTTGATATACTCACGGTCCTTTTGATAGGGACATTGTTATGCCATTTTACAGATTAGAAAGCCAAAGTCCAATGAGCTTAGTCTTTTGAAAAAAAAGCAAGCATTTTGATTATTTCTAGGAGCACATAATTTGATAATGCCATTGTAAACAAAGTACTTTATACTACTACAGCAAAAACTGCTGAGAAACAGAAGTAATTGTTGACCAAATTCATTAAACCAATGAAATACATAGCAGTATCAAAATTTGATTAAGAATAAAATAAAAGTTCAAGGAGGTACAAAGTAAATATGCATCCAACTCTTAGAGAATGTGTACAAGTATATAGCACTAGGCTAAATTCAGAATCTAAAAAATTAGCTCATATAAGGCAGAAGAGAAGTTCCTGACCACTTCTGCTCAGAGACCATCACACAATTTGTTAAATGTAGATGATGCAGTAGCAACTTAATTCTTAAGAAAAGTAAGAAAAAGAAAAATGTTAAGTATTAGCATGAGTCTAGTAAATAAATACATGAAAATAAACTTGAATTACCATTAATAGTAAAAATTTTGTATAACAGTAGAAACAACTAGATAACAAAAGGTTGGTTGCCCAAGTGGTGTCATGAAGTAACATGAAGAAAATTACAGCGTAAATAGACAATATTTTTGTCATCTTAATATTTCAGCATCTGAATAACAATCACTTCTGTGTTTTCACATCATCCAGTAATCTAGTATCTGTATTTGGAAACACATAAAGATATGATACATTGCAAAGATTAAGAGGAGAATTAGCAATGACAAGATAAATAGAATTAAGTCACAAAACTATGAATTTATTGAGTATAAGTTGCCTGTCAAACTACTTAAGTTTTAAGAAATGCTCAATTCACCTGGATAACTAATCCTCTATTCCCCATCCTCTGTTAAATTAACACCAACACATAGAATGCAAAGATGATCCAACTGGCTCTTCACTCACATTCATATACATTGCTTCTACACACAGAATATGGGGTGGGGTGAATGCATTCAGAGGGCCAGTGACGAGGAAGTGAGTAGATTTGATATACCATAAAAAGCTGGGGCATACTTGGGAATCTAGCTAAGTTATCCCCAGGCACTATACAGATATCTCAGACCTCACTGAACAGGCCTTCGGGGTGCCCCATTGGGGCATTTTCTCAGCTAGTAGATAATACTCTCCCTACCTCCCATGTCAAACTACTGTCCTTTCTTTAGCAATTAACAAGTCCCTCACCACTTCTTGGGCCTCTAATGTGTGTTTTCAGTCACAGCCACTCCTCTCCACTACTTTTGCCTGCTAAGTATAAGAGTAGTATTGCTTCCAGTCCTGAGTTTGAAAAAGGAAGAAGAATTCCCTTTATGTCAATTTGTATCTTTTATTTCAGATTATTAATCTTCCCTAGTCTCACTAGGAAGAATATAAATAAAAAGACATGTTGCATTACAAAGGTTCTAATTCTCACTGGATCTACATGAAAAGTTTGTAGTCATCTCTTAGCTAGATTGCAAGATAATATTACACTAATGAACATTTCAAAAGCATATCAATTTGTTATCTTGAAAGCTTTCTTCCATTAACCACACAAAGAAAGCTACCATGGCCAAATCATCTCTTCCCCAGTTCTGGGTTTTTCCCAGCTGGGGAGGTATCCTCACCCCTCACCCTGTGGTGTAGGAGTGATGGGACTAGGGCCAGAGTTCTCAAAATGTGTCCTGAGGCAACAGAGGGAATGTACATGGGTGCAAGCGTTATTTTAAATTTTCAAGAAAAACACAAAAACATCTGTCAACCACCTGGAAAACTAATAGCTTGAAATAGTTCCCAGTTTCCAATTAAGACCATGATATTCCTTTCTGTGACACCATATCTTTGCAAAATTGGGTTTTCAGCAGTTGCTGGATGAAAATCAAGTGCTGAGCAGAAATCAATGTGCAACAAAAAATAAGGGAGGCAATGTCCAATCTCATTCCAAAATGAGAAATTGACATAGTGCTCAGTGGGTGCTAAATTATTAGAACAAAACCTTATTAAATTATTTGGACTTAACTATTTAATAATTGGAACTATTAGTTATTTATTTTGGCCAGTGTATTGCTGTTATTAAAAAATTGAGATATTAAGGGCACCATGTACTAAGAAAGTCTGAAAATATTTGGATTAGTTGTTTATTCATATCTGAAGAATTAGAGCTAAATCAGGCTAGGCGTGGTGGCTCACATCTGTAATCCTGGCACTTTGGGAGGCCGAGGCAGGCAGATGGCTTGAGCTGAGGAGTTTGAGACCAACTTGGGCAACATGGTGAAACCCTGTCTCTACAAAAAATACAAAAATTTGCTGGGCATGGTGGTGGGCGCCTGTAGTCTCAGCTACTTGGGAGGCTGAAGCAGGAGGATCACTTGAACCCAGGATGTTGAGGTTGTAGTGAGCCACGATTGAGCCACTGCACTCCAGCCTGGATGACAGAGTGAGACCCTGCCTCAAGAAAAAAAAAAAAATGATTAGAGATAAATCAGATCTGTACGTGAGAGTATGTGAGAGAATTTTGTTAGGCGTTAAAAAAATAACAGTTTCAAAGCTGTGAAGTATCTGATGTGCTCTAGAGTAGAGAATTTATCTTTTTCTTAATTCTGTTACGATCCCAGGTAGCCAAAATCTTTTTTTATAAAATGTGATATTATTTTGGTAATGATCTAGATAGACCAGGCTTTTTCTTCCATTGCTGTGTGCTGGCCACTGTTACTAGTATTATTCGGAGTGTTGATGCAGGCATTAATACTAGCTATTAAATCTCAAGAAGTTTATTGGCAAAATATGCTAAGGTCATCTGCTACTAGAATACCTTTTTACTATCTTTTTGTTTAAAAATTCTGCTTTATTTGGTGCCATTTATTCAATCACTTAAGTCATTTTATTTCTGATTTTAAATAAATGGGAGTTTCATGAATTGTAAAATAAGTCATAAATTAGCTAAACATGTTTCTTCAATCCTTGAACTGGGGGATTTAAAATATTAGCTGAATAGGCATTTTATATTCCTAATCTCATACTTTCAAAAAAATCATAAAAATGAAATCCTGATGTTTAGACATTTTAAATGGTAATGTTTTTAATGCCACAGTATAAAAATAGAGCGTTGATTTTAATGCACTACTACAGTGAGATGGTGTCAGCACCTCTAAGTATCATTGCCAGTGCTCTAACCCTTAAAATAATGAATTAATTGAGTTATATGTAGTAATATATCTTGGTTATTACTGCCAAAGTAATAGATATATACTGAAGTCTTAGGAGAGATAGAGGGATAAATGTTAGTTATAAAAAGTTGTTAAAGCAGAGGGAAAAAGAAGTGAAAACTGACCAAACATATACGTAATTCATTGTTTCTATGACAAGCCTGCTGCAATTCGAACTCTAGGACTTTGTGCTAATATTTAGCATACCATTTTATTTTCTAGATTTCCTTTATACCCACTATGTTCCTCAGTATTTGCACTCACTTTTTTTGTTTGTTTGTTTTGAGATAGAGTCTCACTCTGTCACGCTGGTTGCAGTGCAGTGGCACAATCTCAGCTCACTGCATCCTCTGCCTCCCAGGTTCAAGCGATTCTCCTGCCTCAGCCTCCTGAGTAGCTGGGATTACAGGTACCTGCCACCGTGCCTGGCTGATTTTTTTTTTTTTTTTTTTTTTTTTTTTTTTTTTTTTACTTTTAGTAGAGATGGGGTTTCACCATGTTGACCAGGCTGGGCTCGAACTCCTGACCTCAAGTGATCCTCCCACCTTGGCCTCCCAAAGTGCTGGGATTACGGACTGAACTCACTTTTAAATCTTTTAAATGTGAAAAAAAAAACAACTCTAAAACTCATGTGAGTTTTTCTCACTCCTGTATATAAGAAAAAGAGTGTGAAGGTGAATTATTTAAACTTATAAATAATGATTATATAATTATGCTTATACATCAGATTTAATACATTTCAAAGGATAATATCTACTTTCTTTAAAAAAATGCAGGGAGAAGTGGTAGTTTAATAACAAGAGCAATTATTCCACAATCCTATGAGACACTGAATTCCTGCCAGAAGAAAGTAAACTCGGAATTGGCCTCAGTCAAGAAAGATTAGCCAATTTTTCAGTGCATACCGAAAGAATGCAATCTCTAAGAGCACATTATGTGTGAAATAAACTAAAATAAGGAAAGTTTGAAGAACATTCTGAAAGAAAAAAACTAGTCCAGTAACCTGGATAGTGCTGTCAATGCAACATGGCCCCTAGATGAAGGACCCATAGTTGAAAATTACTGATTCTTCCTGCCTCTTGAAATTCCAAGAGGCAAATGGCCATTACAGGAGAGATATTGGTCCACCCAGTTGTGGATATTGTACCTAGAGGCACACTAGTGTACTCTCACTTTATCTCAACCCTCTTCCCTCTGTATATTAAAGAAGACTAAAATCAAAACCATGCTCCAGTGTATTGTAAAATAGAAATATTTTGAACTTTAAATGTTTTTTTTTTTTTTTTGAGACAGAGTCTCACTCTATTATTGCCCAGGCTGGAGTGCAGCAGTGTAATCACAGCTCACTGCAGCCTTGAGCTCTTGGGCTCAAGTGATTCTCCCACCTCAGTCTCCCTAGTAGCCCAAACACAGGGGTATGCTAACACACCCGGCTAATTTTTTTAAATTTTTAGCAGAAATGAGGTCTTGCTATGTTGCCCAGGTTGGTCTCGAATTCCTGAACTCAAGCAATACTGCTGCTTTGGCCTCCCAAAGTGCTGAAATTACAGGCAAGAGCCACTATGCACAGCCTGAACTTTAAGTCTTGATGGTGGGGCATATGGTGGCAGGCTGGGAAGAAGAAGAAAGTTGACTTCTATTGGAGATAACCAATACGTGTTTTCCACCACATTCTAAATAAAGGTGTGTATTAATTGATGTGCATTTTTGAATGAGTGTCACTGTTTTACCCATGTGGAAAATAACAGTAGCACCTACTCCATGCCAGAGTATCATTTGAAGACACCATAGATCCATGAAAGTAAGACAAAAAAATTGTTTGGAGCATGCATTCTTGTCTTTATTTAATTTTTAAAAACTCTTGATACAAAAGGAGATGTTTCCAGCCAACACTGAGATTCCTATATAAATACTTGTTTTCACTTACACATCAATCATTTTAAATATTTACTTTTGCTTGTCAGTCTTAGCTTCTTAATGAATTGTTCTCAATGTCTCCTTTACTGTTTTCTGAGCCATATAAGGAAAAACAGTCACACTGCTGGAACATTTATGTGTTGTGTTTCTTGAGATAAGATATTCCAGGGAGTATTACTAAATCATTCTGTCTAAGCCCTTGCAATATGAATCATCTAAAGATGTGCTTCTATAAATAAACAGAAAGAAAGCATCAAGCAGACCCATGGTTTTTCTTTAGAAAACCAAGTAAGGAATATCAACCACTGGGCTTTGCTCTCAGATTCCTGGTAATCTGTGGTATGATTCACACCAGGTTCACAGAGGAAACATCCCCAATTATTCCGTCTGCCTACTGCAGCATCTCCCAGGCTTTGTGTCCACCTACGGTTAATGCCTTGAGACTTTATGGTTTTTCCTAACCTTGGGTCAAGAAAAATTTGCTGACATTGAATACTGGAAAGTTGTATCTAAACATATATAATGTGTCAATTCCTGCAACCCTCTCTTTAAGACGCAGGGAACTTCAGAGCAGAAAGAAAAAGAATAACTGCTCACCCCTCAACAAATGTGGAAGGTTGTGTTGTGACAAGAAATCATTTCACCAGTTCAGTAAATGACATTGTCTCCCAATAAATGTCATGAATGATCCCAAGTCCAAAATTTTTTAACTCATTGTTTCACTCCCAAGGGAGAACAAAGCTACATGCAGATCTCATATTTCCATGTTTCGAAATTCATTTTTTCTTTGGTGCTTACAGAACTTCAAATTGAATTTGTTATAACCACCAAGATCAGTTTTGTTTTTGTGGATTGGTGTGTGTGTGTGTGTGTGTGTGTGTGTGTTTAGCTAGTGGATAGCATATTAGACAGCACTGAGAGTCTTGCAGAATATTCTGTTGCAGAAATAGAATGTTGCAGAAATATTCTATTGGACAGTGCTGTTCTAGAGTCTAAAACATTTACTTCTATGTACCTTCAGAATAGTCTAAATCCATTTGAGCATACAGAAAGCAGCATGGTAAAAACAAAACAGTATTTGAAGGCCTGGGCTCAAATCCAGCTACACTGAACATTTCCATGCCTTGGGATTTTATGACCCAGTAAAATTTCTGGGACACTGACCTAGGGTTACTAACTCCTTATTTTTCCAGGTAAAGAACATTAACAAGGAATTACCCATCAATATATATTAATTTTATTTTTTAAAGACATTTTCACTTCAGTGAAAAAGAAAGAGCATGATCTCAGAATAAAAGAATTTTCCAAAGGAATACGTATAGTTTAAAAAAAAAATCTCACTGCATGGTCCATGTACACTCTGACTTTGACAAGGACCAGTGAGCATTCTGTTGGGCAAGTACCAGATCTTAGAGTGGTATTTGGAAACCACTGAGCTCTGTCAACTTGTCAAGGGCATTACTGCCGATGAGTAACTTAAGTTGTCAGGGCCTAGTTCCTTATGTTAGAATGGGAATATGAGCATCCATTTAATGCAGAGTTGTCAGGATTAAATTCAGCATGTTGGTAGAACACCGTGTCTGGCACCTAGTAGGCATTCATAAAACACATTGCTCTCCTCTCTGTTTGATCAAGGGCTTCCTTTTAATCTATTGAATCTTTTCACCACATGCAGACCTTTAAAATTGTTGCACTAGTTGACCAAAAATCTTTTCCCCAGGATCCCATTCTGGTGAAAAACCAAAAGGGCAGGGCCACTGGCATTAAGAACGAGCCTGCCAATAAGATAAACTGTGAAAGAAGATCCTGTTCCTAGAACACAAAGTGAGAGCACTTGTGAATCCCTGCCCATGTACTCAACTCTTTCGCTATCCTTCTTCCCTCCATGGAAGTCAGACTCTCAACTTTGTACTCAAACCTTCTGGTGATAATTTGGGACATCAGCCATCCTAGAAAAGTCTCTCTATTGTATTGGTTTTTATTAAACAAAATAACCTAATATGCTTAGTGAATATGTCTACACACATGTGCTAAACATTTGTTTAATTATTTAACTTGGAAAATTTTGGTGTATCATTTCTAACAGAGATAGTCTTTGTGCCATCATATAACTAACAAATTTGAAGGCATTCATTGGCATCAGGTATTTTCTCTAATGAGGCTTAAATTGTTTTCTCATGACAAATAAAGAGATTCCATTTTAGACTAGATTATTTTTTGCTTATGTTGCATAAACTTCAGTCCCATCTGCTTTATCATCAGTGCCTGTCCTCCACAAGTGATATGAGCACACATGAGCCAAAAATTAAGGATTTTTGGTTGAAAGATTTTTTTTTTTTTTGGTCAAAGATGGGGCCAGGCTCTAATTCTTGTTTTAAATTTATTTTTCATCAACAAATAACAAATTATATGCATTTATTATACACAAGGTAATATTTTGATATATGTATACATTGTGGAATGATTAAATCAAGCAATTAACAGGTCCATCACCTAACAATTTATCATTTTTTGTGATGAGTACATTTAAAATCTACTCTCAGCAATTTTCAGGTATATTATGCATGATTATTAATTATAGTCACCAGCCTGTACAATAGATCTCTTGAAATTGTTTCTCCTTCTAACTGAAACTTTGTACCCTTTCACCAACATCTCCCATTCCACATCCTCCCATTCTCCCCCGGGCCCTGCTCCAGTCCCTGGGAACAACTGTTCTACTCTCTGCTTCTATAAGTTTGATTTTGTTTTTAGATTCCACATATGTGTGAGATCACATGGTATTTATCTTTCTTGCCTGGCTTATTTCACTAAGCATAATGTATTCTAGGAATATCCATATTGTCATAAATGGAAGGATATCCCCTTTTTAAGCCTGAGTAGGATTCTAGTGTGTGTGTGTGTGTGTAACATTTTCTTTATTCATCTGTTGTTACACACTTAAGTTGATTCCATATTTTGGCTATTGTGATTAATGCTGCACCAAACATGGGAGTGCAGGTATCTCTTTGACATACTGATTTCATTTTCTTTGGACATATACCCAGAAGTAGAATTGCTGGATCATATGGTAGTTTTATCCTTAATGTTTTGAAGACCCTTCATACTGTTTTCCATAGTGACTGTACTAGTTTCCATTCCCACCAACAGTGTAAAAAGGCTTCCTTTTCTCCATGTCTTCACCAACATTTGTTACCTTTTTTTGATTAAAAGAAAAACTATTATAGGTGTCAGGTAATATCTCATCATGGTTTTAATTTGCATTTCACTTAAGATTAGTGATGTTGAGCACTTTTACATACACCTGTTGACCTTTTATTGTAGGTCTTGTTTTGATTTTAATTTTTTTGTAGAGAAGGTGTCTCACGATGTTGCCCAAGCTGGTTTCAAACTCCTGGGCTTAAGCTATCCTGCTACCTCAGCCTCCTAAGGTGCTGGGATTACAGGTGTAAGCCACTGTGTCAGGCCATTGTTTTGAGAAAGACCTATTCAGGTTTTTTGCCCATTTTAAAATCAGGTTATTTGTTTTTTTGCCATTGAGTTGTTTCTTAATTCTTAAAATATTAATAAGATGTGAGCAAACAGTTTAAATTTCAGAAAACTAAATATCTTTGAAGGTCACTGTACTAGTCTGTTCTCATGCTGCTGATAAAGACATATCTGAGACTGGGCAATTTACAAAAGGAAGAGGTTTAACTGGACTCAGAGTTCCACGTGGCTGGGGAGGCCTCACAATCATGGGGGAAGACAAGGAGGAGCAATTCACATCTTATGTGGATGGCAACAGGCAAAGAGAGAGAGCTTGAGCAGGGGACCTCCTCTTTTTAAAAAATTAGATCTCATAAGACTCATTCACTACTATGAGAACAACGCAGGAAAGACCAGACCCCCTAATTCAATCATCTCCCACCAGGCTCCTCTCAGGACATGTGGAAGTTGTGGGAGTTAAAATTCAAGATGAGAACCCCATCTCAAAAAAAAAAAAAATTCTAACCTGCTTTAAGAAATAAAAATAGTGGTTTGCACTTGTCATTCCAACTGCTTGGGAGGCTGAAGTGAGAGGATCACTTGAGTCCAGGAGCTTGAGGCTGCAGTCAGCTGTGAATTGTGCCACTGCACTCTAGCCTGGGCAACAGAGTGAGACCCCACATCTCTTTAAAATTTTTTCAAAATATTTAAAATGATCAAAACGGGTGAGGCGCTGTGGCTCATGCCTGTAATCCCAGCACTTTGGGAGGCCGAGGCAGGTGGATCACAACGTCAGGAGATCGAGACCATCCTGGCTAACACGGTGAAATCCTGTCTCTACTAAAAATACAAAAAAATTAGCTGGGCATGGTGGCAGGCGCCTGTAGTCCCAGCTACTCCAGAGGCTGAGGCAGGAGAATGGCGTGAACCCGGGAGGCGGAGCTTGCAGTGAGCCGAGATTGCAGCCACTGCATTCCAGCCTGGGCGACAGAGTGAGACTCCATCTCAGGAAAAAAAAATAAATGATCAAAACACCAGAAAAGCTGCATACACAGATATACAAACAGATGGTCTGAGTTTGGCGTTGAAAAGTTTCAATTTGGAAGATGTTACCTCACACAGTACTAGACAGCTTTAATGTTACTCGTATATTAATTTACATTTTCTTTGATTCTCAGTAAAAGGTTGCTGGACATTCTTGCCAAATTGAAAGTTTTGGTAGTTGTGATTTTTAATACAAGTTTTTGTGTTAAATAGATTATTTTAATTCTAAGTGGCAATAGCTTCAAAGAGGAAAAGCACATTGACTTGTAACTGAGATTGGCTTTATTATATTAGGAACTTTATTCCCTAGGGTTTCATAAATAGATGTACTGCTTAATTTATTTTGACTTAAATGGAGCTAGTTTCAAATTAAAAGGCCAAGCAATACAGAGGATCCATATCCTCAAGTATGTCTAATACCAAGGAAACAGTTTTTATGTATTTTTGGTATTGTTTTATTTACTATATAGATTACTTAGAGTTTATAAAAAAATCTAATGCCTCCTTTATAAGTAATTTTAAATCATTCATTATATTCTTAAATTTATAATTTGTCAGAGTGAACATTATTTTTGGAAAAACAAATCATCTCTTTTAAACGCTATATGGAAAAAATAATTTGGTTTTGCAAAATTTTCTTGGTAGTCACATTTTACAGAATTTTTGTTGTCTGAAATTAGAGTTTCATGATTTTAATTTAAGCGGGTAGCAATATAAAATACTTAACATTCCCATGAATTCCCTGTGCAGCCCAGTTTCTCATGTAGCATTTTAATATTTACCTTTGTCTTATGTATATTTAATTAAAAGTAGCTTTTTAAAAACGAACGAATGATAAATGAACTGAAATTCGTCTGAAAAACCCATATGATTATTTTTTAATTTATTTAAAAATAGAATCAATGCTCACATTTTAATACATTTGGATTCACATAACTTGAAAAATTTTTGAGATTACCGAATATAGATTGGAATCATTAACAATATTTTAAAAGAATAAAGGCATGTATAATTTTTGTGGTTCATTAATGTTTAATGCTAAAAGCAAGATATACAGTTGAATATACACTATGATTCTAATTCTATAAGGAAATATGTAGTCCATAATAGTCACATACTATATTGCATACATGTGCTCACATACATGCAGTGGGAAAATGTTATCAATAGTTATCTTTGAATGGTTCTTTAAGTTGTTCTATATCTCCCAAGGTATGTATATGTATGCATATACTTCATATGTGTGTATGTATATATATATACATACACATATGTATGTATACGTGCATCTATACATACACATGTATGTATACGTGCATCTATACATACACGTGTATGTATACGTGCATCTATACATACACGTGTATGTATACGTGCATCTATACATACACGTGTATGTATACGTGCATCTATACATACACGTGTATGTATACGTGCATCTATACATACACGTGTATGTATACGTGCATCTATACATACACGTGTATGTATACGTGCATCTATACATACACGTGTATGTATACATACACGTGTATCTATAATACACATATGTATGTATACATACACGTGTATCTATAATACACATATGTATGTATACATACACGTGTATCTATACATACACGTGTATGTATACATATACGTATATATACTTATATATACATATACGTGTATACTTATATATACATATACGTGTATATATACATATACGTGTACATACATGTATGTCTGTACATACATGTATGTGTGTGCATACATGTATGTCTGTGCATGCATGTATGTGTGTGCATGCATGTGTGTACATACATGTGTGCATGTATGTATATGTGCATGTATGTATATGTGCATGTATGTGGGCATGTGTATATATGTATGTATGTGCCTGTATGTATACATGTATGTATATATGTATGTGCCTGTGTGTATATATACATGCATATATGTATATATGTACATGTGTATATAGATGTATGTATATGTGTACATGTATGTATATATACATATACACATACACACATAAAGGTCAAGTAGGTTACATTATATGTTTGTTTGTTTTATATGTCCATACTTCTATGAAGATGGGTCTAGAGAGTTGTGAGTAGACGTGGTCCTCCTATAGCTAATCCTTGGGTGTTGTCAAATAGTCTAGGCTCCCAGAAATATTTTTAATTTCATTTTAAAATTAGAACATACTTGTTTCTCTATAATTCTAAAAGAAGTTGTCAAGGGTGAATTGATAGATGGATGATAGTTTTTAGTCTGAGGAAAGAAAGATACTAAGATTTCAAAATTATCAAAATCTTGGACTTTAAAATATATTTCAAAAATATTATTTTAATTTTCTATATGTTTATCAATTTCCTAATCCTATTGACAAACTTCAGAGGAGAATATCTTTCTAGTAAGAGTGAGTGAAGCACAGAAGATGAAAAAAGTTTGCACAAGATTCCATTCGGCCAGCACGGTGGTGCACACCTGTAATCCTAGGCACCCCATAGACTGAGACAGGAAGATCACTTCAGCCCAGGAGTTCAAGGCCAGTCTGGGCAACATAGCAAACCTCCATGCCATTGAAAAAAAAAAAAAGGATTAGATTCAAACGTAAGCCCCAGCCTGTGACTCCTTCACAGTGCTAGTTCATGCATTCATTTGTCATGCTAAAATTTGCAATGTGTGATATTCAAAAGCAGTGGGTCTTACATGGCCACTAATGCTTTAAATATAGTAGGATTAGGGGTCTTTGCTCCATAAAATAAAAACTTTCTTCTAATTAACTGTATCTCCTTTTCCTTATGATTTCGTAATAGTAAAACAGATAAAGATTGCCACCTAGTGTGTTTAAGATTTCAACCAGTCATGAAATGAACTTCTATAGGAAATTATATTTTCAGGTGCTGATGTTGGTTGAACTTATTTTTTTAAGATGACAACAGGCTTTTTCATTTTTAAGTACTTGAACCGTATATGGATCTCAACAAAGTCTCCATAAGAGTGTGGGCATTTGGATTTCTTGCTTTCAGTTTCTTGCTTGCTTCTGTTTTCTTATTACAGAAAGAAAAAGGGTAGAAAATAACATGATAAATAATACAGAAGTAGAAGAAGGATGGGAGGGGGAATAGAGAATAGAAGTTCCTGACTCTACTGTCATTTCTCTTGTGAGAAAAAAAAAGACAATAGTATACTGTTGAGCCCTGTATTCTCCTGCCTTCAACAGCGCTGGCTCAGGACTCAGCAAGTCTTTCTCTTTGGGAGAGACAAGGCTTGCCAGGACTAGTGAAGATGACTCTGGTTCACTTCCTGGTAACCAGGGAAGGTGACAGAGCATGTGGCACCTCCTTGGACATCATGAAATTTAAAACCAATGTGACACTGACTCCCACAGTGACCTACAGTGGCTCATCCTGGCTGTTCTAGAAGTTTCTGCACTTGCATTCTGCTGTGACTGTTACCTTGGTACCAGTCCTATCACTCACATACATACATATGTGCATACATACATACATGTATACATGTGTGCATACATACATACATGTATACATGTGTGCATACATACATACATATAGACACGCAATGTCGAAATGACTTTTTTTCTGAGCCTTCCTATCCCTCATTCTTTCTCCGCCTGTCCTCCATGAACACTCCAGTTCTTTTTTAAAAGAGCTGTATTTTCCTTAAAACAGATCACAGCTGTTTTTTGTTAAGGGTTGTTGTTGTTATAATTGTTTTTATTTAAATGAAAGACAATATTGCATCATCCTCACCCAAAATTCACATTACCAGGAGGTACAATTTCACAATGTCCAGGCGATATTCACTGTGTGACTTTGAATCTAGTTTTTCAGTCACTTTATAGAGACCCTAATAGTCTCTTCCCATCTCAGAAGAGACTCAGAAAAATATTTAGCCAAGTAGGCCTAGGAAGCCCCAATTTATTACATTGTATTATAATCCCTCCCAGCCCCACTTTACGTGAAGGCACTTTAAAAAGTTTCTGTGGGTAAAGTTGTTCAGGTGCAAGATTTCAGAATTATTTTATTTCATAGGATTTTTTTGAGCATATGTGATTATTCAGTTCATTAAAACCCACACATACTTTAAACCAAATCATATTCACAAAGTGAATCTTCTGTTGATCTTAACTACCAGATCTGTTTTTAAATGATTATAAGCAAAGTGTAAGACACAATTCAAAGATATGTTTGTATTATATTTATTTTCTTCTAACCACAAATAAAAATATGTTTTACTTGCCTTATTCTCCTAGTGACAGTATGTCTGAAAAGATCTGTTTTAATATTGAGTTGAGGACTTAGACAAAGATTTTAAAATTATATGTTAGGTATATATTCAAAGATAATTTAAGCATGACATACTTTTGAAAATAAATGGATAGGCTATAACCTGCCGTTTATCGAGGACATCTGCCACTGAAATGCTAGGTATCATTTTACTGTTACTAAAATGAGACCATCTTGAGATATTTGGCAGAAACAATTTCTGCGCAATTTATTAAAAAGTAATATATTTCCTTCACTAAAATGATAACTGTCTTTATGCTTTCATAGGGAAAAAAGACTGGTAAATTATCATAAATATTGTAAAGTTTATTACTTATAATACTTGTAAAGGAGATACAACCAAAGAGAAAATTAAATGTTTTAATAAATATGCAACCCTTTTGAGTTTTGAAAGATTCAAATCCAGTGTAATCTATGTAAAAAATTAGGAGACATATTTCCATGGATTCATTTCAGATTGATGATGTGCCTTGTCAAGATGACTTAGTCCTGAAAAAAATAAACTTTATAGTAGGGCAATTATAAAGAATAAAATGAAAGAAGAGACTATAGCTTGGGACAATAACAAGATGTC
This sequence comes from Gorilla gorilla gorilla, assembly GCF_029281585.2. Taxonomy (NCBI): domain Eukaryota; kingdom Metazoa; phylum Chordata; class Mammalia; order Primates; family Hominidae; genus Gorilla; species Gorilla gorilla. The sequence goes on from NC_073243.2 coordinate 51,020,938, forward strand.
ATATTATTTTAATTTTGGTTATCTGAACTGCCTCTCATCCATTTTACAATACAGTGTCTTCAGCTTGGCCATGCATTGAAGCAGATGAATAGTTTATCAGACTGGCAAATCAAGTCGGCATAGGTGGCATGTCTTTTCTCCTTGTGTAATATACCTCCCATTATGGAATTTTTAATAACATTTTTTAATGTCAGAAACCATTGAACTATCTTGAATGCAATATATGTAGTATATACACCTATTGAAAATGTCTTTTGTCTTCGGACTTCTAACACACTACACAGTTTACTGATTTGTCCACCACTCCCAAGAATGTTTGGCTTCAAATGAACTCTAAAGGTGCCTTTATGTGTGTAGAAATTTGTCAAATGCTGAAGTGTTTAGCTCTGGATTTTGTCTTCATGCTTTTTAAACACTGGTGTATCTGTAAATATTTCTCAGTTGTTTTGTGAGAGTTAGGCTACTGTTTCAAAATAAGTACATAAGAGAAATTGCAGCCCTATATTTACCTATATGACACAGCCAGAAGGGAAAGTCAGAATGATGGGCCAAGGAAGAAATGTAGCTGGCCAACCCTGGCATCACTTTGAAATTTGCATTTATTGGGCCATTTTCCTAGAGCTTTATTTTTAATCTTTTTAAGCTGTTCCATAGGAATCAGCCAATGCATATCACAAAAGGGGACCATTCCAGGTATGGCTGTGCAGCTTACTACCTGCGTGTCTTTGTGTTAAATCTCTTAATCAATTTGAGCTACAATTTTCTCATCTGAAAAATGGGAGTAATGTCACCTACCTTGCAACATTGTTGTAATAGTTGGTGATTGTATATAAAATACACTTGCTATGATAACATTCTTTTTACTTTTGTAAATGCTTGAAATTTTCATATCTTTTTTTCCCCAGAACTTTTTCTTTCCCCCAGAGCTTTTAATGCTGTCATCGTCCCTCTCTCTCTCTCTCAACTACCACTGATTTAGTTTAGGTCCTCATCTCTTCTATTCTCTACACTGGTCTCCCTGCTTCCATTTTTGCCCCTTTAAAGCCCTCAATCTTTTATAGACCTGTCACAGGGTCTCAAGAGTCCTTCTTAGCGAAGTATCAGTTTTCTGAGTCTTTGCAATTTCCTGACTGCATAGGAAAGCAAAAATCATTATGATTTAAAAGGTTTTACTACTGCTGCTAATTATTATTATAGAAATGTTTATTGAACATTTACTGTGTGGTAAGCACATTTTTCAGCACTTAACATTATTAATTTATTGAATCCCAAAACATCACTATATGTATGTGCTATTATCTCCATTTTACAGATGAAGAGGCCAAGGGAAAGTGAAGTTTAATAACTTGCACAATTTCACACACCTAGTATGTGGCAGAGCTGAAATTCCAACCCAAACTTCCATCAGAGAGTAAAATCCAAGTTCTTGTACATTTCATACAAGGGCTCCGTGATCTGCTGCCTGGCTCATTACCACCCATGATTCTGAATTTCCTGCTTTCCATGGCATTCTCTAGAATCACCGAGCTTCTCGTTGCTGCTCTGTATCTGCTTCTTTCTCATCTAGGCAGCTGCTCTGCCTCCTTGGCTTCATCCCTCTCTGCTGGCTCCCTTGGGCTCAATGGCCTCCTTGCCACTTCAGTGCACCAGGCCTGCTCCTACCCTGGGCCATTGTTCTAGGAAAGAGCCTTTCTGGGCTTGACCTCAGAAGACCTTTTTTTTTTTGAGAGTCAAGGTAAATTATGTAAATTATTTATTGATGACAGAAGAACACTATCTTAGTCCAGTTTCTGTTGCTATAACAGAATAGCATAGACAGGGTAATTTATATAGAAAAGAAGTTTATATCTTACAGTTCTAGAGGCTGGGTAGTTCAAGGACATGGCATCAGCATCTGATTAGGATATTTGGGATGCATCATCCCAAACAATGGAAAAATGGAAGGGCAAGTGAGCACATGCAAAAGAGAAAACATGAGGGGCTGGGCTCACTTTATAACAACCCACTCTTACGATAACTAACCCACTCCCACCATAACAGCATTAATTCATTCATGAGTGTGAAGCCCTCCTGACCTAATTACTTCTCACAGGCCCCCACCTCTTAATACTGTTGCAATGGCAATTAAACATCAACATGGGAAAATACCTTTTTCAATTGACATCCTGCCTCTACCACTTATTAGCTTTTAGACCTTATGCCTTCTCTGAACCTCAGTTGCCTCTTCTATAAAATGATCATAAAACCCAATGTCCTACCTTCTTAGAGTTCTAGAGTTCTATGAATAATCTCTACAAAGAGCAGGTGCCCCTTGAAAAACATGATTCTGGAACTAAGGGGGTGTAAAATAACACATGCTTCCTTTACATTGTTTTTTCCTTCTTCTGCTTTTATTTCCCACATTTTTATTTTCAAGATCTCCACATAGTTTGATGACGACCACAGCACCTATTCTAGCTATTGGTAACAATTTATTGAGTAACATCATCCATATGCTCCCTGTGCCCCAGCATGTTTCATGGATGTTGTTTTGGGTCACTCAGGTCGTTTTCAGATTGTTCATGAGTGAGCGAAAAGTTTATTTGCACTGTTCTCAGGGCCATGTCCAGGGAGCTGTCTGTGTTGAATAATAGCATTCACTTTTGATTTAAGAATTTTATCTAGCTAGATCAAGAAATAGCTGATGGTTACTCTGGAAATCCTTGCCTCAAATTATTCATGCTAAGAAATACCACAAAAGAACCCTGGGCCCCAGTTTCTCACTTTCCTCTAACTGGAATGTTGCACAACTTTCCTTGCCCTTCCCTGTCCCTCCAAGACACGTCATGCTGACACCTTGCTCCCATACCCCAGGCACGGTGTAGCTGGTGTTGCTGCAGCAACTGCACACATGGAGTAACATTTCCCAGTGACTACAGTGGCTGGGATGAGTCAGTTGAACATTTCACTGGGTTTTTATTAGTGTATGATGCAGTCCCATGTCATCTACAGTTCCTAGCCTGTCCAAGACTTACACGGGATGATGTGGAACACTCCATGCTAATCACCTTCAAATATTAGGTGGTCAAGGGTTCTCTCACTGAAGTCACTGCGTTGCTGGTTCCTTCCACAGCACCGCTTACTAATATCTACAGTAAGAGGCCAAAAGTAAAACTCAGGCCCCACTGCTGGAACACCATTTCTACTATTGCATATCCTGTGTGCCTAAAAAGCAACAGTGACCCTGGCTGATGATCAAGAAGCCCCTCTTTTTACCCAGGGAGTTGGACAATTGTTAACATCCCAGAAGACATATTTTTAACCCAGTTGCTGGGAAGAACATGTGCTGAAGTATAAGGATGGAATCACTGTAATTCTCTATGGGAACTCATGAAAGTGGAACTAGCCGTTTAATATTGAACGACACTGAGCACAGAGTTATTGATGATTTCTAATGTGGGATTTGGTTTATTTTTCAGACACGGAGATGACTTGATTGTGACTCCATTTGCTCAGGTAAGCACAGCTTGGTGAATGGGCAGGTTTCTCACAGATGTAAAAATTTAATTTGGGGGATTAGTTCGGGTTATTAATTTAATTTAATTTTAAATCAAGCACAAGTATAAATACAAATTCTTGGTTCATTCAAGCAATTCAAAAGCAATGCTAGAGAAAGTGACTTTGGCTATATTAATCTGTTTCCTATAAACCCATAGTACCAAAGAGTGTCTTTGCTTCAAATAATAAATTAGCTAAGGGATATACTTAATTGGGCTCATACTGACATAAGCACTAGAAGCAGAACGCTATATCATGGCTTAAGTTATGTTTAGTATAATTAGGTACATGATCAGTGCTTGAAATTCAATATTCCAATTCAACCCAATACCTTATTTATCTCTTTTTTACATACGCCATTTGTGCAGAGATTTAGCTGAGTGATGTGTTGATGTTTACTTCTTCCTTCTAGGCATACAAATCATGAAAATACTTTAACCACATGACATATGTGCAAGCAGGTGATAACATGATCTAAAATGTTTGGGAATATAAATATGAAAGAGTTGATGACCAGATGTTCTATGTATAGACCAATACTTCTCAACCCTACCTGCACGTTAGATTAACCTAGAGACCTCTTATCCCAGTGCCCAGGCTGCAGCCCTGGTCAATTAAATCCAAAAATTTGGAGATCTGTTACAAGCATCTGTATTTGTTAAAGGCCTTAGTATTTTTCTAGTGTGCAGGAGAAGTTGAGAGTCTCTGGTATAGACAGCTAAGGGCAGAATGAGATAAAACTGATTTAACCTGGGGCATGAAGCAGGTTTAAAACCAACACTGATGAGTAAGAAATGTTAAATATTAAAATGCAAGTAATCCTGAGAGGTTTTAAAAATTATAATCAGGCCTATATCATATATCAAGGTGCTCTTGCACCTTGGACAACTCACTTAAATTTTCTGGGTCCTCTTTTTTTTTCAACTGGTAGAGTTAGGGGACTGAGCTGGATGAAAGACAGTCAGATCTAGTTAAAACCCTTTCACCTCCTCTTGCCAACTAAATGGACTTGAGCGAGTCACTGAACTTTTCCAAGCCTGGTCTCTTCCTCTGTTAAATAACATTTCCAAGAGTACCCACCTCATAAGACTGCTAAGACACTGAAATAATACCACGCTTATAAAATGCTAGGCACAATTGCTTGAAAATATAATATTATAAAAACTTTGTGATTGGTTTAAATGTATAGAGCTGAAAATGTTCTTTCATTTATAAAATGTCATAAGTATTATTTTTTAAATGGATAATAGGGTTTAGATAGTAGGATTATGTATAGTTCTACTTTTTAAAACTTTCCAAACTTTTATTACTGTAACTTAGACCTATAATATAATCAATTCATAAGTAACATAATGTATAATAGTAACTTTTTAAATTAATGCAGGCAATTAAAAATAAAATACAATCACCATCCTTTTCAGATGGTTAATATCTTGTTTGCCGAAGGTTTTGCTGGAGATTATGAATTCTTTCTAGTACCTGTATTTCTGTGTCCAAAAAATTTACACTTGTATGATTTAATAATATGATGTGATAGCAAAATCTTATAAAGCTGAGGGTTTTTAATTGATTACTATTGAAAACTTATGGCCGAGTGCGGTGGCTCATACCTGTAATCCCAGCACTTTGGGAAGCTGAGGTGGGTGGATCACCTGAGGTCAGGAGTTCGAGACCAGCCTGGCCAACTTGATGAAACCCTGTCTCTACTAAAAATACAAAAAATTAGCCAGGCATGGTGACAGGTGCCTGTAATCCCAGCTACTTGGGAGGCTGAGGCAGGAGAATTGCTTGAACCCGGGAGGTGGAGGTTGCAGTGAGCCAAGATCATGCCACTGCACTCCAGCCTGGGTGACAGAGCAAGACTCTGTCAAGAAAAAAAAAGGAAAGAAAGAAAACTTATAATTCTATATCTAAGACCTGAGAGAGAGGTGAACAGACAAAATGTGGCATAACAATGTAAGTAACATCATCAAACATAGAACCAATCATTCCAATTTGAGTTCATTCAAGTAGCTATTCTTGTTTCTAACCAAATGATCTAGGTATTATTATAAGAAAAAATATATATAAATATTTAATAAATGAAAAAAGGTCTGTGTATGATATATGGTCTTTTACATCAAGTAATATTTATTAAGCTGCAACAAATAGATTAGTAAATTGGACTTGAACCCTGCCATCAGTGCTCTTAAATTCCAAGGAAATCTAGTCTTTTACCTGATTAGATATTTTCTGTAGTGTACCTATAATCTCCACGAAAAAAAAAAAACTAATGGAATTTCAAGATATTGGGAAATACACACATATATATAATTTAGTCCATGTTAGTAAGCTATTTAAATAAAAAAGATGTGTACTTAATATACTTGAAATTAGAACTTGGAATATAAATCAGCTATATAATTTATAGGCATATCTGATGCCTAAAAATAATCCCATAGTATATTAAGTCTTTGTTTATGATTAGCTAAGTGACTCATAATACCTTGTAGAGAGTGGTCATTACTTGAGAGGCTGCCGATTTTTTATAAGGGGCTTCATCATGGTTTTCACAAATGGCCTTTTACTGGAGTATAAGACCTGGAAAGCCCCACTAGAATTAAAAACAAAACAAAACAAAAAACTGTTAAGCCCTGAAGAGTTTCACCACTCTTCATAGAGCATCTGTGGGGAGGGGTTAAGAGAGAAGTCCCAGTGAGTATGTTTGAGTGGCCTTCTCTTAAACCCTGTTGGACATGATTGGCATGTTTTGCTGACCCAATCACTAACTTCTCAAATTTTCTTTAATACAAAGTAAAGCACTTACCACTTAATGGTAAGTGCTATTTTAGCATTAACTATTTAAAACTAAAAACATAAGATACTTATGTCACTTGAAGTGATACCAATCTAATTTGTCCTGATATACCATAATTGCTTTCACCAAAGGACAGAAAACAATGGATTTTAGAAAAGTCACTCAGAAAAATATTTAGCCAGGTAGGCCAAAGAATTACCCTCTTTTCCCAGCATGCTTTGAAAATTGGAATTTCACACAAAATTCCAGTGAAAAAGCTATGCTTCTCAAAAAGACAAAACAAAACAAAAACTTTTTGCATAAAAGTTTAGAAAAATAATAAGAAAAAGAAAAGGAAAATTTTCTAAAATTCCAAACCCCAAAATAACTGCTACTGACATTTTATTTTATATCCCTTCAGATTTATTTTTCTGTGCATATTTTCTGTCCCATGGCTCCTAAAAATGGCCCTCCCCTGTCTAAAGTGTTCAAAGATCCCCTCCCAAATCCATCTCATCTTCTGCCTCTTCTTGAGAACTCATTTCTTTATGCCTGAGTCCATCTCCAAAACACGAAAGGATCCCTCCCTGGTCTTTCCAAATCATGGTTTCCTTTGACGTGAAAAGAGCAAAATCCTAAATTAGAGGAGAATTTAGGAAGCCGTGCAAAGATAGATTGCACTTTTTTGGCCAGGCTAAAGCCTGAAACATCTTGGATAGTAATTTTCAGAAAGGATCCTATAGTATCTCTCCATAGTTTATCCCATTGTCTAAAACACTGTCAGGGCTAGAAATTCTTGCTGGTGTTTAACCTAAACTCTTTTCCACCTCTGATTTCTTATGCTTTCCCGTGTAAGCTCAGAATCCCTTTGGTCCTCAGAAAAAGACAGCTTTAAATATTTTTCTTATTTCAATTGTTAAAGTATTCTCTTGTGTTTGTGTTGAAATCTTTTGGTGTGGGTGTTTCCTTAGCACGAAGGCTAGAGAGGAATCCCACTGGAGTGCACTCGGCAACTGACCTTTTTTTCTTGGCCAGAGTTCTTGGGGGCCAAGGAGCACTAAGGAGGCACAATGCTGATAAACTGTAGGAAACTCTTCTCTGCTGTCAGCTGCCTCCGGGCTCAGTGATCCCAGGATTTGTGACACAACTACCCTGTAGTAAAACTCTAAGTTGACTAGAATTCTCATGTGGAAGTGCGTAATGTTAAATGAAGTAGACTCTGATGAAAGAAAGAGAAAACAGGAAAACCCAAGCATTATGCTGGATCCCTGGAGAAACCCTCACATCATTCAGACTAAGGAGATATCCCTGATTTGAAAATACAGAGGCAGGAGAATAACTCGAACCAGGAGGCAGAGGTTGCAGTGAGCCGAGATCGCGCCATTGCACTCCATCCTGGGCAACAAGAGCAAAACTCCGTCTCAAAAAAAAAAAAACAAAAAACAAAAAAACGGGGTAGGAACAACAACTACATCTCTTTACCTTTACTCTAACCAAAATACAGCACCTGGGATACTTCTAGGATAAAAATGCAGTAGTTATTAATACTATAGAATATTACCATTTAGTTGGTAATAAAATATAACCAATATTCTCATATTCCTGCCTGTCCCTCAGCCACTTCACCCAGCAGCAACGATCTTGTGGCCTCATCACCATCCCCAAGCTTGCAGACTGTGCTAGGCCCTCCCTGCCAGGCTATGAAAGAAGATAGTCACCTCGTTTCAGTCGGTGCTAAATTTTTAGCTTTTCTTTAGCCTTAATTAATTTAAATTACAACTACTATCTTCTGGACATCTAAGTTCTTTTTAAGAGCGAACCATATAAAATTGTCTATCAACCTTTTCTGGTGTACAAACCAGCAATTTCATAGGGTTTAAACAAAACATAACTTGGAAAGAGGTTTTCTTTTCATAAAAATGACCTTTCTATTTTGTAAATAAGCATAACTCGACTCCAGCTTTTTCCGGAGGTAAAACCGAAGTAATGAATCTCTCCCAGTGCGGGTCGCCGCTTCCTCCGCCGCCAGTGGCACCTCAACCTCATGGTCTGTGTTTTACCGCCATCTAGTGGTAACAAGTGTATATGGTTATGAAAAACAATCCTCGAAACCATTTATTTTCCTCTTTTTTTAGGCTATGATGTTCAGCTGTTTAAGTGTTAAATGATAACCGCATTTTCCTGCTATTTTCAGTGATTCTTATTGTTTAATAAATGTTTAGAAGCACCTAAGAAGATCCGAGAGTAGTGTACGTAAATAACATTGAATCCTTCCCCATGGGCTAATACATGAACCATCTTTGTCTAAAATTTTTCTGTAAAACTACCAGTATTTCCTTCCTAAGGAATATATATTTCTCATCATTCCCAATGTATTTTTGACATTGACTGGCTATACTTCTGCTTGGTGGGGCAGAAGAGAAAGAAATGACCTTAATTTTCTAACCATTGAGCTCTGTGGAAGAAACGTCAGGGATCTTTTTGGTTAGGAAGCATTAAGGAGTAAGGACAATTGTAAAAGGAGCCTTAAAGCTTTGACTACAGTTCTTAAAGAGTCGAATTCAGGGGAAGTGAGGGCTGCCCTGAACAAAAGCAAAGAACAATGGAACTTTAACTTAGGGGCTTCAGTAAAACTGTTTATAGTTCTCCCCACAGCCTGCAGTAACAGATGCTCCCTGTTTGTGCCCTGCAATGCAAAGTGAAAGCTTAAAAGACTAACACAGTGATAACAGTGATGACGACACCAAGAGTCAGTCAGCGAGGCCCAAGACAACACCCCCTTATAAGATTTGTCTAGAAATGTTATTTACACTTCTGCCAATAGCATACATGTCATACTGTAGAAGATAATAGTTAACAGCAAACATAAAATTTATAAAATAGTTTGTCCTGCTGCAAAAGAAAAAAAAAACCCACACACACACAATAAATAATCTAATACTGGCATGCCTAGGAAATAATTTCTCTACAAGATTATTTATTGCAACAGTGTTTGTACAAAAACAACTTTAAGATAGAAAACCTAAAAGTTGATTGCTATGGCCAGGCAGCTGATTGTCTGAAGGAGAGACCGGAAGACAGATTTCTTTTTTCACTTTTTATTTTGAAGTATTTCATATATATAAGGGAATATAGCTTGTAATTATGTAAAATATAAAGAATAATACTAAAATGAACAGTTTAAGAAATAGAACAGTTATCAGTATTTTAATGTCCCCTGAGTGTCCCTCCCCAGGTTAATCTGTTTCTATTGCGTCTTTTCAGAAGTAATAATAATTTTGATTTTTATCTTAATCATTGAAGGGGAGACTTTTTGCTTTATACTCTTTTGTTTAAATTCTGAAGCATGTGAAGATATAAATTATACAAAAATAAATAAATTTTAAACTAAAAACCAAGACAAAATAATATTAGATTATTTATTAAATTAGAAGTTTATTATAATAGAGGCAAAAACTCCTCTACAGAAATTTTTTCTTTGATGAACTAATTTTTCTTTTCATGACTGATGTTTCCCTTCAAATGATCATAGAAAATAAGTTGCCTGCATTTCTATGTCTATTTACCCAGCTGTCAACTGCAATGAACTTAACTATTATGTATTGGAATAAAAATCTCAGAATTCTAGGGTTAAAAATTTTGCCTAGGAAGGGGATCAATTAGCTGGTGCAATGATTTTATCTTAAAGTTTCCATTAGTATGTTTGATATTCACTTCTTAAAACATAAATTAAGCCTGCATGATTTAATGACAGTGGATCATTTATCCGATTTATTTCTGCATCATTCAAGATTTCATGCCTAATGAAAGACATCGTGGTCTGATGTCAGCAGTCGGCCATTTGAATACTCCATCATAGGCAGCGTGACCTTTCAGAGCCGTGGGTTGTTTATATGAGATAATGAGCCAGGTTTTTCCAGTGACTGAGTTAATCACGGTTGGCTTCTTAGGAAGCAGCATTAACTCCTTTAGGGGAAAATTCTCTAAGTCACTGTCCAAAGGCGTACACAGCTCTCCATTGACTTGTACAAATGAATGTCAATTTCATAAACAGCAACAACAAAACAGAGTCTGGGACATTCTTGTCTTAGAAAAAAAATTAGACTGATTTTAGTCTAGGTCTGTGCCAGATGAAACATTTCTGAAAACAACTCTGGAAACTTTGAAGCAATTAAAACTTTGGAGACTCTTGAATTACCAATGCTAGGCATTAAGTAAATTTCCCAAGTGCATGCCAAGTCATTAAGTCAAAGGTAACGCTGCCATCATGGGCTAATATTGGCTGAATGCTTTCTATTTGCCAGGCACTGTTCTTGGCACCAAACCTGTCATTCCATATACTCCTCACAACAATTCTACGAGGTAGGTATCACTATCCCAGTTTTCCAGGTTAGGAAGCTGAGGTACAAAGAGGTTGCATATCTAGTCCAAGTTCACACATTTACTACATAACAGAGCCAGACAGTCTGGGTTGTTAGGTAATACCTACTCAGACATTTGGAATCTGTGTTTTACATAAACTTAGCACTCTAGCTGTCACCCAAATCACCTATAATCCCATCTAATATGGGTTTGACCCTGGGGAAACTTGCCCATTTCAGGAGAAAGAGAGGAGGGAAGAAGGAGATAAGGCTCTAGGAACCTTCTCCTAGGCTCACTTCCAGTCCGTTGGCTACTTTCTAGTTCCAACTGGAATTAGAAAAAGCGACTGTTAGAGATAGTGACACCTATTGGTCCTGCCTTGTCATGTGTGTGGGCATGTTGTGTCTATGTATTCATTTAGTCAACAAATTTTTATTGAGTATCTTCTGTGTGCCAAGCATTGTGCATGTACAGGGCGTAGCATTTTACATAAGAAATGCATCCCTGAGAGCTTCTTACAATGCACAATTCAGATAACCTTAACAAAAGAAAACAATGTCTGCTTACTAGCTAGAGTAGCCATGTGGCAAAGGTAGAAAAAGTTTAAAATTCACTTCACTTGCCAACTTATTATTATGAGATTCTTCATCAATTTTTGAAGAGATTTGGGAGTAGGGAATTTTTTATCCCTAAAGTGAGATTTATTAGCATTTTATATTATACTATTTGAAATGTGCATAAAATGCAATCATGTTATCTGTGTATTGCCTGGAATATTGTCTTGGTGACTAAGGAACCCAGAAATACTGTGGAAACTGCTGCTACTGTCACCATGTGCATAGACAATGTGGAGAGATTTCTGGAAAATCCCTGCAGTCTGGCCTCTCTGGATTTCGTGTGGATACCTACAAACTGCACTAAGTGTTGGGAGATTCTTTAGTGGTATATGAAACTAAGTTGCAAGCAATATCAAGTTTTCTCTTAACAAACCATTTTCAAGTGTATTTAAAATGGCCTTAGCTCAAGAAGTTTCAAGAATCCTTTCTTGTTGTAGGTCTTGGCCAGTCTGCGAACTGTACGAAACAACTTTGCTGCATTAACTAATTTGCAAGATCGAGCACCTAGCAAGTAAGATATCCTTTTTCCCCCCTCTTTTTTGCTGAACTTTTAAACAAGTTTTCTCAACTTGATTGAGCCCAAGGCAATATGTTAGACTTCTCTGTGTTGTTGCCATGTTGTCTGTGTATACTAAGTCATATGATGTCCTGTTAATTTTCTATAAATACTTCGTGGTGATGGTTCTAATATCAGAAATGAAGCAGTATGACAAATAAATATGGTGATTCCATCTGTCAGAAATCACCTGGCATGATCAGTCCTCCGCCCAGTTATTTACACTCAGGGTAACTTTATAGTTTCGGCTTACTTCATAAATTAACCGTGGGTGAATAATCTCATCACACCTTAAGATCAGCTGAAAGTCATCCTCTCAAGACAACGATGATTTGGAGAAGCGCCATATCATAGCAAAGATCTTTGATTCTCCTGCTGTTACTGACTTTCAGATCAGCAGCATTCATGGAGCAATTAATAGAATTGTGGTTTATATGACAACAGGGAAAGCATTTGAAAGATGGGAAATGATTATCATTTCAGGTTCTTGATAAAGGCAAAAAAATCTAAAAAGATAAAAGTAATTTTTCAATATTAAATGGAAAACTGGTTTGCTGTTATTTCAAGGTCCATTTTTTAAAAAAAATCTGCTATTAATAAGAAATAAAATATTAAAATACCAACTTCAAATAATTTTCCAGAAGGAAAAAAAAACATTTAAATCATATTAAGAGGATAGTAAATATAAGTGTATTAGGAACTATAACTTAGCTAAGTGCATAACATTTCATAGTAGTTACTACTTCTTAAAAACAATGAAAAATCTGAACTTTCCATTTCATAGTAATAAAATTGACCTCCCAGATTCACATTTTTCATTATCAAAAATAGCTCTGGCCATTATTCAAGTACTTCTTGTGATAGAAAAAAGTTTTTAAAAATCAATATAAATGTAACAATGCAAGCTATTGGAATGGAACCCATTAGGTTCTGTTTTTCCAGGTAATGAATTTTTGCAGTCCTATTCTCTCAGCCTGAATACTTCTCATCTTCTTCTTCCTCTCCTCATCTACTGGGATAATTGTCATTCATTCTTTTGGTTGCAGCTTAAATAAAATTTCTCTTGGAGCGTTGTCCCTGACAATACCCAACATAGACACACACCCACAAGCCCTAATCAAAGTGATGTGCCTTTCCATCTCTGTCTGATTGTACCTTGTACTTGATTCCTATGTTAGCACGTAGCTCTCTGTGCTCCTGTTGCCTGTTTGTCTATTGGGATGCTCCTGAACACTGTCAGTTCCCAGTGAGTAGGAATGTAGTCGGTTCACATTTGTATTCCCTGTGCCTAGCATAATACAGAGTCTATCAGTCTGCAAAGGCCTGTTTGCTGAAAGGGCAAAGTAGTAACTCAGCACGTAAAATCTGAGGGCATGCTTTGAGGTACCTGTTCATTACTAATCACGTTTTCTATGTAACGTGGCCGTGCAATGTCATACTGACCTCAGCGGCCCCCTTGGGCTTTGGGGATTTGGTAGCTTGTAAGGTCAATCACCTCCCCCTTAGAAAGTCTCAGCTCTGCAGAAGAAATGAAGTTAACTGGTTGTCACTCCCAAACTTTTTAGTCTCGAATTTTACCCAGGAAACTGAGATTTTTGTCTTTGAAAAGTGAACAAGAAACTCCCTTTATGCTTCCTTTACATGTGGTCACCTGGGTACCAGCATTTAAATCTGTGGCAGGCAAATAGTTGATCAGTCAGGCTCCAGAGACGATCTGAGGCCTGTTTCTATGCAAGACAGAAGTTTTCAGCTGACATACAGGGATGGAACAGATTGAAATGGAAAGGAGGAGCTAGAAGAAAACAGAAAATCATAGCTTGAGCCTGAACTTCCTCTCTGCCTTGTCAATGCCCAGGGTGACATCTAACCAAACAGTATTATCTGGCAGACTCTAAGTAAAGGCCACTGTGGTCTTCCTTTTGGTCAATGCAAATTTGTGCCGCCATTACTGATTCAAACCAAATCGGCTTCTTTGGGTATCAGAATAGTAGGATTCAATCTATTCACGGCTAAACTCGATTCTGTTCAGTGAGAACAAAGTGCTGTAACTCTGCACTGGAAGAATCAGAACTTTCCCTGCTGGGCACTCACAGAGCCACTAGAACATTTCCAAGCTCATCCTTGGATTTTATGGAAGGCATGTGCTCCTTTGCACAAGCCACCCTTTTTATTTGCTGCAGAAAAGGAGTCTAGGAAGAATGCATTCCAAACCCAGCCCCTGGGTGGGTATTCAGATGCACATTGCTGACTTGTTAACACACTACTGCTTCTTGTCACCTTGGGTTTTTTGTTTTTGTTTTGCCCTTGAGATTTTTTATTCCAGAAATGAGTTCTGGCTCATCTGTCATTAGAGGAGGTATCGAGGCAACCATGGATCAAAGTATTAATATTTTCTGCTTGCCATTACTTGTTCAGATATCAAGTTCCTGAGTACCAGTTAATTGTAGGATTGATAGTAAAAGGAGATAATTAGTATTGAGTCAACCATTTGGTTTTCCAAAACTGCAGAAGAGTGTGAAAATATTTATTTAATACCATTCCCAGACAAAATCAATGGTTTCTAAATTTTCACAGAGCAAGGACTAAAAAGGAGTAATCAGGATATCAATTATTTGAATGATAAACTCTTAGCCAGAAGGTAACAGATAACACCCTGTTACACACAGCAAGACCCCATCTCTAAAAAAAAAAATTAATTAGCCAAGCATGGTGGCATGCACCTGTAGTCCCAGCTATTTGAGAGGCTGAGGTGGTGGGGGGAATCACTAGAACTCAGGAGTTCAAGGCTGTAGTGAGCTATGATCACACCACTGCACTCCAGCCTGAGCAACAGAGTGAGACCCTGTCTCAAAACTTTAAAAAATAAAAAAATTTAAGAAGAAGAAGATAATTACTGGTATATAGACCAGAGCTATTTCAGAGCAGCTGCTTAAAATATTAATATTTTGGTTTATCGAGTTTAAATTCTCCCCATTTTTCCCCCAACCATTTTATTTTATAACTAAAAAAAACTAAAATAATTCAGAAGTAAAATTTGGTGCATTTTCAATCAAACACAAAATTTTAATCCCAAATCGATACCAATAACCTTAAGAGCAATGAAAGGGAGCCAGAGGCTGAGTGGAACCAGTGAGAATTTATAAAATCCCAGGCTGCTTTCCCCAAGTTTCCCCCACCCTGCTAAGAAATTCATCATCTCAGCAAGGCATATTTGAAGAGGTTGATGCCATTGGCACATATCTGAGGCTGTGCATGCAGGTTCCACAAAAACATCTCAAACTAAGGCAGCAAAGCAGAGCATAGACCCTGGGATCACATTCGTTTAGTTCAAATCTCAGCTTCGTTACTTAAAACAAGTTCTTCAAATTCTCAAAGTTTTGTTTTTCTTATTGGTAAAATGAGAACAATGAAACTTACTTCCTTAAGGCTTATTGTAAGGATTCAATGAGATAATTCATTTAAAGTGCTTATTTAGCAATGTCTGATCCACAAGAAGTGTTTATTAAGTGTTCACCTTTGGTAGAGGCAATATATATATAATTATTATATACCTAATATATATATATATATATCAGACATCTTTGAATGTATCTAAAAGTGTTTTTAATCATTATATTTTAAAAGCTGTCAGTTATAAGTAATAACTTTATAAAGTTATATTTCAAAAATGTTGATGGATACTTTATAAATGATATTCTTTTCAACATAATTTATTAAGCACTGACAGAATACTGGATGCATTGTGCTAGGCTCTGTAGGGAATATAAGTTAATCAGACAGCATGCTTTTTTTTTTTTTTTTTACTTCAAGGGGTTTATAGTCATTTTGTGGAACTTGGCAAACATCTGAAAACTTAGAGAACACAAGATAGAATTTATTTAAGTACCTTTGGCTTAGAGTATTTCTAAAGCTTCTATAGTATCTATTTGGACAAGTCATTAATATACCTCTCTAACAAATATATCAGAGATGTTTTTCAATATAAGAAAAGAGAAAGGAAAAAGTTCAAATAGCTTCTCTAATTATAAGTTAGTTTACAACAAATCATTCACTTCTGATAATATACAGGCAATCATGAGAATTTATGCCAACAATAAAAATCTCTTAACCCTGTATTAGGGAAGACAATTATAAATTGACTGCTTTTTCAAATTCAGAGTCTATAAGCCCTGGCTTCAGCGAATAAAGTCTGTAAGAATTTCCTCTTCTCTCATGTCCCAGTGACACTTACATCAGCTTTATTTACCTCAAGTCAATCACTGTGAGATTTACCAGTTTTCTTTTTGGACATGTGTGATCTGAGCCATAATACAAAGAACGCCTAGGGACTTGTCTGGCTAGTCTGAAAGAAATCATTTGCATGTCCAAACTTAAAAATAATTCTTTAAAGTAAAATGCTATATCTGAAATGACTCAGAGAGTGATCAAATCAATAAGCCCCACATATTTACTGCTTTGTGTTTTTCTGTCTTTGTCAGAAGATCACCCATGTGCAACCAACCATCCATCAACAAAGCCACCATAACAGGTAAGAAAGATCTGGAGCTTATTCTTCATGTGTCTAGGAAGAAACCGTTTCTGCCAAGAGTCAATATAACACCAACACCAATTTCATGCTGCAATTTGAAAATGTTAAAGAAATTCTTTCTTCTCTACATTATCATTTCTATCATTGATCTCACAAATTGTCTAAGCTGTTATTTGGAACATTTTTACTGATTTACATTTTTTACTGGTGTACATTATTTTTAACCATTTAAATATGTGCTTATACTCATCTGAGCATTGCTCTGGGCATTTGTATTTTGAGAAATGGTGTTACTTTCAAGTCGCTTCCCATTCTGGTTCCACACATGTGTTATTAACATGATATAATATGTCATCATTTAGTTTAATAAGAGTGAAGGCATAAATAAAAGGAGTAACGTGTTGGTTCATCAATATCCCACTTGTGTGTAGGAAGGAACATTGTACCAGTAGTCCAATAAAGGACTGAGAGAGCTGAGAATAAACTCAGTTTGGGAGGGGAGAGAAGTTAATATACAATACAGAAAAAGTTCAATGAGACCAAAACACTGGTATCTATAGATGTTTGGGAAAGAAAAATAGGAGGAAAGATGAGAGAAGTCAAGTGCATAAAAATAAAATTATCTCAATTCCTATTAGTCTGTTTTAGGCACAGGACTTGACCCCAGCTGAACCAAAAACAGAATGCATGATCTCATTTTGCTGAACCTGAAACCAAATTGAACTCTTTTGACTATTTCTTGAAACCCCAATTGATTCATTAAAATAATTGCCTGGAAAAGAAAACCTATGTTTTCTAAAATTATTACCAGAAGAAAATTAGCATATTCTCCAAACTAAAACAATTCATCATTGGATTCAAGTGTCTTCCTTGAGCTCCAACCCATAATGTGCTGAGGAGCTCTTATTAAGTTATTAGTGAGTGCACTTTGCTTGAAATTTAACTTTATCATGTCCAGATGTCTGTTTGTGTTTGTGGTCACCACATTAGAGTTGATTCTGGAATCATTGTTAATGTCATCTTTTCTGAATGTCATCAAGTGAAACTTGTATTTCAATGAATGTTAAATTATTGATCTCTTCTTCATGTTTCTCTTTCAACATATTATTGGTGATGACTTCCAATTATCATTTTATAGTACATATATGGTTAACCAGTTTTGTTCTTGATATTGATCAAGAGTTGAACAATAGGGCCAGGAGTGGTGGCTCACGCTTGTAATCTCAGCACTTTGGGAGGCCGAGGTGGGTGGATCACTTGAGGCCAGGAGTTCAAGACCAGCCTGGCCAACATGGCGAAACCCCGTCTCTACTAAAAATACAAAACTTAGCATGGTGGCGAGCACCTGTAATCCAAGCTACTCGGGAATCTGAGGCAGGAGAATCGCTTGAACCCAGGAGGCAGAGGTTGCAGTGAGGCGAGATCGCGCCACTGCACTCCAGCCTGGGCAACAGAGTAAGACTGTCTCCAAAAAATAAAGAGAAAGAGATATGAACAATAACAATTCCTATATGCTAAAATAAATACTTTGAGTAACTGATTTCTTCTGCCAAAATTCAAATTCAATATAAATGAGTGTAAACTGAGTTGGAGGTGTGGAACCGGATCCCTCTGTTTCTATGCACTTTCCTATGTTGAGGAATGGACAGGCCTACATTTATGAACCTGTACCTGGGGCCTCTAGTGAGAGAAGCCACATGGAAGCTGGTCTTCACGCTGCTCCAAGCACTAAATCTGACCCCTATCAAGAGGGACTACCCTAAACCCCCAATTTTGCAATAAGCAAGAACTGACATTGCTATTTGGGCAGAATGCAGTGCTATTTTGGTCCCTGGAAGCTTTTTTAGCTTGAGGTCACATATGAGCTGGCCTCACAGGTGGAGCAGCATTCTCCCAGAAGAGCAGCATCAGGTACCAGTGGAAATTGTTGTGTCTGACAACAGATGGTTGGGTGCTCAGTGGTCAGGGCAGCTGCCCCGCCATCCCAGCAGATGCCAGGCACAGATTAACAGAAGAGAGTAGCTACACTCAAAGGGCACAGACTTGATCTTAAGCATATGTGACAGACCTCATAGAAGCTCCTAGAAATGTATACGTAGTAAGGGGGTCCTAGAACAATACCAGAGGGAATTATGAGCCACAGAAATTAAGAAATTAAGGTGAATATGGCCTCATTCGTACCCACAAGCTCCTGACCTGAGGCCTAGGGACAAGGGGGACACAGAAATACCTTATCTAGAAAGGGAAACTAATTAACTGTTGTTACCACTTAGTGCTGCTGGGCTCCTCACAAAGCACAACAGGAAATGAACTGACTAAAACTGGGAAGTCGTTTTTCTTGCCCAAGCATAGCAAACCAAGGTGGGAACATGGCATAGGGATGGAAGGATGAGGGCAGTAGCAGGGGAAGGTTCCCCTTTCTGAGCCCATTTTGAAAAAGTGGGCCCTTAAAACCTCAGTGCTAGTAATAATAATGATGGTTGAGATTTTGACATTAGTAAGATTTGAGACACTCAGAAAAGGCAGTGCTTGTGCCTTTCCTCCCTCTGCAGCTGACCACTCAGGCCCCACCCTCTAGGCTCACTCCCCCTGAAGTTGGAACCTGGCTGTACCGTGGCAGTAGTCCTGGGAAGGGCAAAGAAGTATTAAAAAGAGTCAGTGAGGCACCCTTAAGATGAATGAGTCCCTGTTGATAGGGGTCAGACCTAGTGCCTGGAGCAGCATGAGGACCAGCTTCCATGTGGCTTCTCTCACTAGAGGCCCCAGGTACAGGTTCGCAAATGTATGCCTGTCCATCCCTCAACATAGGAATAAGGTCTAGAGTAACAGTGTAGCCTAACAGTTAAGTTCATGGCTGATCCAAAAGGCTGCTAGAGCACACAGCTCCAAGTGCCTCTGGAGGGCAACTCCACAGAACATCACAACATGGTGCCCCTAGAATTGTACCACGTGGTTGCTCTGCCTACCCAGCACTCAAATCATGCTCTATCATGAGAGCTTTGTGGCCCTGGGCAGGTTTATACCCTTTCTCTGCTCAGTTTCCCTACCTATAAAATAGTGACACTGCTTCCTGCAGTTGTTGCTGGGTTGAATGAGTGAACACGCATGATGCCCTTAGCATAGTGCCTCACAGAACCAGCACTTAATACATCTTTTTAAATTCCATTTTGTTGTTATTACTTGGTTTTGTTTCTAGGGCCCACTGTATACATAGAACTAGGGGTTTCTTCATCAATTCAGGCTGCCATAACAAAGTACCATAGACTGGGTGGCTTATAGACAACACAAATTTATTTCTCACAATTCTGGAGGCTGGAAGTCTGAGATCAGGATGCCAGCATGGTTGGGGTCTGGTGAGAGCCTTCTTCCAGGTTGCATCAGTGCCCTTTGTGAAGGCACTAGTCTCATTTGTGAGTGTTGAGTGCTCCACCCTCACGACCTAATGACCTCCCACAGGCCCGGCCTCCAAATACCAACACATATTGGGTTAGGATATTGAAATGAATTTTGGGGGCACACAAGCACTCATTCCGTAACAAGGGGGTAATGGAAAGAATAGGACAAAGACACAAACGAAGGAAAGGGAACAGTGAGAGAAAGGCAAGCTTGCAGGATCATGAGAAGAAAACTTGTGGGTCCTTAAATTGGCCAAAATGGATGCGCTTGCTTTGTGCCCATCAAAATGGGGTCTCCTACTGCTCCCAGCACTGTCTCCTTTATTCTCATCACAATTCACAGATGCTGGTAGCTTTGTGATACAGATGATACACTGTTGTTCAGGATGAATTTCTAAGTCTAAGAACTCACTTTTGAGTCATAGTTGTTTGAAGGAGAAATATTAATTCTCTATCACTTTTCTGTAAACCAATTCTAATTTTTAAAAAAGAAGAGTTAAGAACTTCAGCTGTCTACATATCACATACCATGCTTTCTAAGGAGTTGTCACATAGAATTTACAATACCCTCTTCCTCTTTTCAAGGTTATTACATTTGACATGTATTAAAGCCAGGAGAATTTGATTTTTTTTTTTCTTGAGATAGAGTTTTGCTCTTATCGCCCAGGCTGGAGTGCAGTGGCGCAATCTGAGGCTCACTGCAACCTCCACCTCCTGGGTTCAAGCAATTCTCCTGCCTCAGCCTCCCAAGTAGCTGGGATTACAGAGGCCCACCACCATACCTGGCTAACTTTTTGTGTTTTTAGTAGAGACAGGGTTTCACTGTGTTAGCCAGGATGGTCTTGAACTCCTGACCTCAGGTGATCCACCCACCTTGGCCTCCCAAAGTGCTGGGATTACAGGCATGAGCCACCACACCTGGCCGAGAGTTTGATTTTATAGCATTAGGGTTTTAAAGCTAGGTTTTAAAGGTAGGTCACTGGCCAGTTTTTATTTCAATATATAGTAGGTAAACATACAGGTCTAAAATGATCTAACAATTCCTTAAAGGTAAGGCTTTGAAGTTTGCATTTATAAAAGAGACTTAAATAGCTCTTTTGCTCTTTAGTGTGATATGACAAAGATGATGTGTGGCATTTGGAGCCTGAATGTGAACCCAGTCTCTCCCTTTTGCTTCATTTCCTCATTTTGGAGATTTGAGTACCTAACACTTAGGACTGTTGCAAGAATTCAAGGAGATAAGTTATATAAAAGGATAGAGTTCAAGTTGGTCATGGTGGCACACGCCTATAATCACAGCTACTCAGGAGACCAAGGTGGGAGGACTGCTTGAGCTCAGGAATTCAAGACCAGCCTGGGCAGTGTAATGAGACCCTGTCTCCTAAAGTAAAAAAAAAAAAAAAAAAAAAAAAAAAAATGGAGGCTGGGCGTGGTGGCTCATGCCTGTAATCCCAGCACTTTGGGAGGCCAAGGCGGGTGGATCACCAGATCAGGAGTTCAAGACCAGCCTGGCCAAGATGGTGAAACCCCGTCTCTATTAAAATACAAAAATTAGCCAGGCGCGGTGGCAGGTGCCTGTAATCCCAGCTACTCGGGAGGCTGAGACAGGAAATCGCTTGAACTCTGAGGGTGGAGGTTGCAGTGAGCCGAGATCAGGCCACTGCTCTTCGGCCTGGGTGACAGAGTGAGACTCCGTCTCAAAAAAAAAAAAAAAAAAAAAGAAAAGAAAGAAAGAAAGAAAAATGGATAGAGTTCCGAATGTGATGAGGAACTCACCAAGTGTTTCTTCCTATAACCCTGTCCCATGCCTGACATTTTTTTGTTCCTAAAGCTAATTTAAAAACTGGTAGAATAGAGGTAACAGAGAATATTGGTGTGTCAGCTTCTTTGGTACATTTCATTTATGATTTTGTTTTCACACAGTCATGGCATGACATTTTTAGTAATCCTTTTATCATTTAGAGTAAGGCTCACCTACATACGTCCTTAATGTGTGGTGCACACCAGAAGTAAAGAGTGCATTGGAACATGAGAGGGTGGCAAAGAGTCAGAGATGCCCAAGCCATACCTGCATTGGGACAGTGATCCCATTTTTGAAGTACAGCCATGTAGCTTGGAGCACAGTCCTTCCTTGTAAGCATTTCATTTTCGAACAACCTTAGCTCAAGGCAAGCATTCTGCAGCCATCTCATTAAATGTTGTTACATCCTCACAATATCATTTTCAATGCTTCTGAATTTCCATATTTCCAATATGTTTATTTAATCATCCTCAATTAGAGGATTTTCATGCAAGGACACAACTCTAAAGAAAACGTATTTAAATATCTTTATTTTAAAGATGAAAAAACTGAGACCTAGAGAGAGAGGGTGCTGCTTAGTGACAAAGCCAGGAATAAACATGTGGTTCCTTTTTCGAGTCCATGGTCCTTCTTACACCTTTATAAAGTAAAATAACCCATTAGATTCGGGTGGCCTTTATACCCACCGTGGAAGTATATGCTTTAGAGAAAGTAAATGAAGTATTAATACTAACTCCTGAGTAATAGATGTGGCATTGTATTATTTGTATATGAGCTTGAAAATTTCTCATCCCAACCTCTCACTGGACATATCTTTGTAGTTATAGCTATTTTGATTATATCTACTGCTTATACCCCAGAGGCATAGAGACCAGCAGCCTAAAGCAAAGGACTTCTGAATTTTGACTTTGGAAAATACAAATTCTTCTATAGGAGCGGTGAAACTAGTACAGCTGCCTGCTCTTTACCTGTAGGGGGAGACACATGATGCAGTGACAAGCATAGAACAGCACAGAAGTGGTTTTAGTCCAGAAAATAAATAAATAAGTAAATTGGTCTAAGTCTTCATTCCTTTTTGTATTTTTTTACCCTGAAGATTCATGGCTTCATTAAAAACAGTAAGTGCATTCTAAATAGAATTTAGTCAATTGGCAAGTAGAAAATTAAAAAGTAAACTATCCAAATAATGCTAGTCTGTCAAAACACAATGAGAAGAAATTTAATCTTATATGTTTGTTGTTCTAAAGCACAAGCAGTTTCTAAGAATTAATAAGGGGGAAAAACAATAATGATATTTAATTGGGACAATTATTTTTTTGTTATCTGGGCTAATCACTTAATGCTTTGAGCTTATCGAATGAAAGAAACTATCAACTATTTCATGGTGACAGTAAGGATGCTGGCTACTTACTTAGATCTGCCTTTTAAATCTGTGTGTGTGTGATAAAAGCAAGTAGTATATATAGTTTTTTAAAAAGAAATATAGAGAGATCTAATAGATGGGAGCAAGAACCATATAAAGAAGGCAAAAGGGATCTACAGGAGAGAAATATGTAAGTCCTCAGGAGATACTGAAGTAAAACGTGTGTTGTGTCAGTGTATAGGGAAGACAAGAGACCCAGCCATTGCCAGAGAAGCCCTACTTCCTCATCAACCACCAGCAGGCAGCAGCTTCATGCTGTAGTTCTTTTTTTCCTTTAATAGAGTAAAGATTGTGGCCACACTTTAATAATTGCCAAAAATATGTGTTCATTAAGCTTTTTAAGAAATGTGATTGAAAAATGCTGATGATACATTGTGTTTAATAGCTTTAATAAAAAACTGGTAAAGCATCTAATACATCTAATGACTGTCAGATTTCCTAAATCTTTTAAGCTGAAGGAGTTTACTTTTACAAAAATCCTCATTGAAAAAGAATCTTCTGGCAAAAACATTGAACTGAAAGATTTGCATAAATGCATGGAGTATTACTATTTATTAGTTAAACTTATGATCTTTTAGAGCAGTAAAAGTCAGTTCTCTTTCTTACAAATGAATTTGTTTTGGCCTTTTATGCTTTTATTTAATGAGTAGAGCCATACCTATTAATATATAAAAAGATCAGATCTGACACCGTGGCTTTTTGACCAGGAATTGATTGAAGTTAGACTTGGTTTTAAGAATAGTGAAAACAAGGGCTATGTCCTAATTATGAGGGGAAATAATTTAATTGTATCTCTCTTGTCTGAATATCTGATTTGGATGCTTTGTTATAACTTTAATTGAAATAATTAAATGGGGCTCCTATTCATTTAGCCTAGCAAAAAGGTGATGAGCTAGCATATATGTTAAAAACCCAGCTTTCCTCTTAGTAGTTGTCTGATTTTGGTCAATGTACTTAAATTCTCCAGGTTTTGGGGGTATTCTTTATCAGTAAATTCTAATTCAGTGCTTAACGAAGTACTTGGTACTCAGAATGTATTCAACAAATGTTACTTATCATTATTGCTATATTATTATTATTATTATTATTATTATTATCTGCTTGGTGAACAGTATTTTCCATGCACCTTATATATGGCATGCATAGGCTTTGGAGGTAAAATGTGACTACTGGTTCAAGAAATTTACAAAGTAAGGGAGAAGGAATTATAAATAGTTAAGTACTAGCTAAATGCCATGATTGAAGCCTTTATATTTTTTATTTTAATTAATTAATTAATTTTTAGAAATAGGGTCTCACTCTGTTGCCCAGGCTGGAGTGCAGTGGTACGATCTTGGCTCATTGCAACCTCCGCCTCCCAGGCTCCAGCAATCCTCCCACCTCAGCCTCCTGAGTAGCTGGGACTACAGGCATGCACCACCATGTGTGCAAAATTTTGTATTTTATTTTTTGTATTTTTTGTAGAGGCGACGTTTTGCCATGTTGCCCAGGCTGATCTGGAACTCCTAGGCTCAAGCAATCTGCCCACCTTGGCCTCCCAAAGTGCTGGGATTATAGGCATGAGCCACAGAGACTGGACTGAAACCTCTTTAAATATATATATTTATATAAATATATATTATATATAATATATACAAAATATATAATATATAATATAAAATATATTATATATAATATATACTATAAAATATATTACATATAATATTTACAAAATATATAATATATAATATAAAATATATATTTTATAAAATTATATATTTCTTATATATTATATAAATATATATTTATTATATATTATATACATATTTATTATATATTTATTACATATTATATACATATTTATTATATATTATATACATATATTGTATATTATATAAATAAATATAATATTATATATTTATTATATAAATATAATTCTCATATAAATAAATATAATATTTTTTATATATTTCTCATATATATGTTTATTATATAATAAATATAATATTTCTCATATAAATATATGTAATGTTTATTATAAAATAAATATATAAGATGTATATTAAATAATTATATTATATATTTAATATATAATATACATGAATATATATTCATATATATATAGAGAGAGAGCCAGTGGCTCTACCTAGGAAATGCTCCCTGCTAAATTTGAAGAACATAATGCTTTCCATGTGGTTAGGGGAGGATTGAGGATTACCTCACAACGAAAGACCAGCAAGAATAAGGTATGGAAGCATGGAATGCCTGTCCATATCAGGGGACTGGGAACAGTAAAGGACAAATTGAGTTAAAGGTGTATAGGAGCAACTGAACAGGATGCTCCAGAGGTAGATTAAGGAAATAATATTTGAGGCCTACATAAAGAACAGTGGACTTTATTTTATGGACAGTGGAAAATCATTGAGCATTTCCAATCGTAGGAACAAATACACATTTCAGAATGACAGTAATTGGAAGCAGTGTAGAAAGAGACTGAAAAGAAGAAAGACTAGGGGCAGCCCCATACTCTTCAGGGGGCTGTCACAGGCCTTGTACAGGATCAAGATAATGCAGCTCTGAACTGGGGTGGAAGTGGGGCTGCGGAGATGAGGGAATAGGTTCACAACTCTTCAGAGATAGGATTGAAGGGACTTGGGGGTTGATTAGAGCAGAGACTGAGGATGAACAATTTTAAAGTGAAAGTATGAGCCAGGCGTGGTGGCTCATGCCTGTAATCCCAGCAGTTTGGGAGGCTGAGGCGGGTGGATCACCTGAGGTCAGGAGTTCAAGACCAGCCTGGCCAACATGGTGAAACCCCATCTCTACTAAAGATACAAAAATTAGCCAGGCATGTTGGCACGTGCTTGTAATCCCAGCTACTCTGGAGGCTGAGGCAGGAGAATCGCTTGAACCCAGGAGGCAGAGGTTACAGTGAGCCGAGATGGCACCATTGCACTCTAGCCTGGGCAACAAGAGAGAAACTTCATCTCAAAAAAAAAAAAAAAAAGTGAAAGTATATATACACATGTTCATTACAGCACTGTGAATGTGCATAAAGGATTAAAAACAATCCAAATTCTAAATAATGTGTGAATTCTATTTAGGTAGGGGTTAAAAAATTCCCATAAGAAAATGATTTTAAATAATTTATTTTTGAGAAAATTTTAATAATATGGAAAAATGTTTGTATTTTAAGGAATACATAATGAAGTGCCATGTGGGAAATAGGCACACATTTAATGCACTTTATGTATATTGAATTGAACTGAAGTTACTTTTAGTTGTTGACCAGTAGTTAGCAAAGGTAGATAGGTTTACCATTTTACATTGAATCTAGTGACAAACATGTTATTTCTCAGGTCCCAGTTAGTTTGCCTGTCCTTGCCTAGAAAGGGCACTGGTGAGACCCGCCCTAACAATATTTCAATATTATGGTTCCACAGTCCAGCATTAACTGTATTTTAAAATAATAATATCTCTCCCATAGGGCAGCATTTTATGGATTATTGAGGCTATGACAAAAATGTTGTATTATCCTTCAGATGATCAGAAAAACTACCCTTAGGGCTGGGTGCAGTGGCTCACACCTGTAATTCCAGCACTTTGGGAGGCAAGGGAGGAAGATGGCTTGAGGCCAGGAGTTTGAGGCAAGCCTGAAACACAGTAAGACCTCCATCTCTACAAAACATTTTAAAAATTAGCTAGACATGGTGGTGCGCACCTGTAATCCCAGCTATTCAGGAGGATCATTTATGCCCAGGAAGTTGATGCTGCAGCGAACCATGATCATGCCACTGCACTCTAGCCCGGGCTACAGAGCAAAACTCTGTCTCAAAGAAAGAAAAGCTACCACGGGAATAAAGGATCTCAGTGTCACCAAAGTCCACTCCTGCCAGCATCTCTTCCCCGCTGCCCTGAGTTTAAAAAGACCAATACTTCCCAAACCTGTCTCCGATCAAAGGAATCCCCAAGGGCTTCCTGAGAACAACCACAAAATGACTGATTCCCAGAGTTTCCAGAATTGAATATCTAGGATAAGGCTCAGGATCTAAATTATTAACAAATACCCCCAGGTGAATGGGCTTGATTGGCCAAATTTAGGAGAATAATGGAATACTGAAGAAAGCAGGTGAGAGGGCTGCCTGTGTACAGTGTTGTCATTGTGTTGTTGATAGCTTGTTGGAAAATCCCTGTCTTTCTGGAAAGTATATATAGTGACACCCACACCCTCATCTAACAAACAGTGCAGCCCAGGATAAGCACGATCATATGTGCAAAGTGCTCCACGATTAGTGAAAGAAGATACAAGGTGATATATTATCTGTGCTGACTTCGTCATCCTGGGCATCAGCGTCAGGGTCATCATCTGTTATCTCTCAAAATACATACAAGATTTTAAGTAGAGCAGCTTGCTCGTCTCTGAGAAGAAACTCAAGTATCACATCTACCTTTGTGGATGTGGGAGGGAGGGAGTTTGGGAAATGTTTAGTAATTGCATTCTTTTTGTCTTCTTGGACACAGTACCAAGTCTCCTTAAACTAATAAAAGAAAAAAAAAAATAAAAGAACCACACAAACTGCATTCTTCAGTCACTCCCTTTCTCCACAAAGTGCTTCCCACCCATTTCAGCCTTAAAAAATATTCTAGGCATACTCAGAAATACAGTGACTGTGGTGGGGCAAAATGTTGAAAATTCCTTTGAGGCTCATTTCCCAAATTTTACTAGTTGGATGTTACACTGAATTATTTAACTCTAAATAAATAGGGAGTACACTCACAGCGTCCTTTCTTTTGTTATATCAAAAAGCCTCTCTCAAAAAATGCTTTAAAAATCAGTTGGATATATTATTAATACTAATATTAATAAAAGTTAACATTTACTGACATTTGAAATGTACCAAACACTCTAGATGAGTAATCTTTTTAAACCTTATGATATCCAAAGAGGTAGACACTGTTGCTATTCCTGCTTCATAGATGCAAAACTGGGCTAGACAAGTTGAATAATTTGATTAAGATACATAGGTAGAAAATTACAAAGTATGGATTGACTCAGAGGGAGAATGTCAAGTCCTCTCCTAAAATGTACTGGCATGTACACACATACACAAGCTGCTGGGTCTGCTGGTCCTCAAAAGTTAGGGACATCTCTCTTTCTTTTTTTTTCTCTCTCTCCTTCCCTCCCTCTCTCTCTCTCTTTCTTTTTCTTTTTTCTTTTGAGAGCAGAAAACAAATCTATACCATCTATTCCTGAATGTATATGAGTGGAGGGTAGGACAAGAGGAGGGATAAGACCTGTGGATGCACAGAAACTCTTTGGGAAACCCTAAGAACTCTCTATAGTTATATAAGCTAAGGAAAGGATTCCTGCCAGGGGGTATAGGATTCTTCAATTCCCACACTTCTCTTCCTGACTCCTCTGAAGTGCCCGTTGTCACCAGAGTGCCCAGGGGCAGAGCATCGACAAGGAAAGGCCCAGGTGTGTGTGAGAAGTTAGGCAGATGGGGTGTTTCAGAGGAACCAGGGTAACGCAGTGCTTCAGCGTTAGCACTCACCTTGCTTCTGGGACCACTTACCACGAAGGCCTGAAAGGGCAGGCCCCAACTACTGGGAATATTAATCTTCTCTTTGGGTGAAGTCTCTTCATGCCATTATCATCTCTTAGCTACCATTGCTAGGCAAAAGTTTCCTAGCTCACCATCTCCTGAATGCACTTCCTTGAGATATTTCTGATGCTTAAATATCCAGTGCTTTCTAGTGTGCCGTCTTCCTTCTGTATTTTTGTTTTGTTTTTCTGTGGTTCCTTTTCAGCACTGTTGGTCCTGTGGAAGTATTTCTAATTGACTGTATTCTATGTGCCACACAAAACAGATGGGTGTTTATGACATTCTTTTCTGGATATGTTTCTGATGTTTGCATATTGAACACAGAACTGTCCACATAGAGAACTTGATTTCTGCCTCTTCCTGGCTTTGCTTTTACTCATTTAGTCCCTAGTATGTGAAAGGCTATGCTTAGGCTCCAAGGACCCAAGGAGGAATAAAATACCGCCAATAAGCTTCAGGACCATTACTCTAGAGGTTTGTGGAACTTAAAAAGCTAAAATGTATTCTGTTGAATGACAAAAAGCATTAAGTTAATAGAAAACAGAGGGCTTATAAGTGAATGGATAAATGAATAAGTAAAATAAAGAAGAGAGAAAGGAAGGGAGGGAGGAAGAATGGAGCAGATGCAGGTGAGATTGTTTTTCTAAAGAGCTAAGAAGCTGCCTACAGTGTTAGCTTAGAGACTGAAAATGGTTTGGGAAAATAATTCAGAAATTTAGGGAATACTTCACAGCATGAGAAAGTGGAGGGCTGAGATTGGTAAAAGAAGACATGTTTCAAAATAGCCAAAAGGAAAATAGAAAAGAGCTGATCGTGAAACCGAGACCTCAGAGTTGAATGACAAGTAAGATACCTCTGAAGTCACTGACAGTGGACTGACTGTTATTTGACTAATATTGCTTCTACAGAGACAGACCTAGGTTTTATCCTCCCATAGAAAAAAATCTCAAACATTGGTAGGTTTTGTTTTTGTGTTTTGACGTTCAAGTCAAAATCTATGTGAAGGAGGAGGAACAAGACTCAGAGGTCAGAAAATTGGGGTTTCATGGCTGGCTGTCCTGCTCACCCACTTTACGTGTGACCTTAGAAAAGTCACGCCGATGTGTTAGATCTTTTCTGTTAAAATGTGGTGGGTAATGATTATACCTTCCTAATTTTGAGGAATTACATGAGATAATCTATGTAAAAAAATTAGCACGGTGTCTGGGACATAGTAAATGTCAGGTCTTATTTAAAAGCATGTGGAAAGTGCTTAATATGTTGAAAAGTATTATAAACTACCAATAAATATTATTATATTATTCAATTACTGTTGATCCTCAAAGCAGCCATCTCTGGAAACTGTACAATTATTTGAGCCCTGATGCCATTGCTGAAAGCATTTTGGAAGTGGCTTTAGAGACCATTTACAGATCATATAAGACACACACATACAAAAAAGCAATAAGCAATCTCACTGGTTTATAGTAACACTTCACTTGTGACCAAAAATATTATTTCCAATATGATTACCAACCCTATTCACCAGACAGAATGTCAAATTAGCTTAGATGGGGCTAACTCCAGAAATGAAACCATTCTCAAGGGATTTTAAAGAGTTTTTTAAGAAGTATCACATGGACTTTTAAGGCAATTCCAAGACAGGGAGCCCTAAAATCATTACAATGATGGCAACGTGTGGAATAAGCGTATAAACACATTTTCCCAGATGCAACTTTGAAGGAGACAAAATCTGAATTCTAGGCAGTTTGTGAAGGAAAAGGAGCAATTTCTGGGAAATTTCTTTTACCCCTCAGCCAACCTCAAGACAGTCTGTCTTTCTACAGACCCTCCCTTACTGTTTGTTTCTCTTTACTGGAAACTGTTGAGGGTACTGGAAATAAAGGAGAAGGCCAATGTATCTAAGACCACTGGATCAGAGAGAAGCCCAAGAACCTTCATCATTTCCACAGAAAGGGCAGCAGAGGAAATTAGCCTGGCTTTTTGTCATGCTATTATTTCTCAGTGAGTCTATTAAATTACTGTGGCACACTAAACAGTGTGTCTGCATCTTGTTCTTTGGGGATTCCATACAATTCTCCCCTTGGCTGGCTTATCACCTCCCCTTAGAAAATGGTGTCTCAGCAATGATCCTTTGCTTGCAATACAAAAAAACCAACTCTGCTCATTTATGCAAAATTCTTAGTGGAAGAATATAGGAAGAATTCCGAATTCCCTGAGAATTAGTGGGGCGACAGGTGGTGGTGGGGGTGCTGGAGGACGAGGTTTGAAGGAATCAGTGCATCTTTACAGTGCTAGGAGGCTACAAATTAAGGGGAAAGTCTCATGGCAGGAGTAGTCGAGTGAGATCCCCACAACTGTTCTTAGTTTCTTTGTCATTATTTCAAGAGTCAAACAGCAGTGAAGGGATCTAATTTGTCTTGTTTGCGTCTTGGGCCTTGGCTAAAAGAGAACAGGCAGGTGGCTTCAGTCCCACCAAACTATGTTATAAAATGTGGTAGTAAGAGCTGAATGATGGGACCAGATTTTGTGGGTTCATATTCTAGCTCTACGACTTACAGATGCTTGTGCTCAAACAATTCATTTAACCTTCCAGAGCCTGAAATTCCTCACTTTTGTAGTAAGCACAATAATAATTTTTATCTCATAGGGAGTTCATGAAAATTATTTGAGGAGATATTTATGAAAGGCTGGGCATGGTTGCTCACGCCTGTAATTCCAGCATTTTGGGAGGTTGAGGCGGGCAGATCACCTGAGGTCAGGAGTTTGAGACCAGCCTGGCCAACATGGTGAAACCCCGTCTCTACTAAAAATACAAAAAAATTAGCCAGACATGGTGGTGCACACCTGTAATCCCAGCTCCTTGGGAGGCTGAGGTAGGAGAATCACTTCAACCTGGGAGGCAGAGGTTGCAGTAAGCTGAGATCGTGCCACTGCACTCCAGCCTGGATAACAGAGGAAGACTCTGTCTTAGGAAAAAAAAAGATATTTATGAAAAATGAAGCAAAATGCATGGCTCACAGTAAGCACTTGATCATTGCTGGTTATACTATTATTAAGATTATCTAATAGGGATACAAAGTATATTCCTGAAAGAAATTAGGGTGCTCTTAGATAGGGGAGATAAATGCTAGTAGGATTGGTTTCAATGCACTATTTGTTTTATTAATTTATTTCTCACTGAATTTCTTTTTATGATACTCATTTTTTTTAGAGATCCAGATGCTACGTGTCATTAATGTATCCCTGAGAACTCAGTTCCTCTGAAGGCACAAAAATAATTTGATCATCTCATCATTTGATCCACACACATTTATTGATGCCTCTTTTATGCTTGGTTCTATACAAGACGCCATGACGTGTGGCCCCTGTAGGAAGTCCTGGCCTCTATCTCTAAATCTGTCATCTCAGCCCAACCCCTATTCAGATTATCTGTGCCCTCTGCATAGCCATTCACTTCGCCTGGGTGCAATCATGCCTTCCTTACCCAACGTTTAACAAGTCCAGCCTAGCAACCTACATCATGCCATCCAACAGAAGGAAGGCATTATTGACTCAGAATAAAGTATAGGCACTCGTAGAATAAGTTTATTAAATAATTTTTTTAAAAAAAAGGTATATGCTTTTTCCCAGGGGAGCAGTGAGGCATTGTCAGAGGGTGGATTCATTAAATCAATACAGAGAATCCTGGCTGCACTATTTGTTAGCTATTTGACTTTGGGAAAGTTATTCTCTGAGCCTTGATTTCTCATTAGAAGATGGGAATAATAGCAAACCTATCTCAGAGCATTAAGTAAGAATTAAATGAAGTGAATTAAGCATGAAACCTAGCATCTGACACATAGTAGGAACTAAAAAAGAAATACTAGTTCTTGAATAAACATTTTTTTCTTGACTGTACTATGATACTTCCATCAGTGAGTTTCCAAGGCAAATGAATCATCTTTAGAATTGGAAGCTCAATGTAAGCAACAATGAAGTAAAGAAAACAACTGAATTTCTCTTGAAATTATTTTCCTTTACTGACTTGTCCTTTATTGTCTGTGTTCACAAGAAACTAGCTCTGACTGCAAAAATGTCTGCCTGTTTCTATGGCCAGTTCTTTTCTACATGTTTAAATTCCTAATTGTGCACACAATCTTAGTCACAATATTTTCATGTGCAAGCAATTAAGACTCATTTAACAGCCCTCCCTCTGGAAGGTTTTGTTCTCCATCTGCCACAAATCAGATTCCTTAGGAAGACATTTGATTTTGAAACAATGTTAAAGTACTGTTCATTTTGTTCAAATTTCATTTATGTACCATTTTTTAAAGTGATGTAAATGGACAGCCACAAAAAGCTCAGCAGCTGGTCAAAACAAAACGTCAAAGACACCATTGAAATGGGGCAAAAAAATTAAAAACTAATATGCTGGGACAATGCCAAATAAAAACGATCGTCTGATAAACATTCCTCAGACACATTTTGCTCATAACAACTATTTCCTTTACAGCAGATTTAAAATATGGGAAAATGGGAATACACCCCAGTTGCCACTCTGAATCTTAGCTGTCCTGAGTTCACTGCAATGTATATAATAAGGAAGTCAGAAGGTGGAAAAGAGGAAAAGATTAAATTTGTAAGTTTTTTGAAAAATATATGGTAAAAAGTAGAGGTATCCAACAGATTTGTACGATAGATTGTTCATTTAAGGACCAGGAGCGGTGGCTCACGCCTATTATACAGCATTTTGGGAGGCCAAGGGGGGGCGGATCACCTGAGGTCAGGAGTTCGAGACCAGCCTGGCCAACATGGAGAAACCCCGTCTCTATTAAAAATACAAAATTAGCCAGGCGTGGTGGTGCATGCCTGTAATCCCAGCTACTCGGGAGACTGAAGCAGGAGAATCGCTTGAACCTGGGAGGCAGAGGTTGTGGTGAGCTGAGATCGCGCCATTGCACTTCAGCCTAGGCAAAAAGTGAAACTCCATCTCAAAAAACAAAAAAAGATTGTTCATTTAAAAATCAATTCGATTGGCCAGGCACGGTGGCGCACACCTGTAACCCCAGCACTTTGGGTGGCTGAGGCGGGCGGATCAATTGAGGCCAGGAGTTCAAGATCAGCCTGGGCAACATGGTGAAACCCCCGTCTCTACTGAAAAAAAAGAAAAAGTAGCCAGGCATGGAGGCATGGTGGCACACGCCTGTAATCCCAGCTACTTGGGAAGCTGAGGCACGAAAATGGCTTGAACCCGGGAGGCAGAGGTGAGATCATGCCACTGTACTCCAGCCTGGGTGACAGAGCAAGACTCTGCCTCGAAGAAAAAAAAAAAAAAAATCAATTAGATAAGTGAGAGTGTATATTCAGGGCAACTTAAATCTATGCTCTCAGATTAAAAATAAGATTTAATTACAATTGGTTTTTTTTTTTTTTTTTTTGATGCAGGGTCTCACTTTTTGCTCAGGCTAGATTGCGGTGGCACAATCACAGCTCACTGCAGCCTCGACCTCCTGGGCTCAAGCAATCCTCCCACCTCATCCTCCTGTCTACCTGGGACTACAGGCACACAGCACTGCACCACCATACCTGGCTAATTTTTAATTTTTTTTTTTTTTTTTTTTTTTTTTTTTTTTTTTAGAGACAGGATCTCACGATGTTGCCCAGGCTAGTCTTGCACTCCTGGGCTCAAGTGATTCTCCTGCCTTGGCCTCCCAAAGTGCTGGGATTACAGGTGTGGGCCATCACACCCAGCCAATTTTGAAGTATTTAATTTTTAAAATGAAAAAATTGATTAGATAATAGTTCTCCCTCACTACAGGTGAAGTCCATTTTTATTTATTTGTTCAATGGGCTTCTTTAGAACATGAAATAGAAGGCAATGCTTGGTCAAATTAAGGCAGAAACAAGAATTTATTAGGTTCTGAACATAAATAACTGTCTGTGAACTGGTAACTCTCTAATTAAGCATAAATGTGAAAAGAAGAGGATTAGCTCTTCTTGAGGAGTTGGAAATGGAAAATATTACAATTTGGAGAGGTAGCTTGCAGAAACCGTATAGTTTTCTCTGCTTATATGCCCCAGCGTTGGGAGACTTGAAAGGAATCACCAACCAAGTTAATGCAATAAATTTCCATATATAGATCAATTGGATGTTTTGTCCCCAGCTTCCTAAGCCTTTAATAAACTGAATTGTTTTGGTATCACTGGATGAAAAGTTCTGTAAAAGTTCAAAGTATTGTTATTTGGGGCATTCACACCTGCATGTTTAAAATGCCTTTGTGCAAAATGTAGTCCAATCTGCTTTCAAATCAGACCTTCAAAGAAGGGTAGATTCATCCATGTGACAGATCCCCTTAGGTGCTTCTCTACAAAGAAAAAGTTAAGCTAGCAGGTCTACCCCCACTCATTATCTTTGTCTCTTTGTGCGTAATCATCAAACGGCACCTCTGAAAAGAAGACCAAGAGAAAACTTTAGTATCTCTTTGCTGGAGATGCAAAGCAAGATATAGAAGGAACTGGAAAATAGTTGTTAAGTAAATACAGGGGGAAAACGGAAATTGAGAGGACGTACTTTTCGCTAACAGTTGTAAACTAAAAATAAAATTTGAAGCACGCCTGCACCCTCACCTGAATGGACTTCCTCCTTGGCCAGGGCACTTTAAAATTTAACCTGAAAGACTGATTTAGGCCGCAAAGGAAGTCAGACATGCCTTATTTTACCCCTCCAGCATTAACATCAACACAGACCTTAAGTCTGATAAGAAACATTTAGGATCTCTTTTCTTGGAAGCCTGCTACCTGGAGGCTTCATCTGCCTAATAAACCTTTGGTCTCCACAACTTTTATCTTAACCCAGACATTCCTTTCTACTGATAATAACTCTTTCAACCAATTGCTAATCAGAATATGTTGAAATCTACCTATGACCTCGAAGCCCTCCCCCAACTTCGAGTTTTCCCGCTTTCCAGATAGAACCAGTGTAAATGTTACATGTATTGATTGATGTATTATTTCTTCCTAAAATGTATAAAAACAAGCTGTAGCCTGACCACCTTGGGCACATGTCGTCAGGACCACCTGAGGCTGTGTCACATGTGCATCCTTAACTTTGGCAAAATACACTTTCTAAACTGATTGAGACTTGTCTCAGATATTTTGGGCTAACACAATGAATATAAAAAAACTTTTTTGTGGGGGGGGTGGGAGGTGGGACGGAGTCTCTCTCTGTTGCCCAGGCTGGAGTGCAATGGCGCAATCTCGGCTCACTGCAACCTCCACCTCCCGGATTCAAGTGATTCTCCTGCCTCAGCCTCCTGAGTAGCTGGGATTACAGGCACACATCACCATGCCTGGCTAATTTTTGCATTTTTAGTAGAGACAGGGTTTCACCATGTTGGTCAGGCTGGTCTCGAACTCCT
Source organism: Gorilla gorilla gorilla (assembly GCF_029281585.2). NCBI lineage: Eukaryota > Metazoa > Chordata > Mammalia > Primates > Hominidae > Gorilla > Gorilla gorilla. Next base: position 51,056,918 of record NC_073243.2, read on the forward strand.
GACCTCATGATCCACCCATCTCGGCCTCCCAAAGTGCTGGGATTAGAGGCATGAGCCACCACACCCGGCCAAAAACAACTATTTTTAAAGAGCATCTAAGCTCAGAAATCACAGGCATATTATGCCTGCCACTAAGGGAGTTAGTTCCATTGAAGGATATAATTAAGAGTGAAATGAATGGTGTGCTAAGCACTTAGGGATAGTGGTTCACAAATTTGTCTGTTCCTTAAAATCACCTTGTGGGGCAGGCGTGGTGCCTCACACCTGTAATCCCAGCACTTTAGAAGGTCAAGGCCAGAGGATCACTTGAGGCCAAGAGTTCCAGACTAGCCTGGGCAGCGCAGTGAGATCCTGTTTCTACAGAAGATAATAATAATCACCTGGAAATTTCTTTTTTTTAATGCAGCTAATGAAGGAAAAAAAAATCCGAGGTTTTGAAACCAACTCAAAGACAACAGCGATATTCAAGCATAAGGTGTAATAAAGGTTGTACACTAGATAGCTAGATAGCCAGAATAAAAAGGAAGAGATAGTTACAAAAAATATAAGGAGGATAAATGTATAGGATTTCATAACTGCTAATCATATGATTTTACCGAGTAGGTGTAAAATGCTTCTGACAATGTGTGAAAATTTATAATCCTTAGTATTATATGTAGGATAAACATAGGTTAAGACCTGGATTCTAAGGCTGAATTTAAGGCTAGTTTATCTCCATCCTTAGATTTCCTACATTTCATTTAAGAGAAAATGTCCTGTATATTGAATATTCATGAAAATCTCTGAAAAGTGTTATGCTTATTCTTAACCTCTTAAAGGCGTACACTGAATGTAATTAAATCATTTTTGCTGGCTCCGGTTCCTCATGAACATCTGCTTTTGTACTTCCCTGTCATTCACAAATGCACTTAGGAGCTAATGATCTATGAGGACTTTTTTTGCCCCTACAGTAACGAGCAGCAAATCTGGCTGCACTTTAATTTCTCATCTGCTGTCCCATATTGTCTGGTGGTCAGTTCATGATGTTACTAAGCTTGGCTTTATTGGCATCTTTTGTGAGCTGCTGCTGCTTTTTCCTTGGCAAACCTGATAACCAAGCTATTGCATTGAGCATAAAATAAAGGCAAATTAATTCAAAATAAAAGTGAGGGTTGAGGGCAATTCATTTCTGAGGTAGACCTTTAGGATATGAGATGCATAAAGTGAACAAGATCCTACAAGTGTGTACTTGACTTTTCTGGGTTCTTTTCACCTACTTACTGATTTTGAATAGTATAAATTCCTGGATAATTAATCTGGATAAGTAAGTTGTCACTGTACCTCTAGAGAAAATAAAATCAACCAAAATATGTTTAATTCTGTGCTCTGGGTTTCAAGAAAACAAAAATGAATAAGATGTAGTCCTACCCCCAAGGACTTGACACAATATAATTGTACATATGCAAAAGAAACTGTCTAGGTGTGGTGGCTCACACCTCTAATCGAAGCACTTTGGGAGGCTGAGGCAGGAGGATCACTTGAGCCTAGGAATTTCAGACCAGCCTGGGCAACATGATAAAACCTTTTCTCTACAAAAAAAATACAAAAATTAGCCGGGCATGGTGGCACATGCCTGTAGTCCTAGCTACTGGGGGAGTTGAGATAGGAGGGTTGCTTGAGCCCAAGAGGTCTAGGCTGCAATGAGCTATGATCACAGCACTCCAGCCTGGGCAAAAAATCTTAAGTAGTCTCAGGACTGTACCACAGAGCATGGTAAGAATTCAGAGGAGGCAAAGACCAAATTAGAATAATAAGCAGTGAAGGCTTCCAGCAAACATGGTATTTTTGTTGGGCCTTGAACACTCTTTAGATGCTTTAGTTTAATGTGCCATAGTCACACTTTCTGTATTGGGAGTGTTAATGGGTGATAACTACTCCAGAGCTTTAGGATTGCTTCCAGTATCCCAGCAAAGCAGCCCTTTTCAACTAGAACCGTTTGCTATTACAAAAGAGAGGTGATCACTTGTGATTTCTTAACATTTCTTCACTTTGCCTCTGGCACTGGGCTTCTGAAAGTCCAGGAAAGAGCAATGACCTCAGGGTTTTAAGACCAGGGGTATAATCCCAGCTCTGCCTAGCTCTCTGTGTAATTTTTGGTCAGTAATTTAACCTGGGTTGTGTTCTGTAAAATGATGATATTGGATTAAAAAATAGTACCTAAGAATCTAACTAACTTTTTCCTAATATTTTATTATTATAAAAAAATGCATGCCTCTGATGAATTGCCTTTATCTTCTTTAGTCATATTTCCCTAAGAAGTGAATAAAAGATACCAAGGCAATGTGTGAATTCCACTTTTTCCAATCTGGATGTTTAGGGGATATCCTTGACACCATTTGCTATTTTGAGTTTTCAACAAAGAGTTAAAAGAAAATTCTGGCACTCCTATCTAGTCATCCTCTCCAGTTGGCAGAAGTCTTCATGTGGACTTGATGGTTGCCCAGAGCAACAAAATATTAGGGACAGAAACATGTTCAGGGACTCGATTGTATAAGTGACTCAGAGCTGAGAGACCTTTTCCAGCTTGACTGCAGCCCATACTTAGCTAGAGTGGGTATTTGTCTATTCCTGTCTGCATACTGTGACTTGGAGATGCCTATTATTTTGCTTGCTAAAATATGGAAGCCAACCTAGAAACTGGCAGAGAGGAGTTAAATGATCAGAAGGCAATCGTCTTCATTCAGCACGTCTGACACATGAAAGATCATTAGGACTAGCAAATATAAACAAGATCAGGGAGTGGTCTTGGGCTTTGAAGAGCACATACCAAGAACGTCAAGAGAACTCAATATAAATTCAATATAAAAGCTACTATTCAAGGCCAATTATCTCTTTTGAGTTAGAAGAGCCCAATGGGGAGCCACTCACGCAAATCAATACCCTTTCCTTCTCTCAGTTGGAGCCAGACATCTCTAACTATCCTCTGAATTAAACTGGATTTTTAAAATGTTTTTCTGTCCCTAAACTCTTTAAATCCTGAGGTCATCCTTTCTTTGTTCCATCAGTCTGGCTCCATGATACCAATTACTCCAGCTTGTTAAAGCAGTTATTGGCATATGGTAGTCATGTCTTTTGTTTCTATGCAATGTTTCCTGGAGCAAGAATTGGAGGGAGAAGTATTAGCCAAGTCTTGTTGCTTTAAGTCTCCTCTCTTCAACTGTTTAACTAGGTTCCATCTTAATTATGTGTTTGGTTGGTTTTATTTTGATACCCAATATACATTCTTCTCATTTGTACATGAACAATGTCATTACGGGAATAATAACAATTATACAATATTACTTTCTGTCCTCATTGAATGTCATTATGATCAGGAGCTGGTCCTCTTGGTTTGGACATTATAATTTGAAATGAATATTCTTTTTAAATGATTGGAAACTTAGTCGTAAATTCAAGTGGTTTACAATAGTAACTCTTATCCCAGTAACCGTAGCACCTGTTTAGAAAAATGTCTTCGGATCACTTGTTTGCAAATGTCTTTTTCCTTAGGATCCTGGATGGAATTGAACCCATATACGTTACTTGACATGTGAAACACATGTGACCCTGGCAGATGATTTGGCTGACCTTGAGAACTACAGCTGTTTGGTCACTTTGAAAACAATGCAATACAAGTGATTTACTAGGCTTCAGTTTTAACCATTTTATGCTGACTGGTGGAAATTCTAACCCTTCAAAAAGAAAAAAAAAATTGTGAAGCAATGGAAATGTACCATCCTGGGTATTAATGTCATTAATTTCAATACATTTTCTCACAAAAAGTGTAAAGAAGTCTTTGCTTGACCTTATGGGAAAAAACAACATACATGTGGCTTTATTTTGCCTTTTTTTTTTTTAAATTAATGAAGAAATCCAAGATTTGACTTTCGTTTCTTCTCCACCCAAATCAAAAGCAGTCTATAATCTCCAGCAAAGATCAAAGCTTTTTGCTTACTATAAAGTATGTGCCCTGCTTAGGCATTACATGGTAGAAGGATAGCATTCTGTTCCAAGAAATCTCTATTCGTTCTCTAGTTGCTGTGTATATATTCTCTTTTAGCTAGAATATGGTTAGTGAATGAGTCCTGAAAATTTCGCTGTATATACCAAAACATGTTGTATACCATAAATATATAAAATATTTTTATTTCAATTTTTTAAAATTGTGCTTCAATCAAGACAGAAGTTGATTTCTTTTTCCAGAAATTCAGAGTGAGCAGTCCACGGCTGCTGTGGCTGCTCTAAAATCACCAAGGGCCCAGAGCTTCTTTCAGATAATTTTTTTAACATTTCTAGATTATAGGCTTTGTCTTCATGTTCTGAGATGACTACAAGAGCCCTAGCCATCACAACTAAGTGGCCAGCAGCAAGATGGAGGAAAAAAGAAGGAATAGTACACCCACTCCTTTTAGAAAAGACTTCTGAGAAATCCCGCATAATGCTTCTACTTACATCTCCTTGGCTCAAATTTAGTGTCTGCCACAAAAGAGAATAAGACACATACACACACACACACACACACACACATATATATATATATATATATATATATTTTTCTGGCAAGTCTCTAGTTCAGGGATTTCAATCTCCTTTAAGCAAATGAGTCTTCTCCTAACCTCTCCCTCTGGCCTGCCCAGTCTCTCTCAAATCTCTTGCCATCCTGTCCTCCTTACTCACTTTGGGAAAATCCAGCTCTGTCAGTTTTACAGTCTGCCTTTTCCACTTCCTTACCTGAATTCCTGGGAAAAATAATCCCACATCACTTCAAGCTGGAATTCCAACAAAGTCAAGACCTGTCACCTCATCGGACTCTCAGAGCGCTTGACAGTTAGTTCCTGCTGTGCCCCTCTCTCAGTCCTCTTCATGCTAATTCCAAACCTCTCCTCTCTCTTAAGCCTCCCGAACCAGCAGCTCTTCATCTCCTTTCAGCAAATAACTTGTTGCTTTTTGAAGAAAGTCTGTGTCAAGGCATCAACTTCCTCAGCTCCTACATCCTCTTGCCATAGATGTTATCCATAGATCTCTTACTGACATCCATAATCCCTTCCTCCCTTCTGGTCTCAGCAGATGAGGTTTCCCTTCTCCCTCCTGCTCTAAGTCAACCCCTGCATCTGGGCCCTTGATCCTCTCTCCTCCCAGCTCCCACAAGTCCTTGCTTCGTCTGTTTTCCTTTCTATCTCTCACATCTTCAATCTTTACTTTTATTCTGGCTCTTTCCCCATTCATGTCTCTCACAATCTTAAAAACAATACACAGCAAACCACAGCAAAGTTCAGCCAACTCTTTATTGATCCTTTAGCTAGTTCTTGATCTTCTCTTTTCAGTCAAGTTGCTCTACCTCCTCATCCCTATTCAGTCTGCAGTCCACTGTGGTACGACTTTCTCACAACACCTCTGTTCCAGCTGCCCTCCCTTGGTTGCCAATGAACTCCTAATTGTCTTCTTAGTTCTTAGAGGCTTCTTCTTCTTAAACTCTTTCTTTGTTCATTTACTGAGTAAATATTTATTCAACATGTTTTTGTTGGGAGCCATTTTGTTCCAGATGTTTCCACACTCTTCTTGCTGCTCTGAATACTTCTTTTCGCTATTCTTCATGGTCTCTCTTCCTCCCCACTTTACCTCTTAAATGTGAGTATTCTAGAAGGTTCTTTTTGATTAATTGGTTTTCTCATTCTGTGTACTCTGTAGATGTTTTCATGTACCTCATAGTTGTATTTTCCATCTTATGAAAGTGGGTCCCAAAACTCTGTCTCTACTCAGAGTGGTCACTTCCCCAATTTCCAAATTTATTCACACAGAAGCCCAATGTCCATTGATATCCAACTCTTCAAATCCAATATGTCCAGAGCTGGACTCACATATTTCTTTGCAAATCTGTTCTTCCTATCTCAGTTAGTGAAACACTTTTAGCCAAGATCGAAACTTATAAATCATGAACCCTTCTACCAAATCTATCTATCTGTCTGTCTATATATATTTTTGAAACAGAGTTGTCTCGCTCTGTTGCCCAGGATGGAGTGCAGTGGCAAGATTTCAGCTCACTGTAACCTCCACCTCCTGGGTTCAAGCGATTCTTGTGCCTCAGCCTCCCAAGTAGCTGGTATTACAGGTGTACACCACCACACCCAGCTAATTTTTGTATTTTTAGTAGAGACAGCGTTTCACTATGTTGGCCAGGCTGGTTTCGAATTCTTGGCCTCAAGTGATCCTCCTGCCTTGGCCTCCCAAAGTGCTGGGATTATAGGTGTGAGCCACTGTGCTCGGCCCCAAATGAATACAATTTTTATTTTATTTTATAACTATTGATCAAATCCGTGCTCTCTTCTCTAACCTGCTAATACTTCCCTAGTTCAAGCACTCACCAACTCTCCCCTGAATTATAGTACTAGTACCTGAAATAGTGTTTTTGAAACTGTCAGTTGCATTTAGCATTTTATTTTAAAAATGTGATACAGAATTGAGTAAAAAATAAGAGTATAAAACCACATCTATAATATCAAAGATAAATATATTTTTATAAAATTATTGATACACCCACAGGCATGCAAACACACACAGACATTTTGCCATGAAAATGTATTTCTTACTATAATTTTTAAAATTAGAGAACTACTTTCTTAAATGGTCGATCTCTGTTGCACCTCTTCTTAGCTCTGGCCTTCCACGATGCCAGCAAATTTATCTAGTTGAAAAATTAATCTGCAAATGTCACTCTTCTTAAAACCTTTTCATGCCTTCCCATCATCCATGATAAAATCAGATCTCTTTGGTGTGGTACCCAAAGCCCCTACCCAGATATGTATTGTACCTCCTCTCCAGCCCAGTCCCTGCCTGACTCTTTCAGCAGCAAACTTTTTCCACCCACGTGCACCATGTTTCACAACTGTCTTCATTTACTTGTACTCTTCTCACCATCTAAAACTCGCTTCTCTCTCATAATTGCCTGGTTCACTTTATCTCATTTTAGAGGACACCTAAAATTCAAGCCCAGTCCCCTTCCTCAGGCCGAGTCAGGCTCTTCTCCCAAACCTACCTCTAGCATAACCTAATGAAATTGCTCTAAAAATTATGGTCTATGCCTCTTTATTAAAAAAAAAAAAAAGAAAAAACCCTGCCCACCAGTATAGCAATTCTTTTGTTATAACCACACATAGCACTAGTGTGTGGTTCTGGGGCACTGTCATGCCAACTTACCTGTGTTCAATAGACCTGAAGTAGGGAAGATCAGCTGACTCTTTTACATCTCTTCTCAGAACATCTTGAAATGATTCTTGGGTGCAATATAAGAGCAAAACATGGAACAGTAGAAACCAGCATGGAAAACTTTTTCTCCTATTTGAGAAAGTGGGATGAAAATGTGTCTCTTAATCCCTTTGGCAGAAGGGAGTAACTTGAAAGAAGTGGATGATGGACGATCTTCTCCACTCTGTCAGCCCTCTGAGCAGAATGAGGAAAATGTGAGAAGCGATACCATTGCTATATTTGTTTCATTGACCATTATTTTAAATAACTTACATGGTCCTGAACAAGGACATGTTTTTGTGAAAAGGACAACATTTCTTTTGGTGTGTCCGAGTAGCCTTTAAGAAAAGCCTTATAGTGGTCAATGAAGGTTGGCCTTTCACCCGCTGCTACTGGAGAGTCTGTGAGAACACTATTTATTCAGCCTCATGGAAACACTAGGGAGTCATGCCTGGGATCTGACAACTGTGCAGCACCATGCCAGGTGCACAGAGAGTTGTTGTGATGAATGTCAAGAGAGGTGGTGGGGTTTTTTTTGTTTGTTTTTGTTCCTTCCATTTTCTTTCCCTCTGACTTGGGCTGTGGTTTCATTCATTCCACCTCCCCACCCCTATGCAAGAATAGATCTCTGATCTCTTTCTCATACTTTATCTGCCCTAACTTCCACTTTCCTTTTCTTGAGAGGAGAAGAACAACTCCACAGTGCTTTCCTTTTATGTTTTGGGCTAATTTTGTTGTGTTGTTTTATGGTCTTGAACTGAGAGCTGCCTCAGCACTCAACACCAGCCCCTGGACTGTGAGACTAATGAGAAAAGCAAAATGACTTCAAGTAAAAGGAAGTGGTTTGTGTTGTGGAGAGAAACTTGGAAAGAAACACCACCAAGAACACTAGGGGCTTTATTTTCCCTAAAGCCTACAGTTGGGTTAACACATTTCAAAATAACCAGTCAATTTAGTTAATCCCGTCAAACGACCTAGTCAATACAGTAAAGAGGAAGGGAAAATAAACAAACCGTTTTTTGGATGACCGGTTTAGCTTCATGTATCCTTGGTCTCACTCATTTCTAGGGAATAATTTCAACTCCTAAGGAAATGTGAACATCTGTTTTGCAAACTATTACAGGCTGGTTTAATACAAAAATACCTTTAAAAAAGGTGTGTTCATATTCAACATGTTTTTCCAGCTGTTATTAAAGCAGGTAGAAACAATATAGTAGGCATAGAAATCTTGATTATAATGTGGGAAAACTAAGGTTAAAATTATTAGCAGAAATACATTTCTTCCTTTTTCATCCTTCCACTGTCTGAACATCTCTCTTTCCTACTTCCTCCATTTTATCATTTTCTTTGCTTTGTTTCTCTCTTTTAACCTCAATAATAACAATTCTATGTGCCAAACACTGTACTAAGACTAGGCATGCATGATCACATAAGGTAGGTAAAATTATTATTCCCATTTTACAGAAGAAGAAACTGATGCTCAGAGAATTTAGGGATATGTCCCGTGGTCATTATTCTGGAAAGCTGTGGAGCCAGGCTTCAAAACTTGGCAGTTATATTTCAGATTCCACACCCTGCAGACAACACTCTGCTGCCTCCCTCAAATTTTATCTCAGGTCATTTGTTTTCTCCGATCTTCTCCTTTTCCCATGTTCTCTACTCTATTCTCTTGCCTTTTTCCTTTCTTTGTATCTGCCTCTTTTTCCAGTCTCTTCCCTCCCTCCTTCCCTTATTTGTCTTGTTTCCCATTCTTTGTCTAAATCTCCTCTTTTCTCCCCCTCTTCACCCTATTCATTCCCAGCTCCCCAAAATTATATCATTCTCCCTTCATGATGCCCCCTCATTCCTCACTGCAGCATCACCCAGTCCGACTCTGTCCCATCTGTGATTCCTCACTTCTGCTTTCGCACCATCTCTCTCCCTAAGTTAGAAGTGGTGCCCAGCTTTAAACACAAGGCAAAGTGAGGGTATGTTCCACTAGGAGAGTGTGTGTCACTCTGCTGCCATACACAGGGAGTACCATCAGTGATTATAAAGAGGAATTTCATTCCTGCCAGAGAGCTCACAAATTAGGTTATTGTTGACGTTCATATAGTTTTTAGTGACTGGAAAAAGATAATGCCTCTTTCTATGGTCACTACCAGGAAGTGAGCTCCATGCAGCAGACAGAAACCAACCAGATAACTGTGAGATCCAAGCCAAGCACAATTTCTACATGTTAGTCATTTGCAAGAAACACTGAGATGTAATGTAGTACTTTGAACTCATATTACTCAGGTGACTATGTTTTCAAGCAGCCAGTACAGAACAGAAGAGATTCATTTCCTTGAATCAAAGCTATTTGGTGACTTTTCCTGGAAACACTCTGAGGCTTACAGGAAAGGATTCCAGATTCCCAAGCTACTGGCACAGAGTAAGCATCTTTTCTTTACATAGTAATTCACAAACGTCCCTCATCACCATATGACAATATCCTCACTGGATCAGCTCGGTTACCAAAAATAACTAGATCAAAATAAATGTCGTTCTCACATGGACACAGGTGGACTAGGGTTTAGAAGTTTTGGGAACCATCACAGTTCTAGGCACCTGAAACTTCATCTTTTGCTTGTAGTAAATATGGTGTCTTTCTTAGGACTCTGCCCTTTGTTTATTTATATATCTGGTCTGGTTTTTGTTTTTTGTTTTCTAGAGATAGTTCTCTACTCTCCATAGTGTCTGCTTTCTCATTGCCTGAGTTTGTACATGGCTTGCCATAGCTTCTCTAGCCCCAATTTTAGGCCATCAGTAGATTAAAAAAATTTTTTTTCTCCTGACACCAATTACCTTAGTTGCAATTTCCCATTTATAATTGCAACTTGAGCCTACAAATTTACAAATACAATGAGGTAACTTTCCACTGTGGTCAAATATTATAGATTATTGGCTACTGGTAAACCCATGAATTGCCTGCCTTTGGATTAGATATTCAGACCAGGTCCATTTAACAATTCAGACATTTTTTTAAACAATACTTTTTTGAGAGTCTTCCATGTGCCAGGCCCCAATCAAAGCTCTTGGGCTACCTTGATGACCAAAAAGAAGCATTATCCCCATTCTTACTCCTTATAATCTAGGGTCCAGGACAGGGGAGATATGCACTGTATTAATGAAATAATCAGTACTGAATGTAAAATTCCAAACTGAAGCATTTTGTATGAAGGAAACATTCTATGAGAATGGAAGCCCAGAAGTCCAGTCTACACATGCTCCTGGAATTTTATGGGAAAATAAAAAGTCTGTCAGAATGGATCTTTTGAGAAGATTCTAGAAGTATGTTGGCCAATAAGAGAAAATGAGCAAGTGGATGCCAGAAGCCATTTCTTCCATTGTTGTGCTCAGTTTGCAGTGATACTGCTGCAGAGCTTGAAAGGCAAGTACTGGCTTCTCTTCCTCCTGTTCTTCCACCCAGAAAAACCATCCTTATCCTCATATTCCTCCTCCACCTCCACCACCACTACTACCTATTTTGAGGCTGCCACCACCACACTATAACATATTCCTCCCCGCTCTAAGGCTCTGAATTTCGACCTCCCACATGACAGGACTCTAAATAATGACTAATCCATTAAGTTTCTGCTCCATTTCCAAAATATTCATTCAAATTTGAAATGCCTGGGGCCTCTTGTGTAGCCATGGCTGGGCTAATTTCTGCATTTGCATTTTAAACACCCAAAATCAGGATTACACCTGAAGACTTTCAAATAAGTGCTTAGATGGCACAATAAAGATATTCAGGTTAAAAAAAAAATCTAATGAGTCTGTTGTTCCTCTGCAAGGCCTAATGATAGAACCTCTTCTTGGAAATATTTGTTAAGCCATTCTCACTTGTAGTCACTCTTGGTACCAAATCTGTTGACCAAAAAAAAAAAAAAAAAAAAAAAAAAAATTCGAGGAGAGAGGGAGAAAGGCAGTTACTCTAATGTTTTAACTAACCCATATAACCACGGAGAACCAGCCCTAGGAACCAACACTAAAATCTTAAGGACTGTTTTTTCAGACTCTGAAAATTCTCCTAAATCCCCATCCCAGTATCATTCAAGCTCTTTACAACCGCTGTTTGTCCTTAGGCTGTAACTTGTGCCTGAAATTCCCACTCTAAGGTTCCCTTGTGGTATTTTTAATAGTGTTGTTTGATGCTGCAGCCAGCTTCTCTGCGGTTTGGGAGTTAAATGGGATACAGCGATGTGGTGTGCTGTAATGGCTCTTGGAGAAATGTTAGGGCAAATTAAATTCCAAATAGGATAGCACCTGAAAGAACCTGGTCCTTTAGTGAAAGAGCTTAATACAGTAGGAAGGAAGGCTTAGAGAGTCTTACTGGCTCCTAAGTGATTAAGAAGAAACATCTAACCTGAGTTTGAAATTCATTTTGGACTCAAATACAGAGTATTTACTTTGAGACACTGGTCCTTAACCACCTGGTTCTTCCCTGTTTGCTTTTCTGCTTAGTTAAGCCCAAAGATGGGTGTTAGTTTAAGAGAAAATGGTACTAAAAGGGAGGAGGGGAATAATTAACACCTTTGCTTAAAGCACCAAATCCCATGAGCTGATGATTGCCTAGGTTAGGCAATGACTACTACCACTACTACCAAACAGGTCTGGCATCTTCTATTCCTATCCTGACACCCAGGCCCAAGCTGAGCACAAGCATTGCAGGATTCCGCAGCCTAATGTCCGTCAGCTTTTTCTTTGAACAGTGGTTACCTATCATTAGTGTATTTGAGTCAAATGTGGGTTTAAGGTAGTGGAAAGACTTTTTTCTGCTATTGACAACAGAATCAATTTTTTAAAATGTGTATGTACACACACAGATACACACACACACACACACACCGCTATATATTTTATTTTGGAAAATAGTTTTATTTCCAGTAGATCTTTATTGAATAACCTATTATCTACGGAGTTCCTATTTAAAAGTTTTCATTGGTAATGGATTTATTCCAGACAGGACAGGTTATATGTAAAATACAATTCGTAACCAATTAAAACAATAACAAATAACTTGTGCTGAGTGGTTACCATGCAGGTGCTGGGATACACTTTCTCTCTACATCATCATTTCACCCTCTCCACACTGTTTGAGGTGTGGATCTATTGTCATTGTCTCCATGCTATAAATGAGATGAGACACAGATGTTTTTTATTATCTCCATGAAACAAATGAGAGCACTGAAGCTTAGAGAAGGAGAGAAACAACAACTTGAAGGTTTAGATACTGTTTGAGGAGTTATAGTAAAAAGAAAAATGAAAAGTCCTCTCAGGTTCTACTGAAAATCTTATAAGTGTGTTTCTTTCCCACTTTTGCAATATAATTTTTCTCTTCTACCCTCAACTGAAATAAGGTCACACAGCCTATACAGTATAGAACCAGGACTCCAAGGTCACTGACAACAAAGTAAAAGTCAGCAGTTTTGGAAAATACATTTCTTTTTTTCCTAGCTGAGGATGGGTTACCTTCATTAGTGACATAACTATGTCACCAAGTGAAATTATTGGCTTGAATATCAATTCATTTCTCTTTTAAGAAAAAGAGGAAATAACTCAGATATAAATGACAGAAGTGGCTACTGAGTTAGGAAAACATTTGAAAATCACTTTATACCAAGAAATCACATTCTGGCAGGCCTAATATGGTATAGGAGATATTCGTAACTGGTTATCTTCATTGAAAGATTATAGAGACTAGAGAATAGGAAGGTTAAGTAAAAACTATACAAATGATAAAATTTTATGTAAAAAAGTAACCTAACCAAATACTGTATTTCACTGGACTTTATTGTAGACAAACAGAAATTCTGGCAAAAGAAAAACAAAAAATAGGAAATACAGTTACTAAGTTAAAGCTCTTTCATTTACATTATAAGTATTTCTAAATCCAGTTTAAGATTGTGGAAACAACAACAGAAGTATATGAAATTCTAAATGCCATTTAATTAAAGTGTTGAAAGAGTAGAGATTTCAACAGTATCAAAACTTGTGATCTTCAAGGATCAAAGTAAAGGTGAGTTTATAGAATGCTCACTCTAGGTTCTGATTTGGCCAATTCAATCACACCACTGCCCAATTCAATGAAAAATATAGGCAACTTTGTCAAGCAATGAATTTTATCAATGTATTCAAAGCTGAATGCATCTTAGGAATAATTTGAGGGTTTAGAAAATGTTTGAGGTTTTTTTAAAAAAAAATCTTCCAATTTAACTGAAAACTCTTGTATTTCCTTTCTACTTTTCAAATATAGCCTTTGTCCTTTACCCTCCATTGTAGCTTAAGATGTGGTCTTGCATTATAAGGAATATTTAAAACCATTCAATATTTAAAACCAAAGACATTCAATTTTTAAAATTTAAATGGAACTGCCATATATTCTTAAGTGTTGTAGCTATACAGCAGTGGTCTCCAACCTTTTTGGCACCAGGGACTGGCTTCATGGAAGACAATTTTTCCACGGATGGTGGGGAGAGGGGTTGGTTTTGGGATGAAACTACCTCAGATCATCAGGCATTAGATTCTCATAAGGAGTGCACAAACTAGATGCCTCGCATGCACAGTTCACAATAGGATTCACAGTCCCACTGATCTGACAGGAGATAAAGCTCAGGTGGTAATGCTCGCTTGCCTGCTGCTCACTGCCTGCTGTGCCACCAGGTTCCTAACATGCCATGGACCGGAAGCAGTCTGTGGCTTGGAGGTTGGGGATCCCTGCTATATGGGCCAGAAATGTGAAAGAGGTGTTCAGTGGGGAGTATACTTCTAACTTTAATACATTCTTTTCAGCATTTCTACTTATTTTATCAAAAGGTAAATTTTTTCTCAGGAAATAAAGCAATAGGCAATTGTTTTTTATAGTTTTTCTGTACAGAGCCTTATTCAATTATACAACCAATGTAATCCTATTGCACTGCTCAACAGAATCAGAATAAGAAGAACTTCCAAGTACAATTTGAAAATAAAAGTATCTTTCAAGAATTTGCACTGTACTGCATTATTTGATTTGGAAAAAAAAAAAAAAATCAGACCACTTCCATTTCTTGATGAAACAACTAACTCATTTGCTAACTTTCAACTGGCTCTCTTCAGTGGCTTTGAGAATGTGGCACTTCCATCATACCTTGCCTGTAGCACCACCCTAGAACTTTTTTTAATTGAAAATATTTTAAAAGATAATTGATTCTTATGCTTCAAAATTCAAAACGTGCCCTAGAAAGGATCGATTATTAACAGCTTCTTGTGTATTATGTAAACAAATCTTATGCATATACAAGCAAAATACATATTGGCTAGCACTCTTAAAAACATAGGAAGGGTTGAATCTGACCAAGTTAATATTTCAAAGGTGTCTATCAGAAAGGAAAAGGAAAGCTTCCTACAGTTATGTGTATATATTTGTTTTAGTTTAAAAAGAATAAGAACAAGATATTGGGTGTGTATGTATATATGTATCTATTTATTTATTGGAGACGGAGTCTTGCTCTGTCACCCAGGCTGGAGTGCAGTGGCAGGATCTCAGCTCACTGCAACCTCCACCTCCCAGGTTCAAGCGATTCTCCTGCCTTAGCCTCCCGAGTAGCTGGGACTACAGGCGTATGTCACCACGCCCAGCTAATTTTTGTATTTTTAGTAGGGACAGGGTTTCACCATGTTGGCCAGGCTGGTTTCGAACTCCTGAACTCGGGTGATCCACCCACCTCAGCCTCACAAATTGCTGGGATTACAGGCATGAGCCACTGCACCCAGCCAGATTTTGGGTTTTTAAACCTATTGAACTTATCTTTGGATACATATTTTAAGTTTTCCTTAACTGTAAATGTGTTTATGTTCACTAGAAACACCACATGATTTGGCAGACATGGAATTATGTAGGTGAAATCAGCAGTTTTCAATTAGGGCTTGATAATATTAGATATAGTATAACTTTTATGGCATTCACACATACTCTTCAGGGATACCCTTTGCAATTCCGGAATAGTGTTTTTCTTGCTTACTTCAGTCGATTTCTTGTATCTTTAGGAAAGATCTGCACATTCATTCTAGGTGAATGTAAAATTGCATTTTAAATCCATTCATTTGGAATCTAACTTCTTAAAAATCATGTAGAAAGATAGATGTACATTTTTAGTAACCGAGCTGTTCAGTAAATTTCTTAAGATTATTTTCTCATAACCTCTGTACATCAAAAGTGGAAAGAACCTGTCCCCTTCTCTCTGTATGCAAAATTCCAGAGAAGCACCAAGAACCAGAAGAAGATGAAAGATTCGGAAGAGCACACATTTTCCAGCCTGCCAGGCTGGGTTTAATTTCACTTTCCCAAAATATTTACTTGGTAAATTCAGAAAAATCACTGGACCTCCAGGAACCTCATTTCCATTACTGTCATGTGGGACAGTGATAACACTATGGATCATTACAAATATTAAATTAGACTGTATGGAGAGTGCTCCAAAAGCTAAATTATTGAGTGCTCACAAAAAGCATTCAACAAATACACCTTTCCAGTTGAAAATGATCATTCCATTAAATTCACCTTTTATTTTCTTTGAGAAAAAAAAATCTATGTTCTGCATTTTCAAACTTACTTTTCACGGATACATAGTCTGTAATAAAAACAGCATATTAAACATACCTTTAAAAGAACAAAGACATTTATAAAACAATAACAACAATCAGCTTCTGGATGGTTTTTTTCCCCTCCCCCCCCATTAAACCCTATTAAAGGGAATACGGTCTCTAAAAGGGAAATCCAGAGACCTGTGTATTCGAGTTATAACCCTGGGTCAAGCAACTTAACTAGGCTGATATTTTGGCTTGATGTGATTTATATGTAACCTTTTAAGCAATGTATATTAAATCTGTACTTTTTACTCATCTACTTGATTGCAAGCTCCTGCAAGATAAACTTTGTTGAACCCAAATGTTGTAAACTTCATGGGGCTTAGATATAAACTACAGACTTCATCAGTGTTTAACAAATACTTGCTGAAGAAACACAAAGTCCTGTTATATCAGCCAATTAACTATGAAGCTAATTTTAATAACTGAAATATCATAGAGGTTAATATTCAAAACACCACTCATCTTTTTTCTCATTGAGTATTATTTATTTATTTTTGCTTTCTGGAGACATACGTTTGCCCTTTATTTACTGTCTCATTTTGTCATCTCTGAACATACCATTTACAGCTTTTTAGTTATTCTGGAAAAATCACTTTGTATGAAATAATAGGCTATGATGGCTAGAAAGGATCTCACTGATCATCAGTGCCAGGATTGATTTTAGAAACAAGGAAAGTGAAACCAGAGACAGCTAGTGACTAGTCTCAGTACTCAGAGAGGTCATGGTTGGTCAGAGGTCAGAACTCACATCTCCTGACCCACAGCACGTTTGGCTTTCTGCACAACTGACTGCCTTAGCTAAGGACAGATAATTCTTTTCTCTTTAACAATAGAAAATTAGACTAATTAAAGTCATAAAAGATGTTGCTCCTTTATAAGCCATAGAGAAACCCCCGATGGTTTCTTTATTTGGATCTGTGATCTTTAAAGCATGTGACTAGCAGCTATAATTGGATTAAAGTGAAAACATGTGATTGTGAAGGAGTTAAAGTACCTTTGCCTTATTCTGCTTTGATAGCCAGCTTCAATTGCACATCGTGACAAGCAGTGAACCAACATCAACCCTGTGGAATTAAAACTTTAGACTCTATCACAAGCTTTTCCAAGTTCAAAGCCCACCAATTTATTATTGGTTCCAAGTTCTAGGTCTAGAATCAAGTCAGCTGGGACATCAAATACTTGTTACAAAATGACATTTGAATGAGATAATTATAAATAACACTAGAAGCACATGAATTAAATATTGCCTGAACACTAATTTTCTTAGGTAGGATATTGGGATGTCCTTTGCTTTATCACTTTGCAGTGATGTGAGCAGTATGAGATACTATGTTTTGCAAAACTGTATTATAATATTTGTTGAGTACTTACTATGTCCCATGCACAGTCCAAGTTTTTCATGTACATATTATTATTTAACCTTCACTGTTATGCTTGCAGATGGATGTGTGGTATATTTTAATTAACTCGCTCAAGGACATGCACAGTAAGCGGTGCAGCTGAAGTCCAGACTGGGTCAGGATGACTCCACAACCTCTTAATCCCTATATTAAATTGATATATCTGCCCATGCTATACATCTACTTGACCTTTAGGTTGATTTATTGATAGTGACATTTAATTTTTGTTTTCTTCGAAATTAAATTCTTACTGTAAAACTAGTCAAAGCAACTGAAGTTTGTGTTTGAATAAAAGTGTAGAGTTAACTGAGGATTTGTGTATTCTCATTCCAAGATGAGAAGGGAGGGAGGGAAGGAAGAAAAAAGGAAGAGAGGGAGGGAAGGAAGAAGGGAGGGAGGGAAGGAGGGAGGAAGGGAAGGAGGAAGGGATGGAGGCAGGAAGTAAGGGAAGGAAGGAAGGAAAGAAGGAAACAGTAAAGGAAAAGAAAGGAAATAAAAAGTAACTTCATTCCTCTATAGAATCTCTATTAATAAATGTTATTTTTTAAAAATACAAATAAAGTTATTTTTCATGAATATAAATTTTAGAACATATTTTTCAGTGCTCCTTTAAATCCTACCTAACTCCCAAATAATCCATTACTTACATTTCTTTTTTTGAGATGGAGTCTCGCTCTGTCACCCAGGCTGGAGTGCAGTGGCACGATCTCGGCTCACTGAAACCTCTGCCTCCTGCTTTCAAGCGATTCTCCTGCCTCAGCCTCCCGAGTAACTGGGACTACAGGCGTGTGCCACCACACCTGGCTAATTTGTTGTATTTTTAGTAGAGATGGGGTTTCACTCGATCTCCTAACCTCATGATCCGCCCGCCTGGGCCTCCCAAAGTGCTGGGATTACAGGCATGAGCCACTGTGCCCAGCCCATTTCATTCTTTATAACCATTATGAATTCCCACCTAGTTTGAGAACCACTACTTTTGTATGGTTTCCACACTTTGTGTGATTTCAGAAAGGCCCGCCTTTAGGCAAAATTTAGCAAGAAGTCAAGCCAATCAATAATTGCTTGAAGTCAACTTTTCCAGAATAAAACTGTATAAGGGACTTTGAATTTGAAGGTTACAATCTAAAGTTTGCTTTGAGATGGGAATAATATGTAGTGTTGGGGATTATTGTAAACCTAAGTGATCTAATTGGAAATTAGAATTGAAAGTGGGAAAGTGAAGGAGGAAAAAATGAAGGTTGGGGAGAAAAGAAAGCAATTTAGGAGACTCTATAGGGAGGAAAGGATGAGATGCATTTCAGAAACAAAATATTAACGTAAACAGAAAAAAGAGAAAGCAATCATGACAAAGCCTAGGAGGGCTAGTGGAATGCTAGAATGAACTCATTTACCTTCCTTTGATATTTAGGGGCTCTATTGCCTTCTAATTTCATCACTGTTATTTTTCTTACCTCTTATCTTTTTCCCTGTAGTTATTATCAGCCTAATATTCATTCATTCATTCATTTACCTGAGTTTTCAGGCTTGTGCAGAGACAACAGGGTGGGGCCAGGTTGCAAGATTGTGTTCTCAACTTGGAAGTAACGTGGGTAAGGAAAAAGTCATGGCTGGCCTTAGAAGACACAAGTTAACCACATCCCATGGGTCAGTGGAATAAAACAAGGGAATAATTAGAAAACTGTGCAAGATCAGAAGGGAGCCCCTGGAGCTATAACTGCAAGAACCTCCAGACCCTATTGCCTTTAAATCCCCTTTTAAAAGGCACCAAGTGAGGAAAATTCCAAGATGAATGGGTTATGGGTCTGACCTTCAGGAACATGTAGGCTGCCTGCCGATGTCCACAACATCGTCCCTTTCACATGCCTAATACATTAGCGTGGGCCACTCATTTAAAATTTAAAAAATTTCATTTAGCATTTAAAAATTCATTTGACAGAAGAGCTGTTTCAAATAAATAGTCTTCAAAAAAAGCCCAGTCTATAAGTCTCTGTAACACAGCCTATCTGCTTTAGGTGAAGTGAGGCAGTAGGCCTGGAGCCTCACCTGGTTGGTTCTTAACCACATTTACTTTCCAGGAGAAGCCTTTCACCAGCTTCCTCAGAACCTCCAAAACACCAAGGAACAAGATCCTGAAATTGTCCATAGTCTTAACTTTGTTAATAACAGACTGCATGCCCCTGGAAAAACTATTTCACTTCTCTTGGCCTCATCAACAAAACAAATGTGGCCTAAAATACTTTGTAAGATGGTTTCAGTTGTAAACAGCCTGAAAACTGTTAGTACAACTAATTTGGACAAGCAGGTTTGGCTACAGATAAAGAACAGAAAGACTTAGACAGTGGTATACATTACTTGAAATATTTTTATTATGTAAGTACAAATAAATGGATGTCTATTGTTACTTTTCACGTAGCAACATTTGTAGGAAATGTATTTTGTTAGGAATTTTAAAATCACTGAACAGATTGCCATTTAGTTTACGTTTTCTTCTCACCTGCAAATCCTGAAACCTCTGAACTTTTCTTCTGCCACATCAGTCAAATATCCATTTATAGTTTTTAACTCTTCTCTTTGGCCCCTAAAAATAGAAGATCATTCCTGATTTTAAAAGTAGAACTTGTATGCATATATATAATTTTTATCTTTAAAGGAATACTCTGATGATTCCTGACTCTAGCCAGACCTTTGCAACCTTCGAAGAAGGATTGTCTCCTTGGCCCTAAGATGTAACATTGTTAACCTTTTATGACAGAATCACATCAAGGAATATTACATCTCTTCTAGTTCCTGTACCATATCTTTATGATAAGAATGTGTGCTTGCCATCTCAAAATATTGACCCTCTGGTACAATCACTTGTATCTACTTGAATACAGATGTCTTGTTACTATTTCTGGAAAATATTCAGTAACAAAATTTTCTCTGAAATATTGTTATTAAATTTTCTTAAAAATTGTTTTTAACCTTCTTTACTAGAGCTCAGTATAAGGTAGTCTTTAGTTTAAGAACTTCAACACTCTCTGATTTTGGTTTACCATTTTCATTTGTGCAAAATGAATGTGTACAAGAATCTGTATTTCCAACCCAAAGAGGCATTATAATGACCGTTAAATTTTCAATCCAAGAAATAAACTAACTCCACCATCCCTGAGTGTATACCCTGCCCTTCTCACTCTTGTGTTCTTTAATTAGACCCAATGTGCAGGACATGACTTGACTGAAATTTATAGCCACATTGAGACATACAGCTAAAGAAAGCTCTTAGCCCAGGCATCATCTCAAACTTTTAAAGCAATAGGATCATTTGACAGAAGTGTGACTCGCTGTAGTAATTACACAGGTGCAAGTTATAACTACTTAATTTGCTCCCAGCATCTCTGTTGCCCTTGAGAAGTATGATGTCTTCTAGCCAACATGGCTGTTCATATGGGACTGAATCTGCTCATATTTGAATTGAGTTTTTCAAGTTTAGAAATGTGATACTATTTTACCCTTATGTGCCTTCCACAATCCTACTCCTCTCTTAGGTGGATCAGAGTTTCTGGAATCCATCATCTTTAGTTCTGCAATTTACATCTCAGACTTACATGTTTCTAGGCATAAATGCAAGAATGACAACATCAAGGCCTATGAAACCTAGACTTGTATGTATGTGATGGTAGACATTGAAGTTTGTTGCAGGAAAATGTTTCTCTGTCATCCTAGGAAAAGCCCCCAGTTTCTCAGTTCCTCCTCCTCCACACGACAGTTTTTTAGTTTTTTTAGTTTTTTTTCTAAAATGGAGTTAAGTCCAGGTGCAATAGCTCACACCTGTAATCCTAGTATTTTGGGAGGCTGAGATGGGCAGACTGCTTGAGCCCAGGAGTTTGAGACCAGCCTGGACAACATGGCAAAACCCCATCTCTACAAAAAAAAAAAAAAAAAAAAAAAAAAAAAATTGGCATGGCAGTAGGTTCCAGTAGTCCCAGCTACTTGGGAGGCAGAGCCTGGGAGGTTGAGACTGCAGTGAGCCGTGATTGCTCCACTGCACTCCAGCCTAGGCGACAGTGAGACCCTGTCTCAAAATAAAATCCAATTATGATCATACCTCTCTCCTGTTGATGTCCATCAGAGTCTGCAATGCCTTCAGGGTAAAGTTTAAACTTCCTTCTAGAAACAATGTTCTGCGGTAAAATGACCAGGGTCTTTGGTATTAGATACACCTGGCCTCAAATAATGGGTCAGCCCAGGTATAACCTTCCCCATCTTCTGTTTCCTCATCTGCATAATGGAGTAACAAACATTGTCAGGAAGTTACTGGAGTAATTGTGTGAGATACCAAACGTAAAAAGCCTGGCACAAAATAAATGCTCAGTAAATGTAAATGTCCTGTCTTTTGCCTTTCCCTCATTGTCTGCGACTTACCTTTCTAGGTTCCTTTCTCCCACGTGCATCCCCTTCCTTCCAAAGCACTCATTGATTCCAGCCTGCAGTGTATAGTTTCCTGATCAAGCCAAGCTCTCCCACACCTCTGTAACTTTTGCATGTATTGTTCGGTCTCCCTGTAAGTCTTCCCTACCCTCACCTTTTATAGAAACTGCAGGGTACCTACTTGCCCCTTGAGATAGCTATTCCTGAATTTCTCCCGAATTTAAGCATTCCTCCTCTATACTTTCATAAATCTTTCACACACCTCTTTCATCCTACAATGTCATAATATTAGTTGGTTTTATCTGTCTTCCTTAATGTACCCTTAACTCCTGAGAGTGGACGCTACATCTTAATCATCTATGAAACCCCAGAAAATGTAATCAAGCTAAAATGGCTCACTCATTTCCTAGCAAATATTGGTTAAATGACTAAATGGATGATACAGGGGGCAGAATAAATATGGTTTTAGAAAAGTGGCATGGCTGCTGATCTATCAGTGCAAAAAGGAGCACACCCACCCACTACATGGTCAAAAATGTTGAAGGCAAGAGACTAGATGGCTTGTGAATAATATCAAATGAAGTTGTCTTTCTGTAGGAAGTCTTAGACAATGTAATCTTGGGAGGCGGGTGGATCACAAGGTCAGGAGTTCGAGACTAGCCTGACTAATATGGTGAAACCCCATCTCTACTCAAAATACAAAAATTAGCCAGGTGTGGTGGCATGCACCTGTAGTCCCAGCTACTCAGGAGGCTGAGGCAGGAGAATCACTTGAGCCCAGGAGGCAGAGGTTGCAGTGAGCTGAGATCGTGCCACTGCACTCCAGCCTGGGCAACACAGCGAGATTCCGTCTAAAAAAAACAAACCAAAAAAACAAAATGTAATCAAGCTAAAATGGCTTTGGCTTTCCTTCAGTAAATGGTTACTGTGGGAATATATGTGAAATGAATATCAATACTATGATGAGAAACACATGCACTAAACAGCTATACTTTTGATGCCATTCTCAAATCTGAAACTTCGCCCAATTCAGGGACAAAAGTGAAGTAATATGTATCCCCAGTGTTTAGCTTTTCTCTTGCCATGGATACTAACAGTGAGATTCCTCAGGGACTGTTCCTTTAACCTTGGTAGGGTTGCTAGGGGCTATTGTGCCTTTCACAACACAACACCTGCAACTGGGAATAATTGAAATTTTCTGCCATTAGCTATTCCGAGCAGAGTATTCTGAGTCACATAGAAAGTGTCAGAAGCATATAAATTACTGATACATTTTTTAATCCCGTATTCCCTCAGGGTTGGCGTTTTTCTCTCTTGAAAGTTTCCCCCTTAAGGCCGGGCGCGGTGGCTTACGCCTGTAATCCCAGCACTTTGGGAGGCCCAGACGGGCAGATCAAGAAGTCAGGAGATCAAGACCATCCTGGTTAATACGGTGAAACCCTGTCTCTACTAAAAATACAAAAAATTAGCCACGCATGGTGGCGGGCGCCTGTATTCCCAGCTACTCGGGAGGCTGAGGCAGGAGAATGGCGTGAACCCAGGAGGCGGAGCTTGCAGTGAGCTGAGATCTCACCACTGCACTCCAGCCTGGGTGACAGAGTGAGACTCCATTTCAAGAAAAAAGAAAAAAAAGAAACTTTCCCTCTTAAAATATTCTTGTTTAAATCTAAATTAATTTCATAGATACCATTTCCATTTTTCTAGTGAATAATACTGTATCCTTTCCTATCTATACCATGAAGTTTTTCTTTGCCTTGAAAACCCATTTAGATTTATGATTTCTAGCCCCCAAAATAACTTTTGTTCCTATATCCAATTCCTTCCCTCACAGTTCTTTCACAATAGCTTCTTTTCTCCTGTAAAACCCTACATAAACTCCAAAAACATTTCTAGTTTTGGAAATCCTAATCCAAGAGGTCACATCACTAATGCAAACGTAGAAATCTTTGTACCAAAGAACAGAGGTGCAAGGGAAGTCGGGAGTTGTGGCTGTGGGAAAGTGAGGAGGACTCTTTGGCATCTGGGCAGAGGTACAGGGAAGCCAGGATGGGGGCAGGAAAGAAAGTTTCTCAGTTTCTCTTGTGTCTACGGTTCATGCTTAGGCCTCTGCAGCAGCCCCAAGGCAGGTGAGGGTGATCAGCTGTTCCAGTTTGCCTGGCACTGAGGGATTTCCTGGGATGTGGGGCATTCAGTGCTAAAACTGGGAAAGTCTTGGACAAATTAGGACAAGTTGGTCACCCTACCTTTCCCTTGCTGCTGCTGTCCTTTTAAAGTCCTCATTCCTTTGAAAATTGCAGTGATCTTCAGTTCTTCCTGATTTTAACTGTATACAAATATTCAAAGAGCTTGGACCAGCACATTTCTCAGAGAGAGCTCTACTTACAGTAAATGTTATGTGACAGAGCAGGATAGCAAATAGATGTTACCTGTGGCAACTCTAATTGCTTGGTCATGACTGTCGGGAGTAAAGTGTTAATAGTTTCTTGCATATCCTCCGAGAGAGTATTACAAATACTATTCTGCACCAAGCTCTTTTTAATTTAAAAGTATATCTTGGGGCCCTTTTGTATGGGCTTATACAGATCATGATCTAGAGATAATGATCATTCTTATTTGACACATAGTATTGCATTATGTTACGTCTGAAAACCCATTTAACTCTATTGATAGTCTTGTGGGTCATTTCCAGTTTTTACTACAATTAATACAAATAACACTGCAGGCATCCTTGTGCCTGAACATCTTTGTGAGTTTACCCATTGAATAAAGTCTTAGCTGTGAAACTGAATTTAAAATTTTCATAAATATTGCCAAGCTGTCTTCTAAAAAGACTATATTAAGTTACAATCCCACCATCATCACAAGAAATGCTTGTATTTCTATACACACTCACCCTGAGATTCACAAAAAAACATATTTTCCCCATCTAATTTAATTGCAAAGAAAATTAGTCACCTTTCATATATTTATGGGCCAGTTCCCTCCTACCTCCAAAGACTCATTGAATCAATTATCTTGAGGAGTTTATTTTTTATGGATATGTTAATGTTTTGAGTATATTAAGAAAATGAACTCTCCCCATTTGTGTAAACTTTTCAAAAAATTTTAATTTGTTTAGGGTTTTTTTTTTATCATTTAGTCTTTTAAAATATTTGAGTAGTCAAATTCATCCTTTTCAGATGGTTTCTGGACACCCTGTATCTTTTATCCTTGCTTTTCCTGGCATTCGGTGCAGTACCTATCACAAAATAGATTCTCAATAAATGTTTTTTAAATAAATGGACAACGAATGCATGAATAAGTGAAGGATATAATTTATTCTTTTCATTCCTCCTCATGCTATGTAGAGATTTGCAAAATGAATGCCAAAACATATCTTTGAACAGAATTATATGGCCCAATATCTTCAGGCAGTGGTTTTTCTGTTTTGTTCGAAATGATGTCCCTATCATCTGCATAGTGCTGGCGTATGGGAGATATACGTATTGAATGAATACATAAATATAGAGAATAATGAGATAAATAGAACCTGGATTATTTGGAGTTCATCCTCCTGAGCTAATGATGGGCATTTCTGGAAGTGCTGGGTTGCAAATAAGCCCAGACCAGAGAGGATTGTGTTTAAAGGCCCAGAATCTCCACTGATAATCCTCAGAACCTCAGATTTACTTTTTTCATTCCAAGTAAATTAAACTGGAGTGGTAAGAAAAAGAAAAATGGTTATGACCATCAACCCCAGAAACAGGGACCACATTTAATTGAATTGATAATGTCCCTAACATCTCTGCTGTGTTTGAAAGGTTAAAAATTTCCTAGAGAAAACAGCTTTTGCTACTACTTGCCAAAGTACTCATAAAATGGACTGATTGCTAAGAACAGAAAACAAACCAAATCAAAATAAAATGAACCAAAAAGCAACAGAAATAAATGTGCCTTAATGTAGTTGGATGATTACCACATTTACTCTCCTCAGACCACCAGCCTTCAGAGTAAGGGCACATCCTTCCAAATAAGTGCATCCTTGTCAGGGACATTTGGTGAGGTGCAACCCCTTCAATGTGTCCGTTTCCTGGGTCATTTGGGGTCTTAGGAAAATCTTCTTGTTGGTGCACTGAATTGCACATGCATTATGTAACTCATTGCAACCCAATAGCTGAACTCATGGTTTCATAGCTATTAAAATATGCCACAAACCAAACCACCTGTGAGGCGCCAACTCAGCAAATGTGCTTTTTCAGAAAGCAGTCATAAAAGGTACAAAAAATGAGGATGAAAGAACCCTGAATAACAACCTAGAGCTCATATATTTGGAGCCATGAGGAAAAGTATTCCATGTAAGTTGAAGGAAGATAGCAGTCAGGAGCATTGGTGTTGAAGACCACCCTCACTATGAGAAAGGGCCATATATATAATGTGGAATGAATCAGAGCTACCACTGTGGGTCCCCTGTTGGAAAAACTGCAATTTTGGATAATTATGTGCAAGCACTAGGAGAAATGCCAGATGTTAGAATCCATGTTTAATGTGAAAATTGCATTTTGTTGTTTGCAGAACCTCAATATATAGCTTTCTCTATAAAATGTGGGCATATTTCTGAAGGAAAGAAAAATGCCAGGGTTTCATTTTAACATCCTGTTACGTTTTAGTTAAATTCAAAGGAACATGACTTTTCAAAGAGAAAACTCTGTCTCTCTCTCTCATAAAATACCATTAAGTGGTTCCAAACATATCTTAGGTTATAATTGAAATTGGACTCTGTGGAACAAAATTAATGATGGTTTGTTCTCAAAGGCCCATTGTCCCATTGATTTTATCAGTTATTCTTTGTTAATAAGGTGGTAATGTGGTCTTAAGAGCTTCCACTACTGGGAGAATCCAAGGAATCATAGATAAGTAAATTGATGTCAAATATTATGACTTTTTCTCTTTCATTCTTGTACTCTATCTAGTTGCCTTATCTTTTTTTCTAAATCTCACAGTTTTCGATCAAATTCCCTAGGGACAGCTTACATGCTAGCTTTATGAGGGAGGTGAGTCATGCAATCCCAAGAAAGCAAACGTGGAGTTGAGGGGGTGAAAGGAACAGCAGTAGGGAAGAAGAGAAACCAAGTACAAGGTAATGCATTACTAAGCTTGTCAGAGCTTCCCAACAACAACAACAACAACAACAACAACAACAACAACAACAAAACTAGTTGCTAAGTTACAAGGGACATTGCCTGTGAGGCTGTGTCTTAAAACATTCCACATGGAGGAGAAAGGGTGAGCAATTTTTCTGTGCATAGGTCTTTTGTCTCTCATTGGTCAAAGTTTGCTCCATGAGACCCTGGGCCCTCCCAGAGTCCCTGGGGAATACAGAGCCTTTGTCCATCTCACGTGTAGCTGGATGGTCCCTGTCAAGTCAGAGGCCATTGCCCAGGCTAAGCCCGCAAGGATGGGGAGGTGGAAAACATGAGGCAATTGCAGTGATAACCACTGCTTTACTGGGGCTGCTGTGGCATGCCTGGGAAACTGGGAGAGTGGCTTATGCCCAAGGGGTAGGGTGGGCAGAGCTGACCTGGGGAGGCCACAAACAGGACCTAGTGTACTTTTCTACAGTATACTAGCAGAATTAGAATGAATCAGACAAGAGATTTATTAAATTAAGCTTTTGTAATGTCCTGATGTAGTGCACTGTATTTTAATGCTGTGTCTTCTGTTGCTTGAGTTCCTAATTTGTACCAGGTATTGTGCCAAATGCTTCAAATAAATTACCTTGTGAAATCCTCATGACTCTATGGACTCCAATTTACAAATGAGAAAACTAAGACTTAACTTGCTTATCTTCACCAAGCTAGGAAGTGGCAGAGTTAAAATTTGAATCCAGGTCTAAAGCCATTGGTCTTCTATGCCATAGAATCGGCATCCATTTTGCTACTCTTACTAGAAAATCATGAATCCTAGCTATGAATTGTAGTGAGGAGGAAAGTTTTTTCTGTTTCATGTTTATGAAAATGTCTCTACCTTTTTCATTTTGTGTTTCACGCATGTGACAGCATTTTCAGAGATTTTGTGTGTAAGAGTGTGTGTATATATGTATTGTATATTTACAGACGGAAAAAAATTGAGATTAATTTTTCAATTCTCTAAGTCATAAGAGAATGGAAAAACAGAAATGGACAAGCAGAATTTTTTATCCCAATGTATTCTTTGACACACACTGATCATAATGCTAATGTTAGCAAAAGAAATAAAGAAATCCCTGGTGCAATGGGATGACTGACCTTCCTTTAGCAGAACAGTGTTGAGTTGTTACCATTGTCAAATCAGACCGAACACGTTCAACAACATGATCATTTCTACTTGTGGGTTTGGACCGACAAGGACATTTCTAGTATATCTTGTTGACATCAGGTTAATAAGCTCTAAGCAAATCTGAAAATGAATGCTACTTCCCACAATCAAGTGGAAAGGTTAATATTATCAACATGTCTTAAAGGCCATGAAGTCCCATGCCTGTATATGTAACAGGAATAGCAAACAGGAACTTTTCTTAAAGGGAAGATTAAACTAGTGTTATTTTTATGTATTCGTTAATTGCATGCTTCCCATTTTTAAAACTGTACCTGAAAATATACTGTAATAAAAAATTAAATTTGAAATATTATACCATTGAATAAGGTCCTCTGGATAGTTTTGAGATTTAATATTCTTTATTTCAATTTACATGTATACTGAATCACGTAAAAGTTATTTAGGTCAGTACTTCCCCACATTTGTTCCTTCATGACATACGCTGATAACTATATTTCTACGAAAACTGCAGTAAATAAAGGATGTGGCTTGTGTTCAGTCTCCCACCCACTAGCGACAAGAGCCAAGGGAAATCAATAGCTCGGCTCACCTGTCATCTCCACTCTTTGGCACACCATTGAGAAGTCTAATATGTGCAAAGAAAAGTTAATTTTACTTTCAAGGGTTATACCTTTGCTTATTCCAAAGAACGGCTGGGGAGTGTACCAGGGCCATTACTATAATGTATATTATTAAACTTTTTACATTTTAACTGATTTCTCTTATAGTAAAATTAATTATATATTAGCTTTGGGGTATACAAAATTGCACTTTGATAATAATATTTAGGAATTGGCAACTTTGTGGGCAAAGTTGTGGGAACTATCAGAAAAGTAAAAAATAAAGGTGGGACCGGAAAGAAGGAAGGATTGTAGGTTGGAGCCATACGCGACTAGAAACTAAGACATGTATCCTCAAAAACCCTCAAATCTGTGTTCTGATGGGAAAACCCTGCTAAGTCAATGGTTCCCAGACTTTGGAATTTCAAAACAAAAAACTGTGAGGCCCAACATACGATTACCAACTCTTCATTTTTGCCAAACAAAGCTATTTTCAACAGAACACACTAACATATACTGGAACCATGATTTCATATTATGACATTTATTTTCCACATTCTATATACTTTTAATATTGCAAAACAATAAGGACAAGAAGGGCAGTCATCTCCCATGGGGGGCTTAGAAACCTCTCATTAATGTGTGTGTGTGTGTGTGTGTGTGTGTGTGTGTTTTAAATTGGCCTTATTATTTCTTTAAATTTAACCAAGGGCCAGTAAAACTCCCTTTTGGAATACCACACGCCTGTGCTGTTCAGGAATGATTATGATAAAGTCATTCATGAGGACGTAGAGTTATTTCATATGCTCTGAAAAATGACTTGCAGTGCGAAACACAGCTACTATTGGACAAGACAACAACCCAACTTTATATAACAATTTTTTAATTCACTAGTACTTGTGTATCAGTCAATAAAGTACCTGGTACTTGTGTACTAGGCACTGGGATGGAGTTGGGGATATGAAAGTGAAAAATATAGTCACAATTTCTACCTTATACTCTAGTAGGGGAAAGAAAAACAAAATGTATGATTGAACTAACTGCCTTAAGCACCATGAAGGCAACATACAAATTGCTGTGAGAGCATATAACCAACTCAGAAATCAGCCTTAAACTGAGACCTAAAAAGGACTCCCCCTGTGCCTTTTGTATATTTAAGGCATCTTTTTTATATTTTAAAAATACAATATCATTGAGCAGATAGATTCCAAAGGGCCATCTTCTAGCTGGATGAAATAGAAAAGGGCACCCCTTCCTCAGGCTAACAGCCCTGCCTGCTGAGGGCATAGTTAGGTGAATGGATCATCACTAATGAATGGATGGTTTTAAAGAAGGGAATAACATGACCAAATTTGCATTTAACTTTACTCAATAGTCTGGAGTATTTAAATATGATTAAACCTTTTCTTTCCATTCACTTGAATGAGGCAGAAGGGCTATTCAGGAATTTAAAGTTGACTAAGGTATTGATTGGGTACAAAATTTTTACTAGGTAGGTAAGGGCAGGACGATTCCATTAGAAACAAGAACTTTTTCTCCAGTGCTCTGGGAAGAATTGATTGGTTCAGGGCTAAATCACCAAGATGAATACCTTCTTTTGATTCACACACCCTTTTGACATCTGGGTTTCCCTGAATCATATGCAATCTAGGACTTACGCAGACCACTCCAGTTTCACTTACGAAATTTGGGTTAGCCAACTTAAACAGTCATGGCTGTAATTTGCTTCTGAGTTAAAATGCTATTATTATTTTATGTTATGTTATCGATTCCTGCAAAGGACAAAGCATTTTTATTTTGATAAATTTTGTTATTAATGAAATTAACTCAATTTTGTAGTAACATAGTATACAGTGAAAATGTGCTTTACGAGATGCCGTGGCTTGTCTCTCAAATGGACAATGAGGCTTTCCGAAACCTTTGTGCCTTTAAGTTTAAGGAATTGATTTGGCGTCTTATCTCAGTGTACACAAAGCTTAGTTATCACCTAGGAAATATTGGATGTTTGTCTCAGGGAGAAGAGACAATTTTTAAGACCACAATTAGGTTTTGTAGCTATTTGACATCCAATTATAATCAGATACTCAGTGAAACATGCATTCATAATGCAGGCCAATGATCATATATTTGGCTTCGGTTTTCACTAGAAGTATTCTTTAAGGAAATATTGTCCTTCCAATTTTAGTGGTACTGAGGAACAGCTCTGGTTATAAGGGGGAAAATACTATATGTCCTTTGTTCAATCTTACTAATCTTTACTAATTTTATGATTTTCCCCATTTATTTTTTAAAATCATTAATAAAATTATCCTTGATTGAGTTTCTCCTATGTGCTAGGCATTGTGATAGGACTTTAGTAAACATCATCTCTAACCCTTTCAATAACCCTGCAAGGCAGGGTCATATTTTATAGATAAGGAAACTGAGGCTCAGAGAAGTTATGTCTTGAAATTATATAGTAGCAAGTGGTTAAGCCAGGTTTCCAACACAGGTTTGTCTGACTCTAAAACCAGCATCTTTTAACTCTGCCCCATCTCCTCACCATTCGCGACCACAATGTGATGCACGTCTACCAAAAAGAGAGTAGCAAAAGGTGATTTATAGAAGCAGTTATAGTCCTCTGAAGAGAAGGCAAAACTATTGGGGATAGGGAAAAAGTAACTATAAAGATCATATTTATGTAATCGAATATTAACTCAATGGCTTGAATTAGGTGGCAAATAAAATAGATTAGCAAGCAATGTTACAAACCATGGTGAGAGCTATGTAGTAGATGAAGCAGAATGATGGCTGGGCTCAGGGAGCTCCTACATTTGGAACCCAGATAAATCTTTGCTCCTTCTTCCCAGAGCCCATCATCACTTTTTAAAAACACGTCTTTGCTGGGCTCAGTGGCTTACATCTGTAATCTCAGCACTTTGGGAGGCAAGGCAGGAGGATTACTTGAGCCCAGGAGTTTGAGACCAGCCTGGGCAACATAGGGAGATGCTGTCTCTACAAAAAATAACAAAGAACAAAACCATCTGAATTTCATGCATTCCAACATATATTATTTTGTTCCATTCTACTTAATAACCTTTACACTAGTTGTGAAACTCACGGAAAACAAAGGAGAAACTCATTATAATTCATCTAAACATTCCTGAAATATCACTTTAATCAAAAAATTAAGAAATATTGCTCAGATTTAAAAGAAAAATGCAAACTCCCTTGGCAAATGGGTTTGAGGTTCGGTCATTAGGTTTTGAATAATCAGGAGCTATGTGCTGTAGTAGGAAAAGCATACCATTTAGAGAGAGACAGCTTTAGTTTGTCAGTCCTGCCTCTTAATAGGTGGGTGACCTTGAGTAAAGCATGACACAGCCTTTGGGCATCAGTTTCCTCACTTAAAGGTAGAAGGGTTGAACCAGGTGTAAGCTGCTGTTCTTCCATGTTATGATTCTAAATAGTTCTAGATGGAATTATGTTGCACATTTCATATGTTGTTAAACAGCTTCTCTCTGGAACAGTTGCTTCTAATCTCCTAATAAGCTTACTATGGGTCACTCAGCAATCTTCAAGAGAAACAATCATTATTTGGTTGGTGGATACCAAGACAATTCTGATGTGTTTGTGTCAAAGATTGGTCAGATGAAATCTAACTAGACATGTGTCATTCCATCATCAGGCTAAATGACCTTGACTCTAAACATCTTGATTTGAACTGTAGACATTTCCCAAATGCTGTAGGGTAGATTTGGACCATAATACACTCCACTGTAAATGGAGAAAGTTCATCATCCCCATAATAATTGCCCCCAAACTGCTAGGTAGGAATGCATACTGGGTTTAGTATGTATTAACTCCCTTGTGAATTCAGCTTTTGAGATCAGGCCTCTTTAACAAGTCATGAGTATTTAGAGTGAAATATTTAATTCTTAGTGATACTGTTTTCCTATTCTGCTATTATTATTCAGCTATGATTATTTTCCTTCTCCTCCCAACCTCCTATTTCTTTTTCTTTATTAAAAAAAGGAGAGGGGGTGCATGCTGCCATCTGGGGTGAATATGGGCTTCACGTGGGGACCTGGGCTCTGGTTCTGATCCAGAGAGTGAGCTAGGAGCACTTACACAAGAGGGTCTTAGCCACTGTGTCGGGGGAATCGCCTTATATCAAAGACTGAAGCCTTTTAGTAAAACCTGAAGAATAATCAGAAGCAGCATTGACTGGTCTCTAACCTTGGTTGAGGGACACACACACACACACACACACACACACACACACACACACACACGGCTCTGAAAGCTCAGACACGGAGGACACGCTGTGATCCACTTAGCCCTCTCTTCTCCTTCAGGGGGTCCTTGCAGGACAGAACGCTAAGGAACAAAGTCTTAACTGGCAAGCTGCCGGCAGAAGGAGACTGTCTGGTGGATTGCAGCGCTGGTTAGGAACGGGAAGTCCTTTGCGTTTCAGAATCCGGTCCACATTTTGCTGAGAGCCCAGGCACTGTGAATAAGAGGAGCCTCTGAGGACTGGTTTCTGATGTCGCACTAGGCATGATAAGAATGCCATTGACGTCAGCAGAGTCATCATCAGGGAGAATGGCACCCCAGCTCTTGAAACCACACCAAGCAATTGCAGTGCTTTTGAAAATTAAAAGCCGGTGCTGGAGTGTGGGGGGTGAGAGGGGGGTGGGGTGGGTGGGGAGGGAAAGAAGCAAAGAGGGAAGTCGTGGCTCCAGCTGAACTCTTCTTTCTTCTATGCGTTTCCTGTATTTTAAAAAGGCAGGCTCACGGCGCTCCTGTGCACACGCCCGCTCACTCACACACACTGCTGCCTGGGCTCATTAACCTAAATTGGGGGAGGTGGGGGAAGAAGAAAGAGAGAAAGAAGGAAAAAAATTAATTCTGTTAACACTTCTGCATGCAGATAAAACAAACTGTGCCACCCAGGTGCTGGACAGAGGCCCTGAGCCACATAAGCCTCTGAGAATCAAATTGCTGAGCTAAAACTGATATGCTTTAAATGTGTGTTGATGAAGAGATTACAAGGGAGGAATTAAACACTTCAAAGGAGCTACTACAAAGCAACAATCACCCTTCCCCCATCCCTCACACACGCACATTACTGTGGACGCTTGCATGTTTGTGTGTCTGCCTGAGAAAATGGCAAAGTTGGTTTAGGAAGGGAACACTGCAGGCATGTTGTGATTTCAGCTTTCACAGGCAGCTCCAAGAACATCACCTCCAGCTATAATTCAACGGTTACCTGGACTGGAAAATGTCTTGGAGGTTACGAAGTCTTTGAATTCTTTAGTGTAAATTGTCTCCGCTTTGAAATTCCACAATTGATCGAATCCTTTCATTCTCTTTCCCACTCCTAATTGTTCCACTCTAACTCTCCACCCACCGCCAGGAATATGAAAACAACATAGAATAGAATTGATGATATCAGCTGTATAACACGCTTTATTTTACGGCATTAATGGGCAGCTTTCCAAGTCCATAAAAATCTTTTGCTGATCTGATTTTAATATCCATATTCTTCAGTTATACTAGAAAGAATGATTTCCGAGATGTGGAAATGTTAGCCGGGAAACAAAAGGACATAGGCACATAAAGCAAAATCTGGCAGGAAATGTGGATTTAATAAATTGAATTATGTGAAACTCCTATTTCAAATGGACTGATACTAGAGGAGCAGCCCTCGAGAGATATGCACAGTAATGATTCTTCGTTTTCAAAGACCTGTTTCTTTTTGAAAAGGAAGAAGCCCTGAACAGCATTCCTTTCAAATACACAAAGGTAGCTAAAGTACAACCTTCTCCTCTTTCCTATTTGTTCTTTAAAAAATTGTAAAAATTATATTAAGTGTGCTTCTTGTGATAGAGTCAATAAAGGGAGAAGGAGTTTAGCAAAGCACATTTACTCTTAACCCGTCTTGCTTACTGTAATAATGGAAAGAAAGATGGCTAATTGTCTTGCAGGAATTTGGGTTATCCTCTGAAAGGATACAAGTACATTTGTAACTTGGGTCATATTGGCTATTTTTTTGTTCTGTTTTGCTTTCATTTTTGTTTTGTCTGAGGTTTATAAATGGAACCCTTCTTTCCTTTCTTCCTTTTTTCCTTCCTTCCTTCCTTCTTCCCTTCCTTTTTTCCTTTCTTCCTTGCTTTCTCTCTCTCTTTTTTTTTTTTTTTTTTTTTTACAATTGTACTTAAAAGAATAAAGGATTCTGAAAATCAGTTCCAGGATCCAATAAGGGCCTAGATTGTATATCACAGGATCAGAGCCCCTTGCTCTCAAATTTATGATTGTGAGGATGTATTATTGTATTTGGGGGATCAATAAGCAGAGCCAGAGCCTTCACATAAGGCTCCTTGTGCCCCCTCCCCCGCTCCATCCCATGAGGTTAAAAAGCGCTGACTTTGACTTTAACACTGTGAACGAAATACAGAACAACTGTTTCAATTCCCTTCGCTATTTCTGCTATGTGCCTAGATTAGATGTTTTCTGACCTGTCTCCCTAAGTTGTTCCTGTCACTTGTGTCTGTCATTCGCTCCGCCATCGCATCCTGCCCAACCCTCCCTGTCTATGATTCGAATTGCTCTCTGTCCAGATCATTTCCTGCAGTGAAAAACGAAGAAAGACTTTCTCCCTTCTTCCCACCTACACATTCCTTTTGTCACCCAAGATATCCCTTCCTCTTGCCTGGAATATTCCCAGGCCTTAATTGATTGATTTAGGCCCCCTTTGCACCAGGCACCCTAGCGGAAGCCCAGAAAGCCCCAAGAGTCTGGATGTGTTTTGGAGAGCAGGCTCCGGTTCACTGCACACTAATTTGCAGCAGGAAGTGCTAGGAAGCCCGATGAGGGATGGGAATTAGCAAATAAGGTTGGCAGTCAATTGACAGAGGAAGCTTAAGGAAGAGGATCATTTTGAAAAGGAAAAATAATTTAATCCTTTTCAGGTGTGTTAATTTCTTTCGTGGACCAAATTACCATGGACCTGGAATAGTTGAGATTTTCCCTAAGGTCTGGCTGTACTTCATAGGGAAGAAGCAAGGGTAAGTGCAGTAAATTTGATTATGGACACCAGTCTAACTCTAGCTTAATGAGCCATGGAAACAAAATAGCTCAATCTCCTCTAACTGCTGTAATCCAACACTAGGAGCATTGAGAGCACTGTGGTTTTGGTTACACAAATTTGTAGTACAGGCCTTGCCTCAGCATTTGAACATTTCAGCAAGAGAGCTGAACTTGCTTGGTTCTTCATGTAGCAGATATAAGTCTTTTGGAATTAATTTGAGGAAAAAAAAAAAAAAAAGGAAATGTACCCAGAAAGCAAGAGATCTTCAATGTATCCAAAACCTAGAACAAACAAACATTAACATTTGCCATAATTACTGTGGGTGTTTTTAATAAAACTATATAGATAGATAATTTTGGAGATTGCATTTCCCCACCGTCACTGCCAGCCTCATTTTTCTTCCGTCCTCTCCAGAACAACCTCTGCCATAAATTTAGGAAATAGTCAACCTGTTCACATTTTCGTCTTTTTACTATAGATGTTCTTATTCACAAACGAATATGTTGTAATTATAAAAAGTCATCAGTATCTTTTAGCTTATTTTTTTAAATGCAACATTATGTTTGTTGGATCATTTTATTCTTGTCCCAGTGCACCCTGTAATTCCCATGAATTGACAGGTAGCGATAGATCAGCAGTAGTAAAGCAACTGATATGGGTAGGTTAATAGAATGACCCTTTTAAGAAGAGATCTCAAAGAGGGAGGCTAGGTAAGCTACAAAATTATCAGGGCGAAATGCAGTGAGGTAGAAGTGAAAGCAGCTTAGAGTCAGCCTGGGCTAAGATAAATGAGGAGTGGAGCTGCAGCTGGAGGAGCAAGAGAATATGGTCTACTCGAGTATAAATCAAGCTTGCTGGTGAGCAGTTTAGGACTAGCTCCTGGTTTTACAGCAAGCCTTTTTATGTGATCTTGACCAAACCACTGCACTTGATTGCTCCTTTCTACTCCTTGGTCCTCACGTGTCAAATAAAACCCCAGAATCGCAGAGCCAAAATGCAAACAAATAGAACTCCTCACTCAACCTCCCTCAGTTTATAAGTAAGGAAATGAAGACCTAGTAAAACATTATGACTTACAGATACCTGTCAGGGCAGAACCAGAAGCTGGACTTGGGCTAGGAAAAGGTGTTCCCCCTTGATTACATTTTCCAAAGGTTATACCTTTTCCACAGTTTCTAAGGTAACATGTTGATTGACTTGACAGTTGTAGAAGTATTAGGAAGTGGTATAAAGCCAAGACCATGTTTACTAAACAGTGCTGCTCTTTTTTTTACATCATACAGATGAGAAAGCTGGTGCTCAGGGAATTTAAGCAACTTGCCCAGAGTCACGTAGCTTAGAAGTGTTCGAGCCAAGATTTGGACCCCAGTCTTTCTCACTTTCACAGACTTGCTTTTAACCACTGTGTTATGCTATGCTGCCTCAGTATAAGCTCCTTTCAAACAAGCCACTTCCAATCTCTGACATGTAAGCCCAGAAGTTTTCAGATTTACAATGGCATACTTTTTTTCTATCTGTTAAGTGTTAGATGTCACGGTGTCTGCAATGGAGTAGAGCTTTAGAAATGAGGATAAAACATTTGGTTTGATGTTAGTATTAAGAACTCCAATATCCAAGGCAGGAAACTTGGTAATTAATATTTTAAATGGACTGGAGAGGACACAGGTATTAAAATCAATATTTTGATGGCAAGATAACAATGTAGGAACAAATAATTGGAGATGTTTAGCAAAATTATGAACTAAGTAGATGTATAAACAGCAGATTACGAAAGGGAAACAAAGATGACCTGGGAAGAGTTTTGTGTTTTAGTCAACTGAATTACCAGAATGGGCAGAAAAAGGAAGTATCAAAGAAGGGTCTGCTGATAGAAAATTAAATAAAGAAGAAGATGCCATGGAAACGTTTTTAGTGCAAATACACTATTGCTCATGGCTGAAGACAGAAAGAAGACTATGTGTGACTTCCAGATGAAGTTCAGGCATAGAGGCAGGGCTAAATAAACAAGCACATAGACCCAAGAATTCTCGTTGATTGATCTTTGGAAATTCGGTATAAATATGATCAGTTCAACCATGCCTTAGCTACTGGATCAAAGGAAACATCTACCGGCTTTGGGAGATAGGAATCTGGAAAATTGACAGACTGAAAAAACCAAAACCAAAGAAAAAAAAAACAAAAAAAAAAACAGAGAATGCAGAATGCCATTTTAAAAATCCTAAGAGGCTGTGTCTGATGTTACAGGACTCTTTGACTCCATTAGTCTCAATTCTAATATTTAAGTTAAGTGATTATGGGCATAGAATTTTTTTCAAAACCCGTTTCGAAATGAAGGCTTCCCATGCATTGAAGTTAAAAGTGGTCTTGAGAAAAGAACTTCTTAATAGGTAAGGGGTTTTACTTTGGAATGTTGAAAATGTTTGGAACTAGATAGAGGTGGTGGTTGCACAACATTGTAAATGTGCTAAATGCCACTGAATTCTTGACTTTACTATTTTTAAGTTTATGTGATATGAATTTCACTTCAGTAAATTATTTTTGTTGATGCATAATTACTGTATATATTTATGGGGTTCATGTGATGTTTTGTTACATACACAATATGTATAATGATGGAATCAGGGTATTTACGGTATCCATCACCTCAAGTATTTATCATGCCTGTGTGTCCTCTTTCTAGCTATTTTGAAATATGCAATACCTGTTGTTAACTCTAGTCACCTAATCTGCTGTGGAACATTAGAGCTTATTTTATCTGTATGTTTGCACCCATTAATCAATCTCTCTTCATCCCCTCCCCTCCCACCTACACACTCCTCCCAGGCTCTGGTATCTATCAGTCTACCTTCATGAGTTCAAGTTTTTTAGCCCCTGCATATGTGAGAACATGTGATATTTATCTTTCTGTGCCCAGTTTATTTCACTTAACATAAAGACCTCCAGTTCCATCCACGTT
Organism: Gorilla gorilla gorilla; assembly: GCF_029281585.2. Classification (NCBI taxonomy): domain Eukaryota; kingdom Metazoa; phylum Chordata; class Mammalia; order Primates; family Hominidae; genus Gorilla; species Gorilla gorilla. The sequence goes on from NC_073243.2 coordinate 51,095,561, forward strand.
GCTGTAAATGACGATTTTATTCTTTTTTATGGCTGAATCATATTCCATTGTGTATACCATATTTTCTTTCTTCCTTTCTTTCTTGCTTTTTTTTTTTTTTTTTTTTTTTTTTTTAGATAGAGTCTTGCTCTGTCATCCAGGCTGGAGTGCAGTGGTGCCATCTCAGCTCACTGCAACCTCCACCTCCTGGGTTCAAGCAATTCTTCTGCCTCAGCCTCCCAAGTAGCTGGGACTACAGGCGAGTGCCACCATGCCCAGCTAATTTTTGTATTTTAAGAAGAGATGGGGTTTCGCCATACTGGCCAGGCTGGTCTGGATCTCCTGACCACATGATCCGCCCTTCTCGGCCTCCAAAAGTGCTGGGATTGCAGGCATAAGCCACTGTGCCTGGCCGTATACCACATTTTCTTTATCCATTCATCTGTTGAGGGACCCTTAGATTGATTCTCCATCTTTGCTATTCTGTATAGTGCTGCAATAAACTTGGGGATGTAGGTATCTCTTTGATATACCAATTTCTTTTCCTTTGGATAAATACCCAGTAGTGAGATTGCCAGACATAGTGGTTAGTTCTATTTTTAGTTTTTTGAGAAATCTCCATGCTGGTTTTCATAGTGGCTGTACTAATTTACATTACCACTGGTGATATGTAAGGGTTCCCTTTCCTCTATATCCTGGCCAGCATCTGTTTTTTTTTTATTTTTTTTTTTAATTTTTTTTTTGCATTTTTAATAATAGCCCTCTAACTGGGGTAAGATGATATCTCACTGTGGTATCAATTTGCATTTCCTTGATTATTAGTGATGTTGAGCATTTTTTCATATTGGACATTTGTATGTCTTCCTTTGAGAAATGCCTATTTATGTCCTTTGTCCACTTTTAATGGGATTGTGTGCTTTTTTACTATTGAGACGTTTGAGTTCCTAATATATTCTGAATATTATTCCCTTGTCAGGTGAGTAGTTTGCAAATATTTTCTCCCATTTAATAGATTGTCTCTTCACTCTCTTGATTGTTTGCTTTGCTGTGCTATACAGAAATTTTTAGTTCAATACAGCCCCATTTATCTATTTTTGGTTGTGTGGCCTGTGCTTTTGAGGTTTTAGCTGTAAAACCTTTGCCTAGACCAATGTCCTGAAGTGTTTCTTCTGTGTTTTCTTCTAGCAGTTTTATGTTTAAGTCTTTAATCCATCTTGAGTTGATTTTTGTATGATGAGAGATAGGGGTCTACTTTCATTCTTCTGCTTATGGGTGTCCAGTTTTTCCAGCATCATTTATTGAAGAGATCTCCTTTCCCTAATGTATATTCTTGGTGCCTTTATAGAAAATCAAATGTATCTATCATTATGCTCTCTGTCTACTCTAAATCTATCAGTCCACTCTGTAAAAATGTGGATTTGTTTCCAGGCTCTCTGTATTATTCCATTGGTTTATGTGTCTGTTTTTATACCATATTGCTTTTGTTACTACAGTGTTGTAACATATCTTGAAGTCAGGTAGTGTGATACATTCAGCTTTGTTCTTTTTGCTCAGGATTGCTTTGGTTAGTTGTGCTTTTTTTTGGTTCCATACCAATTTTAAGTTTTTTTTATTTCTGTGAAAAATGACATTGGTTTTGATAGGGATTGCATTGAATCTGTAGATTGCTTTGAGCAGTACAATAGTTTTTTTTTTAAAGAGAAAGGGAGAAAGAATTGGGCACTAAGTACATTGGAGTAGATGTTTATCAATTTTTTTGAAAATAGTCTTGGCTACCATAAACTGTGATGTTCTTGAGAGCTTACATTGTGTCTTGTTGATTTTGGAATTGTTGATACTCAAAGTGCCTGACACATAGACTTGATTCATAGGTATTTAATCAATGAATGAATGGATAATTCTGACCTCCTCTTAGTGAAGTGCACGTCATGGGGCTACCACTTGACTATATGCTGTGGGATAGATCAAAGAAAGGTAGGACACAACCTTGAACAAAATTAAAGTAACCTTCAGCTTGTTTATAAAAAGTGTTCTGGTGGAGAAATAATGAATCTTTTCAGATTTTAGAGTGTTGCTGATTTGATTTCAATTTGCATTTTTAACCATCAGTCTCTGTGGAACTTTAGTTTATAGGTAGGACTTTTGATTGAGCTTGGTGGCTCACACCTGTAATCCTGGTGCTTTGGGAGGCCGATGTAGGAGGATCACTTAAGGCCAGGAGTTTGAGACCAGCCTGGGGAACAGACTCTACTAAGAATAAAAAAATTAGCCAAGCAGAGTAGTGCATGTCTGCAGTCCCAACTACTTGGGAGGCTGAGCCTGGAGGATCCCTTGAGCCCAGGAGTTTGAGGTTACAATGAGCCATGATCCCACCACTGCACACTGGCCTATGCAGCAGAACAATACCCCATCTCAAAAAGCAATGACACACAGAAAAAGCAGAATTTTAATTTGTTCTGCTCTTGTCTCTAGCACTTCATATCCATTTCTCTGAATATGAACAGTGGGAAAGGTAGTGGAATTGAAATGGATCATAGAATGTTTCCTCTACTGATAATTTTTACTCCTTTTGGAGTATGATTGAAGAGCTAATGTCAAGATGCACAGCAGGACTCAATGATTGAAAAATAATGTTACTGATGTAAAAGTCACCATATTTTAAGCTTTCTTTATGATAGTCTTCCATTATTTCCTTTGTCATATTAGCACCATTGGAAAAACACAAGTTATACGTAGGGTAGAAAATGTAATGACAATTTGGTGTTTTATAAACAATAATAAATCAGCTTTCATGAAATTAGACTATGTCCTCTGCTCTGGTGTTAGAACTTACTTTTGCCTGAGCTCACTAAATAATTATTTCAATTTCCCAGATAAATGTACTTCTGTGGACAGAGGCCATATGCTGGTAGCCCCTATATAATATATAGAGAGCATAACTTTCCTCTTCTCTCTCGGTATTTAAAATTAGGATTTTTATAAAATGCATTTTATTCTTATTTTGCTTCTCCATCATTAGAAAGATTCCTGGATCTGTAAACCGAAAATAATAGTAATAATAATGATAATAAGATTTTGGCAATTTAAAGAGAAATTCACTTTCGTGAATATGGTCACACCAGCTATCTTTTGAACCTTAAAGGAGACAGGAAGAACATTTGAATTAAGAATTTTGGAGTATTACAACCTCATTTGGTTCTCAGAAGCTTTTTTTAATTTCATCTTCTCTACGCCAGTTTATACAATTCTCTCATGCCTCACTTTACTTTTATATTTTTTCCTCCATTCTTTCTTGTTTCATTCATTCACTCTCCCAAGTCCTCTGGCCTAAGTTTTATTTGTGTGGTATTAAGCAGAGACCAACAGAACAACTGTGAAGACTTCCTGGGGATAAACCAGGTTTCACTTGAGTTGTGGTGCATCTGCCATTGGTGTGGAAGCAGGGCAGAAAGAGGACAGAGGCGTACCAGCAAGTACAGATATCTAAACACAAAGAGAGGAGAACAACCTCAGGGATGCTCCCTCAGTGCCTGGGAAGAAAGCAAAACTTAAAGTGCTCATAGAATTGTTAATAAACTCTCTCCTCTTTGAAATTTATGTTCGATGGTTGCTGTGTAGTTGCAACAGTGTCATAAAGTCCATGAGGCCTATTTTTTTTGAGTGATCAATATTGTGGAAAAGTGCTAGAGCAGACCTACCTTATATAAATTAATTTATTTGAATTGCTCTATTCACTATGAATAAATATTTATTGGAGTACCTTCTATATGCTGGGGACCTCAGCCATGAGATACACAGGTGGAAAAAATAACACTTAAGCAGCTTACTGTATAGCAGAGAGGTGGTTGAATCGATAGACAATTAAAATACAACGTGTTTAAAGGCCTGTTAAAGCCACAGGGTCACTCAGTGGCAGTAGGGATTCAGTCAGCCTGGGCCAGCCATGGCAAGTAAGTGGCCTTTGGAAAGTTACCAAGGTAAGACATACCTGATACGTTCAAGAAACAATTCCAAGGTTCAATAAGGCCAGAAGTTAAAGGGCAATGTAAGCCCTGGAAACTGAGGCTAGAAAGGTAGAAGGATCTCTTTTTACCACACACTGTGCCGGGCACCATGAAGAATACAAAATAGCTAGCTATTATGGAGCCTACACTTTGATGTGTGTACATAGATACATGTCCATGTTGGAATTTAACTCCTTGAGAGGTCATGGATTATTTAGTCCTGGAAGCATTTGAATTTATACTGGAAAGCTATAGTAGAGAGTTGACAAAATATTTTAAATGTAGTAAGAAGAATTTGACAATCTATTGTGTGGTATGCTAGCAAGCCAGTTCTTCCTTCTTTTCTCACCATCCCACCACCCCTCACAAAAAAAAAAAAAAAAAAAAAAAGTAAAAAACCTGATCTGCAGTGTTTGTCTATGGCCATGGTGCAAATACTCCTCCTATGGCTGGTTCCAAGCTACCACTGGTTCAACAGTTCTTTTGCAGAATTCTTGAATGTTTAACACTTAACAAGATCCAGTTCCAGCATATTCCTGCAACAGCGATTCTGCAGTTCTCAATGTCAAATAATAGAACCAAAAAGTCATATAAGTACTACAAAGAAGAAGAGAGAGTTGAGAGCCAGCTTAGCCAGGAAATGCTCCAGGGGGAAGTAAGGCTTGAGTTGGGACTTATAGATAAGAAATTTAAATAAAAAGGAACAAACTCTCCCACCGTGATGCACAAATATTGGATCATGTATGTGTGTGACAAGTGTGGCAGTCTGTAGTGGAGGGTCCAGGTAAACTTTAGGCCATGAAAGCCTTGGTCTGTCAAACTAATACATTTTGTTACATTAAAGTTAGTAGACAGCCATTAATGGTTTTTAAAAACAGATGGTCATAGCAATGTTTTGACAAAAGCAATTTTTAAGGAAGATTTTGTTTTTATAAAAAGTTGAATTATTGATAGCAGTGAGACCCCAGAATAGAATAAGAGACCTGCCTCATGTAAGTGAGAGTAATTCAATTCAGCAGTAATCTTGGAAATTTGTAACTTCTGTGGTGAGAAATTGTATCCTGGGATGTTGGGTAAAGCCACTGTGAAGCCAAAGAAATTAGTGGCTAAACGTAGAGAAATTAAGATGAAGGAACTGGCACATGGAGCCACTGTGTACTATAAAGTATTTTTATTGGTATTTAGTCTTGCCGTTATTGTTGCTAATGATTGTATTGAATAATTACCAGCTGTTGTTAGTTATTTGAAATTAGGTGCCTAAAGCAACCTCTCATCTTGCAGAAAGTCATCTTTCTTGAAACTTTTTAAAAACTTGCTTGAAACATGGAGACTTGGAATGGGACGTCTACCATAGTAGCATATCTGAAATCCTTCTCATTCCTGCTGTCATTTCTGTCCTTTCGCAGTCCACTTTGTCACCACCCCCACCATTCGTTGTTCTGCCTGCAATCCAGCTTTCCAGTCACTTTCTCTACCTCTTGCCTGGCTGCAGCGTCATCATTTAAACAGCTCTGGGTTGGTATCTCCTTTCACCAGAATTCCTGCAGCCGTGGAGTACGTGCAGAGCATCTTCCTTTTGACCCTCTTAAAATGCTGAGGGGTGTTTCCGACACACATTGCTTTGTAATTCAATAATAGGGCAGTTGTGGGTTCTTTTTATTGCAGTTATGCTGATTTTTAAAAGCACTCTGAGTAAGAAAGGAAAGGTAGTAAAATATACGTGTACCTCGATGCTCATTGATCACGTTTGCACATGTTCTTGCCAAACGTTGTTTTTAAAACCTGTCTCTGCAGGTCTGAGCTGTGAAAGTTTGGGAAATCAGGGTCAGAAGGCAAAAAAAATTCATTTGTATCATCATCATACAATATAAATTACATGTAGCATATACATAGAAAACAATCCAAGGGATGAGCTTCCTGGAAATCATTCCTTCTTGTTTACTCTGATTATATAATGGGGAATTGTATGCTTTATGCAATTTTAATTTCTTGAATATATGTGCTCAAAAAACATTATAATGTAGTTCAGTACTATATATGCTGAAAACAGGTTGCTAATGAATTTGGACAAAGATTCCCATTTTATTTCCTGTACGTTTACACATTTTTTGGCTGTATATTATATTTACTATATATATTTATTAGGACTACAGCAAACACTAATTCATCGACTGAGATAAGAAATGTGTTTTCCATTAATAATTATAAATCTGCCAGAAGATTGTGAGATTTACATTGTTGGGGATCTAAACAACCAAAATCATTGCAAAGTTATTTTAAAACTATTATTAATTATTTATGTAATCATAGATTATGGCTTGCAGAAGACTGATGAAATTGTTCAACAAACCATGTAGGTTTTGTGGAAGAGCAGTAAACTTTGATAAGTAAGCTCAGAGTGTTCCATTAACCTTTTCTCTATATGTACATTATGTGTTGATAAGCATGATATCTATTATACCTCAATTATTAATAGCAATATACATCCTAACTATTAAGAACTTAGCCTGCAACCCTAATAGTGTCCCCTTTCTTCTAGAACATAGATCAGCATAAGGAAGGAAGCAAAGGAGGTCTCTGAGCACTCAAAATAGATGTTCACAATGTTCACTCACTGAAGATAATGTAGGTCATTAGCCAGAGAAATGTATGTTCATATTTTAGTGATGATTCATACAAGCTTGGTCATGTGGTTCTAAACCTTCTATAATTGGATGAAGCAAATTAAGAAAGGCTGGGTAGGAGATTTCAGGGAAAGTCACAACTGATATTAGCCAAATGTCAGCTGATGGCCTGAAAACAACAACAGAAAAAGAAGATCTACAAAATCATTTGAAAACCACAGACATAGCTATTTGGGGCCTTTTTGAAAGGGGCAATAAGCTCAACCCATCTTTGGAAACACTGAGCGCATCCTGTCTGGACAACTGAGTATAATTTTTGGTGTTCAAATTGATGACCCCAAATCATCAAAACATACAAAATTATATTTTGCTCAATCTGTATTGCTCTTCTATATTATGGTAAGATTTCTGTTTAGTGCACTTAAAAGTAAGACTACCCCCAAATTTAATTCCCATCCCCTTCAATGTCTCCTCCTGGACGTTGCTCCATCTATCGCCCCTTCTCCCACTTTTTTTGACCTACTCTTTGGTGGCTGCATCTCCTTCAAAACTGGTTGAAGTTCCTAAGGAAAAAATTCCCTTCCTCTTTGATCCTGTATCTTCCATCAGTTATTACCACATATCTCTATTGATTTTTGCACCCAAACTTCTAGAAAGTTTACACTTATCATTTTCTTTTTCTTTTCCCCCCACTTATTCCTCTACCCCCTTGAAGTTAGCTTGCAGCCCCACCACTCTGTTGCAACTACTGCTGTAGTTCCTCTGATCTCCCAATTGCCAAACGAAGTAGATATTTTTCAGTTCATTTCTCATCAAGTTTCTCTAAGTCAATTGCCAGTGTATCCCTCTCAAAAACCTTTCCATCTTTGCATGAGGTCGTACACTCTTTCTTTTCCTTTCCCCCCACCCTTCCTTTGACCTGGGGTTCCCAGGATCCCATTCTCCGTTCCTGCTTTCCTCACTCTGTGTGTCTTCCAAGACTGACTTGTGCATTCTTATTTTAATTACCACCTGTTTGCTGAAAGCCCCTAAATTTATATAGAAATCCATCTTAACCTCTTCTGCAAAGCTTGGAACCCCAATATTTATTGGAAATTCCCAACTGAGTATCCCATGGGTTTATAAAATTCTTCATATCCAAAACTAAATTTAGCTTTTCTTCTAAATTTGTGCCTCCTTATATATCTCAGTTGGTGACACTACCCAGTTATCATGTTCAGAAAATAAAATAAAAATACGTCATAAAAGCATCAAAACTCTATAAATTTATCCATGTAAGGATTGCCACCATTAATATATACTTTAAGTCCTTCCAAATGTTTGTATACTTGTATATATTTAAAGGGATCATATTTGGTGACTTACTGCTGTAACACATTTTTCCCATTTAACAAAAAAAAATTTTTCTGCATCAAAGTATACTTCAAAATTATTTTTGTAGTTGCTCATGTTCTAGCAGTTATTTAACTAATAATGTTAAACACTTACATCATCTTTGCAACTTTATTTCTCTTGTTGCTTTTTTCTTAAGAAATGACTATTGAAAATGACCCCCAAAAGGGCATATAATATCAGTGATAAAAATTAGCTCTTGGAAAGGGAGGAGAGAATTTTCTAGTGTATGGTAGTAGCAGTAACAATGGCCTAGTTACACTCAGTATCTCAATATGTAATGCCATTTATGGACAGCTTACTATGTGCCACACTCTTTAAGGACTTTGCATAATCCTCACCACAAATCTGTAAGATTGGATACATTATTGTTCTTATTTCATAGTTGTGGAAACTGAGGCCCGGAGGAGTGAAATACTAGGCCAGGGTCACACAAGTAGTAAGAAACAGAGCCAGGAGTCCACCTTTGGCAGTCTGTTTCCAAGACTGGTCACCTAACACAATGCTTATCTGCCTTTTGTTGTACCCTAGGGCATCCTTTCTACCAGAGTGTACCACGTTGCTTTATGTTTCTTAGAATAAAACCAATAAATAGTGCAGTTAGTTAGCTAAGTTTTCAGAACTTTTGATAGATAGTGTCTAGAGAAACAAAAAAGACACAATTTCTAAGATGTAGTAATGAATGTTTCATTCATGTCGGTGATTATTTTGATTTGTTGATGTGTTTTTGATAATAGAGTAGGCAAAAAACATACCATCAATTTAATAATGGAATCCTAAGTTTAGGTTTAACATGATTTTTGAAGAAGAATCAATGTGCAAGTGTTGATGTATTTTCAGAATTATGGTTCAGAAATGTGAATTATTCAAATCTGCTCATATCAGAATCTAAATTTTTAAGAAAGGAATAATAGAATATAGGAGGTCCCCTACCATCAATTCTACTTCTGTACCCCTATTTTATCATTCATATTTGGCTTGCTAGTGAAGGTGCCTTGTATCTGTTGTATCACTGGATATAATGTCTGGCATTTGCAGGTTTGCATGCAAGGAAGGAAAGAAGGAAGTGAGGGAAGGTGGAAGGAAGAGAACAAGGAGGGAAGAAGGGAAGGGTAGACACTTTGGGAGGCCGAGGCGGTTGGATCACCTGAGGTCGGGAGTTTGAGACCAGCCTGACCAACATGGAGAAACCCCATCGCTACTAAAAATACAAAAATTAGCCATGCGTGGTGGTGCATGCCTGTAATCCCAGCTACTCGGGAGGCTGAGGCAGGAGAATCGCTTAAACCTGGGAGGCAGAGGTTGCGGTGAGCTGAGATCGCGCCACTGCACTCCAGCCTGGGCAACAAGAGCGAAACTCTGTCTCAAAAAAAAAAAAAAAAAGAAAGAAAAAGAAAGAAAAAAAGAAAAAAGGAAGGGAAGGGTAGAAAGAAGGGAGGAAGGAAGGGAGGGAGGGTTGAATTATAGATTTCCCCAACTGCCTCCCACACAATGTGCTCTAACCATAAATTCTTCATCTCAGTTGCTCAGGCCAAAGCTTGAGAATATCCCTGTGTCTACTCTTTTTAGAACATCTCGTATCTAATACATTAGAACTCCTGAAGCCTCTGCTCTCAAAATATACCCAGAGCCCAGCATCCTTGTCACCATCTCCATGGTTACCATCCTATTGCAAGCCACCATCTTCTCTGGCTTGGATGATTGCAGTGGCTGTCTAATAGGAGACCCTGCATCTCCTCTTGCTGCATAACAGTCTATTCAAAAGACAGCAGTCAGTGCAAATCATGTCATTCGTCTGCTCATAACCTTGCAATGGCTCCCATTTCCCTCAGAGTTAAAAGTGATTATTGTGGCCCACAACGTGTAGCCCAATTTGACCCCTGTTTCATCTCTGGTCTTCTTTTTAACTCTTCTTTCTCTCATTCACTCAGCTCCAGCCCATTAGCCTCCTTGCTGATCTTCAAGCACATCAGTCACACTTCCATCTTAAGACCTTGGTGCTGCATGAAGTGCTCTTTCCCCCAGTATCTTAGGGCCAATTCCATTGCTTTAAGTCTTTGCTTGTGTTTCATCTCCATTAGGCCATCCATGACCATCCCATTTTTAGATGCATCCCACATTAATACCATTCCCAATGTCTGCTCTATTGTATGTATGAGTGCTTGTTTCATAGCATGTCTATCCTCCTAACACATAATTTACTATATCTATTATTTATTATCTCTCTCCTGTACTAGACTGTGAACTACCATGTGGAACGATCTTCGCCTATTTTGTTCACTGATACAGATATATATACACAACAGTGCCTCAGCCATGCTAGGTTGCTCAGTACATTCTTGAATAAATGAATTATAGAGGTACTCAGTTCTGTTACACAGATGATTTGGCTTCTTTGGTTTCCCATTAAGAGCCTTGTTTTCTTTGCCAAATGAAAGTTTCACTCAGAAGATCAGGAACATCAAGGACCTCAAGCTTTGTGGTCTTGGAAAGCTGTGGCTTTGGTCTCTGTCTCATTCCCCTTGGGATTTAGAATAGAAAAATGCAGGTGGAGAACACATTCAAACATCCCACACTTTATCAGTATTTTAAAAGAAAGAAAGTATGGCTTTTTTTTTCTCAAAACAATGTCTTAGTTATAAATTGAATTTGTATAAATGGCCGGTTGTACATTAGAGCAGTTGCACAATAGAAAGCATCCAGGGAACAATCATAACCTCAAGAGCCTATTGGAAAGTGGGATCCTAAATAGCTTTCTATGATCTCCCTAGAAAACTATAGAATTTCCCCAGAGAATAAGCCAGCATTTTGTTGACCATTCTGCAATTCCAGGATCATGCTTGCATAGTCATAGCTTGGAAGGAGGCAAATTGAAACAAGTTGAAAATCTGCAGGAACTATCCCCAGTGAGACCACAGAAAAGCCAGAAGAAGAAAAGGTGGGATTTGGGGTAGAGAACGAGCCACTTCTCACTAGTTTGCATGAAGCATTGAATATCCCAAGGGAGAAAACATTGAAGTTCTATGAGACACCAAGAAAAGTGTATAGATTATCACAGCATATGGATAGAGGTCATTTGTTCCCTCTCTCCCTTTAAAGAAAAGTAGCTTTGCAAGCCACAGTTTAGGAACAAATGGACTTTTTGACATAGTTCAAATCCTCCTGGGTGTGGAGGCATTGACAGGAGCAATGTCATAAATTGGTTAAAGGTTGCAGTCTGGAATCAGGCTGCCCTGAATCCCAGCCCTGCCATTTACTAGCTGTGAGACCTTGTGCTTCCTAACCTCAGTTTTCTTTTCTTTTCTGAGACTGGGTCTAGCTCTGATGCCCAGTCTGGGGTGTAGTGGCACCATCTCAGCTCACTGCAGCCTCTGCCTCCTGGGCTCAAGCGATCTTCCCACCTCTGCCTCTCAAGTAGCTGGGACTACAGGCATGCACCACCATGCCTGGCTAATTTTTGTATCTTTTGTAAAGATAGGGTCTCGCCATGACACTTAGGCTAGTCTCAAACTCCTAGGCTCAAGTGATCCACCTGCTTTAGCCTCCCAAAATGCTGGGATTACAGGCATGAGCCACGGTGCTCAACTAACCTCAGTTTTCATAGTGGTAAAATAGGAATACCAATAGCACCTCCCTTGGTATAAGGATTAAATAAGATAATCTACATAGTGCTTGAAACAATGCCTAGGCAGTGTTCATCAACAGTTAGCTGTGTGCTGTGTACATGCTGGAGCTGCTACCTTGTAGAAATTTTAAATTTAAAATGGTGTGTAGTTGGAGGTTAGGAGTTCCTAGGGGTATCGCCTAGGGAAAGACAGTTGGTTACCCAGACAGGTCCTTACAGAGTAGTGTTTTCCCTGAAGAATTAACTATATTCCAGAGTCTGTCCTCAACCAAGCAGTCTCAGAAAGGTGATCTTGTCACAGCCTCTGAGTAAGCTGATTCAAACTCTCAAAAGCTCACAAGAGCCTTAAAGCCAGAGTATCAGCTGATTCCTTAAAAGCTTCAAAGTGTTTTGGCCTTGCCAACATACACATTCTCCCTCTTATGGGTAGGTTTAGAATGCTAAATAGTACATAACATGGATTTAGAATAGACAGATTTACATATGATCAGAAGGCTGAGTGGTCATGGTTTTGAGGACCTAGGACATGCATGTGAGCAGTAGGGAGATCATCACAGGAGGATGGGCACACTCTCGAGGCTCATACAGGCGCTCCCTCTCTCCATGGGCAGCACAAGGCAAGTCTCCTTTGTCTTTGATTTACTTGCCAACCACCCTCATTCTAATGGGAACTTTCTTTTTCCAAATATGTTAACACCTTCAAGTAATTACTGTCAGCGTCCAGCCTGGGAGTCTCTTGGACACAGTTTTTCATAACTCTAGATGGATCTCATAATTTGCCCCGGAAAGATGGTAAATAATTTTACTTCTCTTACTTCTGGACTCTAAGGGGGATACTTCACTGTTGCTCCTTGACCTCTCCTCTCTAGATCCCACAAGCCAAAAATTGTTGGAAAAGATTAATATGAGCTGGGCCCAGTAGGCTACAGCATGCACCAGCCCCTAAAGACAGCTTTAGGATTGGGCGGAGTGTCAGCCCAGCTTACACCCCACTTGGCTTATTCAGCAACCTCCTGCAATTGTCCTCTGCTAGCCCTTGGCAGATCAGAAATGTTCTAAAGACTGACCTCTATTACTTTGGGCTTTCCTTAACTTGGCATCCATGAAAAGATCCACTTAAATGCTCCAGATTCAGTGAAGTCTCCTTATCAGAGCTTCTTATAGCACCCATACTTTTCTTTCTCAGCATTTATTATGAATGTAATCAAATCATACTTTGTGCATATTTTGTTGTGGTTGCTGTTTAATGGCTATTTTGTCCATGAAAGAAGGAACTGTGTTTGTTTTATCACTGGTTTATCCAAGGGACTAGAACAATGTATGGCACATACAGGATTTAACGAATTTTTTTTAATGATTAATGCCCCTTACGATAGTGTTTTTCATCTGAGTGCCTCAACTTCTGTGTGCATTATGAAACTGATATAGTGGGTCACAACTATCAGTAAGAAAAAAAGAACTGGAATAGAGTAGAAAAAGATGAGAATGTATCACGCATAGGGAATAACTTTTATAAATCTGTTTCAGTATGGATAGGCAGGCCTACACCACACACACACACACACATACACACACACACACATACACACACACACACACACACACATTGAGTTCCTATGAATTTGTTTTTTTTTTCATTTTTTTTTTTTTTTTTTTTTTTGAGAAGGAATCTCACTCTGTCACCCAGGCTGGAGTGCAGTGGTGCGATCTCCACTCACTACTGCAACCTCTGCCTCCCTGGTTCAAGTGATTCTCCTGCCTCAGACTCCCGAGTAGCTGAGATTACAGGCACCTGCCACCATGCCTGGCTAATTTTTTGTCGTTGTTGTATTTTTAGTAGAGATGGGGTTTTGCCATGTTGGCCAGGCTGGTCTAGAACTCCTGACCTCAAGTGATCGGCCCGCCTTGGCCTCTCAAAATGCTGGGACTACGGGCGTGAGCCACCGCACCTGGCCAATATTTTTTAAGGTAAGAATGTTGAGAAACACTGTCCTAGGTTCCCTCTAAAACAGAAGATATCACCCTATGTTCAGCCTTTTAGCCCTAATCCTTTTCTTAATCTTCCCTATGACCAAATATTACCATGCACACATGCACACACATACACACATGTGTGCACATACACATGTACACTAATCCATCTAAAGTGCTACTGTTAAGGAGGAGCAATAGAAGATGTGATTCAGGGAATGGTTTTTAATGGTTATTTACTTTTATAATAGTTTTTATTTGTAAAAAGAAGAAACCTAGAGTTTTGTATCCTAAACAAAATTTAGGATTAGGATACAAAATAAAATTCAAAATAAGTCTTGACTAGTGAGTGTAGAAGGACAGTGCTACATCTGAATCTCCAGTTGGGTTTACGCATTTTGTATTTATCAAAAGGCAGTAGTGATTTAAAATGTTGATAAACACTCAGTTTCAGTTTTCTATTGCTGCAAGCAAACTATTCCAGAAAGTGATGTCTTGAAACACAACCATTCTATTTTGCAGTCTGTGCTGGGCTCAGCCGGGCAGCTCTGCTGGTCTTACCCATGGTCTCCAATATGGCTACAGTCACTCCAGTAGACTGGAGGCTAGGCTTAGCTGAGATGACCTGCTTTCTTTCTTTCTTCATGTAGTCTCATGGCTTTTCTCTCTCTCCATGTGGATTCCTCATGTGAAGTCTCCAGCAAGGTAGTCAGAATCTCTTCCCTGGCAACTCAGGGCTGCCAAGAACACAAAAGCCAGGCTTTCTTAATGTTTAAGCCCAGAACTGGCACGTGGCCAATTTTTTGTGTTCTGTTGGTTAAAGCAAACCGAGTCAAGAAGAGCCTACACAAGTAGTAATATTATAAGTATGATGAAATATCATTTTCTTCTTAGACCAAACAGCATATTCCTCCCTCCACTCTTACCCTCTATAATGTTTTGCTTTTGGGAGTTCCTTTATATGAAATGCCTCCCCTCTACTTCTCCTTCTACTGAAATCCTCCTACTCATCCTGAATCTAGCTCAGAGCTAACTCAGTGATTTCCTTCATACATCTCTATTATCTCATCCTGGAAATAATCACTCCTGCCGGGTGCAGTGGCTCATGCCTGTAATCCCAGCACTTTGGGAGGCTGAGACAGGCAGATCACTGAAGGTTGGGAGTTCGAGACCAGCCTGGCCAACATGATGAAACCCCGTCTCTACTAAAAATGCAAACATTAGCCAGACATGGTGGTGAATGCCTGTAATCTTAGTTACTTGGCAGGCTGAGGCAGGAGAATCACTTGCACCTGGGAGGCAGATGTTGTGAGCCAAGATCGTGCCACTGCACTCCAGCCTGGATGACAGAGCAAGACTCCAGCTCAAAAAAAAAGAAAAAGAAAAAGAAAAGAAAAAAGAAAAAGAAAAATGCCCTCAGCACTCTCATAGCGTTACGTCTATATTTCATATTATGTCTTGACATATAACTTTACACACACACACATGCGCACACACACACAGATGTAGCTTGCTTTTAGATTTTAAGTTGCTTATCTAAGATTGGGTGATCAATAACTGTTTTTTTCAAAAAACATTAACTGGTTTTCTATGACTTTTAAATGACAGCTCTAAATAATTATAATTTCTCACTAGTTTAAAAAGGCAGGTGGTGGGATATTCAAAACTATTGGAGAAAAAAAGCTGATGTATGCTACCAGCATAAAACAACAATTGCCCTTTACATCTTCAGAAACCCCTGTACTGTGCAGTCATTTTCAAACCTGGATTTTTGTCTTGTGTTTTTTCCAAAGTAGTATATATTTAACTTTGTAAAATGGTGTGGTGTTTTTTGGTGGTTGTTGTTTTTGAGATGGAGTTTCATTCTTGTACCCCAGGCTGGAGTGCAATGGTGCGATCTCAGCTCACCGCAAACTCCGCCTCCCGGGTTCAAGCGATTCTCCTTCCTCAGCCTCCTGAGTAGCTGGGATTACAGTCATGCGCCACCACGCCCGGCTGATTTTGCATTTTTAGCAGAGACAGGGTTTCACCATGTTGGTCAGGCTGGTCTTGAACTCCTGACCTCATGATCCAACTGCCTCGGCCTCCCAAAGTGCTGGGATTACAAGCATGAGTCACCACGCCCGGCCTAACATGGTGTTTTTTTTCCTACCTAATATGAAGATACTTAATGTCTTACCTTGGAAAAATATACATTTCAACCAGTTTATATTTTACAGAAGTGACTGAGAAATCATAAGACTTTGTGCAATAACATCATCAGTCAAACACATAAGCAGATTCTAATCTGCCCTCTCTATCAATTAGTCTTAAAGCTACAAGTTGTTCCTCTGTACCAGCTACACATGTGCATTGGTAGTCTTAAATTGTGATATGAGCCCTTAGGTAGTTCACACCTTTCCAAAGGAAGCTCAGTGAACTTCCTGAAACTGTGTAAAGAATTGTGTGTGCAGTATGTGCATGTACATTATCTGTATTTTTCTGGGTGGATGATCCAGTATCCTCATCAGAGTCTTAAGTTTGAGAAACCCAATTATATATTAGTTGTAAATCTGTTTACTTTCTTAGAATTCTTCTCACATTAAAACTAAGATTATATTTCTATTTCATAGGTAACCAATTTCTTCTGGAGCAACTGGACACTTACACGAACACTTCCATCTGTCATTCATCTTTACATTTTATTTCTAGGTAATACTAGTGTTAGGTCACACTCCCTCCTATGGGGAGATTCTCTATCACATCTCTAGAACTTCACCAGTGCAAGCCTTCTTAAATTGACCCACTCGCTACTGAGTCTGACCCCTGGGCCAGTCACATCGGCGCTTGTTAGAAATCAGAATCTTGGAACTAAATCAAAATCTGCAATTTAGCAAGATTTCTAGGAGTTTCCACAGCATATTTAAAGCTTAAGAAGCACAAAGCTGGTGCATCTAATACCCCACTTTCTGCTTTTTAATCTTGCAGGATTTATGTTTTAAATTCTTTATAATACTATTAACAATTATCATTTGATTTCTATTTTCATATCACCTGACAGTTTTGATTAAATCCTTTAACCTCAGGATTTGTAAGGGGTAAGGGGAGTGGGTTAACTAACTGATCTGATTATCAAATAATGCTACCATTCAGGACTTATGCATAGTTTCTGTGATTCTCAATAGAATTTGATGGTACCTACAACCTCTACTCCTTGTTTTAGTGTCTATGTTTTTCCACTGTGCTTAAAAACATTTAAAGGGAGAGGCTGGAAAATTATTTTAAGATGAATACTATAAATGAAATAACTAAGATTAGAAAAGGCAATGATAATACTGAATTACATTGGAAAAATTCAGTTTACAAAACTCTGAAAAGTTCCTAACGCAGAATTTTGCTGCCCCGGTTTCTCATAATAGACCCAGCAGTTCTAAGTTAAGCACACATCTTTTTGGCTATATGGTGTATATACCAGACTATCCTTTTTCTCCAAAATTTGACTTTCATCTCAAAGAGTTTAAGGAATTTGTGACTTGGTGCGTTTGATGTGGCACAGTTCCACATGTGAGGGATGGTGATTTGGATAGCACGACAGAAGTACGTGCCAAGAATAATTGGCTTCTGTCTTGCGGAACAGCTCAAATACTATGTGTATCACAGTATGTAATTTGGGTGTACAAAATGCCTGTAGTTCAAAGTGCTTTACTCCTCTGCAGTGGCAAGCTGAGCTTCCTGTTGGCTGATTCCTTATGTTTGCAGTAAACAGGCTGGGTGCAGTTAGAAAGAAAGCATCCATCTAGTAAGTGCATTCACATCATCCTTCAAATGCCATAGGCCTTAGCTCCAGGACCTTTTTCTGCCTGTCTCGTTCCCTCCCTCCTTTCTTTCTTTTCCTCTCTCCTTCCCTCTTTCCTTTGTTCCTTCTTTCCTCCCTCCCCTTCCCTCCTTTTCTTCCTAGTTCCCCCTTTCTTTCCTTTCTTCTACTGAATAAAACGCAAAGTAATTCTTTTTCTACTTACTTTGATTCTTATCAGCTTTCTTAAGCAGTTTCCTTGCCGCTGTTGTGAATTACATGGGGCTGTGGTAAAATGTGGCACATTTCAAGGCTATGTATCCCTTTAGATTCTGGTTCAGTAAGCTTGGAAATAAATAGGAGAGCTTACGCTTTTAACTACTAGCCTGCGATTCGTATAATCAGGTTAGTTTGAGAAACACTACAGTAATCACACATACAAGGGCTTTGGAGTAAGATGGACCTTGGTTATCCAACGCTTACTGTGTGACTTTGGTAAATTACCTAAACTTTTCTAGCCTTGGATTTTAATGTGTAAAAGATAGATAATACTAACTCAGTAATTCTTTATGGGTTCCATGAGACAATGTATTTAAAGCACCCAGCATACTATCTGGTTCATAGTTTACAGTCAATAAATGTTAATTCCATTATTTGATCACAATGTAAGACTATTGAGGTTTAATTTTGATTGTTTTTTCAAAAGTTTGTAATCTGTTAGGAACAATTTCTAAAGTAAAATTCAGAAAACAAAACCATCAAAATTTAATTCAGCTAACATTTTTGAGGTTCTATACAGTCTCGAACATATATTATCTAATTCGATTATCACTATAAACCGTGTGTATAGTAGATATTATCATTCCCATTAGTGGATATGTGAACCACGGCTGTGGGACAGTTTTACATTTAGTAAGTGGCAGATCCAAGTCTAGACAGCCCAGGCTGGTTCTCTTTATACTCCACCTGGCAACATTTGCCTTCATCACTGTCTGTTTTCAAAAGTAACTAACCTCTACATCCCTGCTCACACATACGAATAGCTCTAAAGGTACAAAATAAAGCTAATTTTCTGAGCAATTCATTTTATTCAAATCAGTCTAATGATCTGTTCCATGAAAAATGATTATGTAGATCAAAGGTCTTCAAACTCGTCTCAAACCAGGGGTCAGGCAGATCGTATTCACATAAAGGGAGAAGCTTGCCAGCCAGAAGTCAATAAAGATTCCTGGGACTGGGGTGACCTGGAAGCTACAACCTGTTTAAAGGAGACAGCTTCTGCCTAGCTCCAGGCTAGTGCTCAAGTGCCAGGATGTGGGCTCCCTATTGTCAAATCTTTTTTTTTTTTTTTGCTTTTTTAAGACTGGAAGAAATCCAATATTTAATGCGAAACTTCCCATTTTTGAACAACGTGTGTGGGCCAAACAAGCCACATCTGTGGACCAGATCTGGCCTGAGGATTGCCAGTTTGCAATCTTGACCTAATTGCCCTTAATTCTTCACTTCTCTTGACCTGGTAAATACTCCATTTAAATGAGTATTAGGTATGTTCTGGGCCCTTTTGGACTGGGTCTTTGTAATATATACAAATTTCAAAGACTGACCTTTAGTTTTTCAGGTTCAGAATTGATTTTCTCAGAACCCAATTAGATCAGGTGCTGTCACTGACACTCCAGAACTCATGAACTTTATGCAAGAGCAAGAACATGAATTAGGGAATTCACAGTGAGAAATATATTGACAAGTAGACAGGATGCCATATTGGCCAGATCAGTTCATTCTGTCCTTGTAGTTCAGCCCCTTGAGAAACAAACTTCTAATTAGAAGCTGCTTTGACATATATGGAGTCAGAAACTAGGAACTGTAGACTTTAAAGGGCTTTCCTGCATTGGGTTTTGAGATTCTTCCTCCTTTTATGGTAGTCTTAACATTTGGCTGTTAAGTGTTATGCTCCCCCTCCCCAGGCATGCCAAGTATATACTGACCAAGTGTCTTCTTTATTTAGCTACCATATGAGTGGTTCTCAAACCCATGCCCTTGTTAAAACACAGATTACAGAGCCCTATGCCCCACAAATTCTGATCCAGTACTTCTGGGGTGGGTCCTGAGAATTTTCCTTTTTACAAGTTCCCAAGTGATGCTGATGCTGATGAACTGCTGGATGGGGAACCCCCTTTGAGAAGCACTGGGTTCCTCTATCATCTTCAGCTGACAGGCTTTTTCCCCTTTGAAGGGTTACCACTATTGTCTGTGTCTCTGCTTTAATATGCTAATACAGCATTATGGTCATATCCAGATCCTGAGGTTGGAACCTGGGTCTTAGAACAATTTTTAAATTGTTTATATTTTTAAAGGTATTTGATTTATTAAAACTATTTGATTACTTTATTTCATCAAGTCCAAGGTGCCATTGATTATAAAAACATATCTGGATTTTAGAGGCATTAAAAATGTAGGGGCCAGGCGTGATGGCTCATGCCTGTAACCCCAGCACTTTGGGAGGCCGAGGCATGCAGATCACCTGAGGTCGGGAGTTTGAGACCAGCCTGACCAACATGGAGAAACCCCATCTCTACTAAAAATAAAAAATTAGCCAGGAGTGGTGGCACATGCCTGTAATCCCAGCTACTTGGGAGGCTGAGGCAGGAGAATCGCTTGAACCCAAGAGGCGGAGGTTGTGGTAATCCGAGATCATACCATTGCACTCCAGCCTGGGCAACAAGAGCAAAAGTCTGTCTCAAAAAAAAAAAAAAAAAAAAGGGAAAAAATTAACAGTTTCAGAGGTACTGCAAATTAGTAAATAAAGTCTCAGTTTGGGGCAGTCTCCCCTGGATTATGTTGTATGTATGTAGCTCAACTCGATGGGCACACTTGAAGGAAGGATTCCCTGGTATGTTTGTTAAACAAACATAAGGTGAATTTTAAGCCTCCCTTCCCCAATTCTTAGTGGAAAAGACACTACTGGTACTGTGTCCTATGGCTGACTTTGTCGTCTAATTGAAATATATTATTATTGTATGCATCCTCTCCTACTTAAATGTGACCCTGAAATGCCAGATCTTTCCTTTGGAATGAATCTTTTTTGTCTTATTGGACTGGTAGGGCTATGTACTTAAAAAAAAAAAAAGTTGATTATTAGACTCACTGTTTCCTTGGCTAGTCAGGAAAAGATATTTAGGACAAGAGTTTCTCAATTGTCCTCATCCAGTTTTGCCTTTATAGTGAATTTCAATAAACATTACCATGCCTATGTAAGAAAGTGACTGGAGAGGCAGAAATTCTATCTGACTGTCCACTTCTAACTCTACTATTGGAAAACCTGCTAGGGGTTTTTGTATTTATTATTTTTGGAAAAATCATTAAGTGGACTCCCTTAGCTATATAAACATAAGGCCTGTCATCTTTTTCTTTGGAGAAAGAGTGTGACAAAATTTCCCTCTTCTTATTAAAAGCTACCCCTCCTCTTGGTACAGTTTGAGGATAGAGTGGGCCAAACTACCTAAGAATTCAGGAGTCTACCAGGAGAAAAGAGACTTTCTCACTTTGTCCCACAATTAGAAGTACTGAGGAAACCCATGAGAATGGATGAAAAAGGGCAGTCCCATGGTGTATTGTCGGGAGAGAATGCTGATACAGCGGGCCCTAGAGGGATTAATGTATCTGTGTAGAGGAAGGGGAAACCTAAGCTGCCTGCTCAAGAAGAGCATCTTAGATTGTTGAGTGAGGGCTGATCTTTACTAAATGAGTTAAATCAAAGAGCCGAACTCTTGGAGTCCAAGGCTGGGCATGGAGACCCAAACCAGCAAGGACACAGGTCTGGACAGGACCATTGTTCACTGTGATACCACATGGCAGTGGCAGAAGCCTTCATACCAATTGCCGTCCTCTCTACACCTGAAGTTTAGAAGCACGACTCCACTTTAGACTGAATAATCCCTGAGGTTCTTGGGTTATTTGAAAGAGGGGTAGTTTTCAAAAAGAGAGATATTAGATTTCCTATTGAAAGGGCAGCCCTGGTCTCCAGTGATTAACTGGAAAAACAAAAGAGATATAACAATTTTTACATCTAAGTACTGTGCTAGCTTCTGTGGATCTAGAATCAAATGAGACAAGATGTAGTATGACAAGCAGTTAGACTCTCAAGAAAATCATTCAAGTCTGTTTAGGAAAACTGACATTCATTCATTCAGCAAACTGTTAAGTAGCTCCTGTGCATCAGAACCTGTATTCACAGTCAACTGAAATAAACACAATTTCTACACGAGTGGAGTTTTCCAAATAGACTAAGATGTCATAATGGACTGTGTGTAATGTTCAAGTTTTTTTTGTTTAAGCTTCCCCATCCCCCAGAAAATACTGGATACATATAGCAAAACCTTTCATGGATAATAATTGAAATATACCTTGGAGGCCATTTGGAATCTCCATAAACGAAAGAAGAAAGGGCATTTCAGACAAAGGGAACTACATGTACAAAGTCACAGGCATGTAGAAAAAGATGAATATTTCGGAGTAACTTACAGTATGTAGGGCGCAAACAGAGGAAATGGCAAGGAATAAGACTACGTGAGAAAGCAAGTTAGGGCGACCTTATTAAAAAGTTTATAGACAGTGGCGCACCGCCAAAGATGTAGAAATGTGGCTTGCTGTGTTCTGTATTTTGGAACAATCACTCAGGTACCCTGTGTTGTGAGTAGGGGTGAAAGAAGAGAATCAGTGGAACCATGGGAAGCAGTTTGGAAGATAGGTTGGAAAAATATTGGAATGTTCTAAGCATGACATTGTGAAAGAATGCTAGAATCTTTTTCATATGAGGGGTGTTATGGAAAATGAAGAAAGTATTGGCCCTGCCCTCAAGAAGCTTGGAACATAAAAGAAGTAAAACATGAGAGCAGGGCCTGATAATGTATCTCAAAGTGCTGAAGGAAGCATATGCATTATAGAAGTTCTCATCCTGGACTGTGGTTTGTTGAGAATGCAGCTGGGTGGAGTCTGAGGAAGTAAGTGATGGCCGTAATGGAAGAAGAGATAAGAGGTAAGAGCAATGGCTTAAAAGCAAAAAAGCCTCAAAACATTCAAACTTCCTTTGTATAATAGTGGATGTTATTTTGAGAATGTCAGTTTCAGGAGATACCATAATCATGTGTTTGTCTGTATTTAAAAAGCCACCACCATAAAAGATCTAGAGTCACTCATGAAGTTCAAGTACCAATTTTTACCCATGAGTGTGGAACATTCTGCTCTTTTACAAACAGTAACTCGTACTGTCACATTTTGCGGCACATCTCTCATTTTGTTGGTTATTTAGTGGCCATGTAAACATGTACATGACTTGTGGTGAATATGGTGATTCTCACTTTATAACCAAAGAGGGTGGATGTTACAGCATATGAGCAGTTATGACTGTAAAGCCTGAAGTGTGAGTCACAGGGTCTGACCCAGGTAGTAAGATGTGTTATTTGTTCATGTTGGTTAGCTGAATTTCCTGGGCTGACCTCACTGAAGTTTGCTCCAATAAAGAACCGGATCTTTACTGATAGATCAAGGATCTGAATTCTGCACCTAGTTCTTTGGCTAATCAGTTGTGTCCTTTGGGGGAAATTTCTTAATCTTTCTGCTCTCCATTTCCCTTCCTGTAAGTAAGGGATTAGACCAAATTCCATCCAGGATTGAGAAATTCTATGGTGTGACAAAGACTGCTGGTGCTGACTGAATATCCTTACAGATTTGTTCATTTAGTAACCAATATAATAAAGATGACGGACTGAATCTTAATTATATTGGGTAACATCTGCCTAGTCAAAAGATTGCATTTCTCAGGCTTTCTAAGAGACTGATGCAGCCAACTACATGTTAGCAGAGGGAGCTCCTGCCTAGAAGCACTCACTTTTACTCCTCCTCCTGTTTGTGTAGTAGTGATTTGGTGCTGGTGCTGGCTGGAGCATCAGTAGCCATCTTGTAACCTAAATGGCAGAATTGAGAATGGAAGCCATATGTTACAGATGGTGGATCAGAAAGATAATAGGAACCTAGGTCCCTCATAAACATGGTGTAATCATTCCAACCTTGACCTGTTTCTAGATTTTCTTTACTTTTCTTTTTCCTTTCCTTTTTTTTTTTTTTTTTTTTTTTTTTTTTTTTTTTTTTTTTTTGAGTCTTTCTCTGTCACCCAGGCTGGAGTGTAGTGGTGTGATCAGGGCTTACTGCAGCCTTAGCCTCCTGCACTCAAGCAATTCTCCCACTTCAGCCTCACGAGTAGCTGGAACCACAGGTGCATGCCACCATACCCAGCAATTTTTTTTTTTTAATTTTTTGTAGAGATGAGGTCTCACTATGTTACCCAGGCTGGTCTCAAACTCATGTACTCAAGTGATCCTCTTGCCTTGGCTTCCCAAAGTGCTGGGATTAAAGGCATGAGCCAACATGCCCAGGCTACATTTTCTTAATATGAGATAAAAATAAACCTCTTTCTTATTGAAGCCATTACTAGATGCCTAATTCACTTTCTAACTAACGTATTAGCATCAGGTTATCTTTATGTAATTTCCATTGCTAGGTTTTCTCTTTGCAGTATTGGAGACAATAGCTTACGAACTAGCTTGGGAACTTCTTAGTGCTATTAGAGTTTCAACACAATTTACCAAATTTCTAAAATTATTTAGTTATTGGATATATGAAAACATAATCACCATATGTGAAGAAAAAACCACCAATGTTTAGTACAAATTGGGAGGGGGAATATTATATTAGGGAAAGTTTATTAATCCAGAAAACCACAGAATTTAAAAAATATTGGAAGTTGGGAATTTGGGAGTTAAAGGTACATTTGATCTTTGGTTAATGGCAAGTTCACATTTTATAATAGAATGTAAAACCCTATTTCTCACTGCACCTGTACTTTGATCTTCTTGTCTGTCATTGCAATGTGATTATGAGGATTACTGGGTCACTCTCAGCCTAAGATGTTTTTGTGACTTAATTTTCTAGGAGAGGAAGGGGATCATTAAAGGATATCATTAAAAGGAGAGACACAAGGCTTGTAATTGACCTTCCTTGAAAGTAGTCCCATCTGGAAGATTTTATCGGTAAACATTTATCAGTGTATTTGGCTTTTAAGCAGACTCTTCTCCTCTTGTCTTTGAAACAAACAGGCAAAGGCTAAAAAGGAACACGTTAGTGCTCAGTTTGCTTCTTGTGCATGCTGAATGGGAAGAAAAATAATATTTAAGAAAAAAGCTTTCTTCTAAGATAATTACATGATTCTTTTTTCAGTTTTGCTTCAGTGTTTCTGTTTGCCAAATTTTAATTGGCAAGTTATGGTGTTCTTCAATGATTATGCTTTGGTGTGATTTGCTTGGATGTGTGTTTAGAGAGTGGAGGGTAGAAGGGATGAGATTTTTGTGAAATACAGTGAGCAGGGGCTTAGAAAACCTACTACAGTTCTCTGTGTGACTAAGCCCAGCACTAGTCTGAAACTTCGTATTGTACTTCTCTGGAATGCAATAACTATCATCAGGAAGACAAACGTTGCATGGCTTAAATAAAATAAACTGACATGATGTATTACCAGTCAAAATAAATTACCCAAACAGTCTTGTAAAGTTGTGTTTTTTGGTCATCAGAACTGCCTCATTATTCATGTATCTGTTTGTCTCTTTGGTTAGTTTTGCTTGTTGACTTGCATGTATCAATGATCACAATCCTTGTCATTTGCCAATTCCATATAAACTTTCAGAAAGTGAAAATTGCTTTTAAGAAATTTATTTTGAAGTTTCTACTTATATTTACCCACATAATGCCCCTCACTGATAGCCAGCTCTGTTTCTTCCATTCGTTTGAGAATACTCCTTAGTGAATTTAAAGAGTAAAATCTGATGTTGTGGATTATAATATTATACACCAATAAGTGGTTGTTACACACTTGTGTCCACACTTGGTAAGATGTCCTTGTGGATGTATTTCTTCTATGTATAGTATATTAATGGCTTTATCCGCCATTTAATGTGGTTCCCATGAGGTTTAGGTAGACCATAGATACTGTTTCAATTAGAACACTTCATGAGGATTTAGTTCCTCTGTCTATGGGTCCTGTATCTGAACTCTCCATTTTTATTCTTTTGTTTGTTTTTTGTTTTGTTTTCTCCCTGATGCCTGATATCAGAAGAACTCTCCATTTTTGGCTTCATTCTCTGCTCTATCCACGTGAGACAGACCAATGTCTGCAATCTAGTGCCATACCTTTCCAGGTTTTTTATGTCCAACAAAAAAAGAGAGCATCTCTTTCTAGTAGCTCCCACATAATTAAGGGTATAGCCCCTCTCCTGAACCAATCAATCAATCACAGTGGTCCCATCTGACCATGGGGATGTTCCCCAAAGGAAATCAGGGTGTTATTTTTCAAAAGGAAGAAGAAATAAATGCTGGACCTTCATAACAACCAATTGCCCACTAAAAGTGCAGTCATATTTCTTGATGAAATAGAACCTCTCCTTGTATACTGGGCTCCATGACACATTGATCATGGTTAGCTAGTAGATTCTGAAGTCTTATTATCCACTTTGCCAGTTACATTTATTTGTAGCTCAAGGGGACTGTTAAGGGAAAGGGGAGCAGTGCTAAAAACAAATCCCATTCCAATATTATTAAAAAAACCATTGCTCTGCCCCTCCTTTATTCACAACTTAGTTCCTCATCCTCACCTTCCCCATTTCCTCCTTTTCAGCAATTTCCTCTGTAGGTGCCCCTACCACTGACTCCCACAGATTCCCCCATCTCCTTTGAAGAAAAAAGCTAGATGCTCCCACTCCCCTTATTTCTTCCACAGTAACCAGCTTAACTAGCACATGGCTTTGTACATGCTACACAGTTAAGTAATATTTGTGAAATAAATACGGAACACTTAAGGGAAATACAAAGCAATCTATCTTCATCAGGAATGAGCTGAGAATCCCTGAGATAGCCTATTTAGCAGCTTAGCCTGAATTCTGTTTTAGTTTCTGTTTCTGGAAACTCTTCTTATTTTAAGAAAGAATGATTCTTATAATTATTTCATATTTGTTGATACTATCCAGTCTTAGCCAGTTATCAAAATGGTCTTGAGAATTAGGAGGGGAAAGCCTAATGTTATAAACAGTTCAGCATATTGTGCAAGTAAAGTCCTGGTAGTCTGGGTAATTCTAGAACTCGAGTAGACTTGAAGTGATATCAGAGGAAAGCTATTACCCAAGTTTACTGCTTGCTAATCAGGCAGCCAGCAATAATGAGATGATACAATAGAAATGTTCAAAGAAAGGTTTCTTGGCATACATAGCTATTTAATTATTTTATTTCTGAAAGAACTATAGCTCCACTGTTACCTAAGTTTAACCTTTAGGCATTTAATATAATAGTATCTCTAGTGTAACAGAGGGAATCAATTACTATGATAAACCATATCCTTTGTAAAAGAATACTATAATACCAAGAAAGGCTTTTGTCTTCATCTTTTTAGTTTTTGGTTATTTTTTGTTCCTTTCCCTTTAGGTAAGAATAAGCATCTAGAATGCCTCATTATGAGATTGTTAATGAATATTTTCCATTGTAATTTAATAAGCATAAAAATAAGAAGATACTCCTCTACTTTGTCATACAAGATCGTTGAATGGTGGGTCATTAGTTAATAGCAAAAAGTCACTCATTCTTAGTTATGTTTCCGATGACTTGAAAAATTGAGTGGCAGTATACAAAGTCTGAGCAAAACTGACTTCAGAATGAGTATTTGGCTTTGATTTCTCATGGCATCTTGCCCATTGAGCCATCTTTTCAGAGGTCTCAGCTATATGAAAAAATAGTACTTTTTTTTTTTCCAGAAACATGAAGTCTGGCAATCTTTATAACTTTGTGCAGCTTGTTGATTCCCGGATTCAATGGTGTTAGCGAAAAAGAAGTCTCAGGAGCTCGAGTCTCAGAAGAATGACAAGAAGACCCCTAATTCTTGCCTGTCTCTGTATTTAGTATCCAAGTTGGGGATAAAAGCTAGTTTTTAAGATTTTCTGTTCAGAAATCTTTTCTATATACTATTCAGAGGCAGCCCTTTGTTTAAACCTTTTTTTGTCTCAGGCATGGATTAACTGCAACTGGATTCTATGTTAAAAATGTATTTTTTTCAACATTTTGTAGGCATCACTCCAGTATTTTCTATTGGTGAAATCCTGATCTTTTTCTGTGTAGAAATTTTTGTGACCTTCTTTTCTTTACTGAAGTTCCCACATTTTGTGATCAATTGTCTTGGTCTGCATTTTTATCCATTGCCCTGGGCACACAATAGACCTTTTCACTCCAGAGATATGAGTCCTTCAGTTCTGAAATGTTTGCTCTTATTCATTGATAATTTTATGCCCTCTATTTTCTCTGTTCTTTCTTCCTTGAATTCTCATTATCTTAATTGGACCTCGTAGATCATATCCTTTAATTTCTTAATTGTTTTCTTCCTTTTTTGTCTTTTTGTTTTTTGGTCTTCTAGAAGATTTGTTCACACACATTTTTATTTTCCAACCTTACTATTAAAATGTTTATTTTGGCCATGATTTAAAAATAATTTAGCACTCATTCTCTCCTTTTTTTTTTTTTTTTTTTGAGACGGAGTCTTGCTCTGTCGCCAGGCTGGAGTGCAGTGGCATAATCTTGGCTCACTGCAACCTCCGCCTCCCAAGTTCAAGCAATTCTCCTGCCTCAGCCTCCCAAGTAACTGGGACTACAGGAGGATGCCACCACACCCAGCTAATTTTTGTATTTTTAGTAGAGATGGGGTTTCACCATGTTGGCCAGGGTGATCTCAATCTCTTGACCTCATGATCCGCCCACCTTAGCCTCCCAAAGTGCTGGGATTACAGGCATGAGCCAACGTGCCCAGCCTCATCCTCTCCTTTTTAATGGTATATGTTCTTATGTCAGAAGTGTGTTTTATCTAAGGTCACAGATTATTATCCTCTTGAGGTTTTCCTCTGTCTCTCTCTTTCCTGTAGATTTCTTTCTTCAGTTGATGTTTGCTTATTCTAGTTTCTCTTCTTCATTATGGAGAGTTTCCTTAAGAGGCTGTTCATTCTTAGTTAAAAGCAAGACATATACAGGTGCATATGCACACACACACAAAACAAAGCAACAATGACAATGATGGCAAGAAACAATGTCAGAAGTTCTGTGATCATGGATAGGGCTCGTCAACTGTAGGGTTGCACTGTTGCATCATAGGTTGTTCAATCAAAGCTGGTGTGTTCTTTGAAATGTTTCCCCAAGGTCATGATTAGGGGGTACCCCACTTTCTGCCTACGAGATTTGTGCCTGGGGCATATAACTGACTGCTAATGTCTGGGGAGCATGACAAATAAAAAAGTTGGGTTTCTTATTGCAAACTTTATAGGCTTTCAAATAAGCACCTATTTCTCAACCTGCAGCCTCTCCTAGTTTGCTACAGTGCCTAGTATCATCAGTTTCAAATCTCTCTAGCCGATTTCCTCCAAAAAAGAAAGACTCCGCTTCCAGTAGGTAAGGGAAGTAGTTAGTTTGGATCCAAAGGCTCCATATAATTTTAATACACTTTCAGCCCCTCGCTAAACTCCTGCCTTCCTTAGTTCTGCTGCCTCCAAGCAGTAAGTCTTTCTGGATTCAGGAGAACACATTAGTCCACTTTCTCTTGGAATTTACTCTCCGTAACCATTTCCTCGATTATGCTAAGGCACTTCAGCTATTTTCTGATTTCAAAAAATCAGTAGAAATCTCTCCTTTGCTGATCTTGTTTCCTTTATTATTTGTGCCTTTGTGGGTGGGTGTGTTGTGTTTTTATTCCTTTACTTTCACTTCAGTGAAGTATCAGTAAAAGAGAAAGAAGATAAGCAGACATGATTTCACCCTCTCTTACTGGAAATCCAGGGGAACGATAGCTGAGGAGGAAAGTAGCTTGGAAGAGCACCTTAGAGTAGAAAAAGACGGGAGAAGGTGAGTTTACAAAAGTACAGCAAGATGATGATGATGATAAATAAAACTCAATGCGTGCTCACTATGTACTTGCACTGTGCAAAGTTCTTTACATGGATTATTTATTTGTGTTTTTGTAAGAACACCTCAGGAAGTAGCTATTGAGACACAGAGAAGTAATATGACTTGTTTAGGTTAGTAAATGGTAGAGGTGGTATTCAAATTCAGATCTGATTTCAGAGACCATCCTCTCAACTGCCACACTATCTTGCCTCCTACAAATTGCTTAAGCAGGGATTTAAAATGAAACCGTACTTTTACAAAATCATTTTTCATGTTCATAATTTAGGAGGCTCTCTACTCTATCAAAAGTATTAATTGACCTATTTATTAATATCTTAGTAATGTAAAATGCTTTTAGGTTTGCAAATTAGTAAGAGAAGCTTCTTCAGATTAATAGATGCTGTCTTTATGAGGACTGCATGAGACTTATGTACTCATCATTATATACACCCACAGACGATCTATTTGAATTCTGTACTTTTTTGTTAAATAAATGTACTCTTTCTAACTATGTTTTAAATCATCTGCAAAGAGATGGAAGCTGTGTGTATACAACAGCAAACATCTGGAAGGAAAGAATATTCAGCCAAAGCTTGTTAAAAAGAGATTCATAAGCAAAGTATGCCTTTGAATTATGAAAATGAATTCATGTCCAACATCATAAAGAACTCTGACATGTCTGTTTATGTTTCAAACATGGCTTAGAGATTACTGAGATTAAAATTCAATTAAGTGTGCTCTGTTGTCTTTGCTGTCAATTTCAGTTAAACCAGACTTGTTTGGCAGTTTTGGGGAGAAAAATCTTCAGTGTTTTACCTTGCTAACATTTTACCATTTGGACTTTGTGTTTTTTCCCAATAAATGCATGTCATTTAAGGAGATGCTTCATGTTATACACACCTGGTGATTTTCATCAGCAGTTGTACAGATGAAAGGAAGTAAAAGCCCCCAAATAATTCATCTTTTAGGCTTTGTAAAATTATCATTTTATAAATTTTTAAATTGTGAAATATAACAAAATTTAAGAAAGTATGTAAAATTTAAATTTTAAGTTTAACAAATTGTTCTAAAGTAAATACCTACTATGATCACCCCTCAGAAAGACCCTATAATTTCCTGTTTCATCCTCTCCAAATAGGTCACCACTATCTTGACTTTCCTTTTACTTTTCCTACTTTTCTTTATGATTTACCACCTATGTATGCATGTCAAAACAACAGTTCAATTTAGTTTGTTTTGCATTTTATGTAAATGGACTCATCTTGTAGATACTCCTGTGTTTTGCTCCTTTTGTGCAATGTTATAGTTGTAAAATTCATCAATGTTGTATGTAGCTGAGGATTGCACATCATAATATATATCATGATATATAGCATTCTATTGTATAAAGGAACCACAATTTACTGTCCAATCTTCTTTCTTTATGCAGTTGAACATATCCAGTTTGGAAATATTATGAATAAAGATATTTTGAACACTTATGTGCGTATATCTTGATGCACATAAGCATACATTTTTGTGGGGGAATATACCTAGGAGTGGATTCATGGGTCATGCATATCTTTAACTTCAGCAGATAAGCAGAAAGCGTTTGACAAAGTGGTTGAGAAGGTAATGAGAATTCCTGTTGCTCCACGTTCTAATAAAAAACACTTGGATTTTCTTTCTTTTTTTTTCAAATGACAGGGCTCTATAATGGGATCATTGCATTTCTCTGATTACTAATGAGAGTGAATACTCCTTCATATGTTTAGTAGATATTTGAATTGTATTTGTTTTTGTTGTTGTTGTAGCTCTTCATGAAAAGTACTTTCTAAACAGCATTTTTGAGCATGCTTTAGGGAGCCAAAGGCCAAATAAGTTAGAGTATTTGTCACAACATGGCAATAAGAGAGGCGAATTCATCCATTAATTGCTTGCCATATGCTTATCACTGGAATATATTTTGCAGCATCTCCTGACATCACTATTTATCTCTTTTACCAAAAAAAAAAAAAAGAAAAGAAAAAAAAAAACCATGGCTACTGATAATACTTGGGAGCACTCAATGAAGGTCCCGTCTGAGACTCTGTAGAATATATTATAGAATGCAAATATTCTTTGGATTCCGTCTTGTTGTTGTTGTTGCTGTTTCCTACCCTACAACTTTTGGCATCTCTACCCAACATTTTTATAATACAGGACTGTCTCTGAGGTTTGTTTTCCTTATGGTTGTTCTCATGTATAAAAGAGATGATGATAGCGTTTCTCATGCCAGTATGTCTGTGTATGATTTATGTTGCAAACAGTGCAAAGAGCTTTACAGCCATTGTCTCACTAATCTTCAGAGCATCTTTTCGAAATAGAGAGGAGACAAGTGAATCAACATCCCCTATATCACAGGAGGAAACATATCTCCCTGTGGAGAGATGTCCACTGCTTTATCGACAAGGCACAAAGCTGCGAACAGAATTCAGGTTGTATTCTGACTCCTACACTAATGCCTATGGACTAGACATGGTGTAAAATTTTATATGCATGAAACATGAGGTGTATTCATCAACTGACCACTATTAGCAACTGGCTAGAACATGAAGTGTTTGTTTGTTTGTTTGTTTTTCAAAAGAAAGATATGATGAAACTTTATATGCTTTTACACAGTTCTGATAATTATTTTAACAATTTGACTAATTTTTATAGTTTTATTCCTTCCAGAAATTCCTTTAACTGTGCTTATCCCATAAGTAATTGCTAATGTTCTTAAACTAATCGAGAAAATCATTTCTATTAGTCCCTAAATACGCAGACTTCATACCTTCTTGCTTCCCACTCTCCTCATATCTAATCTCTCCCTTAGGTTTAGCAACAAAATGTGCAGCTTGACATGGTCAGTGGGTGTCTGAACATTTAGTGCTAGTGTTTCCTCTCATCTCTCTGCTTTTATTTGGACTTCTCAACTCTTAAAAGTAATTTTAACATATAATAAGAAATCCTTGAATTTATAACACTTTACAGTTTATGAAAGAGTATATAAAGGTTCCTTCTCACAGGCTGTAAGGGTACAAGGACAATGAAACTCAGATGACATCCTTAAATGCACTCTACTATTATATGGCTAATTTAAGATTAAAAATCTGGTTTCATAACTATTAGTCTAGTGGTCCTTTTATAGGCAGCATAATACAGTTTTAAGTACAGACTGCCTGTTTTTGAATCACTGGTCCATGCTAACTAGCTGGCTTACCTTGGGCAAGTTACTTGAGGTTCTCTGTGCCTCAGTTTCCCCAGCTATCAAATAGGTCTAAGAGTTGTGAAAATTCAATGAGTTGATACATATAAAAAATACTTAAAGCAGTGCCTGTCCAACATAAATGCTTAATAAATGTTAGCCCTATTATCTTTCCTCGTTATTTAGTGTTAGAGAGCAAGAACATCTATAAAAATAAAAATCAAATAATCCTTCAAAAATTCCTGAATATTATAAAACTAACATATAATGTCAACTAAAATTGATACCAATTAGTTTCCTTATCTTAATGAAATCAGTATTGCAGTCAGAGCCAAGCTAATGACCTGGATTCACATATAACATTCAGTTTCTCTTCTGAAACTCCAGCTCACTTAGCACGTTTATGCCAAAAACAACAACAACAACAACAAAAATGTATAAATTGCCTCATTTGTTTGAAGTCTAAAACTCAGGTTTTCCATACAGCAGGAAACTCTGATAGAAGTATAGATTAATAGGCAAGGCATTGCTCCATTCCCTAAAGGCGTAATAAGGCTATTCCACAAATATGTATTGAACTTCTACACAGGTTTAAGAATTATGAGGAGGAGAGAAGATGTTGTAATGAATCCCTACTATTCTTTTTATTTTTTATTTCTTTTTAACTTTTAAGTTCAGGGGTACATGTACAGATTTGTTACATAGGTAAACTTGTGTCATGGGGTTTGTAGTACAGATTATTTCATCACCCACATATTACACCTAATACCCATTAGTTGATTTTCCTGATCCTCTCACTCCTCCCACCCTCCACCCTCTGATAGGTCACAGTGTCTGTTGTTTCCCTCTATGTGTCCATGAGTTGTCATCATTTAGCTCCCACTTACAAGTGAGAACATGCAGTTCCTGTGTTAGTTTGCTAAGGATATTGGCCTCCAGCTCCATCCATGTTCCTGGACAGGACACGATCTCATTCTTTTTTATGGCTTCATAGTATTCCATGGTGTTTATGTACCACATTTGCTTTATCCTGTCTACTACTGTTGGGCATTTAGGTTGATTCTATGTATTTGCTATTGTTAATGCTGCTGTAATGAACATACACATGCATGTGTCTTTATAATAGAATGATTTATATTCCTTTGGGCATATACCCAGAAATGAGATTGCTGGGTTGAATGCTAGTTCTGTTTTTAGGTCTTTGAGGAATTGCCACACTGTCTTCCACAATGGTTGAACTAATTTACACTCCCATCAACAGTGTATAAGTGTTCCTCTGAGTACCTATTATTCCTTTGAAGAAAATACCTACACAACTAGATAATTAGAGAAGAAGAGAAAGAGAAAGAGAGAGAAGGATGGCACAATAATAAAGTGTTTTTTGGAGGCAAGGATGATGTTTTATGAATTTTTGTATTCCCAGAAAATAACAGATAAGTGGTTATTAGTGAATGAACAAATGAATGAGTTAACTAATTGTAGCAGAAAAGGGAAAGATAAATATAAATAAAGGTCATCCATCTATTTAACAAACATGTATTGCATGCCTAGGAATTGTACTTGGCTTGAAGACTTTAAAGTAGATTAAGACAGTCCCAGACTTCAAGGACCAGCAACTGAGGGTGTTAAACAGAAAGGTCAATGACATTACTTCAAGGACCAGCAACTGAGGGTGTTAAACAGAAAGGTCAATGACATTACAACAAGCTGTGGGTTCACACATACCATTTCAAGACTAGAGAAGAGAAGAAAATCAGAGATTCTTCCAGAAATGAAAATTCTTGAGCTGGGGCTTTGAGGATGAGTAGAAGTTAGTTAGTTAGAAAGGAAAGATGAGTATGGTTGGGGGTCAATAGTTCGAGCAAATATTGCAGTATGAAAGGTGTGAGAGAGCCTCAAACAGGTTACAGATTGTGGCACTATAGGTGATGGGGAAGGAGTGAGAGAGGTAACTACAGAGAAGTAACCTATTAGGAACTGCTAAGAAATCTTAGATATTATGCTAAAAAGCTTGGAATATTTTTTAAAGCATGGGGGCATCACTTGATGATCTTTCTCAAGGACAGGACTATCAATCTTAGGGTTTATTATATTCTTCAATTTTGACACAATTTATACTTCAATAATTCTCTGTAAGAATTTTTTTCCTTTGTGGTCTTATTTATTTATTGAGATAGGGTCTTGCTCTGTCACCCAGGCTGGAGAGCAGTGGCAATCATGGCTCATTGCAGCCTCGACCTCCCAGGCTCAAACGATCCTCCTGCCTCAGCCTCCCAAGTAGCTGGGACTATAAGCACGCACCACTGTGCCTGGCTAATTTTTAAAAATTTTTGTAGAGACAAGGTCTCCCTATGTTTTCCTGGCTGGTCTCGAACTCCTGGTCTCAAGCAATCATCCCACCTTGGCCTCCCAAAGTGCTGGGATGACAGGTGGGAGTCACCACATCTGGCCTTATTTTTTTAACGTATTTTTTAAAAACCCAAGAACAGGCATTTTCTGCGTAATGTGCCTGCATTTTGGCTTTGTATTTACTAGTGCTTGAATTATTGCCTTAGCTATACATAATCAACTGAAGAAAAGTATTTAACTTTTAGCTACAGTGATTTCTCATATGGAAACTGTATACTTCCCAGGGATTGTGGAAATGTCCTTGGAAGTCTATGACCCCTCAAATTTGAGAAATGTTGATGTGGAGGTAGAATTGGAGTAGGCAGGGGAAAGACAGGTACCAGGAAAACCAGTTCAGAGCCTACTACAATAATCATATGAGAAACAAAGAGGGCTTGAACTAAGGGAGTTCAGATGAAAGAAGAATCTAATAGT
Organism: Gorilla gorilla gorilla; assembly: GCF_029281585.2. NCBI lineage: Eukaryota > Metazoa > Chordata > Mammalia > Primates > Hominidae > Gorilla > Gorilla gorilla. The sequence goes on from NC_073243.2 coordinate 51,130,974, forward strand.
TATTTATAGAGTAAAATAGACAGAACTTGGTGACTTCCAGGATTTTAGGCTTGAGAGAGGGAGGACTCAAGAATTATACATGGGTTTCTGGTTTCAGTGATTAGATTTCTGGCATCTGCTGTCCATAAGGTAGTAAAAACTGCAGATAGGGTAAATGCCAGTATTGGAAATATGAAGTTTGAGGTGTCTGTGCACATCCAGGTAGAAATTTATGGAATGTGGAAGAGCAATGTAAGCTGGGGTTTTCAGCACAATGGTAGGTAGGTATTGTAGTTTTGGGGGTGAAGGTACTCACACAGGCAATGAGTAGACTAAAAAAAGAAAAATATAGAGAAAGAAGAATCCAACAAAGAGATTGAGAAGTAGTGGCTGAGAAGTAGGCAGAAATTTAGGAGTGGTGTTCTCAACTCCAAGGTAGGAGAGAATTTCAAGATTGGAATTGTTAGAAAAATTTGATGGAGAAGGTATTCTTTGAACTGTGTGTGAATAGACAAAGAGCTCTGACAGAGCAGAAAGGAGGAGGTATGGATTCTGGGTGAGGAAATGTTATAAGCAGTCCCACAAAGAGTGACATCAGATTTCTACCAGAAGCCAGAGCTTGACTGGAGTGGGCAGTACAGCATAGGGTGGAAAGCATAGACTCTGAAACCAACATCTTAGGTTCAAATCTCAGCTCTCCACTTTTAGCTATGTGACCCTTGGCAGGTTATGTAACCTTCTAAAGCCTCGATTTTCTCCTGTGTAAAGTGGAGGCAATGATAGTATATTGTTAATAGATTGTTTACTTTGTACTCTTCTGTATAGATGGACCCCTTGCAAAAGTTAGGGTGATTTTATATATACAACATTGTTATCAGCTACCTCTGAATACTTGACTCTTTTCCTTCTACAACCCCAACCTCCATTTGAAAAGTTCTCATTATTCTTTTTCTTACCTATTCTAAAAGTATCACTCAATCCCCACTTCCTCCAGGGAGCTTTTTTGACGAGTATTCAGCTCTTGCTTCTTACACCTCCAGTAACATCTAATGTTTGTCAAGTACAATTAAGCGCTTGCTTTTGCAAAACTAATTGTGGGAGATTATTTCTAATGGTTTCATGTTTTTTAATCTTCTATCCCCAAGAAAGATTGTAAACTTCTTAAAGTCAAGATACATCTCCAGGGTATCCGCACATTTTGCCGTGCCTGGGACGCTCAGTTTATGCCCATTGTCCTGATATAGTTTATATGAATTCATAATTTATAGTGTCCCCTTTTGACTCTCTCAAGAGGGTAGTTGTTTGCATGATAAATTCCATGAACAACCTGGATATAATAATACATACTTTTTGAAATTAGTAACAAATATTTATTGAGTGGCTATAGCATATCTATTACAAAATAATAATAAGCAAGGGGGAGAAAACGAACTGTCAGTAATTATGCCACTGAGAGATAATTTTTCTGTCTCTGTGTGTGAGAGTGTGTATGTAGAGAGAGAAGGAGTTTTACTAACAACAATGAGATTATACTGAAGGTAATATTTTATAATCTGCTTTTAAAATTTCACAGTATATTGCATCATGAACACTTTTCTTACCATTAAATACAATTCTCTATATAACATTTTAATGGCATTTCCTTACATGAATATACTGCACTTAAGCAATTTTCTATTATTAAATATTTGAAGCTCTCCCCAGATTTCACATTATAAGCACTACTGTGATGAATATCTTTGTGTAGAGTCTTTATAGCAAGGCTGGGTTGTTTTCTTACTATATATTTCTAGAATTAGAATTGTCAAACTAAAGAATTGCCCAATATTTTAAAGATTTATTTTTGCTATTATTGTCATATTGCCCTGCAGAAAGTTTATATACACTTCATCAGCAGTCTCTATTTCTACATTATTTCCATTGCTATATTTTATCATTTTAATTGTTCTCTTTATTTGATGAATCACATAGTATTTTGTTTTAATAAGAATTAATTTAGCTTCAAGAATATTACAATCTGTTTTGTGTGTCTAATGGCAATTATACATATTTGCTTTTTATTATTTTATTATTTATTCGTGGGCTGATTTGTTTTTTCTTGTTGATTTTATTTTTATTTATTTTTTAGGAGACAGGTGTCTCACTTTGTTGCCCAGGCTGGTCTCAAACTCCTGGACTCAAGTGATCTGCCTGCCTCTGCCTCTCAAAGTGCTGGGATTACAGGTGTGAGCCACCACCCCTGGCCTCTTATTGATTTTAGAGTGTTCTTTAGAGATTAAGAATGTTAACTTTTTATTTATGTTTGTTTTTTACACTTTTTTTTGCCATTTATTCATTTCTATTTTTACTTTTACAGATACTCTATTTTAATAAATAGAAGTTTAAATAGTCCCTATGTAGCCTGTATGTTTATATTGTTTATATAGTCTCTATATAAATATATTTTATAAATCCTTAGCAATTCTTTTCCAACACCAATATTTTCTTCTAGTATTTAATCATTTTACATCATATATTTATATCTCTAATAATTATGGAATTTATTTTACTTTATTTCAGGGCTCTGATATTCTTTTCCTAGATTTTCTAAATTGTCAGAATCCTATGTATTACATAATCTATTATTTCCTTATTGGCTTGAAATGCCACTTCTACTGTTTATGGTTAGTTCCTTTTTTAATCTTTACATCCTATTTCTAGACAAAAAGCCCCATGTTATAATTATTATGGATTTTAAGAAATACATTTTAATATCTGGGAGAACATATTCCCTCTTAATCTTATTTTTTAGAATTTCCTGGGTTATTCTCACATCGTTGTGCTAAATTATACAAACAATCTACTTGTCAAGTCCCCCCCAAAAAAACCCATTAAGATTTTGATTGAAATTGCATTAAGTTGCTTATAAGCAGTTTATAAGTACTACAGGGCTCCTTATGATATCCCTGCCAACTACTTAAGAAACTCCTAGTTCTTAAATTACAAATATTCCCAGTCAAGAAAGGATCACCAGACATTTGAAAAAAGACAAAAAACCAAACCAAACAAAAAAAACCAATAGCCTAAACAAAAAGGAACTAATAAATAAACAGGACAAATTTATTTTCCTGAGACAATTTATCTTCTGCTTTCCAGAAGAAACAGAGACAATGAAAAGTGTGGGAAAAATTTTTCAATATTAAATTTTCAGAGATATTCAGGGGGAGAATATAAACATTAAGTATGATCTGATTTCCATAAATAGGAGCAGAATACTGAATATATATATATATATATATATATATATATATATATATATATAAAGATTGGATAAAATGCAATTCAAGTAATATTCATTCTTGAATATTGAATTAAGCAAATACCTTAGAATATAGAGCAAAAAGCCAAGGATATAAAATACGATGGAAAAGTAAAAAAGATATGAAGAATGTGGTAGAAGTGGAGGAATGGGAAAGGATGTGGGAAAATAATAGAAAAAAAATCCTTGACCTGAAGAGTAATTCAAGTCCTCAGATTGAAAAGTTTCATCCAACACCGAACAAGGAAAAAAGGATACATATCTAGATGTGTATACGCATGCTGATGAAAATTTTGGAATTCTAAGTATAAGAAATTAATCCTTCCAGAGAACAAAAAAAAAAGGATCTTTCAAAGGTATCAAACTTCTCATCAGCAAGACTAGAAGCGAATGCAGACTAGGCAATGTTTCAAAGTTCTCAGGAAGAAGAACTAGAACCCAAAACTGATAGTCAAACTATCAAGTGTTAAGACAAACTAAAGATGTATTTAAACATGGAAGGACTCAAGTTTACAACTTTACCTCCTACAGATTCTTCCTAATTAAAAGGAAGTATTACTCGAAGATATATTCAAGCAAAACAAAGCAACGGGAATCCTATACAGAAAACCTAGGATACAAAGAGCACTGGAACCAACCCAGATGCTTATGAAAATAAATCCCAGTATGACAACTGTGTAGTAGTAGGCCTAGAAAGCAGGCAGCCTGAGTTAGAGTCATCAGAAGGTTCCAGGAAAAATGCTTTCAAGAAGAAAGTAGACATCACATTTCGAATTGCATAATTAAGAGCCTTTTAACATTTTAGGGCAAAAGTAACTGCATTTAACTCATAGATTAATCTAAGACTTGATATCTTCATAATACTGACTCTTCCCATGCAGGAAACTAGATATATTCTTCAAGTTTTTAAAAATGTCCTTCAGTGATGTTTTGCAATAATATTTATACAAGAGTTTTACATTTTTTGTTGTTTATTTATACATATTTGATATGTTTTATTACTATTATGAATGGGATCATTTATCCATTTTCTAACTGGTATATAGAAAAAAACCTGTTGTGGATACATGCTTTATAATGTTTGACCTTTCTTATAAATCATAATGGTCTACCTTTTTTATACCTTTCAGTTGATTCTCCTGAATTTTGAGTTATAGAATTTTTATCTTAAAATAGAATGATTTCCTTCTCTCATAAAAATATTTGTACAGCATATTTGGGTTTCTTGTTTGGTTGCTTATGTTAGAATTTTCTGAGCAACATTCAGTAATAGTGGAGACAGCTTCTTTTTGTTTCTAATTTCATTGTTAAGTATAGATGTCAAAGAAAAGCTATTCATTGCCATGATAAGGAACTATTCTATTCTTATTGTACTGAGAGTGCTATTTTACTATCAACTCTTTAATAAGTGTGATATACTACTGTATTAGGCCATTCTCATGCTGCTGTGAAGAAATACCCTAGACTGGGTAATTTATAAAGAAAAGAGGTTTAATTGACTCACAGTTCTGCATGGCTGGGGAGACCTCAGGAAACTTACAATCATGGCAGAATGCACCTCTTTACAGGGCAGCAGGAGAGAGTAAGCACCAGCAGGGAAAATTCCAGAAGCTTATATAACCACCAGATCTTGTGAAACTCATTCATTATCATGAGAACAGCATGGGGGAAACTGCCCTATGATTCAATTATCTTCACCCAGTCCCTCCCGCAACACGTGGGGATTATGGGGATTACAATTCAAGATGAGATTTTGGTTAGGGCATGGCCAAACCATATCATCTACATTAAGGACATTGTTAAGTGGCAGGATAAATGTTGTGGGCTCAACTTTATACTATAGGGGACCATTATAGCAATATCATAAAAGTAATACTTTGAGAGACTAAGCCAATAATAGGACAAATATAAATTTGAGGAAAAGATATACAAAACCATTTAGTAATTCAAGCATCTAGTGATAATTGTATAACCATATGGACAAAGGTAAAGAAAAATACCTATAGAAAGTTTGAACTTAAGAGATAGGTCAGGTAACAAACCCACTTTTTTTCTTTTTCTTTTTTTTTTTTACCTGATTACTTCCTGGCCATGAGATTCAAAATATTTGATAGCAAAATGATTTAAAGTCCAAATTAATATTGAATTGAATATACACATTACAGCCAAAACCAGACCTATTTTTCTGTTGCTTATCATATATAATTATAGAAAGCATAACTGAACAACAGGAAGTCATTACTTCTTAAATATCAGAAAACATTTGACTTTCTCTTCTGAAATAAGGAACGGCAGTAACTGAATTCTAGTTACTGCTCTTAATAGTTTTGTAGTTCTCATAAAATATTGCTTATATAATATTTGGCTCCCACACTATCCATTTTGATGATTTTAAATTTTTCAAATAAAAATAAATGAGTTTTCATACTATGGATGGCTTGACATCAGTTAAAAGCGTAAATTCATACTTGAAGATAGCAGGACTCTATGCTCTTTCCTCATTGTTCTGGTCAAATACATTTCCAATCATGATAATCAATAATGTGACTATTAATTTTTACTTGAAATTAATCTATTCATGTTTGATTAGAAGTGTCTAAAACATAAACTTGGGATGTCAATGAAGAACTTTTTAAAATTCTCCTCCACAATGGCTGATAATCAGGCCATGATTATATTTTGAAGATTTTACCTAGTTAGTCATATTTGGGGTAAGAATATATGCTATCTCCTTCATATTAATAGTTCAGATCTTTAATTATAACATGTTTCATGGTCTATAAGATTAAATTGAACATTAGGAAACCTTAGCATTTCTCATTTGTGAGTCTGACATTCACACCTGTCAGGATTGGTACAGATTCAAGCTTGTTTTTAATAAACTTCAAAGAAGATCAAAACTAGGGATCATCTGTTTCATGTCTTTGACGTGATAGAAGTTTGGGGCCCCTGTTTTGCCCTGTAGCTTTTGCCTAAGGAGAAAACCACCCTTTTCAGCTGATACTTGCTCCCACAGGTTTTTCACAATTTTTGAGTAGCGAGTGGCAAGAAGCAATATGACGATGTTGGTAGGTAGAGAGATACTTCTTCACCATCTGGTGAGCATTCTGGAGAACAGAGACAAGTCCCACACTGTTAAAGAAGTGAAGTCATTTTGCAGCCAGTTTTAAGGATTGATTTAAGAACTCTAAGAGCAGGCCATTATGTAGTCATCCATTCAGCACGATTCTTTGTGGGACTGTTTACACTAGAAGGAACTGTAATGATCAATTTAGCGTTGAGGAAACTGAGGGCTACAGAGTGCCAGGGTCATGTTCATCACACTTATTTGTGTTTCAAAGCAGAATCCACACTCCAAAATGTGCAACTACTGTCTTACTATGGAATTTACTCTGACACATTCTGAGGCCATGCAGGAAGTAGACCAGAGTAAAGCATTAGCAATTAGGTCAGTAGCTTGAGATAATGCAGGCTCTGAGGCAATCTTCACTTTCACTGACCACAGACTGGGATTGGGAACATGGGAAATGTGTGTGTGTACAGACACAGCAACCCTTTTCTATGTATCATGTCTTCAGCTGAGTTTTAAGTTGTACTAGTGGAAGCCATAGACTATGTTGGCTCATAGGTCCTAGTGCCCTTTCCCCTTCCCTTGCCTCTGCCCCTGCCCCTTGCCTTGCCTTGCCCCTGCCCCTGCCCCTGCCCCTGCCCCTGCCCATTCCCCTTCTCCTCTCCTCTCCTCTCCTCTCCTTTCCTTTCCTTTCCTTGACAATGGGTAGAGTGTAATGCAATCATAGCTTACTGCAGCCTTGAACTTCCAGGGCTCAACCAGTCCTCCTGCCTCAGCCTCTGGGTAGCAAGGACAATAGGCACACACCATTATGCCCAGCTTATTATTATTACTATTATTATTATTATTTTGTAGAGATGGGTCCTGCTATGTTGCCCAGGCTGGTCTCAAACTCCTGGCCTCAAGAAATTCTCTGGCCTCAGTCATGCAAAGTGTAGGGATTACAGGTGTGAGCCATCACTTCCACCTCTAGTGCTATCTCTTTATAGGAATCAAAAATTTTTTTTGGCTATTTCAAATTTTTTAGAGTAAGAGGTCAATTAGAAAAGACTCAGTTATGTTTTCAAAAATGCACTGTGTGCATATGTATGTAGAAATGTATTAGAATGAAATAACAATTTTTTACAGTGGTTACCATTGGTTTGTGAAATTATGCATGTTTTTTCTTAATTTTCTCTAATTTTTCTCTATTTCCTAAGATTTCTACCATGAGATTTTTCTCTTAATGTCTAGTTTTATTACATAGGTAATAGATAAATATATTCATGTCATAAAATATTTTTAAAATTCAGAATATGAGAAAGTCCTTTTTCATGCTCCTTAGTCTTGCTGTCTTTCTTGAAAGTATCCACTTAGTGATGGATACAATATGGTGTATATTTGCCTTAATCCATTTTGTGCTGCTCTAACAGAATACTTGAGACTAGGTAATTTATCATGAGCTGAAATTTATTGGCTCACAGTTCTGGAGGCTGGGAAATCTAAAATCAAGGTGCTGGCATCTGTTAAGGGTCCTTTTGTTGCATCACCACATGGCAGAAAGCAAAAGGGAGAGAGATAGACAGATCGGGAGAGAGAGAGGAAAGGGGACCAAACTTCTCACTCTTTTATAACAAACCTGCTCCAGTGATAACAGGATTAACCCTTACATCAGGGCAAAGCTCACATGACCTAACACCTCTGAGAAGTCCCAACTCTTGCTGGATGTGGTGGCTCACACCTGTAATCTCAGCACTTTGGGAGGCTGAGGTGGGTGGATCACTTGAGGTAGGGAGTTCGAGACCAACGTGCCTGAGCAACATGAAGAAACCCTATCAATACAAAAAAATACAACAAAATAGCTGGGCATGGTGGCATGTGCCTGTAGTTCCAGCTACTCTGGAAGCTGAGGTGGGAGAATCACCTGAGCTTGGGAAGCTGAGGCCACAGTGAGCTATGATCATGCCACTGCACTCTAACCTGGGTGTTGAAGTGAGACCCTGTCACCAAAAAAAAAAAAAAAAGAGTCCTACCTCTTAATACTGTTACAATGGCAATTAAACTTCAGCCTGAGTTTTGGATGGAGCAAACATTCAAACCATAGCAGTATCTTTTCAGAATTTTTAACTGAATATTTATATATATGAACATTTAGAATTAGGGGTAATTTTTAAAAATCAAAAGTGATATACTACAGATGTTATTCTATGATTGATCTTTGCACTTACTATGTTTTGGAGATTATTTTATTTTAGTACGTATAAATCTATACCAGTTTTCTTAAATTGCAGCATAGTATGTATATCAAGTTTGTCCTTTAACTATTTTCTTACTGATGGCCTTTTTTAATATTGCAAACCATACTACACTAAACATTGTCGTGCATACTTCCTTGTGTATTACATTGGTTTTTAAATCAATGAACTAGTTGTAAACATGGAGAGAAACAACAAGCAGGGAGATGGATATAAGAGAAGAAGAGATTAAAGGGGATGGAATCAGTTGTTTCTGGAGCACAGAATATTCACCAAATTTGACCAGATGTGCGGTTGCTCATTTAGGAAAGAGCAACTGCACTGGGACGAAGAGGTTTTTTAGGAAATCAGAGGTCTTCAGAGAAGTTTTGGTTAAAATCTGCAGTATACACTACCAAAATGGTTTTTGTCTTTGTTGTTCTTACGCAAGAAAGACTAGCTCTTTTTATCTAGAGCTGGAAGGTTGCTGTCTTGGAGTGGGGGAGAAAGGAGACAAGTATCTGATGGGTGGGAATGGAAGGTGTGTATCCTTGCAGCAGACCTCCAGAGTAGCTGACTGACTGATATGCATGGTAGTCCTAAGATGTGTTTGAGAAAAGAAAATATTAGGAGCTCTTGACAAATCTTGAAAATCAATACAAAAATTAGCCAGGCGTGGTGGCGTGTGCCTGCAGTCCCAGCTACTCAGGGGGCTGATGCAGAGAATCCCTAGAACCTGGGAGGCAGAGGTTGCAGCGAGATCACACCACTGCACTCCAGTCTGGGCAACAGAGTGAGACTCTGTCTCAAAAAAAAAAAAAAAAAAAAAGAAGAAGAAAAAAAAATCAGTTGCCCATCCTGCAGATATACAGTATAGTGTAACTGCTTCAGCCGCTTGCAAATCTCTTTTACAATTCAAAACAAATTATGGAGAAATAAGAGTGAAATGTTTTCCTGGAAAAATAATGTGAAAAATTGAAGTTCTAAATATCATAGTTAAATTGAATGTACCTTAGGGACAACTCCTTTATTTAAAACTCCAATTCTCCAATAACACACCTAATATTTGTTATTTTGTTGTTAAATATTTACTCTATGTAGACATTATGCTAAGAGTATAATGCCTTTTTAATATTCAGAAGTGCACTCTAAAAGCTATTACAGCTTTACAGACAAGAAACTTGAGACCAGAGAGAGGTTAAGTAACTTGGCCAATTGTCATATAGCATTTAAGTGGCAGAGTTAGGATTTGAACCCAAGTTTTTATGTATTTAAAATTCTGGCTATTAACACCACACTGCGAAGAAACTTATTTAGTAGATAACAAGTTATATCCATATATTTATAGATATCAATATATATGTTGTGGATCGGTAGCTTGGGGCACATTACTGCTTTGAATTGTGATATCTTTTATTAGATATTGAAATACTGGATTATTGATAAGACCATGTAGCAGTGAGAAAAATAGTTTTTGCTTTGATTTGTGTCAATTATACTATGTTGTTGGAGCTTTTGAAGTAGGGAGTGATCAGGTAGAGACAGGCAGAAGAGATTAGTTTGTATGTATTATCCTGAAATCTGAGTTATTTGACATTTTTAAGGCAAGGCATTGATTGAGTTTTATGAAGATAAATTGGCAAAGAAAAGTAATCCCATCTGCTCAATAACAATTCTTTGCTTTTAGCCAAGAAAATTGATTTCAACTTGAGAGTAATAATCATATTTATCACACTTGTTAATTGCATGAACTGTATACAAATTGTCAGGCTTATAAAGGTAGATATTTACGGTCACTGGGCGTTCCTCACATTCCACATTTTCATTGTTATGGCATTAACTATTTTTTCTGTTTCTCTCTTTGTCGCTGAAGACTTCACGTAGTATAATGGCCAGTATTTTCTGTGACTATATAGCAATATTCTCAAACCTAATTGTTCATACAAAGTACAAATCAGGGACTTTTTCTACTAGGTTCTGAAGTACTTGTTCTCTAGATTTAAACTCCAGTGTTGTACTAATGGGAGTAAGTTTTTGTTTTATCTGCCAAGGAGCTCCTCTTACATGTAAAAAAACTGTTGTTTTTCCTCTTTGTAAATATCAGTGTAAAGTACACATTGTATAAAATGTAAATTACTGATGTGAGAATGGCCATTTTATTCACATTGTTCATTGCCAAAGTGGGCCAAAGGATTCTGGCTCATTAACTTTAAGGAAACTGTAGTATTCTTTTGTCTCTTTAGCCTTCCTTCCGGTTTATTCAAAGAATTCTCATCAGGTTGATCAAGAGTTGAAAAGTAAAGCACTGTTCTTAAAAACTGCTCTCTAGAAAGATCTGCAATGGTTTTGAGGACTGCCAAGCAACAGGAGGTAGAAAAATGGATAACTAAATAACCTCATTTACAGAAAATATGTTAGGTTAAATTGCATAGGAAAAGATAGTATGGGTCTTTAAAAAAAAATGGATATTTATAACAAAGAAAGGATAAAATTAATAAGTAAGTTATAAGGAATATTTAGAAAAATAAAAACAGTATTCTAAAAGACAATACTTATATCTTTCTAATGTAAATCTTAGAAAATGGTGAGAATTTCTTGTATGCTTTATATTTATAAGAAGTAATAATAGCTTTTGAAATAATTCCATATTATAAGAAGTCTTTTCTTCATATGTACCCAATTCCAAATAAGTGGATGCTGGAAGAAAATCTGTAATTTATTTTATTTAAAAGAAATGCAGTATATTAATAAATACCTATTTTTTGGATAATAAAATAAACAACATTTTCCAGAATGAGTTTTTTTTTTTTTTTTTTTTGCAACAAATGTGCGTACCAATGATTTGAAGTATTTAAAAGAAACTTTTCTACTTGAAAGGAACCAAGATGACTAAGTAGTAATTTTGTGGAATCTCCAATTGGGAGGATATCTACTGCTCAGAAAAGCAAACTAAAACAAGACAAGAAATTAACATTAACAAAGGAGAAGTTCCATATAATCTAATTCAAAATCAAATGAGTTTTTCAAAGAAATAAATTTCATCATGTAATCTAAGCCAAAACGAGCTGAAAAATTACACCCAATTTCTTTTCTTTTTCTTTTTCTCTATTTCCCATTAGGTGGTTTCCATCCATGGAAACTAGTTACATGGCATTCCTACCATCCCATGCCCATGGTAGACATAATTAAGAAATTGTGTGTGTGTGTGTGTGTGTGTATGTGTGTTTTGTAAGCTTTTTACTCCTTCTCAACAAAGCATTTCAAGGAGCCATTAGCAAATTAGAATTGAAACTCCATTACGTCTCTCACGTCTTCTGATCAGCTCTTATTATACTTACTCTTAGTAAAATAATCTCTATTAATAGTGAGAAGTAAGGAACTATATGATATAATAAAAAGTGCTCTAAAGGAAGTCAGAACATTGTGTGGAAGTCCTGGTTCCACCATTAATGGTAAACTCTTTGAGGACTTCCAATTTCTCCAGGACTGGTTTTTAATCTGTATAATTAAGGGGTTTAGGCTAGACTCTCTTTTTATTTTTTGAAACAGTGTCTCACTCTGTCACCCAGGCTGGATTGAAGTGGTACGATCTTGGCTCACTACAACCTCTGCCTCCCTAGGTTGAAGCAATCCTTCCACCTCAGCCACCCAAGTAGCTGGGATTACAGGCATGCACCACCATGCCTAGTTATGTTTTTGTATTTTAGTAGAGACGAGGTTTCACCATGTTGGCCAGGCTGCTCTGGAACTCCTGGCCTCAAGCAATCTGCCTGCTTCGGCCTCCCAAAGTGCTAGGATTACAGGTGTGAGCCACCACACCTGGCCTAGATGCTTTCTAAAATTCTTTTCAGTTTCAACCTTCTATGGCTTTTGGATTCTTTTATTTCTTATACTTTCATATTACTGAATCTCATAACTCACTTTTTCCTCCATTTTATATTTTCAACTTTTCTAGTCTAGGGCTCTGCACAAGTTATTACTCTGCCCTTTTATTACTACTCCAAGGTCATTCATGTTATATGTAGATGTATATTAGCCATGACAATAAATCTACATACTCTATTATCATCTTTGCAGAATTTTTCAAAACAGAAAGTCTTTCTTGACTAATCATTTATTCCCCATATAATAGTATGAAGTTATTAACAAACATTCCTTGAATTATGTGTGACAGAATTTGCTGGGAGCTTGAATCAGTATATTTGTTTAGGTTGCATATAACAGAAGGCTTCATTTAAAATAGCTTAAATAATAAGAGATTTATTGAATTATATAATAAGAAGATAGTGATAGAATGATTCTAGTAGTACAAACATGCATCAAGAATCCAGATTCTTTCCTTCTTTCCAGTCACTCATCCTCAGCACTGTAGTTTTTGATCTCAGTTTTATCCTCTTATGGTCTCAAGATGACTACAGCAGCTCTAAGTATATTTATACAACTTCCTTTTCTTCTGTCACTTTTTAAGAAAGATAAAAACTTTACCAGAAGTTCCTTAACAGATTTCTTTCTCAGATCTGTATTAGAAACAAATTCATCATATGCTTATATCTAAGCCATTCATTGGCAAGAGAAATGCTATGAAATTGGCTGGGAAGTAATCATGGTTCATCCTGGTCCTGGAAGGGGCCTGATCTCCCTTGAAGCACCAACCGCTTGACACCTGAACAAATTCTAGTGGCTGCTGGGTAGGGAACAACAGTGTCTTCACAAGTTGGTGCATTATAAATACATGTCCATAATTTGAATCAAGCCTACCATCTCCTCCTCATCTCCAACCACCCGGCCCCCCCCCCCACCCCCCGCTTTATTTTCTGTATCTTCAGCAACTTCCAGAAACTTCTCATTCTTCCTTAAATACACATTTTTGTATCTGCCATATTTTGCATGTCCTCTTTTATCAGCCTGGAATGCACTTTGTCACCTTTGCAGCCTGGTAAAACCATCACTGTGCTCATATTTCAAGACCCACCTCAAATGTCCGCTCTTTAGATCTGAACCCTTCCTGAATTCCCCGACTTAGCAGGTCAAGTGAGTTGTTCTCAGCTTTGTACTTCTGCTATAGATCAGCCCTCATCATTTTATAACTATGTATTGACCCATTTACTCCTGAGAATCCTGTAAGGATGGGACTCAGTTCCTTGGTATTTGTGTTCTCAGAGAGATGATGCTTCATACTTACCAACTGTTCAATAAAGTTTGTTGAATTAATATAGTTAAAAGCAGATATCTTTCTGTTATAAGTTCAAAGCCTAGTGATTGAAGATTTTTCTTTACATTATTTAAATGTATTTATTTTGGTAAGATATTTAGAGCAAGTTTCATTCCATCTGTTCCATCTAAGCGATTCATGACCTGCGTACATTCTAAATGACAGGAACCACAAGCAACTCAGTCAGCAGGCTTCAGAATCAGTCATCCTAAAAGATATTGCAGGTCAATGGCTAATACACGAACAAAGAAAGAGCTTATGCAAATAAGTAAGGAAAATACTGTTTCAATGTTAAATCATTAAAGACAAATTCAGACTACTCACAAAGAAGATCTATAAATGCCAAGTTCGAATAGTAAAACAGAAAACAAAAAAACAACATGAAGACCTCTGATTACATCTATAGTAATTAACATATCCATTTAACTCCTCTGCCTTCAGAAAACCATCAATGGATGTTTATAGGCATAAATGACAAGGACAAAGAAAGTGGGAAGGGAGATAACAGCAACAAAATTTTGGAAGCTGAAAAACAAGTATACAAGGGGTAACTGCCGTAGTAGATAGTTACAGCAGAATCCTGTGCTAGCATTAGGGAAAGTCAAAGAGTATTCCCATGAATAGTGAAGAACAACCAAAAGACTCAGAAAGCAGCCATATCTAGCACCTAAGAAAAATGGAGTAAAGACTAACACTATTGAAGGAACAGTTAGACCTGCAGGTCTCATCTTATGCTCTGTGGAGCTATGTGGCTTTCCCTTCTATATCCCAGCAAAATACTGGACGTTCATTTCCTGATGAATGTAAACCGTCCCTAGACAAGGGGAACCTAGGCAGGTTGAAGACTGAGTGCCATTCTGAAAACAGAGGGATTAAATAAACACTTACATATTTGTGTTCATGATAACACAAGGCTTTTTAAATTCTGTTTACCACTGTGTCTCCGGTGGCTAGAATAGAGGCTGCCAAATATAGATGCTCAAATATTTGTTGAATGAATTCTGAAGGTTGAAAGTCCCAACCATCTTCCCCTAGTCAGCTTCCAACTATGCTTAAGCCTTCTGGACAGGAGATTGATATAACCTTTGGAGAATTCACCAACCCAAGAGAAAAAACCCAAAGATAATGGTGCAAGGTATTTCTGAATGAAACTGTTCAGTTGGATCATCAAAAAGTGGATGTAGTTGACAAATCTTACCTATGCAAACAGAGCTTCCAATCTGATTTTTAGTACTCTAGCCTTAAATATGAGTAGACAGATAAGATTTATCAAATACTTACAAAAAGTAAATGAAAGAAACCAAAACAAATGGAAAAAGACCAACTTCAAAGAAGTACAGATGTTGGCCGGGCGCGGTGGCTCACGCCTGTAATCCCAACACTTCAGGAGGCCAAGGTGGGTGGATTACCTTAGGTCAGGAGTTCGAGACCAGCCTGGCCAATATGGTGAAACCCCGTCTCTACTAAAAATATAAAAAAATTAGCTGGGCGTGGTAGTGGGCGACTGTAATCCCAGCTATTCTGGAGGCTGAGGCAGGAGAATTGCTTGAACCCAGGAGATGGAGGTTGCAGTGAGCCAACATGGTCCCACTGCACTCCAGCCTGGGTGACAGAGTGAGACTCCATCTCAAAAAAAAAAAAAAAAAAAAAAAAGGAAGAAAAAAAGTACAGATATTGCAGGAAGAAGGTAACTTATAAAGTATCATCAGAGAGAGGAGAAGAAATACACTTGATATTGTATTCATAAATATTAACATTGCTTCCACGAAACAAAAGCAGATGCTATGGAAAAAAAAAACACTCAGAGAATAGGAAAAGAGCTCTTGGAAAGTAAAAACATGATAGAATAAGTTAAAAACTCAATAGAAGGGTTGAAAGGTAAATTGAGGACATCTCTACGGAAATGGAGCAAAAATACAAAAAGGTAGAAAAGACAGAAGAAAAAGTGGGAAATGAGAGGACCAGTTCAGGAAATCTAACATCTAAAATCAGAAATTCTAGAAAAAAGAGATAACTGCAGGAGGACAAAATTGAAGAAAAATTTCCAGAACTCATTAATTGGAGCATTTAGCATAATATAAAGTATTAAAAAAGAGACTTGTGACTTGTTCTAAGGATCATTATCATATCGTATAGAAGGATCAAAAATCAAAAGGGCATCAGACTTCTGAAGATTCGTTTTGAAACCTAGAAAAGAATGAAGTGATGCCTTTTAAATTCCGAAGGAAAATGATTCTCAACCAAGAATTCTATACTCAACCAAACTATTGATCAAGAGTGAGCATGGAATAAAGATTATTTCTGAGGTGCGAGCCTTTAAAAAATGTATCTCTGACGCATACTGACTCAGGAAGCTACTGGAAAACGTGCTCACCAAAACAAGGGAATAAACTCTAAAAACATTACCCTTGGGATAATAAGGAAAGAACATCCCAAAGTGACAGCTGAGCAAGAGACATAGAGAATAACCAATCCAGGTCAAAGAGGCCTCTAGATGAGATTTCTTCAAGAAGATGAATTTAATAAAATTCTTGATGTGTTTGAGCCATACTTAGATTTTTGTAATATGGGAAAAGTTTGAGATTGAATTAGTGATAAGTATATATGGACATCTAAGGGAACAGCGAAACTAACAAAAGACAAGAATTTTCAACAAGGAAAACAAAGAGAAAAAAGGTAATCAGGGTATGTTACATAGTTTAGCTGCTTATAGTTTTTCTTTGGTTCTGCTCATGGAAACACAATGACTATCAATCTAAGTAAAACTATAATATATTAGAAGGATAGGTGATGAGAAGTGTGAAGTGTTGCAAAGGTAAATCCTTATCTTCTGCTATGAAGTATCAATAAGCAATGCCCAAAAAAATGAACTATTAAGAAGTAACTGTAAAGTTACATCATTTAGAGATAGAGTGGAGTATAGCAAATGAATCAGCTAAAATATTTGAAAATGGGTACCCTCTGGGGAGTGGAAGATACATGTATGTATTGTGGGTGGGGGATGCACTGCAGGAGATTTCTTTTTTTAATCCTTGTGGTACTACTTAGTTCTCTAAACTATTTGCATCTATAACTTTGCTAAAAATAACATTTAAATTTAAAAATTGATCACTCTTGTAATAAGTTCAAATTGAAACAAGGAGATAACATAGTTGCTAAGTTTTATTTTTTGACATATTTGTAACATTGTATATGTGTTAGTGAGAATACCATGTAACATCACTCTCAAGCAGTACTTCTAAAAGTAGAAATTGCTGTAATATTTCTCAAAAACTATCTGGCAATACACATTAAGAGGTATAAAAATGTTTATTCCTTCTGACTTAGTAATTCTGCTTCAGAAATCTCTTACAGTGATCTACCTTCTAGAAAGACTGGAGATAAATACATCAAAATGTTCACAGTAGTTATCTCTGAGTGGTAGAATTATGGGTAAAAAAAAGATGGCTTGTTTCCATTTTTCTTTTGCACCCCTCTGCGTTTTTTCCAAATAATCTATAATGAAGACAGGCTCCTTTTATATTTGGAAATAATTTCCAAATATAAACATTTTAATTTTATAACATTTTAAATTTTTCAAAACACTGGTCCTCATAACAAGAAAAGTTATTTGTTGCAACCACACTAGACCAGGTTAATGGTGCCAAGAGTGGAATGTGGATAAAGGCTGACAAGGCCATCTGGAACTGTGAGTCATTCAGAGCATCACAGAAGAGAGATTTTCTGCAAGTACTAGCTGTGTTGACTGTGACTGCTGTTTTCCTGGTTGCTCAGGAATCACCCAGGGAAGGAGAGGCTTCCCCACTGGATTAGGAAAAAAAAAAAAAAAAGCTTCTTGTTCCATAAGAGAGTCTACAGATAGGATGAGTAATAAGGGATAGATTTTACTAAGGTAGAACAAAATGTTAGGATGCTGGTACGAGCACCACTGAAATATCCCTATATCAAGTTTTAGTCTTTTCATTGCATCTTCTGAACCTGCTGGAGATGCTTTCAAATGGAACATATTTGCTGTAAACTTTTCTTTATCTTTTGTTCAATGCTGTAAAGTTTGCTAATCTTAATGAACCAAGTCTCTTCACACTGACAACTCATTGTAAAAGAGGTAAAACTGTGTTTCCATGGTATGGGGAATGGAGAGGTATAAGGAGGAAGATGGATTTAAATTGATTTTTGGAATGCTTGCTTTATTTTATCAGTTAAAGAAAAGGTCTAACGGATTATTTAGATAACATTAGGCTCCAACTGCACTGATCTCTTTGCCATTCCTTTAAGAAACCATTTTGATTCTGACTACTTGAATTTGCACATTTTGTTCCTTCTCTCTGGAATACCCTAACAAATTCTTTCTGCCTGATAAACTACTTACTCTTCCAGGTCAAGTTGAAATGTTCCCTTCAGTGTGAAAACTTTCATGACTCAAAAAAATAACAATTATAATAATTACAGTTTGATGAGCTACCTGGCTGTTTACCTAATTCTCACACCATTAGATGAGCGAGGTAGTTTTAGGCTAACTTTAAAAAGGAGGAAACTGAGACCTACAAGACTTGGGTATGTGGCCCAAGAGTACATAGCTAGATTTGAAACCCAAGTCCAAACCCAGGACTTCCTGCTTAAAGCCCCTTCTTTTTCAAAAACTACATTACCTATTGATTATTTTGCATTACATTTGCTTACACGTTTATCTTCCTCAGTGGACTGTCTTCATTCCTTAATAGGAAATAAATTGTCTTTTTTGGAGGTGTTACATTTTTGCATATAACATTAATAAGATTAAAATTTTCATTTGTTGTTGACATTCTTTGCTTGACTCTACACTCCACGGGATAGGATCCTTGGGCATAGAAACCACGAATGCTTTGCTCATCACTGAATCCAGCATCTGTCAGCGTCTGCCATATAGGAATTGCTCAATATACATTTTTGAGTAAATAACTGAACTAACAAATGAGTGAACAAAAGAACAAATGAATAAAAAACCTCAGATCTAGCCCCTAACAAAAAATACTTAAAAAAAATGTTTTAGTGTCTCAATTGTCTGTATAGACAATGATTTCACAAGTTCACGTGAAATACACTACCAATATCAACAATCATGTTAAACCAAATGAAATCTATATCCTCTGGGAATGCTTGTGGTATGGCTTAGGGGCAAGCTTTACTTATGAACAATGATACTGAGACTTCACAATAGTCAGCTGTACAGATGTCAGACTTTGCATTTCACACATGCTTTTAACCTAGAGCTCAAGTAGGCAGTTTTAAGCCCTGGACCTCAAGTCAATGTGGTTCATGTTTTGTCACTTCAAGATCTACAATTGAACTTCATTACGATAGTCTTAGATGGCTTTTCATAAATTTTGAGTCATGAAAAACTGACAACATATGAGTCTCCAAGTACCTTTTAATGTATGCAATATTTTACCTACTTAATTAATATGTGTGTTTATTTGATAACTAAAAAGTTTATAAAGTCTAGAAATAAAGAAAAGTCCATGTCCTTTTTCATTTTGTTTTCTTTTAAATGAAAACTCATGAGAAATAAGAGGGCAGAATGCATTAAATTATTTCTTCTGTAACAGCACAATTCTATATCAGATTTTAAATACAAAAGAACATGCAAAGGGATAACAGCATTGACTTCAGTTCTAATATAAATAAGGCAGGAAATTGGGTGAAATCAGTTTTTCCTCTAATCTTACATGGAAAAAAATTTGTCATTTGGCAAACCCATATGAATCCAATCTGTTTGGTTTATTCATCCATGCAGTGACATTCAGACTCCAAAAACTGTATCAGAAACCTAGTCAATATTTAAATGCCATCATATAGATTAGAAATGGAATAAGGTATATGGTAACAGTGCATTTCAAAAAAAGTACTAATTGAAACATATTGTCAAACATATATCTTTCTCTCTCTTTAGAAACCTGTGGCTATTTTCTGTCTTTCAGCTCACGCTCCAGGAAGACCTATTTTTCCTTCTGTCTTAGTCCATTCAAGCTGCTATAACAAAATATCATAGCCAGGCACAGTGGCTCATGCCTGTAATCCCAGCACTTTGGGAGGCCGAGGTGGGCAGATCACTTGAAGTCAGGAGTTTCAGACCAGCCTGGGCAACATGATGAAACCTAATCTCTACTAAAAATACAAAAAAATCAGCCAAATGTGGTCACAAGCACCTGTAATCCCAGCAACTCAGGAGGCTAAGGCACTAGAATCACTTGCACCTGGGAAGGAGAGGGTGCAGTGATCTGAGATCATGGCACTGAAATCCAGCCCGAGTGACAGAGCAAAACTCTGTCTCAAAATAAATAAATAAATAAATAAATCATAAGCTGGGTGGCTTATAAACAACATAAATTTATTTCTCACAGTTCTGGAGACTAGAATGTCCAAGGTCAAGGCAGTGGTAGACTTGGTATTTTGTGAGGGCTCATTTCCTGGGTCATAGATAGTGCCTCTGGCTTTGTCCTCACATGGCGGAAGGGGCAAGGCAGCTCTCTTGGGCCTCCTTTATAAGCCACTAATCCCCTTATGAGGGCTGTGCTCTCATGACCTAAGTATCTCCCAAAGGCCCCACCTCCTAATACCATCACATTGGTGATGAGGTTTCATCGCATATGAATGTGGGGAGGGACACAAACATTCAGATTATAGTATCTGCTTTTTGCCACAGAATGAAGAAGAAATCACGTCTTACAAATAAAAATCTTTCCATGGTCCCCCACCACATAAGGACATGACCAACTTCCTTTGCTAGTCATCCATCTCTCATAATCCTCTCCAGCCCATCTCTGCAGCCTCATCTCCACCCACACATGCATTCTGCTGTAACAAATTGTGGGCAGGCTTCCAAATGTACTGTGTTCCCATGAAGTTGCACCTTTGCTGATGTTATTCTCTTTGCCTGGGTCCCCTCCCCATCTATTCACTCCTTTCTGCACTTCACCCTTGCTCTTCTTGTGCCCTAATAGCTCCTCCTTTTGTGACACATCAAAAATTGCCCACTGTAGGAAGCCCCTTCAAGACTAAGAGTGCCTCTCTCTGTGTTCCTGCATGTGCTGTTGGAGCCCTTATCACACAGTTGCTCTAGAATTGTTTGTTAGCTTGACCACACTGTGAGTTTTCTTAAGGGCAGAGACTTATTCCTCTTTGCATATCTGGAATTTTACCCAGTGTTTAGTACATACTACATGTTCAATAAATATTTGTTCAATGAATCAATGAATTGATAGGTTTTCTTTTAGTAGAAGGAATAAGGTACATTTTTTTTAGAACAGCATCTGAAAAGCAAGCAGGAAAAACTGGGACATCTTTGCTTGAGGTAAAAATGCTTTAATGGGGACCACCTTTGAAACTCCATCTACTTGGATCCTTTTAGTCTTCTTTATGAGATAGGAATATTAATTCTTAGATCCAATTAAAGAAGGTCTAGTTACCAAGGAACAAAACAAATTAGTATAGAATGGACTTTCTTATAAGAGAGTCCCAAATCATAGATCGTAAGGACAATCTTATGTTGAAATGTCTCAATAACTTCCAAATGGCGACGTGAATGATATCGTCAAACAGTGTGAGTCATTCTTAAGTTTTCATTGTACTCCTTGACTATTTTATTGGTGTACAGTCTCTTGACAATTATTTTCTCATCTTCTTTCCCAAGGAAACTTTAGATTTAATATGTTTATTCTGCAAGATGTTTGGAGACAGGTATACACCCTAAAACCACCATTACAATCAATGCCATAAACTTATTCATTGCCTCCAAAAGTTTCCTCCCATCTTTTTGGGTTTTTTTGTTTTGTTTTCCTTTCATGGTAAGGACACTTAATATAACAGCTACCCTTTTACCAAATTTCTAAGTATACAATATAGTATTGTTGATTGTATACTTATGTTATACAGCAGCTTTCCAGAACGTATTTTGCAAGACTAAAACTTTGTAACCCTTGACCACATCTACCAATTCCCATCTTCCCCCAGCCTCCGGCAACTACCATTCTACTTTCTGCTTCCATCAGTTTGACTATTTTGGATTATACATGTAAGTGAGATCATGCAGTATTTGTCCTTCTGTGTCTGGTTTATTCCACTTAGCATGATGTCCTCCAGTTCCATCCAACTTGTTGTAAATGACAGGATTTCCTTCCTTTTTTAGGGCTGAATAATATTTCATTGTATATGTGTGTGTGTGTGTGTGTGTGTATGTGTATATATATATATATATATATATATATATATATATATATATATATATATGCCACATTTCCTTTGTCCATTCATCTGTTGATGGACATTTAGGTTGCCTCTGTATCTTAGCTATTACGAATATGCTGCAGTGAAAATATCTCTTTAAGATCCAGATTTCAGTTCTCTTGGATATATACCAAGAAGTGGGACTGCTGGATCAATTTACTTCCTGTTTCGAAAGTAGGGCACCCTCTGGACATTTCTACAACTGAAGTGATTGATTCTTACTTTTGGAAGTCTGGCTATTTGTTGGAATGGTGGGGAAAAAAGCTAGAGCTTAAAAATAAATCTAAAGTTGGAGAGGGGATTATTACTGATGGATGCAGTAATTCAAGGGTTACTGATACTCTAAATACATTTTTAAAAGTTGTTTGATTAACGAGTCAAAACAGATGGCTTAATGACATTTTAGAGAGGATTAATAGAGATCCAACTGAATTAACAAATCACCATGGTGTGCAGAATATTGAAAATTCACCACTAGTAGATTTATGGCATATTTCTGGGTATTTCATTCCCATTTGGTTTATTATGATAAATCACTGGGAAACGGGTAGCCTGTAGGACATGACAGCAAACCACACTTTGGCAGGACCAGCATCAGGGCTGCGTGCTTTTTTAGGAGGCTATGTAGTCTAGCTAGCACAGAGTGGCCCAGTGAGAGCTTGGTTGGCTAGGACTTTCTGGTGGTAGCCCACAGAGCTCACCTGAAAGAGTACCAAGGATGAAAATATCATCTTGGCTAATTGGTCTGCTAGTTGATTTAAAAAATAAACAATAAAAAAAAATTCCAGTGTATTTTAGCAAAGTTTAATATTTTGAAGGGGGCAGAAATGTAGCATATTTTGGGATCTTAAATCTGATTTTGTGTCTTTTTCCAGACTTTGTCAGTGTCTTTGTCTGTCTCTCCCTCTGCCCCCTCCATGTCTCCCTCCTTCTCTCCCTCCTTCTCTCTTTCCTTTCCTGGTAAGTATACTAGAAAAAAGTATATTTTTTTTCTCATTTTTTTTAACTTAATAACAACAGCAACAATGACAACAGTCAAACTCTTGAATTCTGGTCACAATCCAGATCAATAATTTTTTCCTTGTAGTTACCTTGGAATTAGGTTCTTAGCCCCTCACTGCTCTCTGTATATTTCTGTACAGTATTCATCAGTTTAAATAAGTACTTCAATTTCATACCAAAGTGCCAAGACTATCCTATTTTCACTCATCTTTAACTTTCTTCTTTTTCATTTCCCACACCCCTGCCATTGCCAAACAAAACTGATTATCTCTGTTTTTATCTTTCTTTTAGACTTTTTAAGGCAATAAAAAATTGGCTTGCTCAGAAGGCTGATACACTGAGTGTTAGAATAACCCAAAGGTTAGAATGCTTTGAGTCAACTTATGGGTATTTTTGATCACGTATATCCATTTTTAAACCTGCCATTCATGATGGATCACTGACCCTGGCCCTGGCCCTGACCCATCTCAAAAAGTTACTAGCATGATTACTGATTAACACTTAGACTGTTGGCTTGAAGTTTAGTAGCCTGAAGGAAAATTTCCAGAGGCATTATAATAAGGAAGTTTAATTAAGAGTTAATGTTGACTCAGGAATATTATGTATAGCATTGATCCACAGTGTTGCTAATGAATTCATTATGCTGCAAATGCAAGTGATTTGTTAGTACATTGGCCAATAAAAGTGAAATCTGTCTCAACAAGAATGTTGAAAGAAAGAAGGCAGTGAAACTTTCATCTCCACTGGGAGTGAACTAACTTGCCAAATCTGGGTCATCAATCATAGTAAAATGTTCAAAACAAATAATGCATCTTTCATGGTTCACTGTATTCATCAGCACTTTTGAAGTCACCAGTTTAGAGTAGTCGCCTTTGGCCAAGTTTTCAGTAGCCTGTGGTTTAGGCAATAAGCCTCAACTGTCTTTCTCGAGGATATGTTCCCAGGTGGTTGTACTCCATGGGCCATTTTCAATCAAATCTGAAAGGACAAAAGGGCAGTTCTGTTTATATGAAATGACATCATATTATAACCTCAAAGTTGTTGTCTTAAAAGTCAAATCATTATCTAAAAGGTCTCTTAGAATTACTTAGAGCTTAAATGCAAAAGACTGAATTTCCCACTCACGTACTTCGCCAATACTCACTACATAGGCAAAAAAGTATAGTAAGTGTCACTTATGTGAGCCTATGTATGTATGTAGTGTTATAGGGGGTGGGGGTGGCAGGAAAGACAGCTCAAATATGAAATAATTGAATTATTCATTGCCACTGTTCTGATTGCCTTTAGAAAAAGTTTTATCTGGAAGTTATTTCAGACACACTGGAAAGCTTCATGGGTAGTGCAAAAAAAAAAAAAAAACCACATGCATTCACTCATTGTAAACATTCCACCGCATTTGCAGTATCACTCTATGTGCACATACACACAAATATACATACACACACATTGTCTTTTTTTCTCTGAACCACCTGAGAGAAAACTGCACACATCATGGCCCTCTATCCCTAAACTCCTCGATGTATTCCTCCCAAGAACAAGGACACTTTTCTGTATAACTATAGTCTCAAACATCTGATTGCCTTTGAATTTTATAGCATGACTTATTTATACCTTTTTACTTCGAGTTCTAACTCAGATACTGAGCTACAGAGGAACAGCTCAACTATTAGTTGAGGGATAGCTCAGATGTCTGAGGGAAAAAAGTCACATCAGTAACATTTTGAATTCTGCAAATATACACAATATGCCAATGTATGGGAGATAACTAAATACTGGTTTTAGAGAAAATAGATGAGTTAATATAAATAGAGATTCCCCTTAATTAATAGATCTTATATGTTTGGTTATATGTCTTATCCATGCTATTATAGCTAGCTAGCATTCATTAGGACAGCCAGAGAATCTTGTCTTTCTGTATTTTTATACTGTTTTTCTTCTTCTGATCAGCTGATTCCAGGTTTTGAAAGAATGAAGTAGTTCCTACTTAGATAATGCTATTGCCTTGCTCCTTAACAGTAAGCAGTGGAGAAGCAGAGTGGACGCTGGTGATGCTGCCTTTAGTCCTGGAGGGAGTGTCAACCAGTGGGTAATCATTCCGACCCTGCAACACAACCATCCCTTCACTATTTCAGTGAAGGTCTCTACTTCGGTGGTAGGTCTCTACTCAGTGAATAGAGGTCTCTACTTCAGTGGTAGGTCTCTACTCAACATGGTACTTATAGCCGTTTTATACTTGTTATCTTAGAAAACTATGCAGGCTTTCACTGCTGTGAACAGATAATTTTTTATAATGTTTTATAATCTGTGAAGATAGCTAACACATTTCTGACAGTTGCAATTTTTTTTCCCAAAAGGAGTTTGAGCATGCCTATCCCTCTCTACCCAAGTATATTTAACAGCATTTCTATCTATTGGGGAATCTGAGTGAGGATGACAATGTGTCAGGGATTAGAAAGGACAGGAAGAGTCTCTGTAAGAGGGGGGTGTGATGCTAGAGCAATTTATGAAAATTGGGTCCCCTGGTAACTGTGGTGGATGTTATACAGACAGTCCTGCAGAGTCATCCACGAGGCTGACTCACTGACAATGTACACATAGAGGTGGGCCTCGAGTGTGTGCAAATAACAAGTTTACTACTGCAGGCAAACTCTTCGTTTATTCATTTGACAGATTTATATTGAGGGGCACTGTTCTAGGAGCTGGGGATTTGGTAATAAATAAGATAGTCATGGTCCGTAACCTCATAGAGCTTACATATAAACTGTTTTGCTTTAAAATATTGTACATTCAGAGGTGTTTGTGCTCCGACCATATGACTGCAGTATGTCATTTGATAAACCTTTCAGGCATGACTTGGACCCACCAGAACTTAGCTTTAAAGCTATCAGATTGACAGGAGGAGAGAACACTGGCTTTAGATGACAAATCATGGAAATAATTATGAAAAGATCCTCCAGTTTTTAATGACTTTACAAGAATAGTGTTCTTGTGAGACTATTGAATAAGAAGAAATATATGAACATTTGTATCATTCAACTGTCTAACTGATACCAACACCAATAAATATATGAACATCCTTATTATTCAAGTGTCTAATGAGTGAGGGACAGTGCCTTCAGGAAGGAGAGCCTCCCAACAATGGAAACAGTGTTATTCTTCATGGTAAGGAGACCATTTTTTGGTTCCTCACAATGACTTCCAGGCTGGAATGATTTCCAAGTAGGGCAGGGAAGACAAATATCTGAAGCCTAAGGGAAGCTCCAGGGTGATTCTTGTAGTTTTGTTCGGCAGACTTTCTAAAAAGCATTGTCAGATAGTTTTGGAGCAAGCAGTTTAGCCATCTACTACCACACAATCTATTCAAATCAGAGTAAGCTGGAAGAAAGTCATCCAACATCCAAGTCTCAGCCTCCTATGTGAACATACTTCTTCTTAAGACTAAGCTGTAGGGGTACTATGCTTATTACCTCGGTGTGAAATAATCTGTACACCAGCACCCCATGACATGCAATTTACCTATATGACTAACCTGCACATATACCCCTGAACGTAAAATTTAAAAAATTTTTATAGATACGTTAAATTTGAGATGTTTATTGAACATCAAAGCAAAAATGGTGAATGAACAGATATATGACACAAAAAAGACTAAGGTATAATCCTATATCATGAGTGAATAGGAATTTTTGTTATTGGTGTTTGCATTAGTTGAGATTTTATTCAGCAGTAAATAGAGAGATTTAAAATAGAAGTGGCCTTAAGGAAGACAGCTATTTCTCCTTCATGTAAAATCTGAAAGTAGGCAGTCCAAAGTTAATATGGCACCTCTATCCAGTACAGTCTTCAAGGACACGTGCTCTTTCCATCTTATTGCACTGTGAGGTGTAGCCTCTGTTGCTAAATTCAACTCACCATCCAATATGGCTGCTCCGACTCCAGCCATCAACTTCACATTCTAGCCAGTAGGAAAGAGAAAACAATAAATACAGGCATATAAAAAGATAGATGACAAATTTCTTTTAAGGGAAGTTTCTAGCACATCATATAATATCTACATAACACTTCTACTACCAACTCATTCACCAAAACTTAGTTATATGGCAACACCTGGCAACCAAGGAGGCTGTGAATTTTCTCTATTTTGGGCAGTCACATGCTTACATGAAAACTGGTATTTGAAAACAAGTGATGAAGAAAAGCATCAATATTAGGGGACATTTAGCAGTCTCTGCCACAGTGTTGCCTATTAATAATACTGCATACATTTTAAATATTTAATATCAGTCTACAACACTCTATTTGCAATGTAATGTATAGTATAATCTTTTACCATATGAACTTAGTAGCTATGGGGTTCAGGAAAGTTGTGTTATTTTGTGCTAGAATATTTTACCTGCCCTAGGTAAGGGCCTAAAGATAAAATGTGCTAGACTAATTAATTTTAATGGCATATAGCAAGAGATTTCCAGCGTTAAAGATTGCATCTCCACCTGCAATTTGGGAAAGGAAAAACTGATAGCACAAAATAAAAGTAGTGGGTGTCCTGAAAACTGTCTGATGCTCTTCATGTTCTTACCAACTCATATCCTCATCTAAATTTGAATCACAGGTACATTCTGACCTTGTCGTAGAGAGAGTCCTAAAGTCTCATGAGAGAATTACCGTGCTTGTTCTAACAAGACTGTGTTCCAGCAGGCATGCCAAAATTTGATAGCTACAAATAGGGAGATTTGAAAGGAAAGAGGTGGGAGAGGTAATTTCTTTTAACTCAACTGCATCTGGTGGATTAAGGTAGACAATATTACCATTTTGCTGACAGGAGGCAGACATGGCACTAAAGAGGGAGAATGAGCAACCACAGAGCTGATTTAATTTCCAGTGGGGTTTATGGAAGCGCCAAAACATGATGTAGCCAAATGTTCCTAAAAGTATGAAGTAATTTAATTTGTTCCATCATTACAAGAAATTAAAGCCAAGCACAATTACATCCGAGTAGTAAAAGGAACCCGCTGAATTGCCATTGTTATTGACTAAATGAAGTGAGATTTCTGATTACCTTGTCCAGCACATTTTAATTTCTGTCTGTCCATTTATTCCAAATCACATTACAGGGCCTTAACTGATCTTGACAAAATAAGCTACATTATTAAGGTGCAGTTTAACCTGAGAAGCTTTAATTACTAGATTAGAGTTTTCAAATGGGCATGTCTTCTAGATTTCAGTACATTTAGGGATGTAATTATTAGAGATTCTTTGTTTCTTATGTGCAAAAGAGACCCAAGTTTAAAAGGAAGACTTAAACTTACGGAAGTGATTTTTCTTTTCTTCCACCAAGAGTCTCTTTGTAGACAGGTGTCTGTTCTGTTGGGAGTGGACTTACACCTCCTGA
The DNA here is from genome assembly GCF_029281585.2 of Gorilla gorilla gorilla. Classification (NCBI taxonomy): domain Eukaryota; kingdom Metazoa; phylum Chordata; class Mammalia; order Primates; family Hominidae; genus Gorilla; species Gorilla gorilla. The sequence continues at coordinate 51,159,399 of NC_073243.2, forward strand.
ATGCTGTGATTGAGAGAGCTGCCTCCATAGTGGAAAGCCCCCGGTAGAGGGTAGTACCCAGATTTCCAAGGGGAGGGGACTTGGGAGACTAAATGATGTACAGTGAACCCTCTCATAAGTAGGGTGTCTAGATGATTTAGCATTCAAACCAGAACACTTTTTAGAATGAAAGGCAATGCTATTCATAATTACACTGGTATAACAGGCATAGACCTGGGAAGTTCCAGGCCAATTAGGATGTACGGACTCTGTACCTATAAGGAAGACAAGGCAATAGATATGTAAACAAATCAATGTGATAGTCATTATAGGTATCTGGAGAATGAAAGGCTCTATAGGACACTGTGGGTGGGTGGGTATGGAGAACAGTCACTCTCTTAGGGATTTCTCTCCCCTGGCACAAAAGTTACACTAATCATGTGACATCTCAGAGCATGAAGTTTGTAGCTCCCTGAACCACATTCATATTCCTCTAACAGTCCAGTTAATGATTCTCAGATGCATTAGAAACTCTGGAAATATTATAGAAAAGAAGCCTTAACAGGGGAAATGTTTCATGCTTTTTCAGCTCAATTCAACAAACATTTATTGGATACCTAGTATATGACAGCCAGTGTTTAGCACCAGAGATCAAAAAATGAATTCATTATGGTTCCAGCCCCAGAGAAATTCAGTCTAGTAATAAACACATAATTGTGATAGACTGTTTAGTGATTTAATAACTTAAAGAGTTAACTTCTGATTTGGTTCTCATGCATCAAACATAATATTTGCCAGTCTCTATCTCTACAAGGAGCCCTGGATTTTTCCCAGTCCCCTACTAATGCTAGATAATATAGCAAAATACACAGGCTGATCAGGCTGTTTTAGAGACTCTTTTAAGCCAGAGATCTTTTGTTTTCCAGACTGCTAATTTATTTTTTTCTACCCAGAAAGCCCTTCCTACCATCTGAGCTATTCTGACCAAATCAGCAAAGACAAGCTACAGAGATTTAGGATGTCTGGGTTAAAAAGGTTTGCTTGTTTAATTAGATAAATAATTTGAGAATGCTTTCCAGGATTACTGTTCCTAACCACATTGATAAATGCTGGGAAGACTATCTCAGTTATCCAGCATTGGATAACAGACTGTTGGAGAAGAGTGAAGCTTCAGTGTGAGCTGGGAAAGATCCCAAAAATCCTAACATGCTCTAGGTGCCTGCATATAAAATTCATCATCATAGTGACTTTAGGACCACTTGCTATTTTTCAGGCACTGCTTTACATACATAGTCCTATTTAAATAATTTTCAGAATCATACTGTGATGTAGGTACTGCTTTCTCCATTTTATAAATTAGAAAACAAGCTAGGTTAATTCACTTTTATAAGGTGCCAAGCTAGTTAGTCAGTGGCAAAGCTCAGATTTGGAAACAAGGACTGCCTTACTCCAAAAACTGTTCTCTTAAATTTCAGTGTTTGTAAGGTCCCTCACTGCCCCAGCATAACCCAGCATTTGGTCCATTCAAGGATTAAGAGGAACAGGGATCTGCCAGCCTTGTTTCTGCAGAAAGAAATGGGGGAGGCAGAGCTGGATCTAACCAAACAGGTTAAATTTAAGTGCCAGCTTTCCGTGAAGGAGAATTATGCCAGCAATGGTTTCTCACCTTAATGAATTCATTTCTAACCATTCTTTGCCCTGCAAAGACAGCAGGATCCTGGGTCCACAGGGCCCAGTTCATGGAGAGGAGAAAGAGGCACATAATGGGAGCAAAAAGTGAAGAATTCAAGCTGCAAAATGTAACGGAATTCTCAAAGTGCTGGGTTCTCTTCACTCCCTTATCTGGCCGCTCCTGTTTTTTCTCCTTTGCCTCCCACAGTTGCCACTTTAAAAAGTCATTTTTAATGTGGCACATATACACCATGGAGTACTATGCAGCCATAAAAAAGAATGAGTTTATGTCCTTTGCAGGGACGTGAATGAAGCTGGAAGCCATCATTCTCAGCAAACTAACACAGGAACAGAAAACGAAACACTGCATGTTCTCACTCATAAGTGGGAGTTGAACAATGAGAACACATGGACACAGGGAGGGGAACATCACACACCGGGGCCTGGTGGGGGTTGGGGGAGCAAGGGGAGGAAGAACATTAGTACAAATACCGAATGCATGCGGGTCTTAAAACCTAGTTTGGGTTGATAGGTGCAGCAAACCACCATAGCACATGTATACCTATGTAATAAAGCTGCACGTTCTGCACATGTATCCCAGAACTTAAAGTAAAAAAAAAACACAAGAAAACAAAACAAAAAAAAACTCCTTTTTAAACATTGTCTCAGCGTCCAGTCGGTTGAGTTTCTGCACTTTTAGACACTCAAGCCCCTTCTTTCGTCCTTTGCTCCAGTGGTTGTAGCTTCCTACCGCCTTCTTACCCTCACTCCTAGGCTTCCACTTTAGAGAATTTGGAGAACTGGGGAAAGAAAAGACTGTTTTGTGCATGGTGTGCCTGCAGCCTAGTGCCATGAGCTGGTTCTTGCCGTGTCTGAGCCACCAGATCCACTCCTTCTGTGGTTCACACGCTATTCCCTCTATCCCAGCCAAGCTTGCAAACTCTGATCATGAACTACCAGGTGGAGGTGGGCATGGATATCCTCCCCAAGAAGCCTGGCTGGAACCTCTGAACTTTTCTGACCTGTGCATGCCTCTACCACAGCACACCTTAATTTCTTTTGAAATCACTGCATTTGTTCATTTGTTAGTTGTTTGCCTCTAGATGGTAGACGCCTTGAGGCCAGAATTCTTCTGAACTAAGCTTTGGAAGTTGAGCACCTCATAGAATACCAAGCTTCTCGTATTACTGGTGGGCTTCAACAAGTATTTGTTGAGAAGTGATGAATCAAGCTAAAGTTTAAGTAGGCAAAGATGAATCACGTCATAACCTCTGGTTTCCCAACTTTGTCTATAGAAAAGGCTCCTTGCTAGGTAAAACAAAAACAGAAGAAGTATGTGGATTCTCTTCAACTTTGGGACTCATCACCCTGAATCTCTCAGTTATCTCAAGACTGATTCCCTCCACCCTGGAGGGCCTCCCTGCCCCTCCTTTGTACAGCAGCGAAAGGCAGAAATTGAATAGAAGGAGGGAAAGAAGGAAAAAGGTCTAGATGATCAAGTGGCAAAAACAAATAACCCAGCATGAACAAGTATGCAGAGAGGGAACTCTGAGGAAACTTGCTGACAAAAGATAGAGATGGAGGTGAGGTCAACCACAGGGGAATAATGGGGGCAGACAAGTCTAAGGAGGTAGATTTTATAGGGACTTCAAATAGATGAACTGAAGTTTGGGGAAGACCTAAAGGCATTAAAAATCCAGTATAAGTTCTTGATTAAGGACAGATATCATAATAATTATTATTATAATACAAGAGGTGCTTTGGGAACATAGGCTATGTAGGAGGGATTGACAGAGGAAGGGAGGAAAGATCTAGGAAAATGAGGGCCAAATGGAAAGGTGTCCTTCTCCTGTTCATTTGCCAATGAAATGCTTAGGATACATGGTGGTCTGCTCCTACCCTCCACAGTTCTAGCCACTGCAACCAGAATGCCCAGCAACCATGCCATTCATTCATTCACATGGTCTATCTGTCTCCTATAGGCATTTCAGTGAGTGGCCGCTGCTTTATGTGTTCTGTTGGTAAACTTGTAGTACCCTGAGAAAACTCACACATTATGGAGAAATTACTTCAAAAAATATGCGCAGTAGTTAACTCAAACCTTTTTATGTGTTCTACTCTCACACGAAGTAGAGAAGAAGAGGGAGAGTTTTTTAATTATAAAAAGGGAGGAAGAGAGAAGAGGGAAACAAAACTAACATTTATTAAGCAAGGTAATTTCTTACCTCAGTGTTTTCAAACCAATTGGTAGATTTCAAAATCAATTTAATGGGTCACAATTAATACTTTAAAAATTAAATAAAATAGAAAACATCAGAGTGAATCATACATAGTAAGGATAAATATTATTTCATGTTAAATTATGTTTCAATTCTCTGTATTGGCTCGAATATATATTTACTCTTATGTGTATGGTATATACTGTTCCTATATATACATTTCCTTTTTATTTTATATATATCATTCTTTTTATTGGTTTAATTTATACTGAAATGCATGGTTTGTTAAAGACTGTAAACAAATTTTGCCATGACTATTATTTATAAAACACAAGAATTTCTTTAAATAGGAGTCCACTGCTCTCCTCTACCCTTTAAAAATAAATATAGGTATAAAACCTTTTTGTACATTTTTTTTATATTACTGAAAGCCAGCATCCACATGCCTTCAGAAGTGAGCACCTCTTACTTTAAACAAATCTACCAGGTTATAGTATAAAATACAAATTTTACTGTAGTTTACTGTCAATAAACTTTGTAAGTCACTGCTTCATTTCATTTAAACTTCCCCAAAACCTTGTATGAGTGGAGTCTGGGGTTTCAGAAGAAGACGGTGGTCATCACAGAAGTTGAAATTCTCTACTGTTTACTTTTTTTCAAAGGTCTTGTTAGCGGTGGCCTTGAAGGTGATGAAGAAAGACACCTTCAAGGTGGACAGGTATAATTATTGGGTCACCAAGACCAAATTTGACAAACAAAATATGCCAATTGAAATTAGCATGTAGCACCTAAATATCCAGAAGCTTCTTCATTGAATAATTTATTCATTGAATAAATTATGTAAACTGAATTAGTAATTCCTAGTGAAACAGTGGATGAATTGAGAATAGTGGTGTTGGTAAAAATGGAAAAAACTTTTTTTCTTTTGAGACAGAATCTCACTCTGTCCCTAAGGCTGGAGTGCAGTGGCACGATCTGAGCTCACTGCAACCTCTGCCTCCCAGGTTCAAGTGAGTCTTGTGCCTCGCTTGAGGCACAAGATTAGATATAGTAGAGATGGGGTTTTGCTTTGATGGCCAGGCTGGTCTCAAATTCCCGGCCTCAAGTCATCTGCCCACCTCGGCTTCCCAAAGTGCTGGGATTACAGGCATGAGCGACCGTGACTGGCCAAAAAAAAAAAAAAAACTTAATTCATAAAACTTAATTCAACAATTTAAGAGTTATACTTCAAGAATGAAGATATATAATGAAAATATGAAGTCTTCAGAAGGACACACGTATAATAATTAATTTTAGTAAATCTCAAATTTGTCTCAAATCAAAAACCTGCTACACATATTTTTGTCTTAATTATCATAATTAAAAATGTCTACACATTACATAATACTATCTAGTAAATATGCCCTAGAGATTATGTGTGTGTGTGTGTGTGTGTGTGTGTGTATGTACACCCATTATGTTTTCAGACAATTGGAAGAAAATTGTTAGGCAATTGTTTTTCTTTTATCAAGGAGCTGTCATTTAAGTGCAAAGCTGGAGTATTCAAAATAAAATTTGGGCTTACAAGATCAGGGCATGGCAAGACCTATCCAGATTGCTGTGGAATAATATATGCTTCCAAACGCTAATCTTAAGGATGAAAAACACATAAATGACATGCCTTCTTCCTCTTGCTTACCTTAGTGACTACAGTTTAAATAATCTAAAATAGCAGATACCATCAATACTGCTGCTAATTATGCTACTTTTCAGAGAGGTACAAGAGTCCTTGTACCTCTAGTAGTAGTGATACCACTACTAGTATCAAAAATACAAGATTGTTTTGTTAATTTTGACCATGTTTTAAAAAAAGATAGGGAGGAGATGAATTACTATTAAAAGCAGCTCTTATATGTTACATGTAATAGATGATAATTACAAGTTTTTAACAAATAACACATTTAAGTTGAACTGAACCGCCAAAAAAGATAGAGATATGAATATATGATTTTTAGATTAAAGTTAGTTTTAACATTCAAATAAAGTGTGGGAAAATGGCCTGGAGGCCACCTCCTAGGGAATGTATTTTTAGCCCTATTTTACAAAAAGAAAACTGAGGTACACAGAAGTTAATTTGCCCCAATTTGCCCCATGGTTGCTAAGTTGCAGAGCCAGCATTTGAACCACTGTTCCCAAGTCATACTCTTTCTATTGCTTGTAACTGTCATCGTAGACCACTAAAGTGGATACCTCCACAACTCTTTGCTTTCCACTGCATCTGGACTACCACAATAGCTCCCTAGTCTCCATCCTTCTCTCTTCTCCGTTCTATCCTCTTAGGCTACCAGTGCACTTATCCAATTCCCACAATATCCACTAGCTCAAGGCCACACATTTAAGTGTTCAACTCTATTTCCCTTCTCCTCCCTAGAGTGTGTCTACTCCACCCAGCCCATTTACTGCCCACACATACAACCTTTATTCAGGCTGCAGACATTTCTTACACCTGAAAACAATGCCAGCGGACTCCCTCCTCCCACAGCCATTAAAACCACAGTCTTCCTTGAAGACCTACATCCAAGTTCGCCTTCTTCCTGAAACCCAGCACACCGAGCTACAGTCCATACCTCCCTCTCCTTGCTCGAACTACAGTAGCACTCCCAGGCTGAATGATTTATATGCTACCTTACACTGTCTCTAGGCAGCAGCTGATCATGTGTCTGATTTTCTCAGCAGGTTATTATGGTTCCTTCCTGGGCCCAGGCTGCTGAATCTTTCATGTTCTTGTATTTCACAGCAACTATCACATCAGAGAGGCTCAATAAATATGTATGGATTTTTTGACTCTTCTCTTTCAGGGGGAAGAAAATGAGAGAAAGAAAAGAAGAAAGGGAGGGAGGAAGATTACTCTCTGACCATTTCTCAATAGCATACAAAGTCAGGAGGAAGAGAAATAAAATGTCCTTAGTGGAGATTTCAACCATATGGGAACCTACTAAACACACGTATTCCTTAATGTTTTGGACTTACCTGACATATAGGTATAGGTATAGGAAAACCTATTCCAGGTATTCTTCAAGAGGTGATAGTTGTTGTATGAAAAATGCATTCTAAAATCAAACAGGTTTAGATAATGCTTGTTAATAAAATTAAATATCTCATTTTGCTGTGGACCTTCTAGCTTTTGGTAGGTTCGTGTCCATTAGAAATCACTGTAAAAAGCCTACATATACAATATTTCCCAAGCTTGTTTGACCACAAAACGTCATTAGTAAGGAGAATCTTATAGGGACAATATTGATTGGAACATTCTTTGGGAAATGTTTGAAATGATCTTCCCAGTAACCTCAGTGTAAGTGATGCTCTGTCATTAACCAATGACAAATACATATTCTTCCTACATGGTTGACTTTTCATGATTTGGTGTGGTCTTGTAAAAGCTATTCTATTTTGTTGTTTGTTTGTTTTTGAGACAGAGTCTCACTCTGTTGCCCAGGCTGGAGTGCAGTGGCACCATCTCCTCCACCTCCAGGGTTCAATTGATTCTCCTGCCTCAGCCTCCCAAGAAGCTGGAACTACAGACATGTGCCACACACACCTGGCTAATTTTTGTATTGTTAGTAGAGATGCGGTTTTGCCATGTTGTCTAGGCTGGTCTTGAACTCCTGGTCTCAAGTGATCTGCTCACATCAGCCTCCCAGAGTGCTGGGATTACAGGCGTAAGCCACTGTGCCTGGTCTAAAAGCTATTCTAAATCATAGGTTGTTCACTCACATTTGGCTCAGAACTGGCTAATATTTGAGGGTTGATGGTGATGACGGAAAAATAGTAACTGTTTTAGGATTGAGAATCTGTGAAAAAGGAAGGAAACTCTCAAATATTAACTACCTTATTTAAAATTAACTTATTTAAACAACTCTGCAAAGTGGTTCAGTATACCTACTATTGATTGAATACCTTCTATATGTCAGATACAGCCCTTGGTACTTTACATTTCTTATGCATTTCTCATAATAACCCTGTAATTCTCAATGTATACAATGTGCTCAGGTCTTTTAAATGGCTTATTTCAGATAATACAACTAGAACAATGGCAAGGCTGGAATTCAAGTTCTGAGTGACTCAAAAGTCCATGCTCTTTCTGATCTATCACACTATTTCCCATGAAGAGCTCTTATAGGTTCTGGATTCTTCTGTGTGTATAATAACTTTCTTAGCCAAATCTAAATCTCCATAGATATTCTTGTAAAATTATAAAACTAATTTATCTTATTCGTGTATGGAGCCAGTTCATATACAACTGGATAAGCCAAATATAACCGATATACTCTTGAGTTCTGAAATTTGTTCTCTATAATGCACACACAGTTAACAAATGTAGGTTTACCAGTAGGCCAACATAGTTTATCACTCATATGTGTTGCTTGTAATGCAAGTAATGAGATTAAAAATTGTACATAAGAAATTACCTTTCTGAGACTCTGTTCATAGCCTATTTAAAAGGGCCTACTCTTTTTGGGAAATCTTTTGTGTGCTTTTTCTTTTCTTTTTCTCTTTTTTTGGGACAGAGTTTCGCTCTTATTGCCCAGGCTGGAGTGCAGTGGCACAATCTCGGCTCACTGTAACCTCTGCCTCCTGGGTTCAAGTGATTCTCCTCCCTCAGCCTCCCAAGTAGCTGGGATTACAGGCACCCGCCACCATGCGTGGCTAATGTTTTGTATTTTCTTTAGTAGAGACGGGGTTCATCATGTTGGCCAGGCTGGTCTCAAACTCTTGACCTCAGGTGATCCACCTGCCTTGGGCTCCCAAAGGGCTGGGATTACAGGCATGAACCACCATGCCCGGCTGTGTGTTTTTTCTTAACCCCAGTCTTCAACTGGACAAATGTCTCTTTGGCATTACTTCTTAACCCTTAGGTATCTCATAGTGAGAGAGATATAAATGCTAAACAGAGATTTATGAGAAAGTTAAAAAAAGAAGAAGAAGAAAGCAGAGATAGCGATTCTGAATAAAAGATTCTGGGGCAGTGTTGATTAAAATAATTGCTTTCTTTTCTTCACTCAGGAAAGTATTCTTAACTTGGAGTCCTTGGTGACTTCAGGGAAGTCAGCGAACACTTTTAGAGTAAAAATTATTGATAATATGAACTTATGCTCATTTTTCTGGGGGTGTTTGCATCAGATGCACCTTTGTGCATTCATCTGTTTCTCCCAAACATCATACTGGTGTATTGGTGAATTCTTTTAAAATTTTACTCTATTTTGTAAGGATCATTACATATGAATGATATACCATAATACTTGTCATTTTTATTTTAATGTTAATATTTCACTTCAGTAAGACACCATGATCTGCTTGACCATTACCAAATTTTGGCAATGTTAGTTCCTAATACTCTTTTAAAAAAAGAGAAAGAGTTTGAAAGCAAAAGACTGAGAACAAGAGATAGACGAGGGTGATTACCTGTAGGAAGCCACACCCAGGCCAGTATTACTGTTTGAATCTCATTTGGAAATAAATATTCTTATCTGATAGAAAACAAGCATACTTACTGATTATTCACTCACAAATATTTGCTGAGTGCCTGTAAATGTCAGGAATTTTCTAGACAGTTATAGAAAGGCCTAGACACAAATATAAAAATGACATTAGAAAAGTCATAGAGGCAGAAGCCAGCAAATTATTTCCAGGTGGAAAGATTGGCTAAGATGGGCAGTCTTGGATGGGATAGTCTTAGATGTAAATAAAAGGGAAAGGTATTGAAAAGCAGCCGAAAAATGCCTATGTGAACAGAAGTGTGACATTAATACAATAAGTAGGAGAGAGTTGTGCAGCAGGTTCTTAAAAGAATGAAACAATAAAACCAGGGTTTAAGGAAGATTATTCTGACTTTATAAATAGGACTGTGTTGAGAAAAAGTGAATCCAAGGAGATCCAGTAGTAGACCATTATATGAATCTAGAAATACACAGATGAGAATTTGACTGAAGGTGACAGTTACAGAAATTAAGAAGAAATTGGTAAGTCAACTGGCAAAGTATTGGATGGGAATATGGTAGGGGTAGGAGTGGAGATAAGCAGAGTGAGTGTAAACATACTCCAGAACTTTCTATTTATTAATAGCTTTATTTCTGAGAATACCTCAATTTCAAATAGAAAACATGTACCCCTGAAGAACAGTTGAGCTAAACTCACAGAATTCCAGGATCATGGTATTGGATGGGATCCTTGACAAGTAACTGGTCAGTTTAGGAATTCCCTCTACAAACATAGCTGACTCCATCCAGGCTAACTATAATGAACAACCTTAAAACCAACACCTAACCCAGATAGTACAATTTCAGAAATCAGATAATAAATGAATGTTAGAGCTGGGTAGGTGCTAAAGATAATCTGTTCAAACTCCTTGTTTTCTCTAAGGAATACTGTACGCAGTAATTGACAAAGGTGAAGAACAAAAGACTGTTATATCCTAAGGTTGATAGTATATGATGGAAACACAGATGCTCTCCTACAGTCCCCCCGGGGAAATAAAATTGATTCCTAAAATTACAACAAGAATACGTAAATAGCATACATAATTGTAACTTTTTTTAAACCTGTTTGCAAAAATTGTCCTGTAACTTTGTTCAAACAGCTTCCCAGACAAAAGCTTCCTCAGTAGCATTCTTTAACACCCTCTTTAGTCTTGTGTTGCTGAAATATGTGTTTGGAATGAAAATTATCTTAGCGCAAACCTGTGGGTATATACGGTCTGTACTGAATATCAATGGCAAAGCCTTGATATTTGTCTTAGCTCAAGCTGCTATAACAAAATACCATAAACTGATGGCTTAAACAACAAACATTTCTTTCTCACAGTTCTGGAAGCTGGAAGTCTGAGATCAGGGTGTCAGCATAGTCAGGTTCTGGAGAGGGCATCTTCAGGGTTGCAGACTGCCCACATAGCATGTATCCACATGGTAGAAAGAGAGCAACCTCTGTCCTCTTCTTATAATGGCACGAATCTAATTCATGAGGGCTCCATTCTCATGAACTAATTACTTCCGAAGGGCTTTCCCTCCAAATACCGTGACACCGGGGATTAGATTTCAGCATATGAATATTAGAGAGACACAAACATTCAGTCCATAACAATATTTTCCTTTGACATTTCCTTTTTCTTTGCTCCTGAGAGTTTTTCCTCCTAACTTTCTGCAGCTTCTCCTTCCCCTTCAGCGACTGCCTAGGATTTTCTCCTTACCTGGTCACCAACCTCTTAACTGGTCTTTACTTTTCTGATCTGCCTTTATACTATTCCCAGAGTAATCTTTTTGAAAAGCAAATCTGACCATGTGACTTCCTCACTTAGGAGATTTTTAATGGCCTCTTTAGAAGAAAATATTGTCTTAGAATAGTATACAAGTCCTCCAAGACTAGTTCTCCATCTTTATCTTTGTCCACTGTCTGATCTAAACTTTATATCCCTACCTGTTTGTAGCTTCCTGAATGGCCTGTGTTCTCTAAGTGAACTTCTTCAGAATGAATCCCTGTTCATTCCTTGAAATTCTTTTTTCTTTCTAGCTACCCTAAAAACCGTTCCAGGTAACTATTAAGTTTCTGGACCCCGAGGTTATACCTAGGTATTAGTTGATAGGCTCACTAAAATTAATAGAATGTTTGCATTTAAGTTAGAGACTTGAGTCCAGGAGAAAGTGAAGATACAATGGAGGAGGAAGAGAAAAGAATCTATCAGGCAATCAGTGCAAGATTATTTAACTCACAACCTCTCACTTGAACTAAAATAACTTACAAGGCTCTTGTTATTATCTCCAATCTATAGGTGAAATAAGGCCCTAGAAAGATTAGTAGCTGAATTGCCTGGAATTGCTAGTATGTAGTGGAATAGAGATTGGAATCTTTCTCCACTCTTCCAGTTTCTTTCAAAGAATAATATCACTCACAGTTGCACACATGTCACATGAAGCCCCCAACCTAGATGCCTAATTAAACTTAGCTCAAATGCCAATTTTTTGGACAAAAGGCCTCCCTATTCTTATAAAAGCTTTCTCCTCTTTCTTTGCCTCTTCTCTCATGTCAGCTCAGAGAGACATTTCTGCTTGGGCCAATCTGGCCTTCAAGCTCAGTCCCTTCAATGAATAAAACAAAACAAAACAAAAAATCTTTTAAAGTCGGGATTTTGTACCTTCAGTAACCTTATTGATGATTGGGAGAAAGGGAAAATGTACAGGTTGGAGTTACCCTTTAGACCAAGCCGACTCCTTTCTCTTATATGCACACACACACACACACACACACACACACACCTTCAATAACCTTATTGATGATTGGGAGAAAGGGAAAATGTACAAATTGGAGTTACCCTTTAGACCAAGCTGACTCCTTTCTCTTACACACACATACACACACACACACACACACTCTCTCTCTCTCTCTCTCTCTCTCTCTTTCATGCCCTTACATACATGCACACACAGAGACCAAGCTGACTCCTTTCTCTTACACACACATACACACACACACACACACACACATTCTCTCTCTCTCTCTCTCACTCTTTCATGCCCTTACATACATGCACACACAGAGACCAAGCTGACTCCTTTCTCTTACACACACACACACGCATGCGCACACACATTCTCTCGCTCTCTCATGCGCTTACACACATGCACACACATACATATTCCCTCTCTAGCAACTGGCATATTCCTCCCCTTTCCTGTGTAGATGAGGCACAGATTAGTTCCACCCAAACCAAAGCTCTTCAAAGTCTCACCTTCTGTCACAAATAGCTTTATCGAACATTTTAATGCAGGCAGACTCTCGTGAAAGAAATTCTGGTGAATTCCATTGTTTTTTTCTCCATCTTATTACAGTATGATTAATAAGTTAGTGACTACAAGGTTGTAGTTTTTAAGAGCAAGAAGTCCACTCCCTTTCAAGTCACATTGGGCAGTCCTTCTGTTCATACCTGACATATTGTGGGAACATATGTCTGCGTAGGATTTTAATACAGAGATTGTCTTAGATAAGAATAATCGTCAGAGAAGTAAATGGTCTATAAGTTATTTAATTTTATTCTTAATATGGTCAAAGATAATGGTTGCACTGACTTCAACTTTACTTTCTTCAATTCCATTAATTGCATAGCACTAGAATTTTCCATATAAAATAAAATCAGATCCCATGTCACACAGTACTCTGAGTCACTCTGTGACTCCTACTCTTGAAGATATAGTCCTACCTGCAGATGCCTGACATGGCCAGTCTCTGAGATGGCCAGTGGCTGAGGATTTCTCAGATTTCTCCAGAATCTGTTCCCCTAAGCAAGGCCCTACTCATGGTTATTTCTTTTTTGACACACACATCTTTTTTTTTTTTTTTTTTTTTTTTTTTTTTTTTTTTTTTTTGAGACAGAGTTTTTATGCTCTTGTTGCCCAGGCTGGAGTGCAATGGCATGACCTCTGCTCACTGCAACCTCTACCTCCCAGGTTCAAGCGATTCTCCTGCCTCAGCCTCCCAAGTAGCTGGGAATATAGGCATATGCCACCAAGCCCGACTAATTTTGTATTTTTAGTAGAGACAGGGTTTCTCCATGTGGATCAGGCTGGTCTTGAGCTCCCGAACTCAGGTGATCCGCCCACCTCGGCCTCCCAAAGTGCTGGGATTACAGGCGTGAGCCACCACGCCCGGCCGACACAGACATCTTGTTCATCATAGGTCTGTGTGCTTGCTCATCTTTTCTCTTAAAAATCCTTCCCACTCTCTTTTATTTCATTCTTGAGGACTCAGCCTTTTCCCACTCCACCTCTGTCCCTGTCTGATTTAAATAGTCCTCTTTTACTGTCCCATAGCCCACGTGCTTCCTTCTGTGAGAGTGCACTCTACAGTTGTTCGCTGAAATTACCTCCTCTGCTGGACTCTGGGTAAGGGACACACTCTTTTCATCATCTTGTTTCTGCAGCCTCTAATAAAGTACATGGCACATAGTCAGTGCTAAATAAATGTTGAGTTACTGGTGGGACTAAAAGTCAATGAAAGCCAACCTCATGTTTATTTCATTTAAAAATTCTACTAGAGGCATAGGCAACATTCGGAAAAACAATTGTACTTAGTGAGAAGATAAAAGAAAAAGAAAACTGTCACAAAATTGCACACATCTTTCCTTTGGAAGCTTTAGGAAGTACTAAGTAAAGTTTTATATATTTTATACAATTTTAAAATACTTCAAAACAATAATTTGATGCCAGAAATACACTTGGAGATGAGAGCAGCTTGCCACTAGCAAACTCTGCTTAAACCTATTACATGTACACATTGAAAGAGAATCCAAAGCCTTCATGTATTTCCCATCAGATAAAATGTATAGAGGAAAAAAAATTAAGTCAGCAAAAGTTAGACCTAACCTACACAAATCTTTTACTGTAGCAAACTAAAGGAATGACTAGCTCAAAGCAATACACGGTGAAATAGAAATCATTTTTTCCAGTTCTATCTACTGTAGACAGTATCAATTCCTTCCTTAGAACAAAGGGGAAATTTTGTAAGAATTAAGAGAAGAGAAGCTGGAACTGGTTAGGGAGATTTAAGTATTTGCTCTTAGGAGCTTTTTGTTGTAGTTCTTTTATTTTTAAAAAATCTGGATCAGTGCTCATCATGACTGGTCATCAGAGAAATGCAAATCAAAACCACAATGAGATACCATCTCACACCAGTTAGAATGGCAATCATTAAAAAGTCAGGAAACAACAGGTGCCGGAGAGGATGTGAAGAAATAGGAACACTTTTACACTGTTGGTGGGACTGTAAACTAGTTCAACCATTGTGGAAGACAGTGTGGCGATTCCTCAAGGGTCTAGAACTAGAAATACCATTTGACCCAGCCATCCCATTACTGGGTATATACCCAAAGGATTATAAATTATGCTGCTATAAAGACACATGCACACGTATGTTTATTGCGGCACTATTCACAATAGCAAAGACTTGGAACCAACCCAAATGTCCATCAATGATAGACTGGATTAAGAAAATGTGGCACATATACACCATGGAATGCTATGCAGCCATAAAAAAGGATGAGTTCATGTCCTTTGTAGGAACATGGATGAAGCTGGAAACCATCATTCTCAGCAAACTGTCACAAGGACAAAAAACCAAATACCGCATGTTCTCACTCATAGGTGGGAATTGAACGAGAACACTTGGACACAGGAAGGGGAACATCACACACCGGGGCCTGCTGTGGGGTGGGGGGAAGGGGGAGGGATAGCATTAGGAGATATACCTAATGTAAATGAGGAGTTAATGGGTGCAGCACACCAGCATGGCACATGTATACATATGTAACTAACCTGCACATTGTGCACATGTACCCTAGAACTTAAAGTATAATAATAAAAAAAAATCTGGATCCGTTGTTATAATTTTTTTTGTTTTTTTGAGTCGGAGTCTTGTGCTGTCGTCCAGGTTGGAGTGCAGTGGCGCAATCTCAGCTCACTGCAACCTCTGCCTGCTGGGTTCACGCCATTCTCCTGCCTCAGCCTCCCGAGTAGCTGGGACTACAGGCGCCCGCCACCATGCACGGCTAGTATTTTGTATTTTTAGTAGAGCCAAGGTTTCACTGTGTTAGCCAGGATGGTCTTGATCTCTTGACTTCATGATCTGCCCGCCTTGGCCTCCCAAAGTGCTGGGATTACAGGCGTGAGCCACTGCGCTCGACCTCAGCTGTTATAATTTGTATTTTTTTTAAAATTAAGTGCATACAAATAGTGTCCAAAATAAGTGGTATTTTTTGGACTTGTTCTCTTCATGTATACCAATAGGTCTATCTAGGAATTATGACAAGCCGATACAGTCCTTTAGCAGACCTTCAAGTGTTGGCAAAGAAACTAATGTCCACATAGTTACACACCCCGTACAGTGGATCCTTTTACCTCAATGGTCAACATCACTGTGAGTTGTGGGTAAGAGTAATGGACTGAACATTTCACAAAAAATGACCTCAACCTCTAGCTAACTGCTGTGGCTCTGAGGTGATTACTTTTTTCCTTTTTCAAAAGGAAGCTGCTTCTTCAGCATCTTCTCCTGGAGCCCCTGGCACAGTTTCAGGCCATGTGTCAGGGGAACCTCTAAGCATATCACTGTGACAGAAGCCAAGTGCTGCCCCGCAAGAATTGAGGACTGTTTGTTCACAGAAGAGCCTCAGCAGAATGCGGGTGTTACATAGTTCAAAGGTGCCTTGAAGAAAACTGATGCTGTTGTAGCAGGGGCCTTCAAGGCTCAATTTAATTTCTCAGTTGCTGTTCCATAGCCCTCTCCCAGCCTTTAGGGAGTTTAGCCAATAGTTTTTGCTTGGGTGTTTTTCTCTGTTTAGTTCCTTGACTTAGCAAGATTTGGTGCAGTTAAAGAGTTTTCATGTATTTTTAAGGAGAGCCACAGTGTATACTACTCTGGCAGGGGTTGAGGGGAAGTATTTTATTAATGAATGCAGTATGTGTTCTTGGTAAAAGCCAAAATTAAACTGGCTCACTGTTTTTGTCCTGCTAGCTGTCGACATTTAGGTGTGTTGCTTGGTGTGATGACTCAATTTCCTGTAGGATAGTTGGCAACTCCACTTTGAGGTTTGTTCGGAGGGATGAAAAGGTCAGTTACTTGATGTCTTAGAACACTTGGGGTTAAAATTCCTAAAAGTGAAGCTTTACAAATGATCCTGAAAAATCGTGGCTAGCTATATTGCCTACTCACCTAGGAATTTGGAAAAAAGCAATATTCTCAGCTCTATGCTAATATCAAGAATAATTCTTTATTTGAGCAACAGTTTCACAGAGCAAACTTTACTCTGTTGTTAGTAATTATTTTCTCACTAGTATGTAGATGTGTTCCAGTGATTTTTCATTTTTCTTATTTATACAGATGTTAGAACTTAAAATATATGCTTACACCATTTTATCATCATACTCAAATCCTGTGTGTCAAAAATGGCTGGTGCATGGCTTGGACATAAAATGGATATTCTGAAGTAAATTGTTCCTCCTGTCACTATACTACCTTCTTAAGAACAAATCCTGTGTATAAAGTGCATGATGTCTTGAAGCATTAGCCAAAACTTTCCTGAATTATTTTCCACATTAAAAAATAACAACTGAAATATAATGTGTGGAGACACATCCTGTTAGATTTGAGGCCTGAGTTTGTACTTTTGATTTCTGAAAAGCTTTGGGAACTTGGTGAAGATGGAGGAAGGGGGCAGTTTACTTAGCTACTGGGAAATCACTTGAGGCTCAGGCTTTGAGAAAGTTGGAGTGCAGGGCAGAGGAGCCACAGAAAGCCGAACCTCAGAGGGGACTCCCAGCTTCATTGTAACCAATGATTGAAAAGATGGCACTGAACAAATCCCAGACACAATGGTTATGCATCTTTAATCCACTGGATAGGCTAACTATGGACAGCTCAAATGATCATAAAACAAGTCAATGTCCTCTTAAAATTTCCTACATTCCTATATTATGGGAATGAGAGAGAGAGGAAAATATCAAAACCAAACCATATAGTAGTAGATGTACTACCATGGCAACTAGGTGATGCTATACTTGCATATGGAAGTTATTCAGTAAAATGAAAATGATTGTGTTAGCGCCATAGGCGAAAGTATTGTTTGTGATCTTTAGGGTGTGGGGTTACAATGGACTTCCTATATTTGTGTGTAATGCTTCAATTTTTATAACAAACATGTAATATTTTTTACATTCTTAGAATTGGGGAAGGTATACAGAGCAGGTATTTTATATTTACCATTTAAAATTATTAATATCTTTAAGCTTGTTAAGGGGGGGAAAAAAAAAGCTTCAATCTGAAACTTTTAATTCACCTGGCAAGGTTTAGGCAGTTGTTTGTCCATCTAAAGTATATATTTACATAGACTGCGGGGTGGAGGAAGTAGAACAAAAAAGAGGCAAATTTTAACCTAGAGTACTCAAAGTGAACAGTAAATAGTTCAAGTATTCTTGATAACAATAAGCCACGTGGCACATGTAACAACTACTTTAAAAGTTACTCTAACTTTTACAAAGTTCACATAAAAAGCTATCTCAAAAATCCCAGGAGCCTAAATTCAGTCCATGAACTTTATTTGTTGTGCCACGATAATTTATGGAGTCTAAATTTCAAGGGCAGAATTTCTTCTCCAATACCTGTAGATTCAAAGACAAAGACAAGGGATCCCACCACTTCGTGTAAGTTTCTCAGTATCTTCTTTCCACTCGACAGTGACAAAGTTTTATCAAATGGACCCTTGGGAGTTTGACTTCTCCTCACTATGAATGGTTTGCTTATTGCATGCTAATATAGAAAAGTTCTCCCACAACTGATCTGCTTAGGGACAGTGTCCCTGGTGCCCTGGGTCAGCCTTTGTAAACAGAACAGGCTTCTGTATGCCTTTGAATATGGCCTTTCCGTTTTCTCAAAATTGTAGTGTACTCTGCACATGGTGGGTAGAAACACCCTTCCAGATTTTCTTCCTTGGCCCAAGATCATCTAGGTCTTATGCAATTCACAGGGGAAAGGAGTAGTATGCAGGACATGCGTAAATTCTCCTTACCATGTGGTTCTTTCACATTGCTGTTCCTTTAAGAGAACTCTTAGGCAATTCGGCATATGAAAATGCAGCCTATTGTCAAATTTGTGAATTATAAAGCGTTCGGACCCCACAACATTGTATATTTTGTTTGCTTGTTTCTGTCCGCCCCAACATTTACAAGTCTGGTACTTAGTAGGGACTGGGCTGGGTAGAAAAAGAATGCGGTCTTAATTCCCACAACCCTGCCTCCTTGAAGTAGGTGAATCCTAAGCCTTTAGAAACGAACCCCCAGAAACTCTAAAACTTAAACCCTCAGAAACCTTGAGGGTCCTAAATAACCTTGTTTGTGAAACTTCGCAGGAAGCAGCCGGTCGTGGAGACGCAGAGGCTCCAGCGGTCTGGGCAACCTGAAGGGCAGTGGCTCGGCGGGGCGCGCGGGGTTCTAGAGAGGCAGGTGCGCGGCCGTGCGCGCCTGCGTTCCGGTCCCCGCTGAGCCCCGCGGCGGGCGCGACCCCGGACGGCGGACTGCAGGCGCTCCACGCCGGGTTTTCCGCCGCTCTCCTAGCACAGACAGTCCCACAGCAGCCCCACAGACACACACGCTCGCGCCCGCGCCTCCTCGTCTGCACTTCAAAGCGAGTGGCGCCCGGCTGCGCCGGGGGGATGGCACTGTGAGGTGGCGGGGCCCCCGGGGCAGAGCCCGAGGGGAAGGACGCGGCGGGTGGCACGGACAGGGACAGGCTTTTGCAATTCGGAATCTTTTCGAAAGGGGGTTGAGGAGGAGCCAGGCAGCGCCGGGGACCGAGAGGGGCGTGAGGGGGAGTGTTCCCGGAAAGCTGCGGCGTTGGAGCCGCGCTGCGCCTGCCGCCCGAGGAGTTGAGAAAGAAAACAGGAAACGTGGTGGCCGCGCACCCGGCCGCGGCTGATTCATTCACTTCAAGTGCCGTGCAGAAGGCTCGGCAGGCGGGGCGGGCGTGGGGCCGCGGCTCCGGGTTGGGGACCGAGGAGATCCGGCTGTGGACCAGACGCTCCTCTGCGGGGCGGGCACCCAAGCGCGCTCGCCACCCCCTCGCCATCCGCTAGAGCCGGGCTCCTGGACTGGGACTCGGGCCCGCCGCACAGTTGAAAAGTCGCATAGTGGTTTTTCCGCTCGCGTCGCTGTGTGAAAGTTGGCTCGCCGCTCTTTGCACGCCCTCCCTGGAGGCCGACCCGAGACGCCAAGCTGGAGAGACCGTGCCTCCCCGAGGCCGGCCGCCCCGCGAGCACAGCCTCCGCCCCCGTTGCACTGCCGGGCTGGGCAATATGAAGGAGCAGCCCTCATGTGCAGGCACCGGGCATCCGAGCATGGCGGGGTATGGCAGGATGGCCCCTTTTGAACTCGCTAGCGGACCCGTGAAGCGCTTGAGAACTGAGTCCCCCTTTCCCTGTCTCTTCGCAGAGGAGGCCTACCAGAAACTGGCCAGCGAGACCCTGGAGGAGCTGGACTGGTGTCTGGACCAGCTAGAGACCCTACAGACCAGGCACTCCGTCAGTGAGATGGCCTCCAACAAGGTAAGCCCCGGTTCTGCTGTCACTGGTGCCCCCAGGCTGCTGATTCCCATGCCAGCGAGCCACTGGTACCCATAGCCCCGGGAAATAAATTGAGAGGTTTTTTAGGCTTACTGCATGTTGGCTATTCTGCTCCTTAGAGGGAGGTTCCTGTTTCCTTGCTTTGCCTCCCCTAGTCACGCCAGATAAACATTTTCCAAAAGCAATTTGACGTGCTAAATTTAAGTACCTCCCAAGACACAGGGTTCCTAAGTAACACTGTGCCCTTGCAGCAGAAACCCAGTAGGGTCCATGGGCATTGCATAAACAATGCAATAAGAATTGAAAATAAGAATTGGTGGATGTCTGTGAAATCACTTGCATGTCACCACCTAGGGCACTCAAACTCAGATGTGTTCATCGAACTTGGAACCTTCACCCTAATTCATCTAGTTGTCAGGGTACCCCGCAAGAACTGAGCCTTTATATATTCAGTTGGCCATACATATCCGCAGGAAACATTAACAGAGTTAGAAGGTTCCTTATGATCATTACTTTTGTTTCCATTAATCTTGGCAAGAAAGCCCACTTTTTTGAGGTCATTTAGTACAAAGAGGCTTCAACTAGGCATCTGTGCCATATGTGCTAAAGTGCTGGTCTTGGCAGTTAATGGAGTTTTGAGGGCTGAGAAGTAACCTTCAGCCTGGGACAGCCTTAAAATAGCACGGAAGGCAAGGTATAGTGTTTTCAGTTTTGCTGTATTTTTTGGATTTCCTGTTCTTTTTGTCTTTAGTTATGCAAGGAGATAATTGGAATTGTGTATGTTTTTAGTGGCTATTTGCCTGTGCATGTCGTATGCAGACGGCTGAAGGATTCAGCCAGTAAGGACTGGTAATGTTGTGAGACAATTAGTAATAGTTGCCTCTTCAAGATATTTAAGTATTTTTGGCCACCTATTTACAAGGTCAAGAAGGTTATATTATCTTACAGTTCATCTATGTGCACACATCTTTCAATGAGTGATGCTTTTTTTTCCTACCTTTCTATGGTTTTTATCCCACCTGTTCTCATGCAGTTTTTACAAAAAGGCCACAGCATAACAGCCACTTGATTGTGTTATCTATTAACAGTGCTTTTGTAGGTAGCATTGTCAAGTGAAAAGTTGGCTTCAAATAAATAAAAGGGGCTCTGTAGACACGGCCAGCAGATACTAACCTACCCATATGCACACTGACCTACCCATGTCCACACTGATGATCAATTTTTTTGTCATTTGTGCCTCATTTCTAAATTTGGCACAGCTCCTCATCAGAATGACCAATTTTTGCTCTCTTACTGGGACTTTTACCCCCTGCTGTGGCATTAGGCACCTTTATTCTCATTTGAGTAACAAATTCTTAGTTTTATAAAATATAGTTTGTTTTCATAATTTGATTCTCAATAGCAGTAGACATATGCTGAATATGTCCAGTGTCCTAACTGCTAAATGGGAGCACTTTGCCATGGGCCTGAGTTCTTAATTCTATTGTGTGGTTGATTCTGTGTAAGAAAAGGAAGAGCAGAATCAAAAGCCACTTAGCAATGTGCAAGCATTAGTGTATGTTTTCAAGGTGATTCGACAGTAGTTTTTCAGCTAAATGAATTTGAGCAGCTAGTTACTTTCCCTAAAATCCATATTCTTAATGTTGAGATCTATGTTTGGATTTAAAACTGAATGTGAAATTTAATAATGTATTGTAAATGACTTCAGCTGTCAAGGAATTAATCAATACGTTAAGATTTAAAAATTTTTTAGGTCATAATAATTGCCTAAAATGATTCCTTTCTTTTAAAGGCACCAGATAAGACAGGGATTTAAAAAAAAAAAATCTTTATTATGAAGGCCCCAGATTAGACTTTGAGTTAATTTACAGGTTTAATAGGAGAGGTTGGTCTGTTTGGTTAAAATGAAATCTAGGTAAAGTGAGAAGATAATTTTTTCAAAATGTAGTCATTCTAGCAATGTTTATGTCTTGTGGCTGAAAAATTAGGATATTTTTTCCTAGCCCACGACAGAGCTGAATTGAAAAATTATTGCCGTCACACTAATTTTTAACATTAAACTTAGCTCAGTTAAGCTGTTGCTTAAACTTTTAATGTCCAAGCCATTCGTGTCTTCTTTAACTTATTTATTTCTAAATCAGTGCTAAGCTTACATGACTTTTATAGACAAAAAAGGGTTAGCATAGAAAGAAAAAAAAGCTCTTGCTAAAGGTTGTAAAGTTACCCTTCTTCTTGATAACAAGGGCATGAATAAGCCACATCCACAAAAGCTGTAAACTGAGTTGGAGCAGCTGATCGGAAGGCCCCTGTGAGTGTTGCCACACCTTCAGTCTGAACTGGAAATGTGTACAGCTTGCATCATCTCCACTCAGTTATTTGATATTTCTTGAGTATGAATGAATGAGTCAGAAACATTGCTTTTCAGTTGTTAGTTTTATTACCATCCATTCTTTTTACATACACGTGTTCAAACTGATATTTTCAGTTTATTCTCCTTTAGCCTTTGAAAAATTATGACAGTTTTCTGTGTTCTCTCTTGAGGTTTTAAAAAATTTACTCTAATAGATTGAAAAGCACAATAAAAACACTAGTAAGAGATCAGGATTTTTAAATGGTGATAGAGAATACTTATTATGGAGATGGATTTAGGTGTTAGGAAGGAGGAAACTGATTCCTCAAACCCATTTAACAAACTGGGTTAACACATTATTTCTGTTTCTTAGACTTCTCAATAAAAGGCATCTTAGCCAATTAGCAGCTTTTAAATGATGCTCTAGGAGCAACTAGCTGTATTTCCTGTATTGGTATTATATATGTTTCTTGCTTGTTGATGGCATTGAAGCAGGAAAATTATTGAATTCTTGGCCAAGGCTAGGGTTGGCTGTAACACATGTAGGATGCTTATACCAAGTAGGGTAAGAGATTCCAGATGGCATTTAATTTGAGTGATTAAATCTACAGCATTTACCCTTATAAGCACATTAATCTGCCTGAGATTTGTACAGATTTCCTTTGGAACCTCATTGCTACAATTGAGGGTAATTTTAGTGAGGTCTCAAAGCTTTGGAGGCGGGCAAACCTGGAAGTTGAATTATGGTTTTGTTTCTTGCTAATGGAGTTACATTAGAGAAATGACTTCAATTTTTTTTAGCTTCAGTTTCCTTAGCATAAAATGGGCACCATAATAACTATCTTGAAAGGTCAGTGTAAGAGTTCAAAAGAATATATAAAAAAGAGCTAGCTAATATAGTATCTGACAATAGTAGGCACTGTATCTGTTGTTATTGCTGTTATTTGGGTTTTAGGTCAAACTTCATTGGTTGGCTACATGGCTAAAATGTCTTTTTACCATTTGGTTGTAATTTATACCAGACATTTCAAGTTTGATGGATTTTTATAATTCTTAGATAACTGTCCATAGCACACATTTCTGTATCATAAAAATGCTTAAATTATATTTACAGTTTTTGTGGTATAATACAGACATGAACATTCTGAAGTTCTAATTAGAAGTTTAGGCTTTTCTTAAATTCCAGTTACAGAATGCCAGACAGAAGAGCTAACTAAGTACTTTTCCTGTTTTACTCTAAAACTGAAAATGCAGACCTTACTAATTTTTAGAACATGTGAAATGTAATAAGGGTTAGTGGTCAATGTGCCTTTTCAGTAAAACACCTTTTAAGCAGAATAGTTTCACCATGTTTTTGGTTACCTTTCTCTCATGGAAAGTATATCGAGGATGGGAGTCAGTGGAGAGGAGAGCAGGACAGCGGCCTGGGCCTCAGGGCTTTCAAGGATTATGCTATGGAACCCTGTAACGTTATCCTCTTGTGACCTAATAATGCACATTTCACCAGGCCTTCCCTGTAAGTTCAGTGAGGTTCAAAGGAGAAAACGAAATCATTTTGAGTTATTCCCAAGACATATCACTATAAAAATGTATTTTGTTTCTGCTCTCTAATTTTGGGGGCAGTTTGAGGTTTGGCATGGCTGGAAATGACTGTGTTTCAAGCTGAAAGTCTGTCTTGAAGTTAGAATCCAGACCCTTTCTAAGAGACTTCAGATTTTTCTATACTTCATTCCAAATGTACTTAGGCCAGCTTTACAAATGTGGTCATGACTTCTTTATGGAATTTATTTTGTGTATTTGGCTTTTGGCAAACCTCTCTGGCATGTTTCTGTTGCCTATAAATTAAATTGCTTTGCTGGGTGCTTTGTCTCAGAGCTTTCTCTGGCTGCTCCCCCTACTGCTTTGTAACAGTCAATGCAGAACATATAGTAGGACTTTTTGTTGATGTATTTTCTTCTGGGCAAGAGGGGTGTTATAATAAATATAGGATCTTCATAGAAGTGGCTAAATCTTAAGATATTTCCACATTATGCAACTACAGTGTAACTCAACAGATATAAATGTTAAACTTTTGCTAAGAAGGAAACTAAGTTAATTGGAAAAGGCATGTTAGTTTTATAGAGAGAAAACAGCCTCAGTTGTTTTCTACATTAACATATTAAATCTTAGATTAAAAAAGTGTTAATATGCGTAAATACAAACTTTAAATTTCAAAAGAAAATATCTTCTATAATTATAGAAAATCAACATTTAGATGTTTTGAGTTCGATATCTGCTTTTTCATCTACTCAATAAAGGTAGATTTGGGAAATATTTATGTAGCTTACATGTAGTACCTAAAAGTTAATATGAAAGATTGAGAATCCTATAATCACTGTTAGAAAAAATACTTTCTTTGCTTTTAAGTAATAATGGAAGAGGGAAACAATTTTAAAGGAAATTTTTCTTTCACTGAAAAGTAGAGCCCTTGACGTTACCTTAGCATAAAACTTAGGATTAAAACAAATCTTAACTTGTCTCTGTTGTCATCCGTTCAGTTCCTGTGCCAGTATTTAGTGAAAGTTTAATTATTCCCAACATTTAATTATCAAAAACTCCTAATTTTTAATTATTCAATAAATTAATCATTACAAGATAAATTTCTTTTTTTCAGTTACATTTTGACTTAATATTTGGGGTAGTAGTGGTAACTTCTGTCTGAGATCATTATGAACTGTCTACGTTTTCGAAACAAATTCCGAAACATAAGGATTGGCCATGATAA
This sequence comes from Gorilla gorilla gorilla, assembly GCF_029281585.2. Classification (NCBI taxonomy): domain Eukaryota; kingdom Metazoa; phylum Chordata; class Mammalia; order Primates; family Hominidae; genus Gorilla; species Gorilla gorilla. The sequence goes on from NC_073243.2 coordinate 51,184,511, forward strand.
AAGAAGTATTTTTTCTAATGTTATGGATAGATTAAACAAACTGGTATTTTTCTAGAGAGAAAGGATGATAGATAATGCAGATTTCTGCGATAGTTACATAGATTGTAGCTATCACTTAAGATATAAATACATGATGGATGTGCAGTGCTGTTTATGTCATTATTTTCAGTGGATTCACAAAATATGTAGGGTTTGGTTTTCTCTTTTCCAGCAGGAGGGACCAACTCTTTTTCTAGAACTGTAGATTGCTGGGGTTAATTTTGTGATAGCGTAGCTCTAGTAGGGGAGCAGTTTTTACATGGCTATTTGTTGTAACAGTTTAATTGACACTGTTAGTCTGAGATCTTTCTAGAATGTAGAGAGATCAGTAGCACTTTATTTTAATATTCACATTAGTTTTGAAAGGCATTTGAAGAAGACTTTTTTTATTCCCTGTAACAGGGATTGGGGGGTATGCCTTGATATTTGCTTAAACAACAAACAATTCTGCTGTGTCCATTAGGAAATTAGTTAAGTTCAGTGACCAACTACAATGACAATAGGTTTATTATCTTTTACTCTTAGAGAATAGTATATCTTTTATAAAGTATTTGTTATTATTATTTAGTATTCAGAGCTTCTTGTTTTTGTTTTGTTATACTTTGTATGTGATAAGGATGAATGATATTTACTCCCTGGCCTGGAGTAGGCACCAGTGATACTTACAGCAGCTTTGTACAGTGAAAAGAGCATAAATGTTTTTCATTAGGCAAACTTGGTTTCAAATTCCAGCTCTGTTGTTTCCTATCTAATATTTTGGGCAATAGGCCTTACCACTCTGGAGCTCAGTTTTTTCATTTATAAGTGGGGATAATGAAAGGGGAAAATAAAATGAGAAAGTTATTGAGACCATTAGCTATAATGTATGTAAAGCTCAGTTTGGTGCATTAGCACACACTGGGTGCTCAATAAATTGCATGTGCTTGCCTGTCTAGAATATACTAAAAAAGAGAGATTAAGAAAAACTCTGTGTCACATATTTCTTGCAATGTAAAAACATAATATTTCTTAGAAGAAAAACATGACTTTTCTATTCTTTAAGAATTTACAGTCTAAATTAATGTTGCTCAAACTTTGTCATTTTTGAGACAGAGTCTCGCTCTGTTGCCAGGCTGGAGTACAGTGGCACGATCTCAGCTCACTGCAACCTCCGCCTCCCAAGTTCAAGCAATTCTCCTGCCTCAGCCTCCCGAGTAGCTGGACTACAGGCGCATGCCACCATGCCCAGCTAATTTTTGTATTTTGAGTAGAGATGGGGTTTCACCATGTTGGCCAGGATGGTCTCGATCTCTTGACCTCATGATCCTCCCTCCTCGGCCTCCCACAGTGCTGGGATTTTGTCATTTCTGTGTACATTCATATCTGCTATTATATGTTGAATGTTTTAACTTAATGTTTTTTTTATTAATCTTTAAAATTTATTTGTCAATCATTCTTAATTGACAAATATTAATTGTATATATTTCTTGGGTATAATGTGATTTTTAAAATGTATACATCATAGAAAGATTTAGTAAAGCTAATTAACATATCTATATTACCTCACCAATTTATCTTTTTGTGATGAGAATGTCAAAAATCTATTTTAGAAATTGTAAAACATATAATACGTTATTATTTACTGGGGTCTCCATGCAGTGCAATAGATCACTAAAACTTATTCCTCCAATCTAACTGAAATTTTGTACTGTTTGATCGACATCTTCCATTTCTCTCTCCCTCCTCCTCTACAGCCTCTGGTAACCCACCTTTCTACTCTCTGTTTCTGAGATCGACTTTTTTAGATTCCCCATAAAGTGAGATCATTTATTAAAGACAATATTTGTCTTTCTGTGCCTGACTTATCTCACTTAGCATAATGTCCTCTAGTTCCATTCCATGATGTTGTGAATGACAGAATTTCTTTCTTTTATAAGGCTGTATAATCTTTTTTTTTTTTTTTTTTTTTTTTTTTTTTGAGGTGGAGTCTTGCTTTGTAGCCCAGGCTGGAGTGCAGTGGCGTGATCTCGGCTCACTGCAAGCTCCGCCTCCCAGGTTCATGCCATTCTCCTGCCTCAGCCTCCTGAGTAGCTGGGACTACAGGCGCCCGCTACCACGCCCCACTAATTTTTTGTATTTTTAAGTAGACATGGGGTTTTACTGTGTTAGCCAGGATGGTCTCGATCTCCTGACCTTGTGATCTGCCCGCCTCGGCCTCCCAAAGTGCTGGGATTACAGATCTGAGCCACTGCGCCCGGCCTGTATAATCTATATATATATATATATATATATATATATCACATTTTCTTTATGAACACTTGATGAACACTTAGATTGCTTCCATATCTTGGCTGTTGTAAATAAAGCTGAAATGAATATGGGAGTGCAAATATCTTTTTGATGTACCAATTTCAGTTCCTTTGAGTGTATACCTAGAAGTAGGATTGTTGGATTTTATGGTAGTTCTATTTTTAGATTTTTGAGGAACCTTCATACTATTTTCAATAATGGTGGTTCTAATTTACATTCCCACCAACAGTGTAGAAGGGCTCCCTTTTCTCCACATCCTTGCCAACACTTGTTATCATTCATCTGTTTGAACATAGCCATTCTACATGGTGGAGAGCAACACATACTGGGGTCTGTTGGGGGGTGGGGTGGGTGCAGGGAGAGCATCAGGAAGAATGGCTAGTGGATGCTGGGCTTAGTACCTAGGTGATGGGATGATACGTGAAGCAAACATGGCACATGTTTACCTATGTAACAAACCTGCACATCCTGCACATCCTGCACATCCTGCACATGTACCCCTGAACTTAAAAGTTGAAGAGAAAAAAAAGGAAAATAGTCATTCTAACAGGCATGAGGTGATAGCTCATTGTGGTTTTAATTGCATTTCCCTGAGAATTAGAGATATTGTTGAATTTTTGTTTGTTTGTTTTTGAGACAGGGTCTTGCTCTTTTGTTCAGGCTGGAGTGCAGTGGCGTGATCATGTCTCACTGTAACCTCAAATTCTCGGGCTCAATGATCCTGCCTCAGCCTCCCAAGTAGCTAGGACTACAGGTGTGTGCCACCATACCTGGCTTTTAATTTTTTCGTATAGAGAGGGTCTTGCTATTTTGCCCAGGCTTGTCTAGAATTCCTGGCCTCAAGTGATCTCCTGCCTTAGCCTCCCAAAGCACTGGGATTACAGGCATGAGCCACTGTGCAGGGCTGGGGAGCATTGTTTTTTGTTTGTTTGTTTGTTTGTTTTGTATCTCTGTTGGCCATTCATATTTCTTTTTTGAGGAAAGTGTGTCTATTCAGATCCTTTGCCTAATTTTAATCAATTTGTTTTCTTACTATTTGGTTGTTTGAATTTTTTATATATTTTGAATATTAGCCTCTTATCAGATGTATGGTTTGCAGATATTTTCTCCTGATCCATGGGTTGTCTTTTCACTCTATTATTTGGTTGCTTGTGCAGGTACTTTTTAGTTTAATGTAGTCCTATTTGTCTATTTTTGTTTTAGTTGCCTGTGCTTTGGAAGTCCTATCCAAGAAATCATTGCCCAGACCATTGTTGTGGAGATTTTCCCTTTTATTTTCTTCTAGTAGCTTTACAGTTTCAGGTCTTATGTTTAAGCCTTTATATCTCTTTTGAGTTGATTTTTATATGGAGTGTGAGATAAGAGTACAGTTTCTTTCTTCTGCAGGTGGACATCCAGTTTTCCCAACACTATTTGAAGAGACTGTCCTCTCTCCATTGTGTGTTCTTGGACCCTTTGTCAAAAATCAATTGACTGTAAATACTTGGATTTACTTCTGGGCTTTCTATCCTGTTCCATTGGTTGATGTTTGTTTTTATGTCAATAACATCCTGTTTTGATTACAGTAGCTTTATAATATATTTTGAAATGAGGGAATATGATGCCTGCAGCTTTGTTCTTTTTGTTCAAGATTGCTTTGGCTATTAGGTCTTTTTTTTGGTTCATATAAATTTTAAGATTTTTTTCTCTATTTCTGTGAAAAAAAAAGACATTGGAATTTTGACAGGAATTGCATTGAATCAATAGAGGAACTGCATTGAATCTATAGATGGCTTTGGATAGTGTGGACATTTTAACATTACTAATTCTTTCAGTGCATGAACATGGGATATCTTTTCATTTATTTCTGTCTTCTTCAGTTTTTTAAATCAATGTCTTGTAGTTTCCAGTGTATAGATCTTTCACCTCGTTGGTTAGATTTGCTCCTAAGTATTTTTTTTTTTTTTTTTGAGATGGAGTCTCGCTCTGTTGCCCAGGCTAGAGTGCAGTGGCGCGATCTTGGCTCACTGCAAGCTCCACCTCCCGGGTTCACGCCATTCTCCTGCCTCAGCCTCCCAATTAGCTGGGACTACAGGCGCCTGCCACCACATCTGCCTTTTTTTTTTGTATTTTTAAGTAGAGACGGGGTTTCACCGTGTTAGCCAGGATGGTCTCGATCTCCTGACCTCATGATCCGCCCGCCTCGGCCTCCCAAAGTGCTGGGATTACAGGCGTGAGCCACCGCGCCTGGCTGCTCCTAAGTATTTTTTTGATGCTATTGCAAATGGGATTATTTTCTTAATTTCTTTTTTGGATAATTTATTGTCAAAGTATAGAAATGCTAAGAGCAACTTATTGTTAAATGTAAATACTCACCCGAGTGCCTCATCTTAAGTAATGGTATACATGAAATCATAGGTTTGATGTTCAAGTTATATTTTTTCTGTATTTTTTCTAAAATTAATAAATAACAAAACGAGAAAACATTCATCTTGCACCACCTTAAAGCATTTTGCCTACCATTTACTAACACTGGGCATACTTTTGGACACACTAGTCTAAATCAGCTGCAAGAACAATTTAGAGACTAATTTATTGTTTTAAACAATCAACATTTTTCCTTCTTTACCCTCAGTTGGATTTCTCCACTAGAGGAGAAAATGGCAAATTCCTTCAGCAGAAATATTCCAATTCATAAAATATTCATTCCTTAGGCAGAATGGTCCGTGGATTTAGAGCACCCTACTATAGACAGCCTGCCTGAATTGGATTCATTCTCTGCATTTTACCAAACGTAAATTGGGCCACGTTGCCTTCTGTGCTTCAGTTTTCTCATCTGTTAAATCGTTGCTGTGGTGATTTAATGAATTAAAAGATGGGAATTGTCTCGACTGAGTCAGGAATCATACTAGATACTCAGTAGAACTCATTCATTTCCATATGTGAAGGAATAACATTAGTTTTTATTTTATTATTTTGGGGGGTGAGGGTTAGAGAAGGGTGTCTGCCATCCTGATTTCTATCCTTTTGATAAAGTGACCTAATAATATTGATACTAACCAAAGAGGACTATTATAATGTTTTATTTACTCTTCTCCCCCATTAATCACTTTTTTTGGTGGTGTTTTATATGTTTTATTCCTTTATTTTCATCCTTCAAGGAGTTTGCCCTTTGTTTCCTTCTGTAATTTTACAATATAGCTCATCAAGCAAGCCTGAGATTTTTGTCAGAATATCTGAAAATCTCTGAGCTTTTTCTAGCAGAAATGCATAATGCAGTGCAGAAGAATAGTCTAGCCAGTGTTTTTCATAAATGAATGTACATACGTTATTCCTCTGCATAAGACTGAAAGTAACCCAGGCACACAATATCTTATTAATATTTAATATTAAGAAAAGTATATTAAGAAGGTAACTCTCCATTCTACCTCTCAACATCTTACCATCTAGTATACACACAAATATTTCCTTGCTCTATCAGCCGAGAGGGTCTAGAAGCAGCCATACCCCAGTAGCAATGAGCCACACTTAGCACCCTCATTTTGGTTTCTAATACCATTCTCTGGTAAAAGGAACCAAGACTCTTTGAGAAAAAATAGCTGATTTCTAGGGACTCAGGAAAGAAATATGTAAGATGAGCCTGGAGCATCTTGTAGTGCCAAAAAGTAAGGACCTGCTCAAACAAACGGAACCCTACACCCGTGGGAATATACTGAAGAGTTGCAAGAGCAAACTGAAAGAGCTCCCAATGGCCAAAGCTAGAACAATTTGAGCAAGAAAATAATATAGTATTGGATTATATCCCAAAGGGTAAAATAAATATCCATAAACCCATATTGATACAATTTATTAAATAAATACCTAAGTGGGGGAGAATAGACAAATCTCCTCCTGTGCGGAATTCCCAATAGCTTCCCAATAGATACTCTACTCTCAAGGAGGGAGAACATAACCCCCTACACCGTAAGTGTGAGCTGTGCATATTGACTTCCTTCTAAACAGTACAGTGTAGAAAGGGAAAAAAAAGAAACTGTAGTGGAGAAACCTGTCGCTACTTCAGCTAGGTTATCAAGGTCAACATTGACAGTGATAAGTGATAATATGTACCCTCTATATGATCCGATGAAAATGGCACTTTTAATCTGTGGTTTCCCTGCTGAAAACATATAACCCCAGTGTAATCATGAGGCAAATACCAGACAGATCTCAGGTGAGGGACATTCTACCCTCGAAACTTGACCGGTATTTGACCAGTACTCCTCAAAACTGTCAAGGTTATCAAAAACAAGGAAAACCTGAGATACCTACAGCCAAGAAGAGCCTCAGGAGACATGAGGACTAAATATTATGTGGTATCCTGGATGGGATCCAGAACAGAAAAAAGGAAATTATGTGAAAACTAAGGAAATCTGAATGAAATGTGGACTTTAATAATAATGTATCAGTATTGGTTCAATAATTGTGACAAATGTGCCATACTAAAGTCAGACATTAAAAATGGGAAACAGTGTAGAGTATATAGGAATTATCTGTAATATCTACACAAGTTTTCTGTAAATCTAGATCTGTTCTAAAACAAAAAGTTTTATTTAAAAAATTGAAGCCATCTTTTAAGGCCTATCTGGAATGTTACATCCTTTATAAAGCCTTTTTTTTTTTAATCCCATCTTCTTCCCATCCTATATCTGGAGTGTCCTATGTCTCCCACCTCAGGCTCTCCTAATTGGATACCTTTGACTTTCCACAGAACTTTTATTTGTAATTCTCTTAACTCTTAGTACAATATTTTGTGTCTTTGTTTTATTGTTCTGATGAGGTCTTCTACAGTGTTTTTAGCCCAACCCAGTGAGTGTCTGGTGCCTTAGACCACTTGGCCCTCCTGACACCCTACACAGTGAGTGTCAATATAACATTTTGTAGTTTGTCACATAAATTAGTACAAGAATGCATGATGTTGGTTAATGCAAATGCTGTTTTTTACCTTGTATTGGTAGGTGGAGAGTCTGAGCATTCTACTTTGTGCCTTTCAAGAAAGGTTTTTTTCTTTTTCTTTCAGTGACAGGAATCCTGAGCATTTCTCACTTAATCTCAGTTCTGCTTTTAGATACTCATGTCTCAGAAATTTTATCATAGTATATGCTAGATCAATCTCATCTCATTTAAATTAGAAGTTTGTAGTGCACAGGCAAACACCATAGAGGCCATATTCATGGTCATAAACTGCTCTTTCTCATCTCTACCTATTTTAGCAATAACATTCTTCTTATTAGTTTGTTCCAAGTGAAAATGACATAACTGAATACTTTCCCTGCTAGTCTGGGAAGAAAGGATGTGTTTGTTGGCTTTTGCCTGTCAGAGAGTATTCTGCAATGTTTGCCTAGGGCATGCTTGCATTCCCGTCAGCATCTCTGGTCTGCTGCACTGTAATCCCTATAGGGACAAGCCTCTGGCTTTTATTACTGACAAGCAGTGCACTGTGCAGCCATAGGCACCATAATAGGAAACACCTTGGCCTGTCATAAACAGGTCTGGAGAGTAGAAAGTACAGGCCTGCTGGGGATGTGTCCATAGCAAAGAGGCAAAGATGCGGCTGCCATATTGGAGTAAGTGCAGGCTAATATCTGCCATCTCCATTTCAGAAAATAACTGGCTGATTTTGAAGCTGCTTTTTGTATAAACAGCAGTGTTTTGGTTGCTTTTTGTTTTTGGCTTAAATATGAATAAAGCCATCTTAAAGAGATTATACCCTTCAAAGTATTTTGAGAAGATCTATAAAGTATTTTCCTTTTGTTATTTTACATTTAATTCTACCTGATCGTTCCAATCCAAACCCAATAAAGAAGGAAAAACAGATATTTCACTATAGTGGGAAATTAGGAAAAAAAGAACCATGCAAAAATACAAGTGATTGTGTGTCTTTTAAAAGAATTATAAATCACACTGAATTACCCAAAATTACAAAGAAAAGTGCATTTATTATTAAGGTAACTTGTGTTGTCTGTGCCTTTACATCAACTCCAAGTTTTATAAAAGGAGTACATTCTTTGACCATAAAGACTTTATTATATATTTGTTAGTGTTTTTTTTTCAATCTTTAGGGAAAAAATGAACTGCAATATTAATGATAGGCTTTGTAGCAAGAATTTAGGAAGACAATAAATTTCAAAATTGGAAGGGTTATCACAGTTTTTAATAAAGAGATAAAATTATTTCATGGGTGCTTTAAATATATATAGGTGTCATTTTATTATTTACAAGGAAACCCATTTCACAAAAGAGACTAAAGACTGTAAAGATTGAACAAAACTATAATTCTGTTAAAAATTAAGATAGGTTTAGTAAAACTAAAGTCCTAATTTTTTTTTTTTGACCACTTTGGCCAGAGCTGTTCATAAATTAGGTAATCAATATTTGTTGACTAGTCCCCTCCCTTGTTAAAAACTAAACACTTGTCCTCTTGTATCTTTTTTAAAAAAATATTTCAAGTAAGTTTCAACAGTATGCTGTGATAAGAATGAAACCTATTAACATTATCCTTGGTATATATTTTGATTTTCTGTTGTTTTCTTAATCTTATATTGTCAGTATGGTTTCTAAGATCTCCATAAGGGTAAGTGATAATTGGGTTTTGATAAATCATAAGGAATCTTCTACTAGAAATATGTCTGTTTATTTATTGTACATCAGGAAAAGATTAGTTTACTTTATGCCAGAAGATAATGTTTGGGCCTAAATCTTAATTTTTCTATCTAGTGTTAATACAGTAGAATGCCTAAAGGATATATAGAAGAAAAGACAAAAAAAAAGATGAAGAGCATGCATCATTACAGACTGAATCATCAGTCCCTACAGAAGGGGAATATGTTCTTTCAAAAGTAGAATTTCAGCAGCCGGGCGTGGTGCCTCAAGCCTGTAATCCCAGCACTTTGGGAGGCCGAGGAGAGCAGATCACGAGGTCAGGAGTTAGAGACTAGCTGGCCAACATGGTGAAATCCCGTCTCTCCTAAAAATACAAAAATTAGCCAGGTGTGGTGGTGCATGTCTGTAATCTCAGCTACTCGGGAGGCTGAGCAGGAGAATCACTTGAACCCAGGAGGCAGAAGTTGCAGTGAGCCAAGATCATGCCACTGCACTCCAGCCTGGGTGACAGAGCAAGACTCTGTCTCAAAAAAAAGTAGAATTCAGCTGGGTGTGGTGGCTCACACCTGTAATCCCAGCACTTTGGGAGGTCGAGGCAGGTGGATCACATGAGGCCAGGAGTTTGAGACCAGCCTGGCCAACATGGCAAAACCTGGCCTGTACTAAAAATAAAAAAATTAGCCAGGTGTGGTGGTGCACATCTGTAATCTCAGCTACTCAGGAGGCTGAGCAGGAGAATCACTTGAACCCAGGAGGTAGAGGTTGCAGTGAATGGTGATGGCGCCACTGCACTCCAGTCTGGGCGACTGAGTGAGACTCCATCTCAAAAAAAAAAAAAAAAAAAAAGTAGAATTCATGGGAAAAATTACTTGTTGCTATTTAGCCTTATTTTTAAATATTTCAGTATATTGTCTGTTTGATACATATGAACAATCTGACTACAACTCATTGGGAAACACCAGTATTTACCTTACCTTCTAATGTAAGGCATGATTCCAGGTATTTTCTCATACCTCAAACCTTAAATCTCTAATTTAGTCCCAGAAACAGTATTCTACATGTCAAAACGTTTTTTGTTTTGTTTTGTTTTTGGAGACAAGTTCTCACCTTGTCAACCAGGCTGGAGTACAGTGGCGCCATCATGGCTTACTGCAGCCTTGATCTCCCTGGCTCAAGGCATCCTCCCACCTCAGCCTCCTGAGTGGATGGAGCCACAGGCATGTGCCACCACACCGGCTTTTCTGTTTTTTAATTTAATTTAACTTTTTTTTTTTTTTGTAGAGACAGGGTCTCACTATGTTACCCAGGCTGGTCTCAAACTCCTGGGCTCAAGTGATCCTCCTGCCTTGGCCTCCCAAAGTGCATGAGCCAGTGCATCCAGCCTCAGAATATTTTTAAAGATGAAAACCTAATGCTCAGTTAAACTTTTATAAGATCTGTGTGCTTCTAAATAAGTGTAAAGATGATTATTTTCTGGATGTTGTATTGGTGGGGAAGATGGAGAGATAGAAGAACAAGTGTTTATTCTCTGGTTGTATTTTCTCTCTCTCTTTTTTTTTTTTTTTTCCTTGAGTTAGAGTCTTACACTGTTGCCTGGACTGGAGTGCAATGGCTTGATCTAGGCTCACTGCAACCTTTCTCCTCCCAGGTTCAAGCAATTCTCCTGCCTCAGCTTCCCAAGCAGCTGGGATTACAGGCGCCTGCCACCACGCCTGGCTAATTTTTTGTATTTTTAGTAGAGACAGGGTTTCACTATGTTGGCCAGGCTGGTCTCGAACTCCTGACCTCGTAATCTGCCCACCTTGGCCCCCCAAAGTGTTGGGATTACAGGCGTAAGCCACTGTGCCTGACCTCTGGTTGTATTTTCAAAATATATCCAAATAATATTTTTAAAATGTATTTAGTGAGCACTAGATTCCAACATAGCAAGAGCAATTTCAGCAAAGTATAATTGCTAGAGAGGAATCCTACAGTACCTTGTTTTGCCTTTTTTGTTGTCTAAGTCATGTCAGGATGGGAGCATAACTGACCTGGCCCTAGTTCCTTGGAGGAGCATGTGCCCTCTAACATGTGCACGGAAGGATAATAGGGTCAGTGGGATGAGGAGACCAAGTGACTAAAGCAGATCTGAGAATCTGAGCTGTAAAGGATTTGGAGGTGGGATGGAGGGATAAAACCTTAGTGGGAAGCAGACAGCAGATAGAGAAGATATAGGATAAACTCACGGAAGGTGTAAGCAGGTTCATGATTTTAAAATTAGCCTATTAAGAGGTTGTGTTGGAGGTCTGTTTTCTTAGTGGGGGCAAAGTGGCAAGGGAAGTTTCACTTGTGAATAGGGTGGAGAATGAAGATATAAGGAAAGAAAGTTAGAGAGAAAGAGGAAAGACGTATTAGGCAGTGTGAGGCAGAGAAAGAGAAGAGTGGGAGAAGGAGGGGAGTCAGACTTTCCTTGGCTGGAGGCAAACTGACCAATGCCCGTTGCTGCCCCTTTCCACCGCAGGGTTCATTTGGTGAAACCCGGTTGGACTGAACCTTTAGGACAGCCTTGAAGTAAAAAAGAAATCCCAGACAGGTCAGCTGGCGGATGTAAATGTTTAAGGAAGAACAGACAGTCAGCTGTAGAAATGGAGGGAGGGGTAGAGCTGACTGGAGAGCGATTTATGGATGGTATACTTCATGAGGCTTGAGTCTTTTTTAGCACTAATAGTTGGCGTCAGCTTCACCTGTTGCCTCCTTGAGTCATGCCCTGGTAGCAGAGGATGGTGGGCCAACTGCCAAGCCATCCCCTGAAGGACCGGCTGCCAGGGAGTGAGGAAAGGTGGTTGATGGGCTCTGAGACAGCAAGGTACAAACTGAAATGGGGTGAAAAGAGACTGTCAAAATAAGTATGGGCTGATTTGTTCTAATATATCATAGGTTATTATTAGATGCTGGAAGAGTAAAATAGAATAGAAGATGAAAAACGTGAACCTTTATCTTGATTCCATTTTAAATCTCCTAAATTCTGAGGAGCTTTGCAATTCCACTTCTGGATATAAATCTGCCCTACAGTAGAGTTGCAACCTTGGATAAATAAATAAATTTGGCCTCCCCGAGCCTCTGTTTTCCCTGTAAATCAGGACTAACATAATCTACCTCACAGGGTTGTGTTGAAAATTAAGCAAAAACTTACATAAATTATGTAGTGTGGTGGGGACATATGATAGGTACTGTGGCCTATCCTTAGGAGGGATGAGGAATGGAACTATTTTTAAACGTAAAAGGTCAACTTTATATGCTGCCATATAGGTAACCCAGTGCAATTGGAGCTTGAATCAACAGGCCTGGGAGAAAGCTTACAGAGTGTGCCTTTGAAATCCCAATACCCAGTCATGGTGATTTATGAGACCTTACCAGCTTGCATATGTGATGGCCCACTGAGTTTGTTTACTTTAGTTTTAGCTCGGTTACCCAGCACTCTATGATAGCCTATTTTTTATTTACACTCTCACTAACTCCTTTATTATGATTTCTTTGAAAGAATATGAAGACAGCCATAAAAAAGACTCTTATTGAAGTTGTGAGGGTCTCCTGTAGGTCTTCACTTCACTGTGTCTAAACATCGGTCTGTTGCTTGTGCTTTGCTTTTCTCTCACCCTGGATGACCTTCAAGGCTCTTCCAAATGATTTCTCTGATTCCCTGAAATACTGAAATTGTGATTAACAGAAGTTTCAAGTGTTAATCAATATCAAGATAGTAGTTGTCTCTTCCTAGGGAAACTAGAAATGAAAACCAAACACAGGCCCCTGTAATCATTGCACAGATTAAAAATGAAAATGCAGCTGAGAAACAGAGGAATGAATGAGAAAACCCTAAACCTAGTTCTAGCCCTAGGATGAGGTCTTTGTCATGAGTCTGACGCTAGCCATAGCCGGTAAGAGAAGGAATTCCCTAGTAGTGTAGTTGTTACAAGGGAATGAGTCATTTTGCAGGTAATTGTTCTTCTTCCATTTTCCACTTGCTGTCAGCCACTTTACAGAGGAGTCGGACTTTGTTCTGCTTAAGAGAAGTCTCTTTCCTTTTTTTCTTTAAAAAAAAAAAAAAATTCCAGAAGCCCTTAGAGAGAGATTTGTGAGATCAACTGGTTTACCTTCTTCATTCAGATGAAGTAACAAAGCACAGATAAGTTATTTTGTCAAGGTTTCTGTCTTGTAGCAAATACAAACTTTCTGGTGTTAAACATATGACCCTGATTTGGGTCTTTACTGACATCATCACTTTTTTTTTTTTATTTTCTGAGACGGAGTCTTGCTCTGTTGCCCAAGCTGGAGTGCAGTAGCACAATCTCGGCTCACTGCCACCTCCACCTCCTGGATTCAAATGATTCTCCTGCCTCAGCCTCCTGAGTAGTGGGTATAACAGGTGCATGACCACGCCCAGCTGTTTTTTGTGTTTTTAGTAGAGATGGGGTTTCACCATGTTGGCCAGGCTGGTCTCAAACTCCTGGCCTCAAGTGATCTGCCCACCTCAGCTTTCCAAAGTGCTGGGATTACAGGTGTGAGTCACCACACCCAGCCAACATCATCACTTTTGAATGGAATTTTTAGTTTGGTGATGACTTTATTATTTGTATTTGATCCTTGTCCATTTTTCTCTAGATCTGGTACTAATTTCATGTGGAAAATAAATCGTTAGGAGGTTTTCATTTTGTACGTTTTGGCTGCAAACAACCACAACCGAGTCTTTAGGTTTTCACTGAGGGATTTTTGTTTTAGCCCAATTATTGTATGACATGTATCTGCTCCAAAGGTTCTTATAGGTGAAATGAGATTTTTATGTATCTGTAATCAAACACATAGATAGATAGATAGATAGATAGATAGATAGATAGATAGATAGATAGATAGCAAAACATGTAGACATACCTCTGAAAATACAACCAGCCATATAATGTAAGCCTGTTGTGTGTTAATGAATGATAGGGTAGTACATTATGTTCCTGTCCTGTAGAGGAGTTTGAGTATTCAATACAGAGGACCAGAATGATTGGTCCCAGAAAAAGTGCTCCTTAAGCTGGATCTTGAACACTGAGGATTTATACAGGCATCTAATAGGGAAGAGGTGGTATTCCAGGGGCTGGATAAGGCAGGGTAGGATGGGATATTCATATGGATTCGCTTTATTGTATGTTTGCTGGAGAGGAGGGTAGTGGGCATTCTGGAGGAGTGAGCCTCTCTGGAACAGAGGATGTGATTATAGGACCAGTGGCAGGTATGAGAAATGTAGATTGAGGCCATACTGCAGACTGTCTTAAATGCCAGGTCAAGCCATTTGCACATTGTCCTATAATTCATGAAGAACCCTTACATTTGACTATAAGGAAAATATTATGAAGAAACTAAAATAAAGTGACTTTAGAAGGTTATATCTGGTGGTAGTGTGCAGGATAGATTATATCAAGGGGAAATTGTACTGAAAGCAAGAAGAAACTGTTAGGGAACTAGGTGTAAGAGTGATAAGGGCCTGAAATAGGATAGTGATGAAAAGAGAGGAATGAGTAGGAGAAAGACTGCACAGAGAAGGGTGACAGCATACATAAGACTTGGCAGGACCACAGCCAGAAGAAAGCATGAAATTCTAAACCTGAATAATGGACAGAATTATAGTTGGAAAATCATGAAGAGAAGCCAGTTGGGTATTGGGGGAGGGCTGGACAATATGACAGTTAAGTTTTTAGACATATAATTTAGGTAAGGCTATGTATCTAAGCGGAAATGCCCTATAAGCTTTCAGTTGTCAGGACTGGATTTCTGGTTAAAAAAAAAAAAGAGGGGGCAGGATTTTACTTGGGTGTTGTCTGCAAAGTTGATAGCTAAGACCTTAAGGCTCATCTGTGAAACGGGAGTGGCAGTGCTCATTAAAGGTTATTATTAGAAATAAATGAAGTAATTCCAGGAGAGTACATAGGACTCTCCTTGACACATAGTAGACCCTCAATAAACATTAGGTTTTATTATTGTTTATTATGGGTTTTAGGGAACAACACTTTTGTGAATTATTAGAACCTTATTTGGGAAGCTATAAAAGCCATCTGCGTGATGTGTTTTCTTAGTACACCAAATGGAAGTTCATATGTTCCATTCATATACATGCTTCCCTAGCTGTTAGGGGAAGGTGATAGCTCATGTTTAACTGTTGATCACTGTTTGTAAGGCTTTCCGTGTTTTTTACATATTTGGTTAAGGATCTTAATCCTTGAGCCGTATTTTGTTCTCATTTGTTTGTGTCCAGAGTCAAATTAAGTTTAAGGAATTTATAAAGAGCTTCTTTGCAGGAATGATATTAACTCAATGTATTGAAGCTACATTCACCCAAAGTGTAATAGACTTACACAACATGGAAGAAATCCAGGAGAGGCAGACAGTTATTCATGAAGAGTGGTAGTACTCCTGTCTGCCTGTCTGTACATTTGTCAGATCAGTGCATTCTGAGAAAATTATGCCAATTTGAAATCTCCAAAAGCATTCTCAGCCAGTATCCGTGATTCTGATAGTTTACAAACTGTTGATAGCATAAGCTGTTAGGAAGATATTGTAGAAATTTTAAGGCAGCTGTTTTAATTAGATTGCTTTCCTTATAACAAGTTTCAGTGTTTCTGGTCACAATACAATTTATTAGCTCCTGACACATGACACTGCTGGATCACCAACCTTAACTCTGATTCTCTCCATACAACCCAGTGTCCTTAAGTAAAATGCTGCATATTTCATTGCTGGTAAGAGAGGCAGGGCCAAGATTCGAACTCACATGAAGCCAACTAGAGAAGCCTATGCTCTACACTATTTTACATCTCATAATTCTCATACACTACTAACCTGTTGCAAATGAAAAAGAAGTCTTATTGTACCACTTTTAATTGCACTTATTATTGCCTTCAGTAAAGTCTTCATTTCTAAAATGTCTTAGTAAAACAGTAATTTCATAAAAATATTGCCAACTATGAGTACTAAATTCTAATTTTGGTTATATTATGCGGCCTTGGATAAGGAAGTTTCTTAGGCTTTCATATTCCAAACTATTGGACTATTCTAAAAACATTTTTAAGTATTTTGATGGATGTAGTCTATTCTAATATAATGTCTTTCAAGTGTTTGAAAGTTACTACTTATTCAAAACTCAACTGTCTGGCAGCTTTTCTTATCCTGAACTCTGTGAAGAACTTCGGGGACAGGAGGTAAAATGTCTTTGAAGAGTAAGAAATCCAAAACTTCATGTATTTACATGTTCTGGTCTTGTCTCATAGGATTCTTCTTTCTCCTTACATACCCTCCTTTAAATCCGTACCTCCCCCGGTCTTCTCCATCTCGCAAATGGCACCAATGTCCATCCTAGACATTGATCATCCCAGAAGTCTAGGAGTTGATTCTTCTCATTTCTTCACTTCTGTTGTGCAATTCTTCAAGTCTTGTCAGTTTTGCCTCAAGCACTTTTACAAACTATCCTCTACAGAGACAGCTTTACAAAATGTAAATCGCGTCCTATCATTCCCTGCTCAGAACCTTCCAATGGTATCCTCACACCCTCTGGAAGGCTCATACCCTCAGGACCCACGTGATGTTGCCTTGACTTGCCTCTGCTCTCATTCCATAGACCTGTCCTCCCTCAGACTGGCTGTGTTACTCAGCCTTTGTTGAGAGTGCTGTGCCCCAAATCTGGTTGGCTTATTCTAGGCATTCGAGTCTCTTCTCAAATACCACCTTCTCATGTGCAGCTTTTCCTTACTACTTAATTTTATAGTCCCCCATCAATGTATGATGTTACCCTCTTTTCCTTCATTGAGAGTGTTTGTAATTTTTTTTGGTCTGCTTGTTTATTGTCTTTTTGCCCCATAAGTCCAAGGTTTACATGAACAGGGAACTTGTCTGTTTTGTTTATTACTGTATCCCCTATGCTGGCACATACTATTTAATAAGTGTTTGTTGAGTGCATGAGTGAATAACCATTCTAAAAAACTCTGATGTTTAAACCCCTTGGCTTTATATAAGAATTTTACTTGGAACCCTGGTATTTTTGTTTGTATTTGTTTGTTAATAAATGTCAAGAGTTCAGTAGTAAGATAGGTTTTGGAAATGCTAAGTTAAACAGAATAAAGAAAGAATATGTATTACAGGTCCTGGCAGAGCCTTGAATATGCTAACATTTGACAGTGGGAGTCTTTGAGAATTATCACATGAAGCTGCTGTACATTACAACACATTCTAGGAAATGCTGTCTTAGACAAAAACCTGTCATATTAGAATTGGGGTAAGGGGCACGATACTGACCATGAGGCAGCAGATTCCTATGGACTATATTTAAAAAAAAAAAAAAAAAAAGAACAGACTGATAATCTACGGCTCAGAAAAAAAAAACTATGATATGAAACAGTGGCAAAAGGATTCAAAAAGAATACAGCGGTTGGGACCATCTACTTTTTAAAAATTTTTTTATTACACTTTAAGTTCTAGGGTACATGTGCCATGTTGGTGTGCTGCACCCATTAACTCGTCGTTTACATTAGGTATATCTCCTAATGCTATCCCTCCCACTCCCCTCACCCCACAACAGGCCTCAGTGTGTGATGTTCCCCCATCCTGTGTCCAAGTGTTCTCATTGTTCAATTCCCACCTATGAGTGAGAACATGCGGTGTTTGGTTTTCTGTCCTTGCAACAGTTTGCTGAGAATGAGGGTTTCCAGTTTCATCCATGTCCCTACAAAGGACATGATGAATTCATCCTTTTTTATGGCTGCATAGTATTCCATGGTGTGTGTGTGCCACATTTTCTTTATCCAGTCTATCATTGGTGGACATTTGGGTTGGTTCCAAGTCTTTGCTATCCTGAATAGTGCTGCAATAAACATACATGTGCATGTGTCTTTATAGCAGCATGATTTATAATCCTTTGGGTATATATCCAGTAATGGGATGGCTGGGTCAAATGGTATTTCTAGTTCTAGACCCTTGAGGAATCGCCACACTGTCTTCCACAATGGTTGAACTAGTTTACAGTCCCACCAACAGTGTAAAAGTGTTCCTATTTCTTCACATCCTCTCCAGCACCTGTTGTTTCCTGACTTTTTAATGATTGCCATTCTAACTGGTGTGAGATGGTATCTCATTGTGGTTTTCATTTGCATTTCTCTGATGGCCAGTCATGATGAGCATTTTTTCATGCGTCTGTTGGCTGCATAAATGTCTTCTTTTGAGAAGTGTCTGGTCATATACTTCACCCACTTTTTGATGGGGTTGTTTGATTTTTTCTTGTAAATTTGTTTAAGTTCTTTTTAGATTCTGGATATTAGCCCTTTGTCAGATGGATAGATTGCAAAAATTTTCTCCCATTCTGTAGGTTGTCTGTTCACTCTGATGGTAGTTTCTTTTGCTGTGCAGAAGCTCTTTAGTTTAATTAGATCCCATTTGTCAATTTTGGCTTTTGTTGCCATTGCTTTTGGTGTTTTAGACATGAAGTCCTTGCCCATGCCTATGTCCTGAATGCTATTGCTTAGGTTTTCTTCTAGGGTTTTTATGGTTTTAGGACTAACATGTAAGTCTTTAATCCGTCTTGAACTAATTTTTGTATAAGGTGTAAGGAAGGGATCCAGTTTCAGCTTTCTACATATGGCTAGCCAGTTTTCCCAGCACCATTTATTAAATAGGGAATCCTTTCCCCATTTCTTGTTTTTGTCAGGTTTGTCAAAGATCAGGTGGTTGTAGACATGTGGTATTATTTCTGAGGGCTCTATTCTGTTCCATTGGTCTATATCTCTGTTCTTGTACCAGTACCATGCTATTTTGGTTACTGTAGCCTTGTAGTGTAGTTTGAAGTCAGGTAGTGTGATGCCTCCAGCTTTGTTCTGTTTGCTTAGAATTGTCTTGGCAATGCGGGCTCTTTTTTGGTTCCATATGAACTTTAAAGTAGTTTTTCCAATTCTGTGAAGAAAGTCATTGGTAGCTTGATGGGGATGGCATTGAATCTATAAATTACCTTGGGCAGTATGGCCATTTTCACGATATTGATTCTTCCTATCTATAAGCATGGAATATTCTTCCATTTGTTTGTGTCCTCTTTTATTTTGTTGAGCAGTGGTTTGTAATTCTCCCTGAAAAGGTCCTTCACATCCCTTGTAAGTTGGATTCCTTGGCATTTTATTCTCTTTGAAGCAGTTGTGAATGGATGTTCACTCATGATTTGGCTCTCTGTTTGTCTGTTATTGGTGTATAGGAATGCCTGTGATTTTTGCACATTGGTTTTGTATCTTGAGACTTTGCTGAAGTTGTTTATCAGCTTAAGGAGATTTTGCGCTGAGATGATGGGGTTTTCTAAATATACAATCATGTCATCTGCAAACAGGGACAATTTGACTTCCTCTTTTCCTAATTGAATACCCTTTATTTCTTTCTCCTGCCTGATTGCCCTGGCCAGAACTTCCAACACTATGTTGAATAGGAGTGGTGAGAGAGGGCATCCCTGTCTTGTGCCAGTGTTCAAAGGGAATGCTTCCAGTTTTTGCCCATTCAGTATGATATTGGCTGTGGGTTTGTCATAAATAGCTCTTACTATTTTGAGATACATCCCATCAATACCGAATTTATTGAGAGTTTTTAGCATGAAGTCCTGTTGAATTTTGTCACAGGCCTTTTCTGCATCTATTGAGATAATCATGTGGTTTTTGTCTTTGGTTCTGTTTATATGATGGATTACGTTTATTGATTTGCGTATGTTGAAGCAGCCTTGCATCCCAGGGATGAAGCCCACTTGATTAGGGTGGACAAGCTTTTTGATGTGCTGCTGGATTTGGTTTGCCAGTATTTTATTAAGGATTTTTGCATCGATGTTCATCATGGATGTTGGTCTAAAATTCTCTTTTTTTTGTTGTGTCTCTGCCAGGCTTTGGTATCAGGATGATGGCGGCCTCATCAAATGAGTTAGGGAGGATTCCCTCTTTTTCTATTGATTGGAATAGTTTCAGAAGGAATGTTACCAACTCCTCTTTGTACCTCTGGTAGAATTCAGCTGTGAATCCCTCTGGTCCTGGACTTTTTTTTGGTTGGTAGGCTCTTAATTATTGCCTTAATTTCAGAACCTGTTATTGGTCTATTCAGGGATTCAACTTCTTCCTGGTTTAGTCTTGGGAGGGTGCATGTGTCCAGGAATTTATCCATTTCTTCTAGATTTTCTAGTTTATTTGTGTAGAGGTGTTTATATATTCTCTGATGGTAGTTTGTATCTCTGGGGGATTGGTGATGATATCCCCTTTATCATTTTTTATTGCATCTATTTGATTCTTCTCTCATTTCTTCTTTATTAGTCTTGCTAGCGGTCTATCAATTTTGTTGATCTTTTCAAAAAACCAGCTCCTGGATTCTTTGATTTTTTTGAAGGTTTTTTTGTGTCTCTGTCTCCTTCAGTTCTGCTCTGATCTTAGTTATTTCTTGCCTTCTGCTAGCTTTTGAATGTATTTGCTCTTGCTTCTCTAGTTCTTTTAATTGTGATGTTAGGGTGTCAATTTTAGATCTTTCCTGCTTTCTCTTGTGGGCACTTAGTGCTATAAATTTCCCTCTACACACTGCTTTAAATGTGTCACAGAGATTCTAGTATGTTGTGTCTTTGTTCTCATTGGTTTCAAAGAACATCTTTATTTCTGCCTTCATCGCATTATGTACCCAGTAGTCATTCAGGAGCAGGTTGTTCAGTTTCCATGTAGTTGAGTGGTTTTGAATGAGTTTCTTAATCCCAACTTCTACTTTGCACTGTAGTCTGAGAGACAGTTTGTTATAATTTCTGTTCTATTACATTTGCTGAGGAGTGCTTTACTTCCAACTATGTGGTCAATTTTGGAATAACTGTGATGTGGTGCTGAGAAGAATGTATGTTCTGTTGATTTGGGGTGGAGAGTTCTGTAGATGTCTATTAGGTCCGCTTGGTGCAGAGCTGAGTTCAATTCCTGGATATCCTTGTTAATTTTCTGTCTCGTTATCTGTCTAATGTTGACAGTGGGGTGTTAAAGTCTCCCATTATTATTGTGTGGAAGTCTAAGTCTCTTAGCAGGTCTCTAAGGACTTGCTTTATGAATCTAGGTGCTCCTGTACTGGGTGCATATATATTTAGGATAGTTAGCTCTTCTTGTTGAATTGATTCCTTTACCATTTTGTAATGGCCTTCTTTGTCTCTTCTGATCTTTGTTGGTTTAAAGTCTGTTTTATCAGAGACTAGGATTGCAACCCCTGCTTTTTTTGTTTTCTATTTGCTTGGTAGATCTTCCTCCATCCCTTTATTTTGAGGCTATGTGTCTCTCTGCATGTGAGATGGGTCTCCTGAATACAGCACACTGATGGGTCTTGACTCTTTATCCAATTTGCTAGTCTGTGTCTTTTGATTGGAACATTTAGCCCATTTACATATAAGGTTAATATTGTTATGTGTGAATTTGATCCTGTCTTTATGATGTTAGCTGGTTATTTTGCCCGTTAGTTGATGCAGTTTCTTCCTAGCCTTGATGGTCTTTACAATTTGGCATGTTTTTGCAGTAGCTGGTACTGGTTGTTCCTTTCCATGTTTAGTGCTTCCTTCAGGAGCTCTTGTAAGGCAGGCCTGGTGGTGACAAAATCTCTGAGCATTTGCTTGTCTGTAAAGGATTTTATTTCTCCTTCACTTGTGAAGCTTAGTTTGGCTGGGTATGAAATTCTGAGTTGAAAATTCTTTTCTTTAAGAATGTTAAATATTGGCCCCCACTCTCTTCTGGCTTATAGAGTTTCTGCTGAGAGATCAGCTGTTAGTCTGATGGGCTTCCCTTTGTGGGTAACCCCACCTTTCTCTCTGGCTGCCCTTAACATTTTTTCCTTCATTTCAACTTTGGTGAATCTGACAATTATGTGTCTTGGGGTTGCTCTTCTTGAGGAGTATCTTCGTGGCATTCTCTGTATTTCCAGAATTTGAATGTTGGCCTGCCTTGCTAGGTTGGGGAATTTCTCCTGGATAATATCCTGCAGAGTGTTTTCCAACTTGGTTCCATTCTCCCATCACTTTCAGGTACACCAATCAGATGTAGATTTGGTCTTTTCACATAGTCCCATATTTCTTGGAGGCTTTGTTCATTTCTTTTTACTCTTTTTTCTCTAAACTTCCCTTCTCGCTTCATTTCATTCATTTCATCTTCAATCACTGATACCCTTTCTTCCAGTTGATGGAATTGGCTACTGAAACTTGTGAATGCATCATGTAGTTCTCATGCCATGGTTTTCAGCTCCATCAGGTCATTTAAGGTCTTCTCTTTGCTGGTTATTCTAGTTAGCCATTTGTCTAATCTTTTTTCAAGGTTTTTAGCTTCTTTGCGATGGGTTTGAACATCCTCCTTTAGCTCGGAAAAGTTTGTTATTACCCATCGTCTGAAGCCTTCTTCTCTCAGCTTGTCAAAGTCATTCTCTGTCCAGCTTTGTTCCGTTGCTGGCGAGGAGCTGCATTCCTTTGGAGGAGAAGAGGAGCTCTGATTTTTAGAACTTTCAGCTTTTCTGCTCTGGTTTCTCCCCATCTTTGTGGTTTTATCTACCTTTGATCTTTGATGATGGTGACGTACATATGGGGTTTTGGTGTGGATGCCCTTTCTGTTTGTTAGTTTTCCTTCTAACAGTCAGGACCCTCAGCTGTGGGTCTGTTCGAGTTTGCTGGAGGTCCACTCCAGACCCTGTTTGCCTGGGTATCACCAGCAGAGGCTGCCGAACCGCAAATATTGCAGAACGGCAAATGTAGCTACCTGATCCTTCCTCTGGAAGCTTCAGCTCAGAGGGGCATCTGGCCCTATGAGGTGTCAGTTGGCCCCTACTGGGAGGTGCCTCCCAGTTAGGCTACTCGGGGTTCAGGGACCCACTTGAGGAAGCAGTCTGTCCATTCTCAGATCTCAAACTTCATGCTGGGAGATCCACTACTCTTTTCAAAGCTCAGTTGGAAATGCAGAAATCACCCGTCTTCTGCATCACTCATGCTGGGAGCAGTAGACTGGAGCTGTTCCTATTTGGCCATCTTGGAACCTCCCCCAGCTATACTTACTTTATTGGATTTTTGCATCTCCATCAGCTGACATGGTACTTACAGCCTAGAATGAGCATACAAAGGATACTCGTTCGCTATTCGATGATGACTGACAAACAGTCTCCCAGGATCACCATGACATAACTAAACTGAGTTTGATTTATTTAAAAATCAGGTCCAGGTAACAAACTGCACCTGTCCCCTTGAATTGATACAAATAAAAATAAAACAAAAAAGGACAATATTTTACTTTATGGAACTTTTTATTACAAAGAATTAAAAAAATAAAATAATAATACTTAAAAGAATACTTTGACTATTATTTTATCACCTAAAGGCTTTTCTTATTATTTTATTTTTGGAGACAGAATCTCTGTCACCCCGGCTGGAGTGCAGTGGCACGATCTCAGCTCACTGCAACTTCTGCCTCCCGGGCTCAAGCAATTCTGCTGCCTCAGCCTCCCGAGTAGCTGCAATTACATGAGTGCACCACCACACCCTGCTAATTTTTTGTATTTTTAGTAGAGACAGAGTTTCGCCATATTGCCGAGGCTGATCTCAAACTCCTGAGCTCAGGCAATCTGCCTGCCTCGGCTTCCTAAAGTGCTAGGATTACAGGCATGAGCCACAGCGCCCTGCCAACCTAAAGGCCTTTCACAACTGGGAATTCACTGAATGTTGTATCATTAAAGCTAATGTGGACCTTGGATAAATGTATGCCTATTTTCTGGGAAATAATGGTGGAGCTCTTTGAAAGGGTAAAAATGGTGTTTTATCATACATAACTATGCCTGAGGTTTTTGTTTTGCATTTATCTTTGGGCAAAGTTGTAAAGTTAAGCAAATCTGGAATTGAAATAATTTGATAACATCAGCTAATTTTTTCAAAGTTAGGTTTTTGAGGTATAATTTACATAAGAGTTACTCTTTTTAGAGGTACAGTTGAATGCATTTTCACAAATGTATACAGTTGGATAACCACCACCATAATCTAGATATATAAGTAATATGTAATTATAATATATAGGTACTATATAATATAGGATATTTATACCACCCAAAAAGTTTTCTCTTGCTTTTTATAGTCATTCCCCAAACACCACTCCCAGTGCTGATTGTCCCTATAGTTTTGCCTTGCCAGAATGAATAATACATTAAAGATATAGCCTTTTGTGAATGGCTTCTTTCACTTATAATACTTTTGAGTTGAATTATAAGTTTCACTTATAATACATTTTGTGTTATTGCATCTATTGGTAATTTGTTTCATTTTATTGCTTTTTAGTATTTCATTTTTTTCCAGTATGTCATTTTATGGACACAATTTGTTTACCCATTCACCAGTTGACTGATATCTGAACTGTTTCTGGGTTTCTGCTATAGAGAGTTGCTATAAACATTTTCATATAGGTCTTTATATAGACATATGTTTTCATTTCTCATGGGTAGATACTTAGAAGTAGGATTGCTGGGTCATATGGTCACTCTACTTTTTAACTTTATAAGAAACTGTCAAACCTTTTTCCAAAGTTTCTATACCATTTTGCATTCTCACTAGCAATGTATGAGAATTTAATTTGCTCTGCATCCAGGCCAGCATTTTGTATTGTTTGTATTTTGTATTTTATACATTCTAGTAAGTATGTAGTGTGGCATCTCACTGTGGTTTTACTTTTTGTTTCCCTAATGTCTAATGATGGTCGTGGATCTTTTCACATGCTTATTGATCTTTTTGATTCTTATGAAGTGTTTGTTTGTTCAGATCTTTTGACCATCTTTTCATTGGATTGTCCTCTTATTGTGTTGTAAATATTTTTTAAAAAATCTTGATACAAGTCCTTTATTTGATATGCGTTTTGTACATATTCCCTTCTCAAGTCTGTGGCTTGTTGTTCTGTTTTCTTAACAGTTTTTTTCAAAGAGAAATTTGATAAAGTCCAGTATACCATTTTTTATTTTATGCTTCATGCTTTTGTGGTTTAAGAAATCTTTGCCTAACGCAAGATCACAACTACTTTCTACTGTGTTTTCTTCTAGAAGTTCTTTAGTTTTAGATTTCACATTTAGTTCTATGATTCATTTCAAGTAGATGTTAGTGTGGTGCAGGATAAAGGTTGAAGTTTCTTGTTTTATGAGTGGATGCTCAATTGTTCAAGCATTCTTTGTTGAAAAGAATATCATTTCTCTTTTATAGCTCAAATTTTATTACTTAAAATTATTTTAAGATGCACATATTAAAGTGATGTGTGTAAAAGATTATATATTTCTGGAAGCATGCCTATTTACACTAGTTATTATTACTTTAGGAGACAGATATTCGCTTTGTTTAAATTGTTTCCCACAAAGCATACCACGAAGTACAGAGGGGACATTAGTAACTATTTTATGATGATTATGGTATTCATTTAGGCCAATTTAAGTGAACTGGAGATCCTAATTTTCTCTATAAGGAGAAAATACTTTTTCTTACAAAATTATTTTTGTGGAGGCTTCATTTATGTGAAGTTTTTGCACCCATTTATTGTCATGATTATTATTCAGTGAAACAAAAGTCTGTAGTAGATATGCTGCTGCTGCTGCTGGTTTTAGGTAAATTGACTAAATAGTTATACAAAACTCTGTCTCTACCGTATATGAATTCAAACTGTATCAACAATTACAGAATACTATGCTAACATCTAATAAGAGAGTTAGCCCATGTAGAAGAGAAATATAAATACAGCTATCAGATCAGTCTCATGTTATTTCAGCTTCAAGGAACCTCTTAGCAAAAATGGTTTCCTTTCTCCATACATGTTGCAGGTGTTTACTATTTTAAATGAGACTTTTTTGTTAAAAAAAAATTAAAATAAGATCATTTAGAGAACGATTCTTAGCTTGTTCAGATGATTATTTGGTTTTAAAAAAGCAGCCTGGAGTTCCTCTTAATCTCAAATCTCCATAACACTTACAAGAGATGTTTTCATTTACTGAAAGGAATAGTTTTTTCTTAAATCAAATGTAGAGCCATTATCACTAGAGGGCAGTAAATACAAACAGATTTAGTGGATTTACTGGCACTAACGATGTTTTCAGAATACTAGCATTAATCAAAGAAAGTATAGTTTTTATAATATGAAAATACATGTAACATTCTGTTATGTAAAATATTGGTTATGAATCAATTCTAGATTATTGTCTTCCTCTAAAATATTTTTAAGGCATTTGAAAGCAAAGGGAGGCTGAGAAACACTAGTTTTCTGTGGCTATTCTGTTTAATACTTGAAATTTAACTTTGCCTGAGAATTCTTCAAGAGACATTTAAAAATTAGATTTGCATTTGTTCAAGCTGAACAGTACTGGATATATGAGAGACCACGTTATATAGATTTGCTTCTTGATTAATAACTACCACAACTTTTAATTCTAAGGTGAAAGGTGTAAAATAAATGTAGATTGATTATAGGATAAAATATTTTCCAATAATGTAAGTCCTACTGCAAACAGTGCTACTGCCTGGAAAACTCCTTATGTTGGAGAAGTCTAAGAGCTAATACACTTATTTTAAACAATATTTCTTAAATATTTCAAACACAATAATATACGGCTTAGAATTGATTATATTAACAGATCTATTATGTAGGCTCTAGGCTAAATATAAAATAATGCCTGAAATAGTTTTCTTTTTTTGGCAATTTAGAGTACTCTGAAACCAGACAGTCTGGGTTCAAATCCTGGCCCTGTTACTTACTACTGGCTTTGTGACCTTGAGCAAGACAACTTGACCTCTCTGAGCCTTAGTTTCCCCATAATTTAGTTTTGTTTTTCCCTATTCAAAAATGCATCTTTTCTCTCTTGACCTCTGTTACAAAGTCAATAATGACAGCATGTGTTAATGTATCAGCAGTTCAACTCCATCAGCAGAATTTAAAATATCCTGAAATGTCCTGAAATAGTTCAAAAAGATTGTTAATTGCATGGGTATCCGGTAAGGACTGAGAAAGCAAGGAATAGCAGGGAAGTGGCCTCTAGAAATTCTGAGGGGTATTTCTAGGAAAAGTCTGAAAAAGAGAACTAACTGAACATTATGGGAATTTTTTTTTTTTCTTTTTTGAGACAAGGTCTTGCTCTGTCATCCAGGCTGGAGTACAGTGGTGCAATCATAGCTCACTGCAGCCTTAAACTCCTGGCCTCAAGCCATCCTCCCACCTCAGCACCTCCCACCTCCCACCTCAGTAGTATCTGGAACTACAAGCACATGCCACCACACCTGGCTAATTTTTAAATTTTTTGTAGAGACGGTGGTTTCTCTATGTTGCCCAGGCTGGTCTCGACCTCCTGGCCTCAAGCAATCCTCCCGCATTGGCCTCCCAAAATGTTGGGATTACAGGCATGAGGCACTTCACCAGGCCAAGAAACTATTTTTTCTATTTCAACAAACACACTTGCATATATGTATATAAAATCATTTGGGCATTTGAGAGCAGTGGATTACAGATAAGAAACCTGAACTCTAGCTGTAACGCTGTCCCTCAAGTTGTGTTGTCAGAACTTTTCTGGACCTCAGTTCCTTGTCTGAATGTGTCGTCATCATTACATCTGCATGTGAGGGCAGCTGTGTGTTGTTCACATAGCACTCCCAAACATAAGCGTGTCTCACTATATGGCAGGGCTGTCTGTCTGTGGGCACCTGCTTCCTCACCCTGTCCAGAGATCTGACCATGGTGATAGTAACCACGATTCTTTAATTCAAGGCACTGTAAAGTTAGCAAAAAGATTGAGGATAAACAAATCCACTCCTAGATTCATACTGTTTATCATAGAGTTTGCATCAGCCTAATTATATGATGAGCTGTCATATACCATTAAGAGCAAGGACTGGGTTTGCGTTTCAATCCTGTCACCTATGGAACAAGTTATTGAATATGTAAGAAGGTCCATCTTTTCATGTTAGAATAGGGATAATATTTATCTTATCAGGATGTTGCCAAGATTAGAAATGAGGTATGTAAAGTTCTTTGTGCATAGTAGGTGCCTAGTAAATGTTGTAACTTATTAAAGTTTCTTCATTAAATTTGGCGAAGTCAAGTCTGACTATAAGAATTGTATCTCTCTGGCCCTATTCAAATTTCTCTTCTAAATTATCTAGATTCTCTTTGCAGATAGCAGTTAACGTGGCAATAGGAAGGAGATTCTAGTCTCCTAGAAATGGAGATTAGGGAAAATGAAATGAATTTTAATTTGGCTCAGAGATTTTTGAAAAGATTTCTTATTCCCTAGAAATATGGAAACTTTCCTTGGTACTTTTTACTCAATATGATTAAATAATCTCCCTTATTGCAGCAAATTAGGGACTTATTTGAATAAGTTAAATCCTTTCACATCCAGCACCTATTAGAATGCCTGGCACATAATAGTTGCCAAATAGAAGTCTGTTGAATGAAGGGACCACCACTCACATTCAGCAGGGAGAAGAGGCTGCAGATTTTAGAGGGAAGGGAAACTGTATGTGTGTTTCTGCATAATGTTTTAAGACAAGGAGTATTATCTACTATATGTAATCTGTTTTAAATGTTTTTGATGATTTTGCTGAGGGTGAAAACCCTTGTCCTTTCCTGTCACCTATAATCAGTATAAAAATATTGATGTTTTGCATCTGCATCAGCCAACAATCTTTTTGTGGCAATAGTACACTACCTTGAGAAATACAGGGACATAATAAGATACTTTTCTGGCCTCAAAGATCCTCCACCGTGGATGAGGAGTCAAAGTTGAAGACAGTTGAAAAAAACAGAACAGTGATTCTTAACACTGGGGAACATTCAGGAAATTTCAGGGGACAGTGACTGGGGAGTACTCCTGGTGCTTGGTGGGCAGAGGCCAGGGAGGCTAGATGTCCTAGGATACATGGGACAGCCTTTCACCAGGGAGGTTTGCTGTGTGTCCCACACAACTTCCAAAAAGTCCCAGCAGCTATTCACATAGGTGAAAAAACAAAATGCATTTATAATTCTCTGAGCCTAAAACCCAACTACTTTTTACGTATAAATATTAAATATTTTTACATGGTTTTAATCCACACCAAATTTTCTAGTAATGCAGCAATAGTGTATATTGTGAAGATGACACTTTGTTACATTTGAAACCTTTCAAAGAATCATTCATCATTTCAGGAAAAAAGAAAATTCTTCTAACATAACACCCCTGTATTCATTTTCATGCTACTGTTACTTTTGTGGTAATTCTCCCCATAAGAGAAATCATAGCAAACCCTTAGATAGCACTTACTGTTCTAAGAGCCTTATGTATATGCACTAATTTAATCCTCACAACAACCCTGTAAGGTAGAAACTATTATTCTCATTTTCCATGTGAGTAAACTGAAGTATGGGAAATTTAAATAGCTTCCCCAAGGTCACACAGCTAATCAGTTATAGTAGTTTTTGACTATTTTTTAAAATGTAGTTGTGTACAAGTATTTATATTTTGTAGTATTTGATAGAAATTACTCATTTCTCCTTTATTTCACTGATAAGCCATTATACTGATTTTTTTTTAATCTATGTAGGGAGTATTTAGCCTATATGTATTCAGTACAGTATTATGAAGGAAGTATGTTTAGGAATTTCATTTCAGGATGAATACTTGTTATAAAAAGTAAAAAGTAACTGAGTCTTAAGTTTGTCAAAGAATAAAATTGATGGATGGATGGATTTTTTTTTTAAAGGAGGGGGAAGGCAGTGAGCCTGACTGCAGAGTGTAATTAGCATTTAAATGACAAGTGATATGACACTTCCACCTGTTCTTCAGGGAGCCTCACCAAGTACGCTTTGCCTCGAGGCCTTTGCTTTTGGCCATTCCTCACTTGGTTTTCCCTTCTCTACCCTACCTCTCACCCCTCAATCCACATGGCTTGTTTCCTTTCTTCAGATCTCCTGGTATACGTCATCTCATCAGAGGGGCTTTCCATGATCACCTTATAGCAACCTCTATCCGTAATCCTTATCCCTTCTTTCTCTCCATTGTGCTTATCACCCCATGACGTATTATGTATTTATTAACTTAGTTTTGGAATATAAGCTGCAGGTGAGAAAGCTTTGTTTTGTTTACTCTATGTCCCCAGCATCCAAGGCAGTGCCTGACATAGAGTAGGAGCTTAATAAATATTGAATGAAGGGGCAGATATAGAATCGTTAGAATTTGGAAAAAGGCTGGAATATTTGGTCCTAAGATGTACTTTGAAAGATTTAAATCTGACTGAGAAAACCAGTTTGAGGTTGGCAGAGTAGAAGAAGGAGGGTATTTTAGGCCGAGAATTTGGTAAGACAGAGATGGGATTGTCAGCTGTATGGTGAAGATGGAGGAATACTAGTCTTTCAGGAACAGAGCAAATGTAATAGAGCAGCTGAAAATAGGCTTGGCGTTGGGGATTAAGGTCAGATATGGCAGTCAGGAATTTACAGAGGGATGTGATGAAGCAGGCATTACTAGCTTTGAAGTAACAGGCTGCGGCTGGATTTGAGGAAAATTGATCTGGCAGTAGAGGTCAATATGAGACTAGAAGGGGAAAAGCCAGGGGCAAGAAGATGAGCTAAGAAGCAATTACAGCATTTTGGCCCTGAGACATGGAGTGCTGTGATGCAGTTGAAAGGAAATATAACATATATATGTTAAAAACAAATGATAAACCAGAGGATTTTTTTAAATATTAGTATAATAGAATGATTATCATAATGATCATTGTCACTGTCATCTTTACTGTCTGATACCTACTTATCTTCAACTTTGTACCATTTGTTGTTTTAAGTGCTTTGCATATATGGTCTCATTTAATCCTCATATATATCTGTTCTGGTTATTTATTGCTATGTAAGAAATCACTTCAAACCTAATACTTTGAAATATGAATGTATTTTTATTAGTTTTCATGGCTTTGTGGGTTAACTGGTCTTGGCTAGACATTCTTGCTTGGCTCCTCATATGGTTGCAGCCCAGTGGGTAGCTATCTGAAAGCTGAACTGGCTGGATGGCTAAGATGGCTTCTTGCCCCTCAGGTCTGGCTCTGGGCTGGGGTGGCTGGCATTGCTGAAGACTGGCCAGGCATGTGTGCTCTTTCTTGTGCAAGTGCTCTCTTGCGCTTTCTCTCTTCACTGTCTGTGAAGTTAACATGGACTTCTTGTAGCATAGCCTCTCAGAGTAGTCAGACCTTTTTTTTTTTCAACCTAATGGCTTAGGGGTCCGAATAGCACATTCAAAGAAAGCAGGATGAGAGCTGCAAGATTTCTTATGACTTAGCCTCAGCAGTCATGCACCATCACTTGCTGGTTACACAAGCCAACTCAGATTCAATGTAGGACAGTGTGGCTCATTAAGAGTATGTTTGGAGACTAGCTGCCACAGTAATCCACTTTACAGATGAGGAAGCTGACACACTAAAAAGATTATTTGTCAGTGATTGTGCACAAAAGATTTAAACTTGCAATTCTTGTTCTCAGTACCAGAGTGAACCTGGGAAAATCATTTTTTCTCTCTAGGTCTCAACTTTATGTGGAAATGAGGGAGTTAGAGGGGGTGATATTAAGTTACTTTCTATTTCTCTCAGTCTTTTAAATATTTGGATTGAGATTACGGGAGGGGTAATGGTAAGGAACAAACTGAAAGAAACAGCTTTGGATAAAAGATAGGGCTTGCTAACAAAGTTGAATGAAGGAGGGAAGGTGATGCCGTATAGGGGAACATGCCGGGTTACTCAAGGATTCAGCTAGATGGTTTATATTAAACACCTGACAGTGTCTGACGCACATGAAACACCTGTTGAATGGTAGGAAAGAGTCATAGATTCCGTCTGAGATACTGGAAGAAATATAGGCTCACTGACTGAAATGGAAGTAATTATACTAAGAACTACTTTAAATAGAAAAATGTCTCACAGTTTTGAAAAAGTTTGTCGTGACTAGCAGGGCATTCAAGAGGAGAATCTTGCATTCAGAAATATGGCACTGAAGTTCAAGTTAGAAGTGGTCATTGAAGATTGTGGGCCTAGGGAAAATTAAAGAAGTTCCGGATCCTGGGAGTTGAGGGAGAGTAGTAGGAATGATCAAACATGTGGAACACTTCAGAGAAGTAGGGAGACCAGAGAAAAGGAGGACCTTAGTATTCCTCTGGGGGTAGCTTTAGTGGAATGTTGGAGCTTTAATTTCTTCCTTTTGTAGAGGAGTAAGAGTGATGGAAATGAATACAACAGATGTTAACAAAAGCAGAGGACTGTAGCAGCAAAAGGCCAATAGAAACTCAGAGAGACAAAGTGTTACAGGAGTGCTTATCAGAGAGCATGCTCTCTATGACAGACATGCCACATGTGGAAATAGTTAAATGTCAGGAAGACTGCAGAGTAGCCATACCAGCAAGTTAAAGCACAGAGTAGTAAGCACAGGCTTTGAGATGGAGAGGAGGTAAAATGCACAGAATTATATGCTAAAATCAACTAAAACCTAGTTTTTCCTTGTTTCTCACCCACAAGACCTCTTTAGTATTAAAGTTACAGGGTAATACTACACCAAACCAAGTAGAAAATGCTGTTTTTCTAGAAAGAACTTTGATTTCTCATTTAACCCTCCTCATAAAATGTCTTATTACTCTTGAGCTCAATTCTGGATTCCTAAGAGCCACTCATTCCTTTCTTAACTTTGTGTACAGTTATTAAAATGTTCTGTTCTGGCTGGGCACGTTGGCTCACACCTGTAATCCCAGCCCTTTGGGAGGCCGAGGTGGGCAGATCCCCTGAGGTCAGGAGTTTGAGACCAGCCTGGCCAACATGGTGAAATCCCGTCTCTGCTAAAAATACAAAAATTAGCCAGGCGTGATGGTGGGCGTCTGTAATCCCAGCTTCTCGGGAGGCTGAGGCAGGAGAATTGCTTGAACCCGGGAGGCAGAGGTGACAGTGAGCCAAGATCGCACTACTGCACTCTAGCCTGGGCGACAGCGAGACTCTGTCTCTAAATAAATAAATAAATAAAATGTTCTCTTCTGATCAAAATACAGATCCTGAGTTCTATATACAAAACACTGCATTCCTTATGCATACACAGTGCCCTAGCTTTCAGATTTCCCTTCCCCCAGAATTGCAAGTGGTCCCACCCCTAGATTTTGAAGGTTTTAGAACTCTGTCATACATAACAATAGAAACACAAGGAGCTGAGAGCAGCCATGCCACACAGGTGAGGGAATGTGTCATTGCCATCTGTGCCATCTGTGAATTCTGGACATTAGTCATATTGTTTAATGCTTTTATGTTGGATGAGGGGAGAACTACAGTTATTTCTACATCACCAGGGAGCCACTTGTTTTGGATTTGAGAGAGGGAAGCAATTAAAATGCTCGATTGCCATTTTTGGAGCAGTTTTTATTTGGAAGGAAGGGAAGCCAGAGGACATTAAAATTCATAGAAAATGCCCTCCAAAAGGATGGGCAATTCTTAAGAATGAACTACGAATTTTGAGGAGTTTTATGGTCATTATTCATCACTGCAAGAGGGAAGCCCCATTCATCTTTTCTCAGGGTGGCCTCAGAGCTGCAGGGATACCATTATTCAATGGCGTTTGTCGGGTGAGGAGAAAGCCTCCCCAGAGGCTGTCCCTTGCCAACCAATCCCAAAGCAGCCTGCACCGAGGCCACACCCCCTCGCCTTATAGGCTAAGAGCTAGAATGCAATTGGTGCAGAGTTGGGGTTTTATGGGAGGGGCTTCTTGTCACTCTTCCCGGCTTCCCTGCAGTTCCTTATTTGGTAGCTTTTGACAGGACTAGCCTTTCTTGCAACTAAGCATCTTGACATACATTATTCATTAAGCCCTGGAGCTCGGGAGAGAAAGATGCAGACCTTTAGATCTTTAGATATTCCTTTATCACGTGGATTTTCTTTATTCAGAATAGTTGCTGAATTTTGTGCCATTCTGGAGTCTTACAAATGGCATGTATTCGATGGGAAGACGGCTGGATGGGATTTAATGCGAGGCTTTCTTATGTATACTTAATTACCAAAAATCTTTAAAAACTCATACTCTGCGTGGCTTGTGGAGGTTGTTAAAGTATCGAGATTTTGAAGCTAAATACATTTTAGAGCTTACTATATATATACATATATATATATATATACACACATATAATCAATCAAAAATGCCTGAAGCAAACTATTTACTGTCAGTGTCTTGGGGCTACATAAAGGTAAGACTTATTTAGTTTTTGAAAACTCCTTACTCTGATTACAAAATTATTTAGAAAGCTTAGACTCTACTGTAATTTGTTCAAACTATCAGTTATGTATTCTTGCCTTACACATGAACTAGGAAGAAATACGTGTTAATAGTGGTCAAGATAAGATTGTGTAACTTTCATCAGTTGTAGTTTGAGTGTTAAAATAGCTTTTTAGATACGCAGTAGTTCTTCTGTTTGTCATGTGGTATATGTTTGAATTGTGCTTGAAAAATATATGGTAATTAAATACATTCATTGCAAATAAATTATTGGGCCAAATTACTTATACTGATTTATGGATTCCAGTTAGTATGTTGCACATAAAGTTTATAAAATTAATTTGTGGCTGTTTCTAAAAATCTATACTACTTTAACCTGACGAGGAATACGTTTTTTTCACCTTTAGCTATAAAGCCCTAGGTGACATTAAAAATTGACATTACTTAACTATGTAAGTGATATTAAAGTGAAAACTTGATTGTCTATTATACTTGCAAAACTGAACAAAGTTTTTATTACACTGTTTTGTGAATCTCAAGAAATGAATTAATAAACAATTCAATAAGATTGTGTCCATGCTTGGCAGGCTTTTTGCATGCCCTGTGGTAACATTAGCATTGTGATCCTGTCTCCACAATAGAAGGAGGTAGAAAAACCTTATTCAGTCCTAAATGAAACATCACTTCACAGATTTTTGATATTTGAGCCAATCGCTTGAACCCGGGAGCCAATCACAACACATTTTAAAAGATTCATTTTCTGTTACTCTGAGGATTTTTCAGATTGGAGTGTTTGTCGTTTGCTTTGTTTCTTTCTTTTTGAAGGACAAGTTCCCCTTTGTTTTAGAGATTTACTTGAATTCTAAAAAAATTAGAAAACTTATTTCAGTCTTGGTTGTCCAAGTAGTCATGATTCCTTACCTGCCTTTAAATCTGTGGATGATTCAGATTTTTAAAAATGTTTTTAAAATATATAGACTTCCATTATTTGAATTTTGTTAGCCATTTCTTGGCTAAAAATCTTCAGAAATGCAGAAAAGTATAGAGAGTAAATATAAGAAGCCCTCATTATCCCCCAGAATTCAGCTCCTAGCTTTTAGCCAGCTCACAATTGATGTTATTTTTGAAGGGCTTCACATTTGTACTATGATTATGAACCATTTGTACTATGATTATGAACAATATTGCCAAGAATCTAAATATAGAATTTTAGTACTTTTCTTTTTGAGGAAAATTTTTCCTGGACAGTTTTATGCTTAATACTGTACCTTTAAAAACATGTAAAAATAGCAAATATAGATATATTTGGTCTTATGCATTTTGAAGGATTTATTTTTATCCCATCAATGGAGTATTTGTTTAAATAACTTTGAATACTGATATCTACCAAACTTGTAATGCATCACAGTGCAGCATATTCAAATGATTTTTAGCAGAATATTGTCAGGAAAAAATAAGCAAATTTTCTTACTATTGGACCCATACCACCTCCTTAAATATATATTGGGAGGATATATAATATGCCCAGTAGCACACTGGCGTGATGTAGAAGTAAAGGAGATTACATTTAAGAACATTTTGTTTTATTATTTTAGTTTGCTTCCTGAACAATCTTAAATGCCTAATGTAAATTGAAGAATTGCGGTTCTGAAAAGCAAAATACAGTATTCAGATTCAGCTGCATTTTTACTTTCCTTTATGCCTTAACTGCTGTACACATTCTGATGTATAATGAGAACAAAGGATTCGAAAGCATTCACTTAGAAATCCTCCCCTGTTTTTTTAGTTGCAACCCTAAATCTGTGCGTTGTTTTCAGACTACTTAGGCCAAAAACAATTAGAAATTCATCAATGGAAAATATTTAGAGGTCACTTAAAAAAAATAAATGCTTATGGTTCTGCATTTTACAATCGGTTCATTTCAAACAGCAGTTTAATGTTTTGTCCCTTCTAAATTTATTAATTGAGAAATATGATGGGATTTCCCAGAAGAATACATTGTATTAGCTTTAAATCAGTCCTTCCCCCTTTGGTAATTTTATGTAGTTATCTTAGTAAACATTATATAATTATTTTTAGATGAGAGAAGTATCACATTTTTAAATATTTGTTGAATGATCTAGTGCATTTTTTTAGTACATCTAGCTATGCACTCCAAAACCAATTTGTGAGATCAACTACCAGTTGAGAAAGCACTTATGGTAATTTTTGTGGTTATTCATTTAGCTTTGCTGGACTGAAACTTTTATATGGATAGCAAAAAAGGAAAACAATGTTAATTCCTTTTAGAAAATACCCTTGTGTTATAACTTAATGTACGCTTCAGAATTATCTTTAGGAAATTCCTTATACCGTCTTCCTAGAGTAGAGAGGTAACTGCTTCAAATATTGTCTTTTATAATTATGTTAAAATGAAATGTTGACTTCCTTGGAGTCCCTTATAAGCCTTGGTAGGGAGGTGGGCATTTGATGGAGGATTTCTCCAATCCATGTTTTCGTGTTTTAAACAAAGGCTGGAAAGTACTCTGGGAATAATGTATATGACCAGAAAGATGAACATGCAGTATGTCACTTATCTAGTCTGTACAATATTTAGATTCCTTTCACTGGCTTTTTTCTTCAGTTATCTGTACTAACTGGCTATTTTGGTGAATTGTTTAAGCAAACTGCCAGGAAAATTATACTTCGTTCTTTATATCCTTTTAGAAAAATCCAATAATATATGTAGCATATCTGCAGGTAGCATCCACATGTTCTCCTTGGGCAACATAATCCTTATACTAGTTTGTGTACAAGTTAGAAGATGAACCTGTGATGACTGGGTCTCTGTCTTTATCAATCACTCCCAGAAGGCTTCCCTTGTTTTGCTTTATTGAGAGAAGTGCAAGCAGGGCAGCTGTTCCTGTATAGACTGCTGAGATTCTAGCAATGGTGAAAGCCTTGCATCTTCTCCTATCTTTTATGAAAAAAAGGACTTTGTCATGACCAGGTAGTTCTTAATAGCAACTTTTAGCTCATAACATGAACAACTTTAGGTCAAAGAGATATTTCATTGAATGTGTGTTTAAAATGTTTAGCAGACTCTTTTCTTTGGAATGTGCTTTGCCTAATGAGTATATTTTTCCAAGTGTGAATTTATCTGTAAAGCAAATTTTTTTTATTATTATACTTTAAGTTCTGGTATACATGTGCAGAACGTGCAGGTTTGTTACATAGGTATATACATGCCATGGTCGTTTGCTGCACCCATCAACCTGTCATCTACATTAGGTATTTCGCCTAATGCTGTCCTTCCCCTCCCTAGCCGCTGATAGGCCCTGGTGTGTGATGTTCCCCTCCCTGTGTCCATGTGTTCTCATTGTTCAACTCCCACTTATGAGTGAGAACAAGTGGTGTTTGGTTTTCTGTTGCTGTGTTAGTTTGCTGAGAATGATGGTTTCCAGCTTCATCCATGTCCCTGCAAAGGACATGAACTCATCCCTTTTTATGACTACATAGTATTCCATGGTATATATGTGCCACATTTTCTTAATCCAGTCTATCGCTGATGGACATTTGGGTTGGCTCCAAGTCTTAAGCAAAGAGTTTTTTAAACCTGCGTATGCATGACATTTTAGCTGTGCTTTTGAGACATAGCTATGGTTTCCCATACTAATGCTATTCCAAATTCTTTATGGGATTTGAGAAAGAGGAGCTAGCTATTTAAGTAACTATTTTTATGGTTATAACTACGGTCAAATCCTTCATCTGTCTGACCTGCAATGATAAAAATCAGCTATTACTTTAAAAGGCCCAAAAGTTATGGACCAAGTGCCAGAAAGTGAGCTGGGAGAAAGAACTCAAATAATATTGAGCATCTACTATGTGCCAGGCTAAATAGAAGACACTTCTATATTAGCTCATTAAATTATATGATAGCCCATAATTTACTCAAGAAAATATAACTTTGTAAAGAGGGACAGAAAAAATTTTGAACTCAATTATAAATGTCTACAAATATTCTTAGAAGGCCCAAAGTTTATTTTTTTCAGTAGGTTATAAGATATAATGCTGAGTGAACACAAGCAGTAACCTATGTTCTGTATACCACCTGATGCCAGTTTTAAAAATATGTATTCACATACAAGGATAGAAAAAAGGCATAAAAGGAAATTTAACAAATTATCTGTGGTTATCTTCCAGCAGTGGGGATTTACATTATTTTCTCTTTTTTTGATATAGCTTTCTAAATTTTCTATAGCACATGTACATTTTATAATTAGAAAGGAGTTATAAAAACATACGAACAAAGAAGTGAATTTAGTGTTCCTGAGTTTGAGACTAAGCTTTCTAGACCAGTAATTTAACAACCAGAATTTGTACTGGTCATGCCAGTTCTTTGTTTTTGTTTGTTTGTTTGTTTGTTTTTTCCCCAGCATTTATTTTATTTATTTTTATTATACTTTAAGTTCTAGGGTACATGTGGGAATTGAACAATGAGAACACTTGGGCACAGGAAGGGGAACATCACACACTGGGGCCTGTTGTGGGGTCGGGGGAGCGGGGAGGGAAAGCATTAGGAGATATACCCAATGTAAATGACGAGTTCTTTGTTTTTGACTACGCTGGAATGCGAATACACATTTCTCTCATCCAACAGTCCATTGAAATGGTTGAGGGTTTTTTGTTTGTTTTGATAACAGTTAAATGCTGAGTTAAAACTTAATCTAGATGGCCTATAAGATTGACTTTGGAAGTTATTTAGCAAACGGTATAGAGTTAGGCCATCTTGGTATGAATTATGCAGAGAAGCAAAATAATTCTAAATAATTAAATACTGAGTAAGAATTATATTTCAAACATCACTAAAATATAAATTCAACACTTACCTTCATACTTAAATGAGAATTTATGGTGAAATTTCAAATTTTAAAAGCTAATCTGATGATTAGAGTAAATGCGTCTGACTTTTTTTTGTCAAGTATCTAATAGCAGTTACTCTATGTGTAGAAAAAATACATTGTTTCTGTATATTAAGACAAATATTAAAGGCTTATTAAAAGGCCTTGTCGGGTTGTTTTTAGAGTCAAAGGACTCTGAAATGCTTAATGCTTAAGAAACAGCTGATGGGGGTGGGAGAAGCGTAAAATCTTTGGGAGATTTGGATACTGGTAATGCCATGTGGTGTTGGTAGGTTAATTCCAGTGTTTCTTTCAATGAAATAGGCACTATGGCATCAGTAATAAAAATTGTGAAGTAGATTATTGAAAATTGACCTGTTTCCTATTTAGTGACTTGGGAAAACGGTAAATTTTGTGGATGTTGAGAAACAATAAATGTTATACTCTTACTTGAAAAACAACTTTTAAAAGGAAACATTATACAGTATTTATTTAAATATTTTACTTCTCCATAGTCCTGGAAGAGTACTCAAGTCTATTAAGTTTTGCTTTGGAGTAAAAGACTAAATTTTGAGCCCTTGATCAGTATATATATTCATTTCTGCTAATGATAAATTAATTGAAGAAAGCATTCCATGTTTTATTGTATGGCAACACTTTTATGTGCTATAAATTAGTTTTTCTCTTTTCTCTAAATAACTAATAATACATCTTAATTTTTAATTCCCTTTTCTTTGCTTATTTCTCCTGATTTTCCCTTCAGCCCTTGGGAGTCTAAATTTGTGCTGGTCAGTCTGGTGGCTATGAGCCACATGTGATTATTTAAATTAAAAGTAGTTAAAATTAAATAAAATTCAAAATTTGGTTTCTCATTTGCACTAGCCACATTTCAAATGCTTAGTAACCACCTGTGGCTAGTGACTGCTATAACTGGCAGTACCGATTATGGTGTTTTCCCCTCACTGAAGAAAGTTCTGCTGGAAGGCACTTTTCTAAATTGTCAGGACAACTTAAAAATTCTTTGGGCATATCTTCCTGTATCTCAGAGTATGCATATATATTTCACTTAAACTTTCCTCTTCTATTATTTCATGTTACTTTTCTGTTTTTCAGTTTAAAAGGATGCTTAATCGGGAGCTCACCCATCTCTCTGAAATGAGTCGGTCTGGAAATCAAGTGTCAGAGTTTATATCAAACACATTCTTAGGTGAGAATAACAACATGCAATTAAATTTTTTTCTTCAGTTGTTTGCTTGTTTGTTTTTGTAGGAGGATTGGGGTGCCAACTCATTTTGGAAACCAAACAAGTGTTAGAAGTTCTATTTGTTTTCATTCGTCATATTAATAATTCGACACTATACGCCTCTGAGTTTTAGAGTTGCAGGTGACAAGGTGCATTTTCTTAGTTTTATTTAGGACTTTAGGAATTCTTGAATTAAGATTATATATTGCCATTTTTTCATAGTACCAAACTGTAAAATATATTTTATAGAGAGATCTATTCATATCTTCAACAAATTCTTATTAAATGCCAGCCATTGTTGGGCAATAGGTGTTTAATGATAAATTAGAAATGATTCCTGCCCTCGATGAATTTACCGTCTCGTGTACATCAAGCCTAGTAAACTGGTGGGCAGATAAAATACAAATGCTAAATAAAAGTTTGCTAATAATAGCTGAGTTTGGTGTCCTGGGACAACTCTTGTACCTCATCCACAGAAAGAAAATGCAGTAAATAAAGGTCAGTAATTTGAATGTATCCTGGACTTACTTTCAAAACAAAATTGCTGTTATATATAGTTAACATTTATTAAACACTTAGAACATGTTCTATATATAAGGATGAGTTAGAGTTGCTCATCACTGCCTTGAAATCGTGGATGAAAGTAAGAAGATATCTTAGGTCTTTTACTATAGAACACAATTAGCTTATGTACATATTCACTTATCAGGTAATATTTATGATTCTCTATGCTCCCATAAAACCTGGGGATTTAACCCTTATCTCACTATCATACAGAAATAAAAAGTAGCAGAATTAATCTAAGTCATCCAAAACCTGCTGTTTCAGCTCCCACAGTGTTACCCATTTCAGTTAGCTGTTTTAGTTTTATATACTGCTGTTTTCATGACATTTGCGTATAAAGTTTCTACCATTTCAAAGTATGTATTGAAACTGTAGTCCTTAGTTGGCAAGAACAATTTTCAGTTCATTAAGTCAGTTTCACAAAGGAATGGAATTGAACAGTGGAAATAACCACCTGTTGTGTATTCTGAGTCTGCTGTCATGCTAAGTCTTGCAGCATTTTTTATTAGGACATTGTATCAAAGAGGTAACCATGGAATACATTTGATATTATTATTTTGTAATGGAACTTATTTGCTTAATTTTGTGTTTGAAGATATCAAATTAAGTCCAATTCAAATGTAAATACTGAACTCTCTAAAAGGAAACTTTTTAGTTGGAAACATTTCCTGGAATATATAATGATCAATTATAATCCTTCCAATTATGCATATGATGATATAAAACAGATAGAATTAATAATAAATATAGAACATTTTCTAAATTTCTCAAGATAAGCAACATGAAGTGGAAATTCCTTCTCCAACTCAGAAGGAAAAGGAGAAAAAGAAAAGACCGATGTCTCAGATCAGTGGAGTCAAGAAATTGATGCACAGCTCTAGTCTGACTAATTCAAGTATCCCAAGGTTTGGAGTTAAAACTGAACAAGAAGATGTCCTTGCCAAGGTATGATGATTTCAAAGATCAGGATCATAAATATTAAATGATGCCCTTTCATGAATTTTCACTTCTAGTCTTTTAAATGGATAGAAAAGTTTATTAATTGGGTTTTTTTTTTTTTTTTTGAAGATGGGAAGGCATTTTATAAAGCTCCTTTTAAAGTGCCTTAGACAGGTGGTTTGGTATGTTTTAGGGGGTTGGGGGGCGATTATTTGCATCTTCATTTCATTGTTTGGCCTTAAAGAGTTAGAAATCTGTCATGTCTTCTGGGTTTTAGGAAAACAGTTAAGGTTTTGTGAATAGATTTTATCCATTAAAGAAGTGCTTTGTGATTGATACTTAAAAAGTACATAAATATGTTGTAATGTCAAAGTCACAAGGTTAAGCCATACTGTTCAATTTTCAGTACATTTAAGTAAATGTGCCTAAAGTTTGCCTATGCTTACATAGTGTGTCTGTTAACATTTAAAATGAATCATTGTTTAAAAAAATCTAACAATCTTTACACTGAAGTCTGTTTTGTTTTGTTTGTTTTGAGACATAGTCTCGCCCTGTCACCCAGGTTGGAGTGCAGAATGCAGTGGCGCGATCTTGGCTCACTACAACCTCTGCCTCCTGGGTTCAAGCAATTCTCCTGCCTCAGCCTCCCAAGTACCTGGGATTACAGGCACACACCACCACACCTGACTAATTTTTTTTATTTTTAGTGGAGATGGGGTTTCACCATGTTGGGCAGGCTGGTTTCAAACTCCTGACCTCAAGTGATCTGCCCGCCTCAGCCTCCCAAAGTTCTGGGATTACAGGCTTGAGCCTCCATGCCCGGCCACCTAAGGTCTGTAATTTTTAAATGACTGTGTTCATTGAGTCATATTTTACTCCACTTTCTAATATTTTAGTATCTTTTTTTTTTTTCACTCCAGGAACTAGAAGATGTGAACAAATGGGGTCTTCATGTTTTCAGAATAGCAGAGTTGTCTGGTAACCGGCCCTTGACTGTTATCATGCACACCATTTTTCAGGTAGGGTGGTTGAGTTCTATTACATTTATTTTATTTAGGAACTTAATGTCCAGTCTGTAGCTTGTGCATACATTTTGTCTTTTTTAATATTCCCCACCTTTTGCTTATTTGTATACTTTTATCCTTATTTGCTCCTTTGCCAAGGGACAAGTAAAGATACAGAAAGGTGGAGTGTGGATAAACCACAAATAACATCAATTTTGTTATTTTTTTGCATTTAAGAAAAAGATGTGATATAGCCAAATTGAAGCAATTTATTAAAATAATAATTTAGACATCATGTTAGTCATCTGAACCTGACTGCATAGAGAATGGAGTACTAACTTAAAAAAATGAATAAAGCCCCTGCTGGCTAACCTTAGAATATAGTTTTTTCTGTCACTTTCTTGTGTCCTGCTTCTTTCTTCATATCCATTTCTCTCTCTTATTGACCCTTTGCTCCAGCTCAGGGTGGGATTTAAATGAGAAGTTGAGGCTGTTGTAGATACCTTGGGACCGAAATGGGAAACTTCAGCCCTAGAGAGGACGCTGATTT
This sequence comes from Gorilla gorilla gorilla, assembly GCF_029281585.2. Lineage (NCBI taxonomy): Eukaryota > Metazoa > Chordata > Mammalia > Primates > Hominidae > Gorilla > Gorilla gorilla. The sequence continues at coordinate 51,227,911 of NC_073243.2, forward strand.
TTAGTTGGTGTGATGCAGGGCTTGAGTTAATAGTGCTTGACTGGAGCTGCCTCCATGATAATGGGACATAGAAACTTTTAGAGTTGGCACCTCATTCCTGACACCATACAGCTAGGGCGTAGTATTCTTGGGTTCCAGCAGGACAACCCAACTCTAGTTTTGTCCCAGAGTCCCTGGATCTTCTCAGAGGTTCCCATTTTCCTCACTAGACATGTGAGAGTGCAGTTGCCATTTCCAGGTTATCCACTGGCAACACTGGTGTGTGATTTTTTTTTTTAAACATACTCTATGGAGAAATTTTTCACATAAAGACAAAAATGTTAAGATGATTTTTTTTTCCTACAGGAACGGGATTTATTAAAAACATTTAAAATTCCAGTAGATACTTTAATTACATATCTTATGACTCTCGAAGACCATTACCATGCTGATGTGGCCTATCACAACAATATCCATGCTGCAGATGTTGTCCAGTCTACTCATGTGCTATTATCTACACCTGCTTTGGAGGTAAATCGGTTTCTGAAATTTCAAGAACACTAACTTGCCACTCATAAAGGTCTATTAAACTTTTATCTGAAGGGTTTTCAATGGAGAAGATAATTGGATTCATTGGAAGTATAACTTATTGACTTATGGGGGAAAATGCTATAGTTAATAGACAATCAAGTCTTTGATGGATTTTGCTTATGAAACTTGGTCACAGATTTAGTGATTGATCTGTTTATGATATTGCTTCTTTGAAATGATCCACTGAACATTTCATAAAGCACATCTGGCTTACTCACTTTTTGTTCATTTGTTTTCTTGAAATCTAGTCTGACGGCTTTTATTTATAGGCCAAAGAACGTTTTATAAAACATAAGCAATATATTGATATTTTTTCATAGAATATATTAGAAGGACATACTTTAATTTTTCTAAATCCTAATAAGTTATTTCATTAGTTGTTTACTAAAGCAATTTGATTTTCTTAAAATATATTTTTAAGAAATATATTTTATAATTCAGTTTGTTTTCATTATAAAATTATGTTAATACCTCATCATGTGGGTGAGTGATTCTCAACTGGAGATGGTTTCTCTTCCCCTTTCTTTCGCTCCTGCCACCACCAGGGACATTTGGCAATGTCTGGAGGCATTTTTGGTTGTCACAACTGTCACATTTTTAGTTGTACATGATACTGGCATCTTGTTGGTAGAGGCCGGTAATTCTGCTAAAAATCCTACAATGCACAGGACAGCCTCCCACACAAAGAGTTATTGGGCCCAAAATGTCAATAGTGCTGAAGTTGAGAAACCCTGGTTTCGATGAAAGAAAAGAATTGCTAATGTCTTACTAATTTTATGTACATTTTCAGAATATTCTTAGACATCTTAAATATTTAGAAAATAAACTATTATTTTCTCTTAAAAGAATTCAGAGTTTTAAAATAATATTTTAAAAAATACAGTGAATGGAAAACATTTGATCATGAGATGTAACAAAATTAGATAAAATATTTTCTTCCAAGATTATACTTTAAAAGTTCACAAGTATCTAAGACTCTCCCTTGACACATTGTAACACATTTTGAAGCTTCATTTTGTTTTCCATTTAAATTCTAGAGATTTCTTCTTTGTTTATACTTTTAATTAATATCATTGTAGAATAGTAATATTATCTATATTGTCTGATTTTCCAGGCTGTGTTTACAGATTTGGAGATTCTTGCAGCAATTTTTGCCAGTGCAATACATGATGTAGATCATCCTGGTGTGTCCAATCAATTTCTGATCAATACAAGTAAGTAAACTTTATTTTTGCAGAACACATTTTTCCTTTGTACGTTTTAGAATGACTAAGGGTCTTTGTAAACTCAGAGTCTTCCAGAGCCATAATGTTCTTTTGAGATGTGTATATATGTGTTTTAGTGATAGTGCATGTTAATGTAATTTAACTGAAAATTATCATTATATCCCTTGAGGCATGTGATATTTGAAAAATATGTTCCAGTTCTCTTTAAAAGTAATATATTGCTGTGTTACTAGACAAGGGTAATTAAAAATGAAAGTGTGCAGAAAGATTTAGAAAGTTGTATTGGCCCTAAAGTTTTAAATTAAAAAAAAAGTTATGAGAATTAATGCTAAGTGTTCCTCACTTTTTGTAGGTCATCATTTAATCCTCTTCAGAGGCCATAGCTTCCCTTCCTCCTCCATGCCCAACCCCTGTTCTTTCCTTTTTAAAATCTTCTAATAAGGGTAACAGGAACTTCTTAATATTTTTTCAACCATTTGGTTTTTTCTCACTGTTAACATCTCACCTTATAAGAAGTCATCACTGAATTTGGAAATATAAGGAATAGTAGAGACTGTTTAATATGGAGCATCTCTGACATTGCCGCACAGAAAGCGTGTAGGGAATGTTTAGGTAATGCTTGAGCTATCCGTTGGTAAAGAGATTTAGGTTAATAGAAATTCGATTTGGTACTCGAAGTTAATTGGTAAGTGATTTAAGTGAACTATGACTTAATTCCCTCCCATATGGTAGATTATAAATTATGGTAGATTATAAAATCATAAATTCACGTTTATATATAAAAAATATGCAAAGTTGTTGAAAATGTTGTATGCTTAAGAATCCACCTTTCTTTCATTTTTGCTTGAGTCTGTGAATAATAGTCTTCTCGTGCCTATAGCAATCTAGCTATGGAATTATTTACGAATTCACCATTCATTTCCTGTACTTTGCTGTAGCCAGATTTAAAGAAGGAATGTAGAGGTAACCTTGCTTTGAGAGATTTAATTCAGAGCTTTAGGATTATTCACCTATTTTTATATCTTATAATGGCCTCTGGACTATCCTATAGCAAAATATACTCTAGTGACTCATCCATGTAGAGGACTGGAAAAGTCAGGGATTTCCTGAGATGTGTGGTTAGTCAAGTAATTTTTTAGAAGTTTAGTTTAGGAACTTATTTATCCAGATTAGACAGGATAACATTTCATGTTCTACCTACCTATGAGCACCTATAATGAGGTACTTTTAGAACTCATCAAAGCATACATATAAATATTAATACACATTGGATGCAGCTGCCTGCATTTACATGGTATCAGTGGGGAGGGTTCATTATGTCCTTTCTAAGAAGAGCAGGGAGGTCATGCAATACAGTGCATGCTGGCACTTTACATGAGCCTGGCCTGATTTATTTTGATGTTTATGAATGTCCTGAGATATTCTGAATTTTATCAATTTTTAGTAAATACATAAAATGTATTTTTACATAAAATTTTTGTGTTAAAGATATATATATATATATATCTTAAACACCAAACATTTAAACTGGTATGTTTTCTTTGCATTCTGTTATCTGGCATATTATATGTTCCCTTAGAATTAAGAGTAGATTTAGAGGACAAATTAAAACAACTGATAGAAAGGTCACTGTCTTCCAAGTACTCTGATATATTTTTTAAGGGTAATGAGGACCTGCTCTGTTCTTCATTCTTTCGAGCCCTTAAAGCAGCAGTCTCCAATGTTTTTGGCACCAGGGACCAGGTTTTATGGAAGACAATTTTTCCATAAACTGGGGGAGCAGGGAGAGAATGGTTTTGGGATGAAACTGTTCCATCTCAGATCATCAGGCATTAGTTAGATTCTCATAAGGAACACACAACCTAGATCCCTTGCATGAGCAGTTCACAGTAGGGTTCCCGCTCCTAGGAGAATCTAATGTCCCTGCTGATCTGACAGGAGGCGGAGCTCAGGCAGTACTGATGCGGGCCTGCCTGCTGCTCACCTCCTGCTATGCAGCCCAGTTCCTGACAGGCCACGGACCGATATTGGTCCACAGCCGATGGGTGGATCGGGGACCCCTGCTTTAAAGGGCACTTGGGCTTTGACTGGCACCTGGAGGACCCCGGCATCAGGGTCCCTGTGCAGTCTGCCATTTAAGCTAACAAGGCCTCAGTCTACAGATGAATCTGATACTCTAAAGTTTGAGAACCAATGAAATAGTGGAGGAAACTGAAGAAGATAATTTTATCTCCTTAGGATGTCTGTTTAAAGTCATTTTGCTGGTGACCTGCCTGGGATGGAAGGATAACTAATCCTGCCGCTGCAAATTCTTTGTTATTTAGTAATATTGCAATGATCTCCTTTCTGTGTGACCAAAGCGACATAGGGAAGTTCACAGTTGCCAGAGTAGCTTTGGATTGCTAAGGTTTTTTTTGACGGTGAGGTGTGATGCGGCTGTGGTATTACTGAGGGAATGAATCAGCATTGTCACTTTGTACAGGAAAGTATCCCAGGGTTGTTCCGGGCCCCAGGGCATTATCAAAATTATCAAAATTACAGCCTTAGTTAGCTTGGTTTGGCTAGGGATCATGTAAGAGAATTATCTTCCCAGCATGCAGTAAAGGAGTCCTTCTAATAACTTGTAAACTTGTGATATGTAGCTTCGTGAAATATTTTATCAAAATTTGTGCTTATTTTTAGTTTGCAGTAAACCTTTTTTAAAATTTGACTTTTTATATTTTATGGATGGCTTGAGCATCCATGTGTCAAGCCAGCACATTCTCAGCTCTTGCCTCAGAGCTGGAGCTTCCATCCTGTCCAAAGCCTGCAGCTGAATCCATATTTCTCATAATAAAGAATTCTAAAGACCTCTGATTATCAAATTTATAAACCCATAGTTAGTTGGTTACTTGTCTTACTTTAAGGAAGCTACGGAAGCACTGAGAGCTTAAGGCACATGGGGGGTGCTGGGGATTCCCTTGGCTGGTTCCCAGGGCAGTTAATCCTCCTGCTTCTTACATGTGCTCTTCGTTTTTCTTAATTATTTCAGTTGTTTTAGCTTTAGGTGCCAAATGATTTTATACTAATCGTATTTACACTCGTTGAAAGCATGCTGGAAGTTCTGCAAGCAGAGAGAACAATTCTACCTGGTAGAGTTGGTTAAGCTATAATGAATGATTTGAGTGTGGGTACTGTGAACAGGATTTAGAGAAATTGAAATTTCAGACAGGAAGCTGCGTAAATATTTTTAAAGGATGATGCATATAAATAAATCCATAGGCCAGGTGCAGTGGCTCACTCCTATAATCCCAGCACTTTGGGAGGCCAAGATGGGTGAATCACTGACGTCAGGAGTTCGGAGACCAGCCTGGCCAACAAGGTAAAACCCTGTCTTTACAAAAAAAAATACAAAAAAATTAGCCAGGTGTGGTTGCATGCCTGTATTCCCAGCCACTCAGGTGGCTGAGGCAAGAGAATTGCTTGAACCTGGGAGGTAGAGGTTGCAGGGAGCCGAGATCATACCATCGCACTCCAGCATGGACAAGAGTGAAACTCCATCTCAAATAAATAAATAAATAAATCCATAAAATGTAAATAGCATCATGAACTTTTGAATATAAAATGCTGGAGGGTATATTTAACTTAGCTTTATTTTCTGAAAAAAAGTGTCAAAAGTACAGAATATAGCATTAAATTTTACTTGGCAAATGAATTATTTTTGTTAATAGCAAAGATGCCTAAGTTTGGGGCAGAAAGATTTATTCACATTAGTGATGCATTCAAAGCATGCGGTTTTTGGTTTCCAAGACAGAGGCATTTCATTATATTAAGGTTAAGATGTATCTAGCTGTCAGTGTACACTTTTTTCTCTACTTTTATTTTGAAATTAAAATTTTCATAGCTACACTAGTAGATTGTATGTAGAATTTTATTTTTCTGTATAAACCCACACCTTCAAAATAAGGATAAATTCATGTTTATCAAATGTGATTATATAGATATAGCTACAGAGATTATTTTATTCAACAAAAATGTGCTGCAAGCCTACTAAATGTTATAATAAATATTATTTCAGGCACTTAGAACACATGGGTGGACAAGACAAATCCCTGGCTCTTAAGAGCTGGCATTCTGCTAGAAAAGGTGGAGCATAATAAGTGAATTTATGGCATGTGATGGTACTAAGTGCTATGGAGGAAAATAATGCAGGGTGAGGGCATAGAGAGTGGAGCGATGAATGAGGCGGTTTCCTTGACAACTGAATATTAAGTTAAAACCACCACTTCCCTCTGTCATTTCATGGAGAAATGTTTGTTTCTGAAGTCCTTTTGAAGATTTATGTTTATTTCAATTGTAACTTAGAGACATGGTGTAGCATGCTGTCATTTTCTAACTCAAGGCTAAGCCTAGTAAAGCTGTAAGAACAGTGAGTGTAAGTCTTACTTACAGGATACATATCTATAGTGTCTGCCCCAGTCTTAACTGTTTCAGCTCCAGGTCTTAATATTGGCTCTGATCTGCCATGTGGACTCCATCATAAGACACAAAAAGGCACAATACCTAGTAGACTTAGTTGGATTTGGGAGGCAATGTATTCCTTCTTTCTGTGTGTTACTCTGGCCCATTTACTAAGTGATCTGAAAAGCTGCTAGTTTAGATGGGGCACAGAACAAGAGAGTGTCACAAAAACTGCTAGTTTTGAGTGGGGCTCTACAACAGGTCCAGCCTGCTGTGCAAGCTGCTCTGCACATGGGCCACATGATCCAGCAGATTTAATGGTGCTTGAAATGTCAGTGGCAGATAGGAATGTTGTTTGGAGCCTTTGACAGAGCCCTCTGTGTGAATCACAGCACAGACTCTGGAGCAAGACCCTGCCATCATCCAAAGAAAGATAACTACTCTCCTTTTGAAAGAAAGATATAGGCCTGCTGCTGGGCCTTAGGAGATACTGACTGACTATGGGCCACCAAGTTTCCATGTGGTTTGAGCTGTCTGCCCATCATTAATAGGGTATTATCTAATGCGCCAAGCCATATGTTGGGCATGTACGACATTTCATCATCAAATAAAAGTAGTGTAATACACGATCTATCAGGTCCGAGCAGACACTAAAGGCACAAATTACATAAAGAAGTGGCCCTAATGCCACTCCTATTAATTACACTGCCTTCTTTCTCCCAGCCTACACATGTGGTCGCATGGAAAGTTCCCTGCAAGTAGTTGACAGAGGGCCTGATTTACGGATGGTTCTGCGTGATACGCAGGTACCACCGGAAGTATACAGCTGCAGCACTACTGCCCCTCTCTGGGACATCTCTGAAGGATGGTGGTGAAGGGGAGTCTTTCCAGTGGGAAGAACTTTAGGCAGGGTGACTCGTTGTTCACTTTGCTTGGAAGAGGGAATGGCCATATGTGCAATTATGTACGAGTTCATGGGCCGTAGCCAATGATTTGTCTGGATAGTCAGGGACTTAGAAGGAATATGATTGGAAAACTGGTGAGAAAGAAATTTGGGGAAGAGATATGTGAATGATCTCTCTGAATGGACAAAAAAGGAATGCTCACCAAAGTGTGACCTTGGCAGAGGAGGATTTTAATAACCAAGTGAATAGGATGACCCATTCTGTAGATGCTAGTCAACTTCGTTCCCTAGCCACCCCTGTCCTCACCCAACATGCTAAGAACAAAGTGGCCATGGTGGCAGGGATGGAGGTGGCAGGATGTGCTTAGAAACATGGACTTCCACTCACCAAGGCTGACCTGGCTATGAATATTGCTAAGTGCGCAATCCACCAGCAGCATAAACCAACACTGAACCCCCATATAACACCATTTTGGGGGGATCAGCCAGCTACCTGATGGCTGGTTGATTACATTGGACCACTTCCATGGTGGAAAGGGTAGCATTTTGTCCTTAGTGGAAAAGGCACTTTCTCTGGAAACAGATGTGCCTTCCCTGCACAGTTTTTCTGCCAAAACTATGGTATTCCATACAGCATTGCCTCTAACCAGGAACTCACCTTACTGGCAAAGAAGAGCTGCACTGGGCTCATGCCCATGGAAGTCCCTAGTCTTACCATATTCCCTAACATCCTGAATCAGCTGGCTTGATAAATTGGTAGAATGGCCTTTTGAAGACTCAGTTACTCAGCTAGGAGGCAATACCTTGCAGGGCTGGGGCAAGGTTCTCCAGAAGGCCATAAAGGCCATATATGCTCTGAATCAGCATCCAATATGTGGTGCTATTTCTCCCATAACCAGAATTCATGGGTCCAGGAATCAGTGGATGGAAATGGGACTGTTACCACTCATAATTACCCCCAGTGACCCACTAGCAAAGTTTGCTTCCTGTTCCTGCAAATTTATGTGCTGCCAGCTAGAGGTCTTAGTTTCAGAAGGAGGAATGCTTCTATCAGGAGACACAACAGTGATTCCGTTGAACTGGAAGTTAAGACCTAGCCACTTTGAGCTCGTTATGCATCTGATTCAATCATCCAAGAAGGGCGTTACAGTGTTGACTGGGGTGACTGATCCTGACTACCAAGGGGAAATTGGGTTACTACTCCACAATGAAGGTAAGGAAGAGTATGTGTGGAATAAGGAGATCCCTTAGGGCATCCCTTAGTATTAACCATGCCCTGTAATTAAGGTCAGCACAAAATAACCCAATCCAGGCAGGACTACTAATAACCCAGACCCTTCACGAATGAAGGTTTCGGTCACCCCACCAGGTAAAGAATCATGACCAGCTGAGGTGCTTGCTGAGGGCAAAGGGAATACAGAATGAGTAGTAAACGAAGGTAATTACAAATACCAGCTATGACCATATGACCAGTTATAGAAATAAGGACTATAATTGTCATGAGTATTTTCTTATGAATGCATTTATATATATCTTCATTTCTTATTCCCTTATATAACATAAGAGGTATTAACTTTATATTAGTATTTAAGTATTATTTATTTTCTATCATAGTATTTAAGTTATAGGATATCAGGATAAGAGTAAACATTACTCAAAAACTTTACTTTCACTTCTGGGAAATGTGTTAGTGTGCTTTTAGTTGTATGCAGGATAGTTATAGCCTGTTTGGTAGAATTATGGCCTTATGGAGATTAAATATGGTTAAAGGAGATGCTTATGGGTACCAGGGTGACAAGGGGCAGAATTTGTAATGGTTAATTTTATGTGTCAGCTTGACTGGGCTAAGGGATGCCCAGATAGCTGGTAAAACACTATTTTGGGGTGCGTCTGTGAGAGTGTTCCTGGAAGAGATTAGATTAGCATTTGAATTGGTAGACTGATTAAAGATTGCCCTTACCATTATTGGCAGGGATCAGTCAATCCATTGAGGACCTCAAAGAGAAGAACAAAACATTGGGGGAAGGGCAATTTGCTTTCCAGAGCCTGGACATACATATTCTCCTGCCTCTAACATCAGGGTTCCTGGTTGATTCTCTGGCCTTTGGACTTGCTTTCCTGGTTCACCTTTGCAGACGTGGGACTTCTTGGACTCCATAATTGCCTGAGCCAATTCCTATAATAAATAAATGTGTCATTTTCTCACATACACACACACTCATACATACGTCTATTCTATTTCTCTGGAGAACCATGATTAATACAGAGAGAGAAAAAATTAGCACAGATGAAGTACATGTTCTCAGTTATGTGGTAGTACCTGCCCACCCTTCCCCCCATTTCATTAGCACTCAGAAGAGAGGGACACAAAAGTGGTCTTCCTGCCTTCAGTAGTAGCATATGTTGGGCATAATTTAATTTATTCTTGATGATCCAGGGTAGTTGTAACAAATGAGCACAATTGATCTATATATAATAAAATGATAGCTTTGAGTTTGTAAAGGTATGCATGGCCTCTCAATAAAAAATAACAAATACTTACAAAGTTGTCTTTATAAATGTGCACCAGGCACTGAGTGGACTGTGTTGATTTCCTGGTTCATGTTTAGTGTTCACTGCTCAAGTTTTCACCTCTATAAGGTACTTGTAATCATAGTCAGTATAAGGTGAGGGCTCTAGAAACTGCATGGTTTTAAGTGCTGGCCCCAGCACTTACTGGCTAGATGATGTTGGCAAAGTTACCTACCTTCTCTGAGGTACATTTTCTTCATTTGTACAGGATTATATGAGTATGTCTATGTAAATATTTATGTATGTAAAAGATGTCCCCAAGGGACATTTTCTATCCCCCAGCCTATCCCAAGGACACAAAGACTTACTTCCCACCCATATGGCTCCATGCCATCCATGAATGGAACATAGCCTTAAAATGTCGATAACAACAGTATCTTCCTAAAAGAGTTATGAGGATTAAATGAGATGATTCACATAAACCATTTAACACAATGGCACCTAAATCCTCTAAATGTTGTGCCTTACTGTATTCCTGTTTGTACTTTGTAAGTTTGAAATAATTGAAGAAGTGCCTAGGGGAAGCCAGATAACCAAACATATTAAATTAATAACCTTTAATATTTTGTAGGGGCTTAAGTCTCTAAGTAGGTTGGGAGGGTTTGGGGAGGAACGATTAAAAGATTTGTAGAGATAAAGACAAAAAAGGTAGAATGTGATACATGCTAAATGGGTGGTACAAAGTAGTATAGGAGTTTACAGGAGAAAGTGGGCAGTTTCATCTGGTAATTAAGAAAGACTTGATGGAAGAGGTAACTTATATTGGGCTTGAAGATGAAAGGGTTTCAACAAAAATGTTATATAAGCTAACCTCTTTGCCCCTCTGTGCTGTGCATTGTACCAAAGGATGACAGCAACTTTCTGATCATTCCTGAACCTTCAAGGACTCTACTTACAAGTAATGGATTAGTGTCTTTGGTGAAAATCTGCTGAGGAGCTGCAGAATCCTACCTCCCAATTTAAATGTGACCATATGCCTTCAGTCCTAAAGAAGAGTAGAAAGTTAAATAACTTCCTTGAGATTCAGTTTCTTAAACGCTAACATTTGTTCATTTAAAAATCAACAGTCACCACCACTTTCCTGTAACAGCATCTGAGATGGAAGAGGCTATGGAGGCCTGCCAGTCCACTAAGGCATCCTTTCCTGGCTTTTCTAGCCAATCTGGACTCTTTAAGTGTCAGGAGATAACCACTCTCCAAGACAGGCCTTGCCAGTATTCTTGGACATCTGCCCTACATGAAAGGCCCTACTTATTTCCAGTAGAACTCAGACTCTTTGTTGCAACTTCCATACAACAGATCACCCTTTTCCTTGAAGGAACAGCTCATCATCTTATTCTTTTGCAGGGTCAACAGCCTTAATTTCCTTCACCTTCAGCTTCATATAAGCCAGTTAGGGTTTTTGTAAGGCTAAGTCAATTCTGTTAACACTCCTTGTCTACATGCATATTTCCTTCCTTAAACGAACTCTAATTATTATCCAGTATCTAATAATTATGCCTTCTTTTCAATATGTTTATTTGATTCCACTGTAGAAATAATACAATAATATGTGCTAAGAACCTATATAGTTTTAAATTTTTCATTTCCATATGCTTACCTATCTGTAGATAAAGATTCATAAAGGCATTTATAGACACTGTAAAAGTTCACCAGAAACTGCCTTTTAAAAGATAAACGCTATTGTTTTATCTAAAGAAAACAAAAAATAACAAAAAAATACTGTACAAACCTACTCCCTACTAGTCTAAACAGCTCTGCTCCTGTAGTTTGGGAGCAGAAATTTAAGTGTGCAAATTTGTATTTCTATAGTTCTGATAAAATAATAGAATTTCTCAGTTGAAAATGTCTTAAGCCTCTCCTCTCCTTCCTAGCTCCATTAAAATAGCCATTGAATAGTATTGGGTATTTCTTTCTTAAAAAAAGATATATATTTCCAAATATATTTTCTATGCGTTCGTTATATATTTTCTATGCATTCGTTAGAAAAAAGATCAAATACATGTGCTTTTAGCCTTTTTCTTTTCTTTTTTTTGAAACAGAGTCTTGCTCTGTTGCCTAGCTTGGAGTGCAGTGGCACAATGTAATGGCTCACTGCAGCCTTGAACTCCTGGGCTCAAGCAATCCTCCTACCTCAGCATCCCAAGTAGCTGGGACTACAGGCACGCCCTACCATCCCCAGATAATTTTTTATTATTTGTCGAGATGAGGTCTCCCTATGTTGACCAGGCTGGTCTTGAACTCCTGGGCTTAAGCAATCCTCCTGCCTCGGATTTGCTTTTAGTCTTTACAGTGATTAAGTGGAAGGAGAATAAAGCATCAGAAGTTTTTTAATGATTATCTTGTAGATCTGGGTCTGCTATTTACAAGAAGTAGGAGAGAGGCAGAATCCCTCCCTGCCTAAAATTCACAGGTCTAGGGCAGTAGGGAGAGAGTGGCAGAATCTTCACCAGAGGGTATACAGACAGCCAAACACAACATCACTGTGTGAAGCTGTGAGCAAGCAGGCAGGAAGAGCAATATCCCTGTACAGTATACAATGACTGCCACGATACTTGGAAAAGAAAATGGAAAACAATGAATAAAGCTTGGACTTTCAGAGCTATACATGAACAAATGAGCAAATCTAAACTTGTTCATGTGACTCCTTATTGTTCTTGTACCCTCTTTGAGTACAAACAATCCTGTAACACATGATCCTCACTTTATATAGTGCAGGGTAGGTAATTCACAGTTATCAGGAATACAAAACCTTATGCTCTGGATGTGTTATAGATACTAAGAATAATGTCATATTCTGCTGAGCTCATGGCAACTCTAGAGGAGAAGTTAAAGATCCAATTCTTTCACTTTAGAGAAAGCTGAGACCTACAGAGTGAAATGACCTGCCACATGTTAGTAGCATTAGAATTCACTCCCCAAGATTCATTCCAGTGTTGTTCCTGCTCTTGTGTTATCTGATTTATTCTCTCCTGGATATTGTCAGGTAATGATAAGGGCAGCAGAGAAGTTTAGGGGAAATTACATCCTAAATCCAGAATTTTAAGAATCAGATAAACTTCTCACAAACAGTTTTGCTGATCTTTGACCTTTTGTCTTTTTTACAGACTCTGAACTTGCCTTGATGTACAATGATTCCTCAGTCTTAGAGAACCATCATTTGGCTGTGGGCTTTAAATTGCTTCAGGAAGAAAACTGTGACATTTTCCAGAATTTGACCAAAAAACAAAGACAATCTTTAAGGAAAATGGTCATTGACATCGTAAGTAGCTGATAAAAGCCAAAGAAGAGAACTGTGATGCAAATTGTTTATAATTTAGACATAAGAACAAGATGAGTATTAGGTAAAAGGAACTGCATTTCAAAACATATTATGGGCCTTTATGTTATACAAGCTGCCCATGATGCTGGCTGTGATGTTCTGTAATAGGTTTTTCACTTCTAGCAGTTTGGACTTGAGAATAATGTCAGCTCACCCTCATCATTTATTTTCTGGGCCCCTCCAGTCTGGTGGCGGGCAGAGAAAAATGACTAACAAAAGCAGATTGTGTGGGCCACAGCTCAAATGGATTTTTTCCCCACCTTTTCTCATCAGTAGACAGTGCCATTTAGACATCCATGACTTTACTCTTTTTTCTATGCACCTTATTCAGTGATTATGAGACACAGGAAAATCTCTAGCTTTTTATTCAGTGATTATGAGACACAGGAAAATCTCTAGCTTTCAAAAACTTACAAACTTGTGATGATGTCTTATCCATGGAGATGTCACCCATTTTTCACCATGAAAGTGGTTGTCAGTACCTAGCATTTCTGTATATTACACACATTTATCTGGGCTTTGGGAAAACTTGATAGCAAAGGGGAAAAGACTCTGCCCCCAAGGAGTAGTAAGGATTTTCCACTGTCATTAAAAGGCATAGTGTTGTTTTATTCCTTTTTCATTCTTATATTCTGCATAATATTTTCATGTGTAAATTGTTTTCTCTGAACTTAATAATATACTCTCTATATTTTAAGGTACTTGCAACAGATATGTCAAAACACATGAATCTACTGGCTGATTTGAAGACTATGGTTGAAACTAAGAAAGTGACAAGCTCTGGAGTTCTTCTTCTTGATAATTATTCCGATAGGATTCAGGTAAAGCCTTATTTGAGTTTGCTCTGTGTGTGTCTGTGCACATGTGCACATGTCTGTGTGTTCAGCTTTGATAAGATGTATTTCTTCTTTCTTCCATCTTATACTTTCAGCAATTATAGGCAGGATTTTTATCCAAATTTTTATTCCTGAGAATTAACCAGATAAAATTCTACTGGTCTTTCTGTTTGCATCTACATTAATTAAAAAAACTAACAAACACCCCACAGAACCAGCCACTTAAGCAGCTCTGAATCTAGTCAGCCATGCACATAAACAGTTTCTCTTAAGCTATTTAGATGCAGTAGAAGTGACATAATTTGGAACTATTAATACAAGTGTGAACCGTACACAGACACATCATGGTTGAGCTGTTTGGAATAAATCTTACACTACGTGTATTTTTAAGTGTCGCAGTCATCCAATGTGAATTTCTAGTTGTTTTTTTTTTTAAAAAAAAAAAAAGGAACAGGAGTGAATAGAGAATGCATCCATCTATTTTAGGTTCTTCAGAATATGGTGCATTGTGCAGATCTGAGCAACCCAACAAAGCCTCTCCAGCTGTACCGCCAGTGGACGGACCGGATAATGGAGGAGTTCTTCCGCCAAGGAGACCGAGAGAGGGAACGTGGCATGGAGATAAGCCCCATGTGTGACAAGCACAATGCTTCCGTGGAAAAATCACAGGTAATGCATGAAGTGTACAGCTTTCAGAGAGAACAGAGCTACCGCTTTAGCATTTGGTTACTTTGTATTACATATGATAGTATTTTACTGGACTTTTAAAATTACTTTGTTTTTGACAAGCTCAATTTCACCTTAGTATTTATGATCCAAAGAACTTTCATTCTTATGACTTACATTCATATAGTCATATATATATTCTAAGGACATATTCATTCATTATGACTATATTCATTTAATATATTCATATACATAGAGCACATGGCATTATTTCAGTTATCTGGATTCACCTACAAATTGGTGATTGTAAAATAAGCCCTACCACGTCAACAACTGGAAAATTTTTTATGCTATGAACATGCTCTTTAACCAAGGGTTCTAGAAGCGTTCTAGAAGCTAATTTTGACCAGCTAGTAGCAATACTTTACTTTATATGGTCTGTTGTTGAAAATAGTGACAATTTTACCAAACTAAGTTTAGTAGTCTTCTGTTCAGTGTTTTATTTGTGGGAGATGATCTAATTAAGCTTTTCCATTGTTTCTTAGTCCCAAGTCCTCTACTCATACTGGATTTTTTTCTTAACTAGGTGGGATTCATAGACTATATTGTTCATCCCCTCTGGGAGACATGGGCAGACCTCGTCCACCCTGACGCCCAGGATATTTTGGACACTTTGGAGGACAATCGTGAATGGTACCAGAGCACAATCCCTCAGAGCCCCTCTCCTGCACCTGATGACCCAGAGGAGGGCCGGCAGGGTCAAACTGAGAAATTCCAGTTTGAACTAACTTTAGAGGAAGATGGTGAGTCAGACACGGAAAAGGACAGTGGCAGTCAAGTGGAAGAAGACACTAGCTGCAGTGACTCCAAGACTCTTTGTACTCAAGACTCAGAGTCTACTGAAATTCCCCTTGATGAACAGGTTGAAGAGGAGGCAGTAGGGGAAGAAGAGGAAAGCCAGCCTGAAGCCTGTGTCATAGATGATCGTTCTCCTGACACGTAACAGTGCAAAAACTTTCATGCCTTTTTTTTTTTTTAAGTAGAAAAATTGTTTCCAAAGTGCATGTCACATGCCACAACCACGGTCACACCTCACTGTCATCTGCCAGGACGTTTGTTGAACAAAACTGACCTTGACTACTCAGTCCAGCGCTCAGGAATATCGTAACCAGTTTTTTCACCTCCATGTCATCAGAGCAAGGTGGACATCTTCACGAATAGCGTTTTTAACAAGATTTCAGCTTGGTAGAGCTGACAAAGCAGATAAAATCTACTCCAAATTGTTTTCAAGAGAGTGTGACTCATCAGGCAGCCCAAAAGTTTATTGGACTTGGGGTTTCTATTCCTTTTTATTTGTTTGCAATATTTTCAGAAGAAAGGCATTGCACAGAGTGAACTTAATGGACGAAGCAACAAATATGTCAAGAACAGGACATAGCACGAATCTGTTACCAGTAGGAGGAGGATGAGCCACAGAAATTGCATAATTTTCTAATTTCAAGTCTTCCTGATACATGACTGAATAGTGTGGTTCAGTGAGCTGCACTGACCTCTACATTTTGTATGATATGTAAAACAGATTTTTTTGTAGAGCTTACTTTTATTATTAAATGTATTGAGGTATTATATTTAAAAAAACTATGTTCAGAACTTCATCTGCCACTGGTTATTTTTTTCTAAGGAGTAACTTGCAAGTTTTCAGTACAAATCTGTGCTACACTGGATAAAAATCTAATTTATGAATTTTACTTGCACCTTATAGTTCATAGCAATTAACTGATTTGTAGTGATTCATTGTTTTATATACCAATGACTTCCATATTTTAAAACAGAAAAACAACTTTATGTTGCAGGAAACCCTTTTTGTAAGTCTTTATTATTTACTTTTTGCATTTTGTTTCACTCTTTCCAGATAAGCAGAGTTGCTCTTCACCAGTGTTTTTCTTCATGTGCAAAGTGACTATTTGTTCTATAATACTTTTATGTGTGTTATATCAAATGTGTCTTAAGCTTCATGCAAACTCAGTCATCAGTTGGTGTTGTCTGAAGCAAGTGGGAGATATATAAATACCCAGTAGCTAAAATGGTCAGTCTTTTTTAGATGTTTTCCTACTTAGTATCTCCTAATAACGTTTTGCTGTGTCAATAGATGTTCATTTCACAAGTGCATGTCTTTCTAATAATCCACACATTTCATGCTCTAATAATCCACACATTTCATGCTCATTTTTATTGTTTTTACAGCCAGTTATAGTAAGAAAAAGGTTTTTCCCCTTGTGCTGCTTTATAATGTAGCGTGTGTTTGAACCTTATCCATGTTTGCTAGATGAGGTCTTGTCAAATATATCACTACCGTTGTCACCGATGAAAAGAAACAGGTAGTCAAGTTAGGGTTAACATTCATTTCAGCCATGAGGTTGTACATCATGACTAGCTTTTACTCTTGGTTTACAGAGAAATGTTAAACAGCCAACTAGGCAGTTTTTAAGAATATTAACAAACACCAACACAACTAATCCTATTTGGTTTTAATGATTTCACCATGGAATTAAGAACTATATCAGGAACATCCCTGAGAAATGGTTTTAAGCGTAGCAACTACTCTTCCTTAATGGACAGCCACATAACATGTAGGAAGTCCTTTATCACTTATCCTCGATCCATAAGCATATCTTGCAGAGGGGAACTACTTCTTTAAACACATGGAGGGAAAGAAGATGATGCCACTGGCACCAGAGGGTTAGCACTGTGATGCATCCTAAAATATTATATTGGTAAAAATTCTGGTTAAATAAAAAATTAGAGATCACTCTTGGCTGATTTCAGCACCAGGAACTGTATTACAGTTTTAGAGATTAATTCCTAGTGTTTACCTGATTATAGCAGTTGGCATCATGGGGCATTTAATTCTGACTTTATCCCCATGTCAGCCTTAATAAAGTCTTCTTTACCTTCTCTATGAAGACTTTAAAGCCCAAATAATCATTTTTCACATTGATATTCAAGAATTGAGATAGAAGCCAAAGTGGGTATCTGACAAGTGGAAAATCAAACGTTTAAGAAGAATTACAACTCTGAAAAGCATTTTTATTTGGAACTTCTCAAGGAGCCTCCTGGGGACTGGAAAGTAAGTCATCAGCCAGGCAAATGACTCAAGCTGAAGAGAGTCCCCATTTCAGTCCCCTGAGATCTAGCTGATGCTTAGATCCTTTGAAATAAAAATTATGTCTTTATAACTCTGATCTTTTACATAAAGCAGAATAGGAATCAACTAGTTAATTGCAAGGTTTCTACTCTCTTTCCTCTGTAAAGATCAGATGGTAATCTTTCAAATAAGAAAAAAATAAAGACGTATGTTTGACCAAGTAGTTTCACAAGAATATTTGGGAACTTGTTTCTTTTATTTGTCCCTGAGTGAAGTCTAGAAAGAAAGGTAAAGAGTCTAGAGTTTATTCCTCTTTCCAAAACATTCTCATTCCTCTCCTCCCTACACGTAGTATTTCCCCCACAGAGTGCCTAGAATCTTAATAATGAATAAAATAAAAAGCAGCAATATGTCATTAACAAATCCAGACCTGAAAGGGTAAAGGGTTTATAACTGCACTAATAAAGAGAGGCTTTTTTTTTTTTTCCAGTTTGTTGGTTTTTAATGGTACCATGTTGTAAAGATACCCACTAATGGACAATCAAATTGCAGAAAAGGCTCAATATCCAAGAGACAGGGACTAATGCACTGTACAATCTGCTTATCCTTGCCCTTCTCTCTCGCCAAAGTGTGCTTCAGAAATATATACTGCTTTAAAAAAGAATAAAAGAATATCCTTTTACAAGTGGCTTTACATTTCCTAAAATGCCATAAGAAAATGCAATATCTGGGTACTGTATGGGGAAAAAAATGTCCAAGTTTGTGTAAAACCAGTGCATTTCAGCTTGCAAGTTACTGAACACAATAATGCTGTTTTAATTTTGTTTTATATCAGTTAAAATTCACAATAATGTAGATAGAACAAATTACAGACAAGGAAAGAAAAAACTTGAATGAAATGGATTTTACAGAAAGCTTTATGATAATTTTTGAATGCATTATTTATTTTTTGTGCCATGCATTTTTTTCTCACCAAATGACCTTACCTGTAATACAGTCTTGTTTGTCTGTTTACAACCATGTATTTATTGCAATGTACATACTGTAATGTTAATTGTAAATTATCTGTTCTTATTAAAACATCATCCCATGATGGGATGGTGTTGATATATTTGGAAACTCTTGGTGAGAGAATGAATGGTGTGTATACATACTCTGTACATTTTTCTTTTCTCCTGTAATATAGTCTTGTCACCTTAGAGCTTGTTTATGGAAGATTCAAGAAAACTATAAAATACTTAAAGATATATAAATTTAAAAAAACATAGCTGCAGGTCTTTGGTCCCAGGGCTGTGCCTTAACTTTAACCAATATTTTCTTCTGTTTTGCTGCATTTGAAAGGTAACAGTGGAGCTAGGGCTGGGCATTTTACATCCAGGCTTTTAATTGATTAGAATTCTGCCAATAGGTGGATTTTACAAAACCACAGACAACCTCTGAAAGATTCTGAGACCCTTTTGAGACAGAAGCTCTTAAGTACTTCTTGCCAGGGAGCAGCACTGCATGTGTGATGGTTGTTTGCCATCTGTTGATCAGGAACTACTTCAGCTACTTGCATTTGATTATTTCCTTTTTTTTTTTTTTTTTTTTTAACTCGGAAACACAACTGGGGAAATATATTCTTTCCCAGTGATTATAAACAATCTTTTTCTTTTTTTAAAGTCCTTTTGGCTTCTAGAGCTCATAGGAAAATGGACTTGATTTGAAATTGGAGCCAGAGTTTACTCGTGTTGGTTATCTATTCATCAGCTTCCTGACATGTTAAGAGAATCTATTAAAGAGAAAATACTGTTTTTTAATCGTAAAATTGTTCTTCCACTAAGATAAACCAAATGTCCTTACATATACGTAAACCCATCTATTTAAACACAAAGTTGGGTTGATGTCAGTTTACATAGCAGAAAGCATTCACCATCCTCTAAGATTTGTTTCTGCAAAACTTTCATTGCTTTAGAATTTTAAAATTTCACCTTGTACAATGGCCAGCCCCTAAAGCAGGAAACATTTATAATGGATTATATGGAAACATCCTCCCACTACTTGCCCAGCCCTTGAATCATGTGGCTTTTCAGTGAAAGGAAAGATTCTTTTTCTAGGAAAAATGAGCCTATTTTATTTTATTTTATTTTTTGACACAAACTGTAGATTTTAGCAGCCCTGGCCCAAAGGAATTTGATTACTTTTGTTTTAAACAGTACAAAGGGGACACTATAATTACAAAAACATCCTTAACTGATTTGAGTTGTTTTTATTTCTTTGGATATATTTTCAGAGTGGTAAATTGTGTGTGAGAATTACAAATGATTATTCTTTTAGTGGTTTCTTAGCCTCTCTTACAGCCCACGGGGATAGTACTGTACATCAATACCTTCATATGAAATTTTTATATGCAATGAAAATAAAAGCATGGGTTGATTCTGCCTATTTATGACTCAATCTTTTACAAATAAAAGATTATTCATTTTAAATTATAGTTCAATCAGCACGTCTCTTAGGATACTGAACGTGGTTGAAATGAAAGGATAGTGACATCATAAGTTAGTACTGATATTCATAACCAAATAAAGCCAACTTGAGTAATTTTGCTACATTAAAAATTACCAAAATTACTTAGATGGCCTATAAGATTAAGCATGGTGTTTTCTAAGCAAGCTTTGAAAGGGGCCTTCCATACTTACTTAATTGAATATTCTGGGATATTGAAAATTATTCAGATACTTGACAATTATTTTTGGTTACCTACTCTGCAAACTACAAAGTTTTAAGGACTCAACAATAAGTTAATGAGACACAGTGTTTGCTTTCATGGAGCTTACAGTCTGGAGGGGACAAAGGCTTAAACAAAATACTCATATAATTATATATGTGATCAGTACAATGAAGCAGCTCAATGGGGTAAATAAGCAGGAACCTGAACTTGATCTGTTCCGGAGGGCCACAGAAGGCTTCCTTGAGGCCTTGAGAAAGTGATTGGCATCTGAGTTCTGAAGGATTGTTAAGAGGTAACTAGGGAAAAAGTTGACAGGAAGAGGAAGGGGATCCAGACAAGAAACATTTGCAAAGATCTTGAGGCATAAATGAGCTTGAGACATCCGGAGAAACTGAGGAAAAGTGAGAGAGTAGGCAGGGCCTGGAGCCGCAGAGCCATTGCTAACCATGCTGTGTGAGATATCCCCCATTCTGTAGCTTTATTCTCATAACCCTGCTCAATTTTCTTTATAACACTTCTCACAGATTTATATACGTGTTTGTTTTTGTTGTCTGTCTCTCCCACCAGACCACAGCTCCATGAGAGCAAGGTCTTTGCTTACCAATATATCACTAGCACTTAAAACTATGCCTGGTACACAGTAGGTTCTTAATATGTGTTGAATATAGCCATCAAATTGATATTGGATATAATTCAATCTGATAAGATATTTTGAGATATTAAAGAGTTTTTAACTTGATACCATAAAAACTTTGTTTGTTTTTTGTTTTTGAGCTTACTAAGATCCTGGATAAAGAGTTTAGAGTTTCCTATCTCTTTGCTAACTAAAAACTCTGTTTGCTTATTCCTCACAAATTCTACTTTTTTCTAAATGACAATCCATTTGTCATGATAATGAGAGTAAAGAAATCAGCACAAATTTAATCCCCAGATCATCCCCAAACCATGCCAGCAGAATAAGGGTAATTAAACAGAGTATCTATGCTTAGCCTCTCCACCATTTCTCCTGCCACAACAGTCCTGACAGCCAACAGGTGCCAAATTTGTGCCTTCCTGGGAATAACTGTTTTAAACTCAAGCCCCTTTCCCCAAAGCCATGACCCCAAAGTGAGACTATGGAACTAAGGAAGCAACTCCCTTCTTTTCCTGACTTGCCACGCTTGTTGATTTAGGCTAATTTGGGTGGTGGTGAGCCTGAACTCACATTAAAATCTCTGATCTGGAAACCTTTCCTCAGGCACACGGCTTTGGACCCACAAAAGCAACATTCCACCAAAAAACAAACCAAAACCAAAAACATTCCCTGTTGCTAGAGAGTACCACCTGTCTACCAAGGGGAAAACAACCTTGTGTCAGGGGAATGATACCAGGGCTTTCCCATCCTTCTGATTTGGGTCCTGAATCCCACCCAGCTACTCCGAGAGCTCCAAATACTCTAGGTCAAACTCAGTGCTATGGGTATAAATCTTGAATTTGTACACATAGGAAATACTACTTTATTTCCTTTAAATCAATTAATCTGGACTCGGGGCTCCAGCCAATCACACTATTGGGAATTTCCATCTCTCATTACTGCCACAGCTCCTCTCTCTCCCAACATAAAATGTATCTTATCTCCAACATAATCTGAGTTTCAGGCCTCTGTGTTGTTCCAGCAGAGGTTCCTTACAGTCCCTCAGCTCTTAGCTTCCTGGTCACACGTGGTGTACCAGGAATATATGCTGGTTTGGGGCCCTGCTTCCACACAGTGTGTGCATCAAAAGAGCCTATCCTTCTGGTGTTTTATTACACCTTGCTGTGGTCTGAATGTCTGTGTTGAAATGCTAACCCCTAGGTGATGCTATTAGGAGATGGGGGCCCTTTGGGAGATAATTAGGTTATGAAGGCAGAGTCCTCATGAATGGGATCAGTGCCCTTATAAAAGAGGCCCAAGGGACCTTGTTCAACCTGGCCACCATGTGAGGACTCAGCTAGAAGGTGCCATCTGTGAAAATGAAAGCAGGTCCTCAGCAGGCACCAAATCTGCCAGAACCTTGATGTTGGACTTCCCAGCCTCTAGACTGTGAGAAGTAAGTGTGTTGTTTATAAGCCACCCACTTTATGGTATTTTCTTATAGAAGTCTAAGGAGACTAAGACATACCTACTGAAATTACTACAAAAAAAAAAGCAGTTCTCTTCTTTTCCTAATTCTCAACATATTCTCCTTCTTCTCTCTCCTTCCTTCTTTTGCTCTCCAATGAGATTAGGCTTAAAAACAAAAACAAAACAGACTAGAGGTAGCTGTGACTTCCATTTGCTTCTGCTCTCCACTCTGCAAAAACCCTGGCTATTATTTGAAATATGGAGACAAAAAAAGATATTGGAAGAGCATACATTAAATAATAGTCCATTAACCTTCCACACATGGTTGGCGACATCTAGATCCAACAATGTTCACTGAACATTTTGAGATGTGGGAAGTTGAGGAAGTTGTCTCCAAGAGGAAGTCATCAGGAACTCCCATACTTCCTACGTGGGAACATAGGGAAAGAGGCATTTTTTCATGAAGTCTCTGTGTTCCAGTGCTATCCCTGAATGTCTATTCCCAGCTCTCGCTTAGCTGTTTCAATGACAAGATATAGCACTTGAAAATTTTATAAAGTGAGAGTCATATTTGCTCCCTGCTGCAAGTCCCCACCCTGCCATTCCAGGACCCTGCTATGGTCCACAATTGGCATTATGATTCCCTCTATTTTGCAGCTATGAAAATTGAGGCCCAAGAAGGTTAATTGACTTGGCTAAGATTATTCACAGGCTAAATACCAAGATTAATGATTTGCAAACTACAGATTTGACAGAAGTCCTAATGCTATCTCTACATCCTATTTCTGTTGAGGACCAAAATTGACAGTTGCATTGCCTTTGATTTCCTTTGACCATCCTTCATTACAGATTTCAGTAATTTTTATGGTCCAAAGCTAGGTGACAGATATTACATCATATGCATTTGTTAACTCACCCTATGTCTGCATAGCCTTGCTATATGGCCAGAATTCTCCAGATTGAGTGGGGAACTTGGAGTTAAAGAGCCCCTGGCCCCCTAAAAAATTATAGAAAATGAAAGAAGCTGTCAAGAAAGTAAGGAGCAGAGATAAGAGCAGAGATGGGAACATGCCTCTGCCCAGCAGAGACTCACAACATGAGGCAAGACAGATCTTAGCTGAACTTCTTGCAGGATGTATGCCTCAATGAAAGGAATGGAGCACGGGCAGCATCCGGCTTAGGCTGGAGCCCCTTCAACCATCATGGCTGTTTTAGCAGGGTGTTTGCCAGCTGCTTACAAATCCCAAGCCAACAGACATGGTTTCAGGACCTGAATCATGCAAACATATTTTCTGAAAGGCTCTATCACCTGAGAATTGCTTTTCCTTCGCTCCTTGTTTTTGAACCAAAAAGCAGACCAAGTGTATAGTGGCAAACACTTGCTCAGCACCCATCCATGCAAGGCACTGTTTTACCACCAGGCTGCATCAGTTAGAGAACCAAGCCGTCTCTCACCTTGCAGCTTCTTCACACTTTGCTCATTTTCTCTCTAACACTGATGGTTTCTGTTTCCTGCTATTCAGTTACAGCATCTGGGAAGAGAGTGGCAGAGAACGCCAGGCAACTGCACCCTGCCACAGTGGGTCAAGCGGAGGCTGGGTGCTGACACCCGTCTCTACCCAGCAGAAGTCAGTGGTTCATGGGTGGGGAACAAAGCTCAGGACAGCTGCTGCAGTCCAGGGAACTGTCCACCACAGAAGACTCTTGGGAAGCAGCCCCTGATCCCAACCCCCTGTGCTTTTTGAAGCCGTGTCTGGTATCACATGGAATTATGCAGTAGTCATAGAATATCTTTGAAAACTTATATTCTAAAAATAATTGCTGAGATCAGTGATTAAAATATCTAATAAATGGACTGGAAAAGTTGAAAACAAGCAAAGGTGAGAGAAAACAATTGAGGAAAACTGGGAGAAAGTGAAGGAAGTTGGACCCTTTGTACTACAGCATCCAAGGACAGTGATGATATCTTCTGTTCCCCACAGGACCAGGTTCCTGGTGCTTAACGTAACACATAAGGCCCTTAAGGATCTAATCAAACTAAATCATCCCCAACTCCTCCCATCAACCCCACGTAGATACCCCTGTGCCTCAGCTAAATGCTGCCTTTACACCTTGCCTTTACATCTCTCTGCCTGGAAAACAGCTCATCCCTCTCGATCCAGTTTAAATACACCTTTGTCTGGAAAGCCTTTCCCATTAGTATTTTATACACAACCCTATAATAAATATTTCCCCTAATATGTTGTATTTTTTAAAAAAATTCTTTCTCTCACTAGATTGTGAGATTTTTAATTTTTATTTTTTGAGACAATCTCACTCTGTCACCTAGGCTGAAATACAGTGGCGCAATGTTGGCTCACTGCAATCTCTGCCTCCTGAGTTCAAGTGATTCTCCTGCCTCAGCCTCCTGAGTAGCTGGGATTACAGGCATGCACCCCCACGTCCAGCTAATTTTTGTAATTTTTTAGTAGAGATGGGGTTTCGCTATGTTGGCCAGGCTGGTCTCGAACTCCTGACCTCAGGTGATCCGCCCACCTTGGCCTACCAAAGTGCTAGGATTACAGGCGTGAGCCACCACGCCTGGCCTAGACAGTGCAGTTTTTAAACATCAATGTATTCCTTTTTGCCTGCTAGTAAGGAATTAAGTCAGGATATTAATATTTGACTATTCTTTTCCCTCTAACACCAACTCTTCTCAAAATGTGGTCCTTGAGCTGACATTAACGTCAACTAGGATCTTGTTAGATTATAATCTAGCCCCAGACCAAGGCTCCAGGAAAAGACTCTCTAGGGGTGGACCCTAGAACCTGTGTTTTAACAAGGACTCCAGGTGATAAGTATGCTCCATAAAGTTTGAGAAACACTGTTCAAGACATCATGGAGGTGTTTTTCTATTTTTGTTTTTTTTAAGAAGCAAGTTAATAATCTCAACCACCTTTCTAATGTATTTCATTTAATCAAAGGGATACTTGTTGCTACAGGAGTTACAACAGATGACCTAGTGAGGGCCACAGGCAGTCTGAGGAACAGTAGGATCCCATGTTTGGCCAATGTCTATCAAGCAAGAAAGAAATAGTGAAGCCAGCTATTAGCTCCCTTCAGCAGAGGAAACCTGGGATTGGGAGTCACCATCAGCCATCATGGCATCACAAGCAGGCATGGGTTAAAGATTTAAATGTTGTAAAAAGAGAGAAGAACCAGAAGGAAATTACATCCACATTATCCCTGCAAGACCATTAATGTAATGAACAGAAATCAAACACCTTTTCAGTCTTCAAGTGCCCCATTCAGGTTCACTCTGCTAATCACACAGTTGAGTGGCCCTCTGCTTTCGTAACTGGGTGAAACCACATATCCCATCCCAAGATGGCTTGGGATCTACCATCACAAGGGGCCACCAAAGGGCCAAATAACACAACCCAGAAATTCAGTGGTGGTAACTCTCTATGGGGTTAACTTTGACTACTGGGAAACTAGAAATGGGAAGGAGCCAGTAAATTAATTTCTTCTCTCCCAAGACTATTCTGAGGCATAGCCTCACCCTTGAAGCCCATCAGGATGATCCTGCAGTTCCATGTCAGCAAGAGCGCCCTACCAAGTGACCTGCAGTGTCTCTTGGCTGCTCCTTGTGAGTCAGTAGCCAGCAGAGAAATGTTTTCCCTACTTTCCTTTATTTCTTTGTCCTTACTTGCTTCATTTTGCCTTGACCTTTTTTTCCTCACCCCTACTACCCAAAGGCATGTACTTCCCAAATAAAGTCTGTCACTCTGATCCCTCCCTCAGACTGTTTCCAGGGATGCTGAGCTAAATACCGCCCTGTACATTCAGAAAAGCAGATGTCAAATTTCTGTATATATATTGGAGTGCACTAAGTATTTAAAATCAACCTTTGGCTATTAGAGGTAGGGACTGTGCCTTATGCATCATTGTTTTTCCAGGGCTTAGTTCAGTGTCTGCCATATAGCAAGTATTCATTTAACAGGAAAAGAGAAAGACAAGTGGGTAAGTAATTGCCTGAATGAATGAGGTTGATGGTGAAGAATGGGTGGGAAGGGCATGAATTGGCCTAGAATAGATTAGACATTAAGTAAGCAGGAGTCAAGACAGTTAAGGGGCCAAAGGCAGCTGAAAAGAATATGGAACAGGAATACAAGTTGAAGGAATCAGGCATTCTCCCTAGAAACAAAGGGTACAGGAAGGGTAAGAGACAGACACTTCACTGTCTGGGAATTTTTATCCATACTCGTTATTAAAGACACACTTGGTTGCCTACTTAATTATTACCAACCCTCCACCCCCACTTTATTCCTGGCATACATAAGTGGGATTTTGTTCAGGTCTTGTGAAGTCAAGTCTTCCAGGGACATCCAGCCTCTCCTCAGTTCTGTAGGCTAATTCTGAGCCTTTTATGGTAATTCCTCTACCCTTGCCAGTGATTAGGTTAGGACAGGCTTGCCGTGCTGCAATAGTAGACAGTGAGACACAGGTTGACTTCTGGGAAAATATCCCCAACTCTTACAAAGAAAAGAGAGAACAGAACATTTTTTCTTTGGGGCTTTGGAAATTGTTTTCAAAGATGTCATGGTTAGGCTATTATCTTGAGACCATGAAAGGAACTATCTGAATACACAGACAACATACTGAAAATGGCAAAGCAGAAGTTAGATAGAACATGAGTCTTTGAAGATGTGTTTGAGCTGCTGAAATAATCAGCCCTACTTTGAAACTTATTAAGATAATAACTAGTTATTATTTAAGCCATTTTAGTTGAACCTGCTATTATTTGCCCCTGAAACAATCCTAACTAATATACTGTTAGTCCATTTGTATCGCTATAAAGGAATACCTGATGCTGGGTAATTTATAAATAAAGGAGGTTTATTTGGCTCACAGTTCTTCAGGCTGTACAGGAAGCATGCACGGCTCTACAGCTGCCTGGCTTCTGGTGAGGCCTCATGAAGCTTTAACTCATGGCAGAAACAAGGGGAGCTGGTGTATCACACAGTGGGAGGAGGTGGCAAGTAGTCAGGGAGGAGGTGCCATGCTGTTAAACAACCAGCTCCTTCATGAACTAATAGAGTGAAAACTTATACATTACTGCAAGGACAGCACCAAGTGGATCATGAAGGATCGTGACCCAAACACTTCCCAATAGGTCCCACCTTGAATATTGGGGGATCAATTTCAACATGAGACTTGGAGAATACAAATATCCGAACTATATCATACACCCACTCTTTGTTCCAACAATGTGCTGGTGAATCTGGGCTGGGAGTGGGGGAGAAAGGTACCTGGCACAGTGGAAATGTTGGAAATTTGACCCCAAATTAGCTGGGTGACCTTAGGCATGTTAATTCATCTCTACTTTCTTTCATTTTAAATAGGGGAATTATAATATTGGAATCTTCTCTACATTCTTCACAGTATTAGAGCAAATGAATTTATAAATGTAAACTCAGTGTAAACTTTAGATAAAATTTTTCAAACACTAAGCTTGTGACCCAGAGTAGATAATAAAGTCAAAAGATGGTTGCCATGAGCGCTAACCGTGAATTAAAATAGAATAGAGAATATCACTGTGTGCTGCACATAAAAGTTTCATTTTCTGAAATTGCTTCATTTACATGCATGCAATCGTGCACTTGTGTGCTTGCACACACATGCAAACGTTGCCAAGTAAACTATTTTTGAAAGCATACGAAGCATGGATTTAGAACAAACTCAACACCAGAGACAACTAGAGGAACCTAAGTCTCTCACCAACCCCCACCCCTGCCA
Organism: Gorilla gorilla gorilla; assembly: GCF_029281585.2. Taxonomy (NCBI): domain Eukaryota; kingdom Metazoa; phylum Chordata; class Mammalia; order Primates; family Hominidae; genus Gorilla; species Gorilla gorilla. The sequence goes on from NC_073243.2 coordinate 51,256,162, forward strand.
ATTTACCTGTCATCCATGATTCAAAAATGGTTTCTAAAGAGAAATAAAAATTGATTCAAAAGGGAGACCTAATGAGTAACATAATAGGGAGCCATTGATTGTTTTAGAGTGGTATGACGGAGCAGTGGGCAAGTAGATCACTCAACACTGGTATTTCAGACTGCCAAGAGAGGAGAAAACAGAGACAAAGTGATTTCCGGGCTTTTGACAACTTTTTTTTTCTCAAAGTAGATTGACAATATTATGTGTCATCTTATATATAATAGACAAAGGCAATATCTACACTTGGGAATACTTCATGGAAGGCTTGGCTGGAAACTAAAAACTGGACTATAAACTTCTTGGGGGTTAGATACGTATCTTAAGACTTCCTTGTGTCTTGAATTGTGCCTAGCCTAGTGCTGCATAGATATGTAAGCCACTCATTCTTGTGCAATTACCTATTGCAGAATTTTCAGACTAATATATTTCCTTTTCCTTGTTTTGATCCTCTGCTGAATCATGAGAATAGTTCTCAGGTGAACAGCAGTGACATACAGTGTCTCACTGGAAAAGCAGGAAAATAATCAGATGTACCCCCAGAAAACTTAGGATATGGGAGGCTCTTCTACTGGCCACTCCATGGGAAACTTGCTTGCTTTGGGGGACAGTTTGCTTTGCTCTATTTTGTGGGCACAGGGTTTTGCCTTATTTTTCTACTCCCTTATTCCCAGCAAACATCCTAAAAGAATGTGGGTAAAAGAAAAAGAGAATAAATTTTGCAATTCTACTCACTGGCTAGAAACAGACAGAGACACATGAGTAGAGGCGGAGTTTACCATCACCCTTAATCATCCTGGGGCCCATGTGTGTATAAAAGGCAAGAAAAGAGCCATTACCAGGAGGCACTCACCTTCACAGTTTCCACCGCATAATTCCACCCCTCTGTATCAAACTACCCAAATTGCTACACCAATCACAACTGCCCTCTTGTTCAAAGAAAAGAATATCATGGATTTCTTTCCTGGCAGTTCTGCTATTGATTGTTTTTGTTCTTTTAATAAGCAAGGTGAGAAGGTTAGAAAAAAATTATTCAGATAATTCACCTGGGAGTAGGGTAGGAACTTGAGGCATGCAGAGAGAATGGCAAATTCAAAATCAACCAAGCCATAACTGCCTATCCTACTGACCACTGTGCCAGGTACCTCAAAAGAGTAGGACTTGATTCTTCCTTTTGAGGAGGTTTCAGTTTGGTTGGAAAGTAATGGGGGAGGGGCCAAGTACAGTGGCTCACACCTGTAATAGCAGCACTTTGGGAGGCCGAGGTGGGTGAATTGCTTGAGCCCAGGCATTTGAAACCAGCCTGGGCAACATGGCAAGACCCCACATCTACAAAAAATACAAAAATTAGCTAAGCATGATGGTGTGCACCTGTAGTCCCAGCTACTCGGGAGGATGAGGTGGGAGAATCACTTGAGCCCAGGAGGTTGAGGCTACAGTGAGCTGTGAACATGCTTCTGTGCTCCAGTCTGAACTACAGAGCAAGACTCTGCCTCAGATAATAAAAAAATAAAAAATAAAAAAGGAAAAAAAAAAAGAAATGGGGAATGGAAGAGGAAGGAATCCAGGGGAAGAATGATCACTAAGACTGCATCACACCTTTTGCTATCTCATTTCAACTCTACACCAACCCAATATTCCCTTCATTTGACAGAGAGGTCAAAAGAGGCTGGAAGGATAAGGTCGTCCAGTAAAAATGTCAAGGCTGATATGGGAACATAGCCAGTTTGTCTCTAAAGTGCCCTGTGTCCCTTGGGGAGGAGAGTATTTAACTTGATTGTTGCTTCAGTTTTTTATTGTATGTCAGCTATCAGTTTGCAAGGCATAATTTAGGGGATTTCCTTTACTTTCTTTTTTTTTAAATCTCAAATTTCCTTCTCATTTAGTAACTGTAATTTCAGTGCCTAACATGTAGGACAAAATACTTTCCATATTATTTTTTTTCAAAATTTTTGCACTGACTGTAGTCCCCTCACTGGAACAGCTTTATTTCCCTAAATAATATACAATGAACTTGTTCATATCGAAGACGTACGCCAATATTAAATACAAACAGCTCAGCTGGGCATGGTGGCTCATGCCTGTAATCCCAGCACTTTGGGAGACTGAAGCAGGTGGATCACCTGAGGTCAGGAGTTCAAGACCAGCCTGGCTAACATGGAGAAACCCTGTCTCTAATAAAAATACAAAAATTACCCAGGTGTGGTGGCATATGCCTGTAATCCCAGATACTCAGGAGGCTGAGGCCGGAGAATCACTTGAACCCAGGAGGCGGAGGCTGCAGTGATCCAAGATTGTGCCACTGCACTCCAGCCTGGGTGACAGAGCAAGACTCTATCTCAAAAAAAAAAAAAAAAAAAAGGTGGCTGACAAGATGGCCAAAAGGAACAGCTCCAGTCTGCAGCTCCCAGCAAGATCAATGCAAAAGGTGGGTGATTTCTGCATTTCCAACTGAGGTACCCAGCTTATCTCATTGGGACTGGTTAGAGAGTGGGTGCAGCGCATGGAGGGTGAGCCGAAAGAGGGTGGGCCATTGCCTCACCCAGGAAGTGCAAGGGGTCGAGGAATTCCCTCCCCTAGCCAAGGGAAGCCATGTGGGACTGTGCCTTGAAGAACAGTGCACTTCGGCCCAGACTATGCTTTTCCCACAGTCTTCACAACCCACAGACCAGGAAGTTCCCTTGGGTGACTATGCCGCCAGGGCCCTGGGTATCAAGCACAAAACTGGGCAGCTGTTTGGGCAGACACCAAGCTAGCTGCAAGAGTATTTTTCATACCCCAGTGGCACCTGGAATGCCAGCGAGACAGAACAGTTCATTCCCCTGGAAAGGGGGCTGAAGCCAGGGATCCAAGTGGTCTAGCTCAGCAGACCCCAACCCCACAGAGCCCAGCAAGCTAAGATTCACTGGCTTGAAATTCTCACTGCCAGCACAGCAGTCTGAAGTCAACCTGGGACACTTGGGCTTAGTGGGGGGAGGGGCGCCTGCCCTTACTGAAGCTTGAGTAGACTGTTTTCCCCTCACAGTGTAAACAAAGCCACGGGGAAGTTCCAACTGGGTGGAGCCCTCCGCAGCTCAGCAAAGCCAGTGAAGCCAGACTGCCTCTCTAGATTGCTCCTCTCTGGGCAGGGCATCTCTGAAAAAAAAGGCAGCAGCCCCAGTCAGGGACTTATAGATAAAAACCCCCATCTCCCTGGGACAGAGCACCCGGGGGAAGCAGCGGTGGGCGCAGCTTCAGCAGACTTAAACATCCCTGCCTGCTGGCTCTGAAGAGAGCAACAGATCTCCCAGGACAGCGTTCAAGCTCTGTTAAGGGTCAGACTGCCTCCTCAAGTGGGTCCCTGACCCCCGTTGTAGCCTGACTGGGAGACACCACCCAGCAAGGGTTGACAGACACCTCATAGAGGAGACCTCTCGCTGGCATCTGGCGGGTGACCCTCAGGGACAAAGCTTCCAGAGGAAGGAGCGGGCAGCAATTTTTGCTGTTCTGCAGCCTCTGCTGGTGATATAGGTAAACAGCGTCTGGAGTGGGCCTCCAGCAAACTCCAGCAGACCTGCAGAAGAGGGGCCTGACTGTTAGAAGCAAAACTAACAAACAGAAAGGAACAGCAATGACATCAACCAAAAGGATGTCCACACAAAAACTCCATTCGAAGCTTACCAACATCAAAGACCCAAGGTAGATAAATCCATGAAGATGAGAAAAAAATCAATGCACAAAGGCTGAAAATTCCAAAAACCAGAATGCCTCTTCTCCTCCAAAGGAACAGAACTCCTCAATAGCAAGGGAACAAAACTGTATGGAGAATGAGTTTGGTGAATTGATAGAAGTAGGCTTTAGAAGGTGGGTAATAACAAACTCCTCTGAGCTAAAGGAGCAGGTTCTAACCCAATGCAAGGAAGCCAAGAACGTTGAAAAAAGGTTAGATGAATTGCTAACTGGAATAACCAGTTTAAAGAACATAAATGACCTGATGGAGCTGAAAAACACAGCATGAGAACTTTGTGAAGCATATGCAAGTATCAATAGCCGAATAGATCAAACCGAAGAAAGGATATCAGAGATTGAAGATCAACTTACTGAAATAAAGCATGAAGACAAGATTAGAGAAAAAAGAAGGAAAAGAAACAAAGCCTCCAAGAAATACGAGACTATGCGAAAAGAACAAACCTACATTTGATTGGTATACCTAAAAGTGATGGGGAGAATGGAACCAAAAGTTGGAAAACACTCTTCAGGATATTATCCAAGAGAACTTCCACAACCTAGCAAGTCAGGCCAACATTCAAATTCAGGAAATTCAGAGAACACCACAAAGATACTCCTTGAGAAGAGCAACCCTAAGACACATAATCAGATTCACCAAGGTCGAAATGAAGGAAAAAATGTTAAGGGCAACCAGAGAGAAAGGTTAGGTTACCCACAAAGGAAAGCCCATCAGACTAACAGTGGATCTCTCTGCAGAAACCCTACAAGACAGAAGAGAGTGGGGGCCAATATTCAACTTTCTTAAAGAAAAGAATTTTCAACCCAGAATTTCATATCCAGCCAAACTAAGCTTCAAAAGTGAAGAAGAAATAAAATCCTTTACAGACAAGCAAATGCTGAGAGATTTTGTCACCACCAGGCTTGCCTTACAAGAGCTCCTAAAGGAAGCACTAAACATGGAAAGGAAAAACCAGTACCAGCCACTGCAAAAACATACCAAATTGCAAAGACCATCAACACTATGAAGAAACTGCATCAACAGGCAAAATAACCAGCTAGCATCATAATGACAGAATCAAATTCACACATAACAATATTAACCTTACATGTAAATGGACTAAATGCCCCAATTAAAAGACACAGACTGGCAAATTAGATAGAGTCAAGAAGCAACGGTGTGCTGTATTCAGGAGACTGATCTCACGTGCAAAGACACACATAGACTCAAAATAAAGGATTGGAGGAATATTTACCAAGAAAATGGAAAGCAAAAAAAGCAGGGGTTGCAATCCTAATATCTGATAAAACAGACTTTAAACCAACAAAGATCAAAAAAGACAAAGAAGGGCATTAAATAATGGTAAAGGGATCGATGCAACAAAAAGAGCTAACTATGCTAACTCTCCTAAATATGCACCCAATACAGGACCACCCAGATTCAAAAGGCAAGTTCTTAGAGACCCACAAAGAGACTTCAACTCCCATACAATAATAGTGGGAGACTTTAACGACCCACTGTCAATATTAGACAGATCAATGAGACAGAAAATTAATAAGGATATTCAGGACTTGAACTCAGTTCTGGACCAAGCAGACCTAATAGACATCTACAGAACTCTCCACCCCAAATTGATAAGAATATACATTCTTCTCAGCACCACATCACACTTATTCTAAAATTGACCAACAGAATTGGAAGTAAAATACTCCTCAGCAAATGCAAAAGAATGGAAATCATAACAAACAGCATCTCAAACCACAGTGCATCAAATTAGAACTCAGGATTAAGAAACTGACCCAAAACCGCACAACTACATGGAAATTGAACAACCTACTCCTGAATGACTACTGGGTAAATAATGAAATTAAGGCAGAAAATAAGTTCTTTGAAACCAATGAGAACAAAGGCACAACATACCAGAATCTCTGGGACACACCCAAAATAGTGTTTAAAGGGAAATTTATAGCACTGAATGGCCACAGGAGAAAGCAGGAAAGATCTAAAATCGACACCCTAACATCACAATTAAAAGAACTAGGGAAGCAAGAGCAAACACATTCAAAAGCTAACAGAAGACAAGAAATAACTAAGATCAGAGCAGAACTGAAGTAAACGGAGACACGAAAAATCCTTCAAAAAAAAAAAAAATCAATGAATCCAGGAGCTGGTTTTTTGAAAAGATCAACAAAATAGACCACTAGCCAGACTAATAAAGAAGAAAAAAGAGAAGAATCAAATAGACACAATAAAAAATGATAAAGGGGATATCACCACTGGTCCCACAGAAATATAAACTACCATCAGAGAATACTATAAACACCTCTCTGCAAATAAATTAGAAAATCTAAAAGAAATGGATAAATTCCTGGACACATACATATACCCTCCCAAATCTAAATCAGGAAGAAGTTGAATCCCTGAAGAGACCAATAACAAGTTCTGAAATTGAGACAGCAATTAATAGCCTGCCAACCAGAAAAAGTCCAGGACCAAACGGATTCACAACAGAATTCTACTTGAGGTACAAAGAGCTGGTACCATTCCTTCTGAAACTATTCCAAACAATAAAAAAATAGGGACTCCTACCTAACTCAATTTATGAGGCCAGTATCTTCCTGATACCACAACCTGGCAGAGAAACACACACACACACACAAAAGAAAATTTCAGGCCAATATCCCTGGTGAACATTGATGCGAAAATCCTCAATAAAATACTGGCAAACCAAAGACAGCAGCACATCAAAAAGCTTATCCACCATGATCAAGTAGGCTTCATCTCTGGGATGCAAGGCTAGTTCAACATATGCAAATCAATAAACATAATCCATCACATAAACAGAACCAATGACAAAAACCGCATGATTATCTCAACAGATGCAGAAAAAGCCTTCAATAAAATTCAACACCCCTTCATGCTAAAAGCTCTCAATAAACTAGGTATTGATGGAATGTATCTCAAAATAATAAGAGCTATTTATGACAAACCCACAGCCAATGTCATACTGAATGGGCAAAAGCTGGAAGCTTTCCCTTTGAAAACCAGAACAAGACAAGGATACCCTCTCTCTCTATTCCTATTCAACACGGTATTGGAAGTTCTGGCCAGGGCAATCAGGCAAGAGAAAGAAATAAAGGGTATTCAGATAGGAAGAGAGGAAGTCATATTGTCTCTGTTTGCAGATGACATGATTGTATATTTAGAAAACTCATCATCTCAGCCCAAAATCTCCTTAAGCTGATAAGCAACTTCAGCAAAGTCTCAGGATACAAAATCAACGTGCAAAAATCACAAGCATCCCTATACACCAGTAACAGACAAACAGAGAGCCAAATCATGTGTGAACTCTCATTCATAACTGCTACAAAGAGAATCAAATACCTAGGAATACAACTTACAAGGGATGTGAAGGACCTCTTCAAGGAGAACTACAAACCACTGCTCAAGGAAATAAAAGAGGACACAAATGGAAAAGCATTCCATGCTCATGGATAGGACGAATCAATATCATGAAAATGGCCATACTGCCCAAAGTTATTTATAGATTCAATGCTATCCCCATCAAGCTACCACTGACTTTCTTCACAGAATTAGAAAAAACTACTTTAAACTTCATATGGAACCAAAAAAGAGTCTGTATAGCCAAGAAAATCCTAAGCAAAAAAAACAAAGCTAGAGGCATCACATTACCTGACTTCAAACTATACTACAAGGCTACAGTAACAAAAATAGCATGATACTGGTACCAAAACAGAGATATAGACCAATGGAACAGAACAGAGGCCTCAGAAATCACACCACCCATCTACAACCATCTGATCTTTCACAAACCTGAGAAAAACAAGCAATGGGGAAAGGATTCCCTATTTAATAAATGGTGTTAGGAAAACTGGCTAGTCATATGCAGAAAACTGAAAATGGACACCTTCCTTACACCTTATACAAAAATTAACTCAGGATGGATTAAAGACTTAAATGTAAGACCTAAAACCATAAAAACTCTAGAAGAAAACCTAGGCAATACCATTCAGGACATAGGCATGGGCAAAGACTTCATGACTAAAACACCAAAAGCAATGGCAACAAAAGCCAAAATTGACAAATGGGATCTAATTAAACTAAAGAGCTTCTGCATAGCAAAAGAAACTATCATCAGAGTGAACAGGCAACCTACAGTGGGAGAAAAGTTTTGCAATCTATTCACCTAACAAAGGGCTACTATCCAGAATCTACAAAGAAATGAAACAAGTTTGCAAGATAAAAAACAACCTCATCAAAAAGTGGGTGAAGGATAAAAACAGACACTTCTCAAAGAAGACATTTATGCAGCCAACAAACATATGAAAAAAAGCTCTTCATCACTGGTCACTAGAGAAATGCAAATCAAAACCACAATGAGATACCATCTCATGCCAGTTAGAATAATGATCATTAAAAAGTCAGGAAACAACAGATGCTGGAGAGGATGTGGAGAAACAGGAACACTTTTACACTGTTGGTGGGAGTGTAAATTAGTTAAACCATGGTGCAAGACAGTGTGGCAATTCCTCAAGGATCTAGAACAAGAAATACCATTTGACCCAGCAATCCCATAACTGGGTATATACCCAAAGGATTATAAATCATTCAACTATAAAGACACATGCACACGTATGTTTATTGCAGCACTGTTCACAATAGCAAAGACTTGGAACCAACACAAATGCCCACCAAGGATAGACTGGATAAAGAAAATGTGGCACATATACACCATGGAATACTATGCAGCCATAAAAAGGATGAATTCATGTCCTTTGCATGGACATGGATGAAGCTGGAAACCATCATTCTCAGCAAACACAAGAACAGAAAACCAAACACTGCATATTCTCACTCATATGTGGGAGTTGAACAATGAGAACACATGGACACAGGGAGGGGAACATCACACACTGGGGCCTGTCGAGGGGTGGGGGGCTGTGGGAGGGATAGCATTAAGGAGAAATACCTAATATAGATGATGGGTTGATGTGTGTAGCAAACCACCATGGCATGTGTATACCTATGTAACAAACCTGCATGTTCTGCACATGTATCTCAGAACTTAGAGTATAATAAAAACTCAAACAGCTCTACATTGTTATTTATTTAAAACTTCAATTTACTTGCTAAGAATTATCTTTTTTTTTTCATTCTCTCTTCACTTCCGTCACCAGCAATGGCATTTGGGTTTTTTTAAGGCCACTTTAAAAGACATTGAAAATAATACCTGTTTGTTTTCATTCTATTATTCTTATTACATTCATTTGTCTTTGAATGCTCCCAAGTTTTCTGTTATGACACTACGAATCTAAGTTATTCCAGACTTCTCTATTCTTTCATGTATTTAGAATACATTTTTCAAAATTCCTAGGCTGAGGTATTAATAACTTGCCCAAATTACCTCTCAAAATGTATTTACCATCCCTGTATTACTGAGTACAAAAATTTGATTTTTTGGAGACATATTTGTACATATTTATGGGATACATGTAGTATTTTGTTACATGCACAGAACATGTAATGATCAAGTCAGGCTATTTGGGCTATTCATCACCTCCATTATTGATTACATCTATATGTTGAGAACATTTTAAGTCCTCTTTTATAGTAAGTTTGAAACATATAATACTATACTATAGTCGCCCTGCTCTGTTATTGCATTTTAGAATTTTTTCCTTCTGTGTGTTTGTACCCATTAACCAACCTCTACTTCATTCACCCCACCACCCACACACCCTTCCAATCCTCTGGTGTCTATCATTCTATTCTCTACTTCCATAAGATCCACTTCTTTAGCTCTTACATATGAGTGAGAACATGTGATATTCTTCTTTCTGTGACTGGCTTATGTCACTTAAGATAATGACCCTTCAGTTCTATCCAAGTTGCTGTAAATGCCATCATGGTAGTCTTGTTTATGGCTGAATAGTATTCCATTGTGTATATATATATTTTCTTTATCCATTCATCCATGATGGATACTTACGTTGATTCCTTATCTTTGCAATTGTGAATGGTGCTGCAATAAACATGGGCTGCAGGTATTCCTTTGATATATTAATTTCTTTTCCTTTGGATAAATACTAGTTAGATTACTGGACTGTATGGTAGCTGTTTTTAGTTTTGTGAGAAATCTCCATACTGTTTTCCAAAATGGCTGTACTAGTTTACATTCCCACCAACTCCTACCAACAAGAATTCCCTTTTTTCTGCATCCTCACCAGCATCTATATTTCGTCTTTGTCTTCTCCTTCTCCTTCTTTGACAGGGTCTTGCTCTGTTGCCTGTTTCCCAGGCTGAAGAACAGTGGTGATTCACAGGTGCAATCAGGATGCACTGCAGCCTTGAACTCCTAGCCTTAAGCAATACTCCTGCCTCAGCCTCATGCGTAGCTGAGACTACAGGCATCAGACTTTTGTCTTTTTAGTAATAGTCATTTTAACTGGAGTATGATGCTATCTCATTGTGATTTTAATTTGCAGTTTCCCGATGATTACTGATGTTGAGCATTTTTTAATATGCCCATTTGTCTTTTTTTGAGAAATATCTATTCATGTCCTTTGCCCATTTTTCTTCTTAGGCAGAGTCTCATTCTGTTGCTCAAACTGGAGTGCAGTGGTGAAATCTTGGCTCACAGCAACTTCTGCCTCCTAGGCTCAAGCAATTCTCCTGCCTCCCCTCCCCAGTAGCTGGGATTACAGGCTCCCACCACCATGCCCAGCTAATTTTTGTATTTTAGTAGAGACGGGGTTTCACCATGTTGGCCAGGCTGGTCTCGAACTTCTGGTTTCAAGTGATCCACCTGCCTCAGCCTCCCACAGTGCTGGGATTACAGGTGTAAGCCACTGCGCCTGGCCCTTCACCCACTTTTTAGTAGGATGATTTGTGGTCTTTTACTGTTGAGTTGTTTGAGTTCCTTGTATATTCTGGATACTAGTCCCTTGTTGGATAAATAGCTTGTAAATATTTTCTCCCATTCAACAAGCTGTATCTTCAGTCTGTTGGTTTCTTGTGTAGAAGAATTTTTAGTTTAATATAGTCCCATTTGTCTATTTTTCTTTTTGTTGCCTGTGATCTAGAGATCTTAGCTATAAAATCTTTGGTCAGACTGATGTCCTGAATTGTTTTCCCTATGTTTTCTTGTAGTAGTTCATAGTTTTGGGTCTTATGTTTAAGTCCTTAACTGATTTGAGTTGATTTTTGTACAGGGTGAGAGATGGGTCCAGTTTCATTCTTCTGCATATGGATATCCAGTTTTTTCGATTCCATTTAGTGAAGAGAGTGTCCTTTCCTCAGTGTATATACTTGGCACCTTTATAGAAAATCAGTTGGTGGTAAATGTGGTATATGCTGGCATCAGTGTTAGTGTGTCCAGGTGGGCTGATCTGGGGGCTTCCAGTCAGCTTGCTGAGGTGCTGGCAATGGCAGCTGTGGGCCAGGTGGATGGGCAGGTCCATGGGCCCTGGGCATCAGGCATGGTGTGGGTGATGGCAGTTGCAGTGGCAGGACAATCCTCTGGTACCCAAGTAGTCCCAACTGATTTTCAAGGTGGCTGCAGGCCATTTCCCAGGCCCACAGGTGGTTCATGTGTGTGGGTGGGGGGTGTATGCTGGCTGTGATGGTAGTGGCAGGTTGGGTGAACCCATCTCCAGGCCTTCAGGATGAGTGCTCAGGTGCCAACAGGAATAGATGGGGCTGAGCAATCCCCAGGCCCCTGCATGGGCACTAGGGAGAAGGGAGACAGAGGTGAGCCTCAGGCCCCCCGATAGTATATATAGGCACTAGCTATGGTAGGCAGGGGCGTGGTGATTTCCAGGCCCTCAGTGGAATGCTTGGATGGGAGGATCAGCAGCTACACCCTAGCCCTGTTGCTGGGGTTGCTTTCATTGGCAGAAGCCTTAGGAGGGCCACGGGGAGCACACACTTTGGCCCCAGGTGGTAGTTGCTGGTGGGGTAGCCTGTTCTCAGGGTGCTTCTAAATGTACGGCACCCTGCTGATGGGGATGGCGGGTAGCTTCCAGTGGCCCCCACATTGGATATGGAGGCAGCAGCCAGCAGCAGCAGGGTCTGTGTTAGGGGGAGGTCAATGGGGCTCAAGGAATCTGGAGTTGCAAGGTCTGTGGGGTCCCAGGGTAGGATGCAGTCTGCTGGGCTTTCAAAATGGTACCTTGCTGGAGTGCCTTAAGAGTGGGGTAAGAGGGAGGGTGGGTGGGGTGACCCAGTGTGAGCTCCCCATATGAAGCAATGCCATCATGGGGTCTCCAGCCAGTGCCCTATGTCAGTCTCAGGGCTTGTGTGGGTCAAAGGACTCTCCAGTGGCTAGGATTGCAGGAGTCCATGGTAGGAAGGTGGGCCACTGGGGGCTACTCACCTATTCTTTCCTCACATTAGGGAGCCCCTCCAGACTCCCTGCTAATCCCAGCCGAGCAGGCTACTTCACTTTCCTCTTGTTTTTCATGCTAGGTGTCACTTCCGTGTTGAATTCCAGCCTTCTCTCTTAGGTGATCTATTTTTATTTTACAAGTGAGAAATATAAGTGCAGAGAAGTTAAAACAGCAAATCTGTGGCTTCCATGAGTGGCAAAGCAGTTTCTAGCCTATGTTGGCTGAGTTTTGACCAAGCCTCTGATATGCATACACATATATACATGTTCATGTACGTGTACTTAAAACATTTTTATTCCCATGTTTAAGGCTAGTTGAATAGGGGTGAACACAGAAAATCCTAGCAATTCATTCTTTGCGCTCCTGGCATTCTCAAATGTTTTGTAGATGCCTTCTTGTAGCAGCCAGTCTCGTCCCTTTTCTTGAAGTCAATGAGCATCAAATGTGTTCAGGATTCATGAAATAATTCTGACAATAATTAGTATTTTTTTATAGGAATTGGAACATGGTTTATTGCAGTATACCCCAGTGTTTGTCAGCTCTAGAACTTACGAAGAAGAGGAAGAGGAGAACAAGTTTGACTCCTGTGAATGTTTTCCTTTTTTCTATAATTTACGCATATGCTAACAAGCAGCTAGGTTCAAAACACAAACTTACCTTGCCAGGAACTAGGTCTCACTGTTGAGAATGTAGTCTCCTCTCTCCCCACATAGCCCTAGGGTTATTCAGGATGAAGGAGAAGAGAAAACATACCCAAGATTATTTTATAATTCCATCCTTCCTTCTTGTTATGCTAAGGTTACTAGCACCATGACCTATGTGAACTCGTTTTCTTGAATAAGAAGAATAAAAGCGTTCCGTCCATCAAGGAAGACCTCAAGAGAAATTCCAGGTTCAGGTCTCATGGTACAAGAGCCAAGGGTTTCTTCCTGAATCATTCCCAGGCCTGCTTTTGATCTGAGCAGTGGCTTTCAAAAAATATGCTGATGAGATTGCTCTCTCACTTAAGAACTTAAGAAAGAGTTGAAGTTCTTCAGTGTATAACCCCAGCCTGAAACTTGTCTTGAGGAAGATTTGTAGTAGTAATGAAGGGTGACAGTAACCTAAGGGTGAAGAATGTAGAGAGATTTTTCCCAAGAGCAATCCAAGATACTGCTTGAAACATCCAGGGTCCACTGACATGCCCCTTGGACTCCAGGAGAAATCTGGAAATGTCTGGACCTGCAATGAGACACACCCAGCTTCAAATGTGTCACTCTGGGCATATTCTTTAATCTGAGCTCCAATTTTCTTTCTTGTAAGAGTTATTTCACATGGCTGTTTTATTTCCTCATTCGTTTTTTAAATTAAAGAAATAAATTTGTAGGAGTAATATAGTTACATTGTTTACAAGTCAAATTCTTACATAGCTCATTTCCATCCATTTCATGGATGTGTTATCTTCTGGTATTTATTAGAATTTGCTTTAGACTTTCTGTTGCTCACCTCACAGTTCTTGTGTCATCTTAGTTTCTTTTCTGTTTTTTGGTCTTTTATGCGAGAGGTTTTCCTCACATTGTCTGATAATCCTTGGCAGTCAGTTCGTATTGAAGAGTTAGACATTAGAAAGCCAAGTGAAAATCCTGTGTGTGTACAAGGTTTGTTGACTGGAAAGCTTCATGGGGATATTCTTGCTTGGCCATTTCACTGAAGGACATCCAAAAACCTGTTGCTGTTTTTAGATTTTTTTTCTTGGATTGTTGGTTTTCCTGGTGATCTTACTCCAATCTCTTTGGTGCCATAATTCTACCAGCTAAGTATGAGAGGGAGCTGGGGTTTCTCAATGCAGAATATGTACTTGGTTCTAATATGGTAGTCTGGTTCTAATATTGTAGCCTTTTTCTCAGCAATGGTTGCCACATCTGAGTCCTGAATCCCTTTGGAATCAGCCTCTCCAGAGGGTATATGTTTAGAACCGGCATGAGTGAAAGGTGGTCATCCAATGACATGAGGTGGGTGAAAATATTTTAACTGCTTCATTTATAAATTTTCAACTGACCCTCCTGTTTTTGAAACCCACCAGTGTCCCCACTTCCATAAGTCCCTGGATCCTCAATTTTCCAAGTCTTCCTGGAATTCTATGGAGTAAATTAGCTTACTGATGCATTTCCCTTACTTGCCTTAGGTTTCTGCTCACTCTGTTCCCAAGTCAATTATGACCTACCTGGCTGCTTCCAGTTTCTGAAATGTTGTGTGTCAGCTTCTTTTCCATTGCCTTTGTCCTTGCAAGCTTATGCCATTTTAAAAAATTCTTTTGCTGTCGTTTTTGTGGAGAAATAGGAAAATATGTACATTCAATCCCCATGTTTAAGTGGAAGTCCCTCATAAAATTATATTAGAAATTTATTAGAAATATATACACATATATGAATATAGATAGATATACACTCTCTTTTTTAGCACACATAGTGCCTGTTATATAGCAGGTACTAAAAAATAATATGTATATGTATATACATGTAGCAGAAGGCTAACAGGAACTTAGATACACTCAGGAATATATGATAGCATGGAAGGTTGGAATGGTGGGCCTGTGCACAATCAAGTCATGAGGACTTAGAAAAAGACGGAACCATGGCTGGGCGCGGAGGCTCATACCTGTAATCCCAGCACTTTGGGAGGCCGAGGCCAGTGGATTACCTGAGGTCAGGAGTTCAGGACCAGCTTGGCCAACATGGTGAAACCCTGTCTCTAAAAAAAAAAAAAAAAAAAAAAAAAAAAAAAATACAAAAATTAGCCAGACATAGTGGCAGGCGCCTGTAATCCCATCTACTCGGGAGGCTGAGGCGGAGGTTGCTGTGAGCCAAGATCGCGCCATTGCAGTCCAGCCTGGGCAACAAAAGCAAAACTCAGTCTCAAAAAAAAAAAAGAAAGAAAGAAAAAAGAAAAGAGAAAAAGAAAAGGACAGAACCTGGCAGGATTCAGTAATTAAGCCAGAGTCAGAAGGAGAAGTACTTCTCAATACCGCATGGCATCTTCTGTTTTTTAGACACTGCTCTACCCAGCTCAATTGATTCATGACTGTGTGGGTGTATTTTGTTTTGTTTTTTCTTTTTCAGACTTTGTCAACAGGAAGTAGGTGCCCATGTTGTTGATAGAAAAGCTTGTAAGTAGGACTGCACAGACTTGGTTTTGGTTCAGCATTTGGCAATAATCAGTCTTTCTGCTTCAGCCTTCAGAGAGCCCACTTCATCATTCTTTCTGGCATCCCTGTGATCATATGATTACATATCTAATCAGTGTAACAACATCAGCTACTTAAAGAAGGCATGTCATTAAAGATATTGTTAATATCTCTACATTGCCTTTCAAACATAGGTAAGCATTCTAACTTGGAGTGAAATCTTCTTAGGTGCTTTATATGTTGAAATTCTACCAGTCAGCTGAGGAAGAAATGTATATGGCTTATCCCCAAAATAAGATATTCCAACAAATAATGTTTATGAGAGCTGTTAATTTATGTTAAAAAAAAAGCTATTAATAAAATGTTTAAGTAATTAAATTTGGGAGCTTGATTGGCAGTAGGAATATTAAGAGGATTAGCTAGATAACTAATGTAGAAAATAATATAATTGTATTGAGTCAACAAAAGCTTATATAAATTTAATTACTATGATGATATTAGATTACTTCATAATTAGAATCTTTGTAGAATTGTTTTGGTATAATTGCATTCACAATACTCAAAAAGTAAGCTTAAAGAATGATATTTTTAATTATTTAATTCCAATAAGTCATAAGTCTTATTTTTTGCATTATATGAGGCTGAATTAAAAGCAGAATGCCATCTGACATTTCAAAATTTCATGGAGAGAAATGTATCTGAAATCATATACACCAAAAAGATAAGTAAAAGTTGATAGAAAAAAATGAATGTATTTTAGCTGAGTTCTGACATGCATTTTATTCACAAATCAAACTTCAGAACGCAGAAGACAATTTCTTATTTTGAATTTATAGCGACTATTCTAATATTAAATTGATTTTTACAAGCTAGCAAATATTTTCAACAGTTGAAGCTTCGGAGTTTCTCATTTATCTAAGCTATGTAAATGCATGCAAAGTTTCTTCTAGAAAACAAATTACTGAAAGACATTTTCCTGATTTGTATTTGGCTGTGTTATTCCCCAGAAGGTGAAATTATTAAACATGTCATTCGAAAGCCAGTAACTCCTTAGTACAGGTTGAACATCTCTAATCTGAAAATCTGAAATCTGAAATGCTCCAAAATCTGAAACTTTTTCAATGCCAACATGATGCCACAAGTAGAAAATTTTACACCTGATCTCATGTGATGGGTACCAATCAAAACTTTGTTTCATGAACAAAACTATTTTAAAATATGTATAAAATTATCTTCAGGCTATTTGTTAGGAAATAAAAATAAAACTCTAAGTCCCTCCAACTGACCCAGCGGATTCTCTCTTGGCCAAGGGAACTCCAGCAAAACCTTGGAAGCTGAATTCATGGCTATGATGGGATGGGAGATTTGGCATATGCCTCATTATATCCCCACCCTCGCTAATAGTCGTTAGGTTTTCTTCCTTAACAGCTAAACAGAAACCAGCCTTTCCAAAAGACTACTAGCTTATCTTCCCAGATACGTAACAGTCAAGATGAGATTCATTATGTTCACCTTATTTTATGTAAGATGTAGATTTACCAGGCACTAACTAAAGTTTTACAAGTATGTAATCATTTGTCTCACTGCTGCCCCACCACCTCCCCTGCCTTTTAAGCAAAATATATAAATACTAAACCTCCTAAGAACCTCTTTGGAAAAAACAGTCACACATACTTCTGTGGCTCTCTATTTTCCCAGGTATGCCTTCAAGCTGGCTCAATAAAGCTTGATGCTTTGAAACTTATGCTTCAATTACTCATTTCAGTTGTCAGTGTAAAAGGTGTATATGAAATAGAAAAGAATTCTGTGTTTAGACAGTTCTCATCAGTGAGATATCTCATTGTGTATATCCCAAAATATTTCAAAAAAATGAAATCCAAAACACTTCCAGTTCCAAGCATTTAGGACAAGGGATATTCAATCTGTATCAGAAACATGCAATGGTGACCACAAAAGGAATCTGGCAGCTGAAAATTCTGAGTCACTATCATGTCAAACTATAAAAATTTTATACAACTTAAAAAAAAACCTGCACTAATCATTAATTTATATTATTGTTAAAATTATCATACAGTAAAATTGATTTTTTTCCTTTTGATGTACAGTTCTGAAACCACCTTTGCAAAAATTGCAACACTGAGAAAACTTTGACAGTGAAAGAAATTTGACCTAACCAACTCCACCTTGCCTTTAACCTCCAAACTGCCCTTCATTCCTGGGCATGGCCTAAGCTAACTTTGGGAGAAATTTAGGTTATAGTTTAAATGATAATAGCTCTTTCCAAAACTAAACTGCCTTTGTAAAACTAATGAAAGGCCACCAGTTTATGAAGACAGGAGGGGCCTGAATTCTGCTAAGATATAGGCATAGTTAAGTGATTACCAGCCATTATTCTAGAGGTCACAAGATTTTCAACTTCCTCAATTACTCCTGTAAATAACATTACTATTGTAGAACCTAAAATTACTATTGTAGAACCTAAAGTTGACCTTCTGAGATGTCTTGTCAGGCTTTTGCATTTCTGATGACCCAGTGTCCTGAACCAGTGACTCCTCTGTGGACCCTTACTGGAAGCTGACTCAGGGCACACGAGGACCATTTTCCACACCCATATGATTGCATCCCCAACCAATCAGCAGCACCCATTCCTTTGCCCACCAAATTACTCTTGAAAAACTCTAGCCTCCAAATTTTCAGGGAGGCTGATTTGGGTAATAATAAAACTCTGGTCTCCTGTTTAGCTGGCTGTATTTGTACTAAACTCTTTCTCTACTGCAATTGCCCTATCTTGATAAATCAGCTTTATCTGAGCAGCAGGCAAGAAGAACCCATTAGACAGTTACAGTTCTGTAAATTTTAACACAAACATTGTTCATGTAACCACCAGGAGGATCAACATCTGGATCAGTTTCACCACCTAAAAAGCTTCCTCATAATACCCTACTCCATGACACCTAGGAACAGCTACTAGTTCTCCATCCCAATTGTTTCATCTTTTGAGAAGTTTATATAAATGGAATTGTATAGTATAATCATCAATTTTAAAATAAAATTTCAGATGTATTCACATTCCATAAGTGTACTCTATGATGCTGATATTTATCTTTAGCCTCAGCTTATGCCAAACTAAGCCTTTCCATATGTGGCCAAAATGTGTATTCAATATACCTCTAACTGGGAGGATCAATTGAAAGTGTTGTTTTACTAAACTCTATAACACAAAGGAATTCAAGGATACCATAGGGATCATTCAACTGATTATAACACAAAATGGGGAGAGCCAATTTCCCTGTCCCCAGAGACCTCTGGGCAGCTCTAGCTCCCTGAGGGAGCCAGCACAACAGTGGTCCCTTTCTCAGGAGATACCTGGGACACCAGGCAGTTCCTCTTAGACCTTCTGGGAGAGGAGTTCGCAGCAGACGCTGGATAGGAGCAATAGCACTGAGAAGGGGTAGCAGAAGCAGCAGTGGCCTTGACTTGTGTATGTGCACATATGCAAGGAGCCCTTGAGAGACTCCCTTCTCCCCAGGAAGTAGTAGGGTCTTGCTTGCCTTGCTAGTGGCAAGAACCACTAAAGTTTAGTTGTTACTGTTAACGTAACCCTATTTCTACTTACAATGTGGTGAGGCCTTGGAAAACCCAAGTTATATAAACATTTGTCTTAGTTCATTTAGGCTGCTTTAACAAAAATACCATAAACTGGGTGGTTTATAAACAAAAAACATTTATTTCTCACAGTTCTGGAGGCTGAGAAGTCCGAGATCATGCTGCCAGCAGATTCACTGTCTGGTGTGGTCCCATCCCTACACAGTGAAAACAGCAAGGTCACTTTCTGTGCCTGATTTATAATGACACTAATCCCGATCATGAGGACTCAACCCTCATGACCTAATCACCTATCGAAAAGCCCCATCACCTTGGGGTTTAGGATTTCAAAATATGAATTTTGGGTAGATACAAACATTCAGACTGCAGCAACATTCAATAGAGGCAACTCACCTACCAGGAGGCAACTTTTCATTCTGATGCCCAGGTATGACAGACCTCAAATCTGTTACCATCCCATGAACCAGGAATTATACAAAGGGTAGAGGGGCATAGCTCTGGGTGAAGAGCTGCACTCTGTTCACTCTGGGCTCTGCGTGGTGGTGTCCCAGGTAGTGTCAGTCCAGCTGTTAAGTCCAGTGAGGCTCAGAAAGGTGATGTCATTTGTTCAAATCTTCCAGCTAGTTTGTTGGTCAGATCATAACCAGACCCTATGAAGTCTAATCATACCCAGTTCTGTAGGCTTTCCTCTTCAACAGGTCCATTCTTATCTCTAACTGAGACCACCTGCATCCTCATAGCTTAACTATCAGTATGGAAAACAAACCATCTGTGTCACTATGACTTTACTATTTGTTCAAGAAAATTCTTGTCCAGGAAGATAAGACTGTGTACAATAAATAACTTCAATGTTTACTTCAGAAAATTTCTGAAAACCAATTTATTCAGATGATAGATTGCTCATTTGAAAAAATTAACCCCTTTTCAGGACAACAGATTCCTCTCCAAGTCTAATAACTTGTTTATCAAAGATCTATTTTTCAGGACTTCAAGACCCTCTTATCACAATGTCCACCAATTCTAAACTATAATATCATGAACTTTGCCAAATTTCCACCAGATTTCTTCCTTGAAAGGCCTGACTTTAAACCACTTGAGCTCAGACCCTTAATGTTTATAAATATCTACCTGTGACCTCTCCCTTTTGAGAATTATAAGGACTTTTTCAAGGTGTTGCGCTCTGTTACTGCAGGTTAATAAACTTAGCTTTGTTTGATCAATAGTTTATTCTGATGGTCTTCTTTGAAAGTCAGCAATCAACAGTTCTGGGGCCTCAGTGGGATTCACTCAATAATTTCTGCTCCTGCAGTTTAAGAACCTTAGCCCTAAACAGTGTGTTCTTCTGAAGTTTGCCATTTGGAAGCCTCCCCTACTGCAGTGTTAAGGTAAGTCTCTCATTGGATTTAAGTCCCGGTTTCCTTTCCATAAAGCTCTTAAATTGTTTATTTTTCTTCCTAGAAATAAGAAACTTTTAAGAAATTCCTGGATTATCTGATCAGATTTGAAAATGTTTATTCTTTGTGGAAATGTTTTATTACTAGTAACATTACTCTTTTTGTCTTTTATCCTATTTGTTGTGAGTCTATGAGAAGAAGTTCACAGGGAAGAAGACAGCCGTAGACCTGGCAATTTTGTCCTCAAACTGGCTCAAAGATACAATAATATCAGCGGGTCTCATCAAACTGGCATCCTTATAGAATAAACTTTGCTCTGGGTCACTTACTAATATCTTACAGAAAATTTATAGCAGCAGTTGTATATTGAGGGTGTGAATAAAAACCACCAGAGAAGCTTTTTGAAAAAATACTATGAATAGATTTCTGCTTCTGGCCAAAATGAAGAAACAGGGACCAGATTTACTCTCCAGTAAACCAGTGGAAAAAAACAGATACAATATTGAAAAATAAAAAGATTTTTCAAGACATCAGGCAATGAAGAATAGTGATCCAAGAGAAACAAGAAACAAGATGAATCTTATGTTCACCACAGCTTACTGTCTGGAGTGAGTATCAAGGCTGTGGTACAGAACGGGAAAACCCAGATGGAACCCTGCCATCTCCCTAAGTGGAGTCTGGGGAGGGCAAAGTGAGTAGAGTTTGCAAGGAAAGATATGGGAAAGGAGACAGCTGTGCAGAGAGAACACTGGGGATCTGTACAGGGTCTTCAGCTGAGCATGAGTCAGCATATGCATGTGAGGAAACTACCCATGACTGGGGAAAGAATCAGCTGGAATGATTACGGGGTATAGAATCCAGGGCTCAGAATCATTCCTGTTTCTATAGGAAATGGGCATTGAGTAGCATACTTGGAAGAATTTTTGATTCAGTCATGCAGTAACATAGAACTTAGACTAAACACTACTCTGATACCACATAATGAAACTCAAAATAAGACCCAAAAGAATCAAACTGTTTATAAGTAACTGAGTTTCAAAATAAAGTTCAAGAATATTTATAGAAATACCATCCAACAAAGCACAAAATTAAGATAAAGGGTCAAACTATTTGCAAGTAATTTTAAGTGTGTTCCAGAACAAAGTTCAAAAGTATTTATAGAAATACAAAAGGATCCAAAAACTGTCCACAAAAATATGACCCATAATGAAGAGAAAAATTAGTCATTTGAAACTGACCCAGAAATGACAAAGATGATAGAATTGGCAAAGACATTAGAAGAACTGTAATTGTACTTCGCATGTTCAAGAAGCCAGAGGAAAGACTGAACATGGTAAGCAGAAACATGGAAGATATAAAAAGACTAAAAATCAAACTTTAGAGATGAAAACATTATGTGAGATGAAAAACACACTGAGTAGAATTAAAGGCAAATTGGAAATTTCAGAAGACTAGTGACTTTAAGAATTGAGAGATAAAAAGCACGCAAAATGAGAAACAGAAGTGTGTCAGTGAGTTATGGGACAACTTCAAACTAATGCGTAAATTGCAGTCCCTGAAGGAGATGAGGGATATGTTGGAAAAAAATATTTGAAAAAATAATGGCCAAAAATCTCCCAAAGTTTATGAAAACCACAGATTCAAGGTCAACAAATTGCTTAAAAATAGAGAAAGTCTAATATTAGGATACAAGGTCTTGACTGGGTGTGGTGGTTCATGCCTGTAATCCCAGCACTTTGGAAGGCCGAGTGGGAGGCGAATCACTTGAGGTCAGGAGTTCAAGACCAGCCTGGCCAACATGGTGAAAGCCTGTCTCTACTAAAAAAACAAAAATTAGCCCGGCGTGGTGGCACACACCTATAATCCCAGCTACTCGGGAGGCTGAGACAGGAGAATCACTTGAACACAGGAGGTGCAGGTTGCAGTGAGCCGAGATTGTGCCATTGCACTCCAGCCTGGGTGACAAAGTGAGACTCCGTCTTAAAAAAGACAAAAACAAAAACAAACAAAAAAATGGAAATAAGGTCTCAAATTAATAACTTCAGCTTACACCTTAAAAAAAATTAGAAATATCATTAGGGTCAGCAGAGCATAGCCATATGTTCCAATAAAACTTTATTTACAAAACAGATGGTAAGAGAGCAGATTTGGCCTGCTGGCAATTGCTTGCTGACCCTGGCTTAATCTTGTAAGATTGTGCAGCAAACAAAGAGACCCTAAAATTAGGCAATTTGGATATTAATCCCCCTCCGCGGAGTATGGCTACTCTGGCTCTTCAAATTAGGGATGGGATCTGTTCTCTTGTTTTAATCTGGACACTTTTGGATCCTGGCACAGAAGTCTCACCATGACTCCTCACTGTAGCATCACTCTGTGTTACAGCGCTCAAACGCGTGAACTCAGTCTTAAAAATGCTGCTGCGCAGCCATAGCACTGTCAAATCATCCAACCAAATGTCTATCCGACAAAAAGCAGGAAAATTGCCTACCAGGAAACCTGATTCATGATCACACCACAAAGTACAGTGCAGATTCAAATGGATCAAGTCCCCACATGGTAATGGCCATCCTCCATCACAGCTGAAGAATGATCACAGAGAGAACCGAGAACTGAGTCTCCCGCTTCCTCCTGTGGGTTAACTCATCAATACTGAAAACTGAGACCACTTAAACGTCAACAAGAATTGACTATTTGTTCCAGGAAATTCTAGCCCAGGAAAATAATTCTGTCTAACAATAAATTGCTGTTTCCTTCCAGAAATTCCTGAAAACCAATTTATTCAGACAACAGGTTGCTCACCTGGGGAAACAGCTTGCTTAAGCAACCACTGTTTACTGAATCAGGTAGCTTCAAGACACTCACCTTGGCTGTATCCATCAATCCTAAACTGCTATATAATAAATTTTGTCTAATCCCCATAAATCCTGGCCTTCAGAGAGCTGCCTCAAAGCATTTGATGCAAGACCACAAATCCTATAAACATCTGTCCGTAATCTTTCCCCTTCTGAGACACCATGAAAACGCTGTCAAGGTGTTGCTCTCCCTCACTGCCATTGTTAGATAACTTTGTTAATCAGTGGCTTCTTCTTGTGGTTGTTTTTAAATGCATTGGAAATCGACATCTTCTTTAGGAAATTTTCCTTTTTTTCATATCCCAACTGTCGAAATGCCTCTGGACTGATTTCCCAGCTGTGCTAGACTCCTCTAGAGGACGCATCTCAAACTCTGATAAAAGGCCATTTTCCCACAAATTAATTTATTCATTTTGTAAAGTACAATGTTATGGTTTGAATGCACTTCCTCCACAGTTTAGATTAAAACGTATTCCCTGTTGTAATGATATTGACAAGTAGGGCCTTGGAGGGGCTCCAAGATGGCTAACTAGAGGCATCTGGTCCTTGCCTCCTCCATCAAGAACTGAAACAGCGCATAATCACACGTTTAATACACCACCAAAAAGAGAACACTGGATTTAACGGAGAAGTGACAGAAAACACCTGAGGTGAGGAAGGAGCGCAAGCGGTAAGCGAGACAGTCTGCCAGGACTGGCTGGGAGCCTGGAGAGGCTCCCCAGTGTGAGGAAAGAGTAAATGACTTACCCACAGCGGTCTGCATTCCCATCATGGACTACTGCAATCCCAGCCCTACGAGAGCCCCTCGACCCACACAAGCCCTGTGACTAACATAGGGAGCGTCCTGGAAATCACAGATGGCATTGCTCCAGGGGGAAACTCACGCTAGGTCCCACACATCCCCTGAGCCCTAAGTAGCCACAGCAAGACGCCATTTTGAGAGCCCAGTCCCCAGCAGACTACATCCTGCCCTGAGGCCCAGCAACCCCTGCAACTCCGCATACCTGGAGCCCCACAGACATCCTCTGCTGAAAGCGGGGTGCTGCTGCCTCCAAGGCTGAAGCACAAGTCATTGACAGGGACCCAGGTGGCCCAGTAGCAGTCCTGCCGTGCATTTACAAGCACTCTGAGGACAGACTACCCTACTTATAGTCAGCAATTGGGCTGAAGCGAGCGCGCCCTAGCTGCTTATTTATGGCAGCTGCCACTGAAAGCAAGCCCGCCCCCGCCCCCGCCCCCGCCCCTCCCCCTCCCCTGCTCCCTCCCCCGTCCCCAGTAGAAGGGCTGCCCTGTGGCTGCTGCCTCCCACAACCAAAGCATTTTTCTGGGAACCTGGGGATCATCTTGGCTCTGCCTATCACAGCCAGTGCCTGCACGCCCTGCTCCGGCATCCCCCTAGTGCCTCAGCATGCCATCCTCCTGTACCCTACTCCATTATGATGTGATTCCTTCGTGTTAAAACTGTGAGTACTTGCCAATGGCCCACCGTTTTACCCCTTTCGGGTAACACATGTGCATTCATACTAGGCACACGTTTTCTGTAAGGAGCCAGATAGTAACTATTTTAGGTTATTTGGAGGAGGCAGGATACTCAAAGCAAAGCAGGAAGACTAATGCTGTGGTCAGGGGTAAGATCAGGTCAGGCAGCTTATGCCTGTAATCCCAGCACTTAGAGAGGCCGAGGCGGGAGGATTGCTTGAGCCCAGGAGTTTGAGACCAGCAAGGGCAACATAGTGAGACTCATCTCTCAAAAAATTAAAAAAGTATCCAGGCATGGTGGCACTTGCCTGTAGTATCAGCTACTCAGGAGGCTGAGGTAGGAGGATCTATCCAGCTAGGGAGATCAAGGCTGCAGTGAGCCATGATCACGCCACTGCACTCCAGCCTGGGGGACAGAGTGTGAGACCCTGTCTCAAAAAACTAAATAAATAAATAAAAGGCAAGATCAGCAAGGGTCTAACCCACAGAGCAACTAAGGCCAGAAGTAGAAGAAAAACTGGGGGAAAGGGCTGGACGATGAGATTGGTGTTACATGCAGAATTGTCAAGATTTGGCCGGGTGTAATCTGATAACTTCTTCTGTTGCTTCTTGCTTAAAAGATATGTAGGCCGGGAGCGGTGGCTCACGCCTATAATTCCAGCACTTTGGGAGGCTGAGGCGGGCAGATCACGAGGTCAGGATATCGAGACCATCCTGGCCAACACGGTGAAACCCCGTCTCTACTAAAAATACAAAAAATTAGCGGGTGCCTGTAGTCTCACCTGCTCAGGAGGCTGAGGCAGGAGAATGGCGTGAACCTGGGAGGCGGAGCTTGCAGTGAGCCGAGATCTCGCCACTGCACTCCAGCCTGGGCAACAGAGCAAGACTCCATCTCAGAAAAAAAAAAAAAAAAGATATGTAATATTGTCCCAGAGTCTACTGGAAGAGGAGTGATGCATTCCTGTCGCAGGAGGGCTACAGAATTTTGCATATTAGCTTACCTTATAAAAAGGATGCTCAGTGCAAGTGCCTCGGGCTGGGAGACACTGGAGGCAGATAAAAATGCAAGGCTAGATAAACTAATTTGCCATTCTCATTCATAAGAGTTGATAATTAAAACCATGAGAGTTCTATAATATTTAGGATTTGCTCTATTAAGAGAAAGTAAGAAATTTAGGGGAAGATGGCCGGGCGCGGTGGCTCACGCCTGTAATCCCAGCACTTTGGGAGGCCGAGGTGGGCGGATCACCAGAGGTCAGGGGTTCGAGATCAGCCTGACCAACATGGAGAAACCCGTCTCTACTAAAAATACAAAAAATTAGGCGGACATGATGGTGCATGCCTGTAATTCCAGCTACTCAGGAGGCTGAGGCAGGAGAATCGCTTGAACTTGGGAGGTGGAGGTTGCAGTGAGCCGAGATCATGCCATTTCACTCCAGCCTGGGCAACAAGAGTGAAACTCCATCTCAAAAAAAAAAAAAAAAAGAAGCAAAGAAAGGAAATTTAGGGGAAGATGCTAAAAGTTAATGGGAAAAGAATCAGCAAAATGACAGTTTTTAATCAACTCTCAGTGTTTCTTGACCATCTTTTGTGTCAAGACCCTAGAGAAGTGGCTAGAGAGGTGAGGAGGAAAGAACAAAGAGAGGGAATCGTATTCTGGATTTCCGTGTCGATTGGATAATAAAATAGTGTGTTATGGATGACAAATCTGGGCAGAAACCAAAAGAACAACAGTATGGAAATGGGATTTGGATTTGATCATGGGCAGGGATGTGGGTAAATTCAGTGATTTTGGAATGGAATAAGATGCCTCAGGAATCTAGATGGTAGAAAATTTATACGTGTTTAATAATAAGCATACTTGGAAGCTAATGGCAGAAAGTGATAGCACTGGTGACCTAAGAGGCACAAATAACTGTGTTTCTTGAATAGTTGGGCAAGCATGTTATATTTGGGGTAAGCACCATGTATCTGTGAATGGTGGGATTCTTCTTCCTGCCTCCTGAGGGACTTTACCTTGGACAATGATGTCATTATTGTTGGCTTCTTGGAAGGCGAAATCAAAGGATCTGAATGGGTTGAAATGACTTTGAGTTTATACCTAAATGTGAACAGTCCATTTGTAGACAGGCTTGTTGGTTCTGGTAATTTCCCTTAGGATTTGGCTTTCTCCCTCTTTCTCTCTCTGACTCATTTGCCCATCAGCTCCAGTTTCTCTCAAACTCCAGCTGAAAGCATTTATTTTCCTCCATTTCCCGTGCCCTTTAATTTGTGGCTCCATTTGCTCTTGTTTAGTATTAGTTACCCTTGGTGATTGTCTTTTCATTGGCAATAGTATGAAGTATTTGATGATACTGTTGTTTGGAGGAGGCTGGGGGAGGAAGTGAGTGATGTTATCAGAACTCCGGAACCTTTAAATCTGGTTTAATGCCACCGCACTGGGGGATTCTCAGGCTATGCAGGGACTTATGGGAGTACTTGATTTACACACACTAGAAACATCCTAAGAGATCCACCCCAGTGCACAGTTCATAATATGACTTCACTTTTAAATAGCTTTTCATTTGATTTGAAAAGAACTGATTCCCACAGTTTTGTGAAGGCATGGAAAACCCCTATTATTTTTCTGTCTCTGCACCCTCTTCACATGCAGCCCACACAGTTCTTTGTTCTATGTGAAAGAGAGAGGAATGGGTGGGGCTGGGAGGGGGAGAGAGAGAGAGAAAGGAGAGAGAGAAATAGAGAGAGGAACAGAGATACCATAGATCAAGCTTTGGAGTCTATGATGGCCTTTTATTCTTAACTGCTGTGTGTAAGGCACTCCTTCACCTGATAGGCATAAAGAAATAATGGGTAGGTAGCGCTTGATTCTACACTAGTATCACCACCCCCACCACCCACACTACCACAGGATCACATTGCATAATTGCTTTCTTTTGCTTCCATGAAATATTTCTGATTATAAAAGTAATTAATAAAGAATACATGTTCATTTTTAAAAGTTTGGGTAAAACCAAAAAGCATAAAAAGTCAAGAGAAAAAAAGTCTAGCACACCCAGCACAACTACTGTTAACACTTCATTGTCTTACCAATCAAGGATTGACTTAATAATTGATCAAATATTTGTTTAGTGCTTATAATATACCAGGCATTATTTTAGTTGTGGCGAATACAGAGGTGAGCAAGCAAGGTCCCCAATGTTGTGAAAACATGTCCCTTGATCACTTGAGCCCAGGAGGCCAAGGCTGCAGTGAGCTATGATAGTGCCACTGCACTCCAGCCTGGGTGATAGAATGAGACCCTGTCTCAACAAAACAAAATAAAACAAAACAAAAATGTTCCCTTTTTTGTGTTCACCTCCTCCCGACTCTAACACCCTCCCCATTCTATACTTAGTAGACCTGGCTACAAAGGAGTGTTAATGTAGGCTCTGTCTGAGATGTTTCCTGACTTTCTGTTTCCTGCAGAATCTTTTTTTTTTTTTTTTTTTGAGATGGACTCTCGCTCTGTCACCCAGGCTGGAGTGCAGTGGCGCAATCTCGGCTCACTGCAAGCTCTACCTCCTGGGTTCATGCCATTCTCCAGCCTTAGCCTCCCGAATAGCTGGGACTATAGGCACCCACCACCACGCCCAGCTAATTTTTTGTATTTTTAGTAGAGACGGAGTTTCACCGTGTTAGCCAGGATGGTCTCGATCTCCTGACCTTGTGATCCGCCCGCCTCGGCCTCCTAAAGTGCTGGGATTACAGGCGTGAGCCACCGCGCCCGGCCTCCTGCAGAATCTCTTGTGTTTACTAGGCTGGACCTTTTCCTGTCCTTATACAAGTCTCTCCTTGTCTTATTATGCAAAATGGTTGGAATTCTGTTTTGAAGTGGAGAAGGTCTACCTGTGGTTTTGGTGTGAACATTTATCCTGCAGAACATTTAACTAATCACTACAGCCTTTGGGGACTGACAAGGATTTATGGTGGAGTTGATGACTGACAAATAGAGAACTTTTTAATTTTCTTATGATTGTGTTTTGTTTGAGCCAGCAAGTTGCTGGAGTAGTTCTTAGGTTACTGGCCATGGTTTGTGGGTATCAGCTGCACTCTTAACCTGTCCATTTGTTTGTTTACTTATTTATTTATTTCACAAACTTCTATTGAGCACTAGTCAGTGTACTAGACACTGGTATTGCAGAGATAAGAAACAGCAGAGAATCTCCCTCCCCCTTGTCCGGGGAGATGCCAGACAAGCAATGCATTGTGTTAAATGCTCTGACAGACACTGGTAGGACAACCAAAGGATGGTCACCCTACTTTGCTGCAGTTTGGGGACAGGTAGTTCAAAGAAGTCTTTTTGGAGGAGTGGTTGTCTGAGCTATGTCGTGAAACTTGAACAGAAGAAGCAGATGAAGGGTGGGGTAGCAATCCAGGAAGAAACAGCACATGCAAATACTAAGGAGCGTAAGAGAGCCTGGTGCATTGGAGAGACAACCAGTAATTCATCATGGCCAGATTTGTTTGCAGAGGACTAAATTGACAAGCCATGAAGCTGGGCAAATAGGAGTGATGCCAGATTAGAAGGATTGTTTCTGCTGTGCCCAGATGTTTCAATTTTGTCCTGAAGCCATTCAATAGCAACTGAAAGTTTTTTCAAAGACAGTGACAAGGATTGATGAATAGTATGAAGAGGGTGGGAAAGAGGAATTTTTTGTAGTAATCTAGGTGAGAGATACAGGACTAGCAGAGGTAGAGAAAAGAGAAAAGACTTAAGAGATGTTAAGCAAGGAGAAGCAATAGAAGTTCATGTCTGGCTGCGTGCTGGGGGATGATTCCCTGGTTTCTGATTGGACAACTGGGTGGCTGGCTATGCCATCCATTAACGTGTTGATATTGGTGGAGGTATTTACTTAAAAGATGGGCAAACATAAGGGATCTGTGGAGGAATAAGGAAACAAAAACAGCCAACTGGAAAGAAGAAAAATCAGGAACTAAGAGATCACATGTAAACCACTCAAGAATAATTTCAATGGCATGGTAGGAGCCAAAGAGAGGTAACAGTGGGTTAGGGAGTGAATGGGAGGCAGAGGAAAGAAACACCAGGAAGAGGAGGAGGGAGACTGTGCACTAGCAAGAGGAGTATCTAGTGTTATGGGGGTCAGGGTGTTTTGTTTCGATTTAATTCTGAGATAGAATTCAGGACAAATGATGAGTAGAGAAGGTGAGGTGGAAGGATAAGACAAACGGAGAACTGACCAAACAAAGTCACTGAAGACAGATCCAGAACAAACCAGTAGTTCTCTACACAAAGGTGGTGGCTCTCTCCAGGGGGCATTTTGGAGATGTGTGGGACAGTTGGGGTTGTCACAGTGATTTGGGTGTCTTAAGAGAAGAGTCCAAGGCTGTGTTATGTCTTACAATGGGTAGCATAATGAAGAATAGTTCTACATTTAGAACAGTTCTCAAATGCTCCCCTAGGAAGTCAGGAAGGTGAACACCTATTTAGAATTATGTGAGTTTAGAAATTAACTCTGTTGTTCATATAAACAAAATGTAGTTTTTATACAGAATTAATGTAGACTACATTTTCCAAGGATGCCGCCACTGTGTCAATCAGGGAAAGATTGTAGTGTTTTGCTGGGAGTTTTAGCAAGGGTTGTTTGTTGTTTTGGGAGGGTATTTTTGCTTCTATTTTTTGAGCTCTAATACTGAGCACCTGTATCAGTTTACACATTCATAACTGTCACATAGTGATTCTATAGTAAGTGCAAGCATTTGTCTACTGAATTATGTATTCCAGCAATGCCTAAGCACTGAGCACATATTGAAATGCACATTATTCCCCCTTTATTTTATATTCACAGCATTAAGTAAAATTAATTATATTTCTGGGTGGGTTATATTAATTTCTCAATAGTCAAGAGGAAGAGCGTTACAAAATATATATTTTTTTTATTAAAAAAAGGTCACTGGGTCTGATCCAGTTGAGAATCACCAGCAAAGGTAGAGACATTTAGCAGGAGAAACCAACAGACACTGCTATACAGAAATAAATTAAGCGGTCTCCCTCTCCCTCTCCCTCTCCCTCTCCCCACGGTCTCCCTCTCCCCACGGTCTCCCTCTCCCTCTCTTTCCACGGTCTCCCTCTGATGCTGAGCCAAAGCTGGACTGTACTGCTGCCATCTCGGCTCACTGCAACCTCCCTGCCTGATTCTCCTGCCTCAGGCTGCCAAGTGCCTGCGATTGCAGGCGCATGCTGCCACGCCTGACTGGTTTTTGTATTTTTTTGGTGGAGACCGGGTTTCGCTGTGTTGGCCTGGCTGGTCTCCAGCTCCTAACCGCGAGTGATCCGCCAGCCTCGGCGTCCTGAGGTGCCGGGATTGCAGACGGAGTCTCGTTCACTCAGTGCTCAATGGTGCCCAGGCTGGAGTGCAGTGGCGTGATCTCGGCTTGCTACAACCTCCACCTCCCAGCAGCCTGCCTTGGCCTCCCAAAGTGCTGAGATTGCAGCCTCTGCCCGGCTGCCACCCCGTCTGGGAAGTGAGGAGCGTCTCTGCCTGGCCGCCTATCGTCTGGGATGTGAAGAGCCCCTCTGCCTGGCTGCCCAGTCTGGGAAGTGAGGAGCGCCTCTTCCCGGCCGCCATCCCATCTAGGAAGTGAGGAGCGTCTCTGCCCGGCCGCCCATCGTCTGAGATGTGGGGAGCGCCTCTGCCCCGCCGCCCCGTCTGGGATGTGAGGAGCGCCTCTGCCCGGCCGCGACCCCGTCTGGGAGGTGAGGAGCGTCTCTGCCCAGCCGCCCCGTCTGAGAAGTGAGGAGCCCCTCTGCCCGGCAGCCACCCCTTCCGGGAGGGAGGTGGGGGTCAGCCCCCCACCTGGCCAGCCGCCCCATCCGGGAGGTGGGGGGCGCCTCTGCCTGGCCGCCCCTTCTGGGAAGTGAGGAGCCCCTCTGCCCGGCCACCACCCCTTCTGGGAGGTGTACCCAACAGCTCATTGAGAACGGGCCATGATGACAATGGCGGTTTTGTGGAATAGAAAAGGGGGAAAGATGGGGAAAAGATTGAGAAATCGGATGGTTGCTGTGTCTGTGTAGAAAGAAGTAGACATGGGAGACTTTTCATTTTGTTCTGTACTAAGAAAAATTCTTCTGCCTTGGGATCCCGTTGATCTATGACCTTACCCGCAACCCTGTGCTCTCTGAAACATGTGCTGTGTCCACTCAGGGTTAAATGGATTAAGGGCGGTGCAAGATGTGCTTTGTTAAACAGATGCTTGAAGGCAGCATGCTCGTTAAGAGTCATCACCACTCCCTAATCTCAAGTACCCAGGGACACAAACACTGAGGAAGGCCGCAGGGTCCTCTGCCTAGGAAAACCAGAGACCTTTGTTCACTTGTTTATCTGCTGACCTTCCCTCCACTATTGTCCTATGACCCTGCCAAATCCCCCTCTGTGAGAAACACCCAAGAATGATAAATAAAAAAAAGAAAGAAAGAAAGAAAGAGATTAAGCGAATGAGATCCAAATAAGTCAAAGGTTGGGGGCCATGAAGTTGAATAAGTCATCCCATCCGCCATCTTCTGTCAAATAGGCTAAGATGTGTGGAGAGTGGACAGTGAAGGAAGAAGTAAACTTGAGGAAAGTAACATAAGAGAGAGAGGAAGTCTGAAGAGCCACCCTGGTACGTGAGCACTGTTTGCCCTGAGAAGGTTGCCAAGCAGTGTTGAAAACCCAGCTAAGGTCAGGGACCGTGGATTAGTCAAGAGTCTCAATCAGCACCATTGTATGACCTTTGCCAGAAGTACTCAGCTGGAGTATGTCTCTATGGGAGTAGAGAAAGAGGACGGCTGAACCAATCCAGGGTTGGAGTTTTCTTATGCAGGAGTAGCATGAGAATAAAAGGTTAAGACATTGAGAGCGTTGACTGCCAGAGTGAGAGTGGTTTAATCAGTGAACTGTGATCGGGGCCCTAAGTGACAGTGAAGAGACCATTATGTCATAAAGGACCCTCCCCTTTATGTCCCTGGTCAATCTCAGGGGTCTCTAGTAGTAGTACATTCTTCCTCTTTCTATTCTAAGAGGGAAACCAGCTTTATTTCCTACCTGGTGTGTTAGTCAGTGTTGCTCTCAAAAGATTTCCCTCTGTTTAGCTGCGTGAAATTTTTTTGCACTGATTTTCACAGGCTGACATCTTCCTTAGACTCTGTCTAAGGTATTCCAATGGAAACCTCTTGGTTTGAAAACAAAAAGCTCTGTCAGTTCCCACATGTACTCTGAAGAGTCAGACATTTTAGAATCAGGAGGGACTGTAAGAGTTTTTCATTTAAGTTTCCATTTCTAAATGTTGAAGTCTTGAGTGTTAGCCTCTGGCTGCACAATTCAAACCCTGTCCTGTTACCCGCTGCTCCTTAACTGCAGAGAAGGCAAAGACGGACACAGGAAAGGAATCATGTTGACATCTTATGGCCACATTCAGACTTGAGGACTAAAATATGGAGAGAAGGAGAGGTGAATCACCAGTGGAGTGGTTGTAGGCTGAGGACACTTGGCAGCTCAGCGACACTGGAAATGTCAGGGTCATGACTAGGCTCCATCCACATGGGAATTGGATATGAGTTGCAGACTAATGTGGGAACTGATATCAAATGGCTACAGTGTCTTTATGAATAAGGTACAAAAGATATCTGCCTTGAAAGATAAGGGATGGAAGTGACTAAAAGCAATATGAATTAATCTCAAGAGGATACCAGGAAGTGGGAAAGGGGCAGAAAAGAGGGGATTCACAGAAGGGTAAACTCAAATGGTTAACAAGTATATGAACAGTTACACAAACACAAATAATCACAGAATGGCAAACAAAAATGAGTCGCTTGAGATTGGCAAAAATTAGAAACGTCCATAATACACAGCACAGGCAAGGATGTTGAGAAACAGGAGCTCTCAGGCATTGCCAGCAGAGGTGCAGTCTGGTACAACCATTCTGAAAAGTGATTTGGCAGAATTTAGTAGAATTAAGTGTGGCAATACTCTATGACCAGCAATAATTCTCTTGCACACATACCCAAGAGAAACTCATTTAAAAGTTTGTAAGGGACATCATCAAGGATATTAGCATGGTGTTTTCTGTGGTAGAGGGAAGTTGGAAGCGATAGGTGTCTATCACTAGGGGATTGTGTAAGAAAAGTGTAGTAGATGCACATAATGATCTGCTCTGCAGCTGACAGAAGCAACAACTAGACGTGTGTGACACAGAAAAGAGATTTTTTTTAAATTATTTATTTATTTATTTTTATTATACTTTAAGCTTTAGGGTACATGTGCACAACATGCAGGTTAGTTACATATGTATACATGTGCCATGTTTCTGTGCCGCACCCACCAACTCATCATTTAACATTAGGTATATCTCCTAATGCTATCCCTCCCCCCTCCCCCCACGCCACGACAGGCCCTGGTGTGTGATGTTCCCCTTCCTGTGTCCAAGTGTTCTCATTGTTCAATTCCCACCTGTGAGTGAGAACATGTGGTGTTTGGTTTTTTGTCCTTGCAATAGTTTGCTGAGAATGATGGTTTCCAGCTTCATCCATGTCCCTACAAAGGACATGAACTCATCCTTTTTTATGGCTGCATATATTCCATGGTGTATATGTGCCACATTTTCTTAATCCAGTCTATCATTGTTGGACATTTGGCTTGGTTCCAAGTCTTTGCTATTGTGAATAGTGCTGCAATAAACATACATGTGCATGTGTCTTTATAGCAGCATGATTTATAATCCTTTGGGTATATACCCAGTAACGGGATAAAGAGTGCTGAGTGAAAAGCCTGAGAAGCACAGCAATACCATTTAAAATTTGAAACACATGCAGACATATTGGATGTCCCTACATATTTTGCAAAGGTATTGTATTTATTTAGGAAATGTGATCAATGGCTACAACAGGAGCACACAAAATAATAATGACTTAAGCTGGATCGTTTTTTTTTTTTCCTGTAAAAACTCAAGTAGGCTCTTCAGAGGCATATGGTGGTTCAACACCACCAGGGGCCCAAGCTGCTTCTATCATTTTTCTTTGCCCAGTCGACTCATGGCTTTTATTATTACTGCTTAATCTCCTGCCACCGCAATCACAACCCAGCCAGTGGGAAGTGGGAAAAGGGAAGGGAAGGACACACTTCTGCCCTGTAAAAGTACAATCCAGAAAGTTCCACACATCATTTTTTCTCATATCCCACTGGCCAAAATTAAGTCACTTAGTCATGCCTAGTGCCCAGCTACAAATTCTATTACTATGCAAAGAGGAGGACAAAGAGCAGCACCTGCCACAAACATGCATATTCAAGGAACACATATCAAACACATTAGGGTG
The DNA here is from genome assembly GCF_029281585.2 of Gorilla gorilla gorilla. NCBI lineage: Eukaryota > Metazoa > Chordata > Mammalia > Primates > Hominidae > Gorilla > Gorilla gorilla. The sequence goes on from NC_073243.2 coordinate 51,291,160, forward strand.
GGGGCCTAAGGAGGAAGGAATGAGAGTGGGCATCAGGATAACAGAGGAAGAATAACACGCAAAATAAAAAAGAGTTTCTGTGTGATTCCTAGTACTGTATCATAATCTGAGACCTATGCTTAAGACAATTATCTGCATCTGAGGTTCATGAGAAAACAAGAAGAGGGAGGTAAAAAGAAAGGAAGGAAAAACAAGAAAGAAGGAAAGAAAGATTGGGGAGGTTATGGTAATATGGGAGTTCACAGGAGAGCAGTGTGAGGGAGTGATAACTACATGTAGGTGAGTTTCTAGGTGTTGGCAAAATTGGAGGGCAATTTTCTCAATAGTTTCATGAAGCCACCAAAATGCAGAGTTTGCCTCTGATGTCATAGGTCAGTTTGGCTACTGTTTTCCCTTCTGGTCCCTGAGTTGGTCATTGAGAAATTCCCATTATTCAGGTACACAAACAGCTAATATTGGGAGGATGAAGGTGCAAGGTTTTCCGAGGCTGAGCATTCTGTGGGCTGATAAATTATCCAAATCTTCATTTACAAAGCCACGGAAAACAGAGGGATTGGTACTAGAGCAAGCACTAAGTCTGCTGCCATGCTCTGACGAAAAAAGGAAGAAGAGGAAGAAGCTGGCTCACCAGTCAGAAGACTATTTACCCAAAAGCACTGACTTGGGTTAAGAATTTAGTAAGTTTCATTTGAGTTGTGCAAAGGAGAACAAAAGACTCAATAATGATTATGCAATAGGTAATTCTGAAGTGGCTGGAGTGAACATCATCAATTTACTGACTAACACACATGTATCATAGAAGTGAGTTACTTTCTATTTAACCCATTGCTGGCAATATCCATGGTGAAATAGAAAGAGAATAAAAGAATAACTGTGAAATGATACAGATGCAAGTTCACATTTTTGCTTTAGTTTTGTAGGTTCACAGTCTTGGGGGAGTTACTTAACCTTGCAAAGCCTCCCTTTCCTCATTGGTTGCCTAGCAGAGTTACTTAGGATACCATAGGTATGTTGCATAAAGTGTCTCCAATGCCTGGCTTATAGAGGTGTCCAACAAATGGTAACATTATTCACTGAATATGGAATAGATCTGTGAAAGGGAAATGAAAATTCAGAACCCCAGTTTACTATGGCAAAAGGAAAAAAAATAATAAATTGAAAGCTGAATCCTGCAAGAAACTGCATTTCCTTTTGTCTCTAAGCAGATAGCTCCGGAGAAACAGTTAAATATTTCCACAGGTAGCTACTCTATGTTCACCTTATCTTATGTGAAGTGCTGATTTACTGGGCGCAAGACAAATACATAATCGACTATTCCCCTGCCTGCTCCTTTTCCTTTGCAGCACGTGGATGACCCTGCCCTTCCTCTTTCCCCTGAAGCCTGTGTTTTCCCTTTAAATACTGAAGCCCTCATAATTTTCTTTGGAGAAAGGCACAGACCACAGACTGTTTCTTTGATTCCACGTTTTTTTTCCTCTGGGCATAACCTTAATCGTGGCAAAATAACCTTGTAAATTGATGGAGATCTGTCTCAGATACTTTTCAGTTTGCAGGTCTTTTCCCATTTTATTTTGTAGTTGGTTACTTGGATAAAGTGAAAGTTTTCTATATTTCTGGCCAGTAAATATGTGTGTGCATGTGTGGAGAGAGTGATAAAGAGAATTGATACTGCTCTACATATTTCATTTATATATATAACTCTCACTTTTAATTTTATTCATCCTTTTGGACCTGCAGGTTAGTCATTTTTGCCCATTGCTCAAACATTCTGGGAAATGTGACAACATATCCCACAGAGCCTGGGGGGAAACATGTGAAATCGAGTGGCGTGATGAGAGGGCTTTCTTTTGACCAGGTAATTGGACAGCATTCACAATGGTTATGACATTAAAAAACAAATTTCACTGAGAACCTTTGAAATTGCTGAAGGAAAAAATAGTCAATGGAACAAAGTCTTGAACTCAGAGAACTCTCAGCAGTCCAAAAGAACAGTCCTGCTGTTTTCTGGGAACACACACAAAAGTAGAATAAGGGGCCGTGTGCCAGTTCCTTCAGAATCAGGCTTTGCACTAAGGGAGAGCCAAAGTGGAGCTTCACCTAGCTCAAGGACCAAATTAATCACCACCGAGCTCAGATTTCAAACACACTGATAGGGAAACCAATAATTTTCAGTGAATGACTTTCTGCATATACTTACATCCTAAACTGAAAGAAATCTAATAATAGCAAGGAGACTTCCCTACTTGCTGGGGTTTTCATGGGATAATTACACCCCAGGAGGATTAAAGGTATCATCTTTGTTTCTTGCTGTGTAAGACCATAGGACTGATTGTCTTTCAATTACCACCCATAGCTGCTTCTCTGGCTCAAACACTTGAGAATGGGTAAGGGAGAATATATTTGCCAGTAAAATCATGCCTACGTTTTATCTGGCTCCTTATCACATGCCTTGTGTTTCTTTTCTTTTCTTTTCTTTTCTTTTCTTTTCTTTTCTTTTCTTTTCTTTTCTTTTTTTTTTTGAGACAAAGTCTGGCTCTGTCACCCAGGCTGGAGGGCAGTGGAGTGATCTTCTCACTGCATCACTGCAGCCTCCATCTCCAGGGCTCAGGTCATCCTCCTACCTCAGCCTCCTGAGTAGCTGGGACCACAGATGCATGCCACTACGCCTGGATAATTTGTTTTGGTATTTTTTTGTAGAGATGGGATCTCATTCTGTTGCCCAGGCTGGTCTTGAATTCCTGAGCTCAAGCAATCTGCCCACCTCGGCTTCTCAATGTGTTGGAATTACAGACATGAGCCACTGTGCCCAGCCCTGCCTTGTGTTTCTTAAGGATAGGATAACAATCACAGAAATCGGGGAATCCATTCATAAACTTTAAACTGAATCTCATTTCAGCACAGTAAGTTGTAGTAAAATTTTATATATGTGTTTATATGTGCATATATATACATATGTATGTAAATTTACATATACACCTAGAGAAATACATATGTGTGTATGTGTATATATATGTATGTGTGTGTGTGTGTGTGTGTATATATATAAAACTGTATTTTCATAAAGAATCTTCATAGATTAATGTGATAAAAACTTCCATAGCTCACTTTCAGGAATGTTTGTCTTTAAATGAGTTTGTATGTGTATACAGTGAAAACTAATGATGACTTCTTTTTTTGCCTTCGTTTCCAGTTGTAACAGTTCCTTTTATGCAGGAGCCTGGTAGCACCTACTCCTTTGTCTCTTTTATGTAATCTCTTTTCTGTTCTTTAACCTTAGTTGTCACATTTTTACATAATGTTTAATTTTATAAGATGCCTGGAATATTTCTTGGTATCTAGATGTTTTTAAATCAATCAAACAAACTCTTTCTTCTCTGAATGAGACAAGGCAAATTCCCTTAAATATTCCCTTGCCAAATCCAGAATTTTGCCACAATGTTTAGAACCTTTTTCTCCTTGTGGTAGAGTTGTTTCTCTGCAAACGGCTCTGTTCCCTTAAACTTTGTCATCCTGTCCTGGCTTAAGTAGCAACTTCATCATGCCTAGATTACACAGTCTCTACCCTGCCACCCTCTTCAGTCAATTTTCCCCTTCATTTAATCTCCAAAGTGATGCCAACTCGACGTTCTTTGTAGACAACTCAAGGTCTCTTTGGTAGTTCACTGAAGTGACTAAAAGCTAAGGTTATGTTGATTCAGCCCCAAACTTTAACGAGAAGTGGATGAATAAAGCCCAAGGGTGATGTGGTGAGTTTCCCAGGCCCTTAAGCCTAACCAGGTATTTTTCTTTGGGATGATTAGAAATTTTCCTTTTGAAACCAAATAGAGATTATTGAGTTTTTACCCCCAAGGACTGTTTTCTTGTCCAACAAGTCTAAATCACAGGGAAAAGGCTCAAGGAGTTACTACATTTGTTACTGTACATTTGTTACTGGACTAGGTGACAACTATGAACACTTTCAGTCTGTTTGAGAGGAAAAAAGGATTACAAATCCCCTAAGGCCCAGTGAAGAAGAAGCCTATTTAGCTAGAAAACCAAAAACCTTTTTTTTTTTTTTGGTACATGTTGTTTGCTGGGTGCTCCTGATGGGACATTTAACTGGGATTGCTACCAGTTCTCTTCTGCACTTTTGCCAGCTTAGGGTGACAATGATCAAGCCATTGTTGGTTGGTAAATTAACTTCTTAGGGCTGCTGTAACAAAGTACAAAAACCTGGGTGGCTTAAAACAACCTAAATTTATTCTCTCTGAGTTCTGAAGTCGAGAAGTGTGCAGCCAAGGTGTTGGCAGGGCCGTGCTCTCTCGGTGGTTCTAGAGGAGAATCCCTCTTTACTTCTTTCTAGCTTTTAGCAGTTCTTGGCCCTCCCTGGCATTCCTTGGTTTGTAGATGCATCACTCCAATCTCTGCCTTCACCTAACACATGGCCATTTTCCCCTCTGTGTCTTTATGTCTTCCCAGGACATTTTTCTCTCTTATAAAGACACTCAGTCATATTAGATTAATGGCCCATTCTACTCCAGGATGACCTCGTCTTAACTAATTACATCTGAAACAACCATATTTCCAAATACAAGGTCACATTTTGAAATCCTGGTCTTTGTTTGGCCGGGCTCAGAGGCTCACATCTGTAATCCCAGCACTTTTGGAGGCTGAGATGGGAGAGTTGCTTGAAGCCAGGAGTTTGAGTCCAACCTGGGCAACATAAGAGGACCCCATCTCTATAAAAAAAAAATGTAAACTTCAATATTGAAAAAAACAAAACAGAAAAGAAGCACGTATCTTTCTTGGGGGATAAGATTCAACACACAACATTTGGGATCAATTTAGCTTAATGCTTCCCAGGTATGAGGGATATCATTATGGCGTGATAGATAAGAGGGAAATAATTTCATCCTTAAGGTGGGCGGGGAGGGGGGGTGGTGCATCGTTGGGTTGGGATTAGAAGGTGTTGGAGCCAGCCCATGTCCTCACTCCTCTGCTGCTCAGAAGGGAGAATTACCTCTTGCTGTTTTTCTGAGCCCTATCTGCCAACTGGCACACATTGCAGCCAGTGTCCTGACAAAGGTTCTGTCCATGTTTGTTGAGTGAGCAATCAGAGCTACATTTGCGCCGTAGAAATACTTGCAGATCTGCCAGGAACATGAACGACAGGCATTTTCCACAAAAGTTTCTCTCCCTCAGTCAAGCCAGGGACTGTTTTCTAAAAGCACCACAAAGGCAGTGAATTCTCTGGTTATAAATCTCCTCGCAGGCAGCCAGATTTGCAATTGAGTGCCAACTTCCTCTGCTCAAGTTTCCTCTGTCCACACCTCATGGGTTTGGCCTGGAAGAGTCTCATGGAATGTATGGCCTGAGGTGGACTTCAAGGGAGGATTTGACATCAATGTGTTTCTGCCCGGGGACCATTCCACAAGGTCATCCCTGGGACATCGGTGGGGCTGGGGAGGAAATGGAGAGGGTCTGCCCTTGACTTCCTCGTAGGCGGGCAGGGCCTGGAGTATTGGCAGCCAGAAGCAGTTGGACTTCCACCTAGTCCCAGCTGCCACTGCTCCACTCCCTGGTGGCAGCTGCCCGGGTACTCCTTTGACGCAGGAAGAACACTGAGAGGGCCAACAACAAGGACATCAGGGGGGCTAGCCCAGGGTAGAACTGTGGTGAGGCAAAGTGTGTCAGGGTGCCTTGCCACACACACCTCCTTCTAGAACCCTCTGCCTGTCTCAGCAAAACCTTGCTTTTACTCAGCTCTCACAGTTTGTGCTAAGATGTAGACAAAATTGAAGTCAATCTGAGCCTTTTTGCTCTCTCATTATTGTTTGTCTCAAAAGAAAAATCCAACAAAAAAGTCTTGAAAAATGGTTTTCCCCAAAATCTTTAAAAAGGTGGCAAAATGGATGGCAGGAAAATATTTTGTGATAAAACAGCAAAATAGGTAAAAACTGATTTTCAATAATTGTCTCCTAGCTGATTCCCTGGACTCCTTTAAAGTGATCTCCTGGTTTTAAAGGGCAATTCACAGAACTAACTTAGATTGTGGACCTCCCCTGAGACTGGAAGCATATATAGTCATTTACTGCATAATGACATTTTGGTCAACAATGGGCTGTACATATGATGGTATGATAAAAGATTATAATACAATATTTTTACTGTATCTTTTCTACCTTAAGATGTATTTAGATACACAAATACTTACCACTGGGTTACAACTGCCTGCAGTGTTCAGTACAGTAACATGTTGTATAGGTTTTTGGCTTAGGAGCAATAGTTTAGACCATGTAGCCTCGGTGTGTAGTAGGCTACACCGTATAGGTTTGTGTGGGTGCACTCTATGATGTTCACACAGTGACGAAATTGCCTAACATTGCATTTCTCAGAACGTATCCGTATTGTTAAGTGATATATGAGTTTATGTAGTAAAATTAAATAAAAATATCACCCAGTGGAAAAAACATAAATAGATAAAAAATAAATAAATAAAGTGATCTTCTGGATTCTGTCCTTCAGGATTCCACTTCTGGACCCTTTACCTTTTTATCATGGGAGCAAAGGCAGCAGAGCAGGGTAAAGGAAAGGGGGCACTCAACCAGCCCATCATCAGGGCAGGGAAGACATAGGATCCACAGGGAGGGCCTGGGAGGGTCATCTCTGGCTGGGGATGACATGTTCAGAACAAGTCTATGCATATAAATGTATGTTTATATCTTGTAGAAGTGGTCTAGCTTTAACTCTAGTGCTAGCTATCACATAATGAGCCAGTTCAGCAGCCACCACCAGACTTCCTTTTATGGACTTGACACTTCACACATTGTTCTTTTAATATTAGACATTTTGAATTGAAGCAAGAAAAAAAAAACTTTACTGATGTCTGACTCAGAGTAAAAGAATGAAAAGCTAAAAACAAGACACGACTTCAGCTGAAATAAATTTGAATACCCACCGTGCTCTTTATTCTCAATAATCACATCTATAAACAGGCCAAAAGATCCCAATTGTTCAATAAACTGAGTAAATTTAACAGCAGTTGCTGTCAAATGACAGAGTTCTTGAGGATAAAGATAAACACAGTTGAATTCAGTGTTCCAGGAAAATAAAAGTGCTCATCTGGTTGGGAGGAGTAAGACATTAACAATTACTTTCCAGAAAATTCTATGATAGTCCAGATCTGTTTTCTTGCCTTAAATTCTGCCAGGAAAAGTGTGCCAGTGACCTGCCATCCTTTTATGCCAGGCCAGTGCCCAGTCTCTACCTGCATGCACAGCAAACCTGCATGCACCTGGCTCGCAGGCCAGATGCTCACCAATGAGCTGCTTGCCATGAAAGACGTCAACCCTGAGCCTGAGAGGCAAGGCTGGTTTACCACATTTACCCTTGATGTTTCCTGGATCAAAGCTCCAGACTCTCTTTTGACTTCATTAATAATGAAGAGGGATGAGAGGCTATACTGCTGTGAAGTTTGATGATGCTGATGAGTTTTATTTTTGCACTTTAGGATTTCTTGTTCCTCCATCATTCAGGAAAGCTATCAGATAACACCGGAAGATGTCAATGTAAACCTACTCCTTGTCTCCTGATACTAGATATGAACAGCTTGAACTATTCTCCAAGGGATCAGCTGGGAATGAGGGAGGGAGGGTGGGGTGGCGAGCCAAGTTTCCACCCACCCATCCATCCATAACAAAGGAGAGGAAGGCAGTGGTGTGCCTAGGGGTAGGGGAGAAATGCTAAGAGTGGGGCTTCAAGCTCCCATTTGGGCTCTAGCTTAGTAGCTCCCCAGGTCAAGGATCTATGACATGAAAAGCCCAAAATCTCATCTTGGAAATAATTACAGACTCCCGAACAGAGCCAGTTCAACTGTCTATATTTTGGGGTTCAAAGCTTTGTGGTTTATAGTCCAAATAGCCCCTAAAAATCAGTGTGGGAAATAGCAGGTCAGGAAGTCAATGAAAATCGGGTGATGAAAGAGTCTGACATTTGAAAAATCCTTTGATAAGATTGGTTGAACTATCCCAGGGATCAAAATAGGTTATTTTTAACACCCAGCACCTTATCAGCATACACAGGGCACTCACCTTAGTCTGGGGAGTTTTAACATTTGCTTTATGAAGAAGGTCGGCATGTCCCGAGTATGTGTAAGTGATGTCTATTTCAGCATTATTATGCCAGGTTTTGTTGCAGTGGCTTACATTCAGTGTGGCCAGAACCACAAATGTTTCTTATTGACGTCTGGCTTAGCTAGTGTATGAAGGCACACAAAAGCAGAAATCACTCTTCTGATATAGTTTTTATTTTCCCATCCAGGACCAGGTACTTCTCTGTCATCACACCCTGATTATAGAATCTGAACACCAGAGCACTATGCTTCATTTCAATCCAGTGACTTAAAAATTTCAATTAGCCACCTAGGCTCCTGCAGGTGGCATGCCGTGTCTAAGCATCTCTCAGTGAGAACCCTACTGGCATTGGGAGTGAAGGGTGGGATTGGGCAATTCATTGTATAGGGTTGTCCCTTGCAATGAAGAATGACTAGCATGTCTGTCCCCATTATAGAACCGAACTGAGGCTCGCTTGCCCCAGTGCTGTAGAACCAGGTCTCCACATTTGCAGTGACAGAAAGGAAGGCATTTGATTGCAGGGCACCAAGCAAGGAGGACCAGGAAGCCAGTGCTCAAATCCTGACCTCCCCAATGGCTTTCAGGTAAGGCTTTTTAAAGGCAGAGATAAATTTCAAGAAAGTAGAAGTAACAGGCAAAATTGTAAATCAATACATGGAGGTTATGCATTGGTTTTGGCATAGAATGGCAAGATACTTTGAAGCAGGAGTTTACAAGTCATAGGTAGATTCAAAGATTTTCTAATTTGCAATTGGTTAAAGAAGAGAAGCTTTGTTTAAAAATTGGGGGTCAGCAGAATAGAAAGTTAACCAGCTCAGGGGGTGATTCCCTCCAGGCCCCTCAGCAAGAAATTTAGAACCAAGAATGATGGTCAGAGCTTAGTCTTTAGTTCCCTGTTACCTGAGGTCTACATGCCAGCCAATTTGTTTGGTGGGGGTCTGGGTTTCTGAAAAACAACTCAGAGACATATGTTAAGATGTTACCTTTAGTTTCCATAGGGGAACCAAACATCTCCTGACTCTAACTTCCTTGGTTGTTGTTTTAAGCTCTATTACTTTCTTGTTTATTGAGTTGCTTATTTGCTTCTCAAAGATTGCTACGTGCCAGGAATTTCCCTTGAAGAAATCCAAGACTTTTCTTTATTTCCACGCTTGGGGGCCCACAAGCCCCTAAAAGTATGTCTCTGTGATGTCTCTTCCTCCCACCTCATATACATTTCCAAATGCCCCCCTGGAAAAAAGAAATTTTGTTAAGAAACTCTATATTAAAACAGAAGTCAGTAATAAAAACACAAGCCTCTTTCATAGGTGACTATGAAGGGTTGAAGAGTTAGGATACCACATGGCCGTCTGCATGAAACATCTCCTAAGGAAGCACTATTGTGTACCCAGAAGTTTTGCACTCCACAGTTTCTCACAAATTCCCTCATTTGTGGTTTCGGAGAAAGAAAAGACTCAAGCAGAGAAGTAGAGAGAATACACAGACCACACACTGGTGAATGTCCTTGGTTTCCAATGCTTCCCCTGTCTCTGGCTCTGCAAGTCTCATGAGACTTGTGTTCTCTGTTCTTGGATTCCATGGGATTGCCTCCAGCCTTTAAATAAATCTCCTTCCCCCTTTGTTTTTTAGATTAACCTTATTTAAGTTGTTTCAGTTCTTTTCAATCAAAAAAAAAAAAAAAAGCTTGACTCAGAACTTACACTTGAAAGGATAATTAACAGTGCATGATACTCGTAAAACAAGCCATAAACACAGCAAGATCATTGAGGAAATGTCATACATATGGGAACCAGGTTTATTTGGAAGTCTTGGTTTACACCCATTGCCCCCTTTCACATCCAACATCTCAGTTTGACAAGAAGTTATATGGTCACTATAGCCAGAGGAGCCAAGGCAAACAATGAAGTCTTTTTGAAGAAAGTTGACTTTAACAGAAAGTAACACTTCAGCAAAATGGAAGAGGAAATGCTTTGCCCAAACAAATTTCCTTTAGCTATGTCCCTCACTCAATAGAAGCACCTAAGCATGATTTATAAGGAAATATAACTGCCTCACCCCCACCAACCAAACAAATTGTTGATAAATTAAAAATAGAGAGTAATATTTTACTCTCTCTTTTTCTTCACTGGCAAACTCATATGTTAAAATCTGTTACTGTGACACATGCAAGTAACTGATTCTGGTTTGACAGAATGGCAAATGTTTTAGGTTTTTTAGTCTATTAAGAGAAATGTCTAGTTACAGTGCTTGGATGATCCCATCTAATTGGATTGCCTTCCTGTTGCAAAAGAAGCAAAGAAGGAAAAGGAATCTCCCCTTCATGAGAGCGATGGTGATTTCCAAGGTTGAAGGACATATAAAGAGAAGGTCTGTGTGAAAGTCCAGGATCCCATGGAAGCAGCACTTGGCAAAAACTACTCTATTTTTGGTACCAGCCTGTCAGGTTGCTTCCATTTGAGGTCCCTTTGGCACTATCATGTGGAGTCCAAAGTCAGAAATTGCTTTTTAAAAAAAGTTTTATTTCATTAATTTTGAGTGCATGAATTGTATTTGGAACACTTAATATTTGATCCTTTTTCTTGCAGCAATTCATTATATCAGAAACACTATGTCTAGTGAGGCCATTCCTTGTACTTACCTTTGGGGCCAAGTTGTTCTGCACAAACAAGCCTTCTGACTTACTGTTTGGCTCCACTACCTTTAGCAAAAACGGTTTTTCTACACTCTCTTTCTGTGTTATTTTTCTGTTTCACATTTATATGTCTAGGAACAGGGAGAAGAAAATAAAAAGATTGGGCCACTTTCTTCCATTTCAATCTTCAGAGAAAAGGCTGTGTATAAATAAATTAATGAAACAGTAGGAATACAGTTAACACAACCTTGGATGTAAACTTCTCACTCTGAGTTTGAATACTTCTCACGTATTTTCCATTCACCCTTTTTTTCTGCTGGGCTTTTGTATCTTCACTACTATGAGACTTCCAGTTGTGACTATTGTGGATGCTGTCTGTTACTTGTGAATTTCAGTCTCCTGTCTTTTGTTTCTGAATTCAAGGGCTTTATTATTATTATTATTCTATATTCAGTGCCTTAGCTACTCTCTTTCTCTATCTCACTCCTTCCTCTCCAGTGCAGCCCCTTTGCTCCTTTTGGCTTTACTATATTTAGAGATCCAGTGTATTGTATGCCAACTTTATTTTAATAGTGCGTTAGTTTCCTATTACAAGGTAACAAATTAACCACAGACTTGGTGGCTTAAAACAACATACTTTTATTCTTCTACAGTTCTAGAAGTCAGAAGTCCAAATGGGTTTCACTGGGTTGAAATCAAGGTGTGAGCAGCTTTGTGCTCCTTTTAGAGAGTCTGGGGGGAATTTGTTTCCTAGCCTTTCTCAGCATGGAGAGCTACATTCCTTGCATTCATTGGCTCATGGCTGTTCCCTCCATCTGTAAAGCCAGTGCTGTAACACCTTCTCTCTGACTCTGTTTCCATCACATGCTCTTCTGTGCTCAACTCACCATCTGCCTTTGTCTTATAAGGATGTTTGTGATTACATTTAGTGCCCACCTTAATGATCCAGGCTAATCCCCTCATCTCAAAATCTTTAATTTAATCACAACTACAAAGACTCTGTTACCATATAAGGTATCATTCACAAATTCCAGGGATTAAGACCTAGATATCTTTAGAGGTCTTTATCAGCCTACCACTGTTACTGGGCGGTCCTTGCTCCCAGAGCTCCCAAGATGGTGGTGGCTGCTACCAAGATGGTGGCAAGCCTCGTGTTCTCTGCCCTGGGGTTCTTGGCCTCACAGATTCCAAGGAATGGAATCTTGGGCCATGTGGTGAGTGTTATAGCTCTATTAGAAGCCGTGGGTCATGGAAGAGAACCATGGAACCCAGTGACTAGTGTTCAGCTCAATTAGGATGAACCTGGGCACTTAGCTGTGCAGGAACAATGGCAAGCCTTTAGCCCAATCAGGATTGGCAATGGGTGCCTTGCTGGATCAGGAGCACAGCAGACACCCTGCCAGATCCGGAGGGATAGAAGTCAGCGGCGGGTCTGCGACTGCGGCCGGCAGCAGTGGTGGACAGCGAGCGAAAGCTCAGCTCAAGCCGTAACAAACACGGACCAGAAGAGTGCAGTTGCAAGATTTAATAGAGTGAAATAGAGTGAAAACAGAGCTCCCATACAAAGGGAGGGGACCCAAAGGGGGTTGCCATTGCTGGCTCAAATGCCTGGGTTTATATTCCCATCCTTGTCACTCCCGCTGTGCTCTCAGGCAATAGATGATTGGTTATTTCTTTACCTCCTGTTTTTGACTAGTTAGCATTTTAGTGAGCCCTCTTTACTACCTGATTGGTCCGGTGTGAGCTAAGTTGCAAGCCCTGTGTTTAAAGGTGGAAGTGGTCACCTTCCCAGCTAGGCTTAGGGATTCTTAGTCAGCCTAGGAAATCCAGCTAGTCCTGTCTCTCACCACAAATAGTTAATGCAAATCAGTGTTTAACCACCTTTGTCATAAAGTACTTTGAATTCATGATTTTTCCAATAAAATCAGAAACCCACAGCCTGAGATTGTAGGTCCCCACAATCTGCCCCCTGTTTCCTTTCACACACTGAGTATGTGAATAGGGCCAGGATTATGGTGTAACAAATAGGGAACACAGGTCACAAAAAAATGGATGCTCACTCTCAGGGTATGCAAATGCAGAGCTGCACTTGCACAACCTTGAGAGTGTCTCCTTAAATTTTGCACCCAGCGGGGCATTGTGGCTCACACCTGTAATCCCAGCCCTTTGGGAGTTCGAGGCGGGTAGATCAACTGAGATCAGGAGTTTGAGACCAGCCTGGCCAACATGGCGAAACCCCATCTCTACTAAAAATACAAAAATTAGCCTGCGTGGTGGTGTGCACCTATAATCCCAGCTACTTGGGAGGCTGAGGCAAGAGAATCGGTTGAACCCGGGAAGCAGAGTTTGCAGTGAGCCAAGATTGCACCACTGTACTCCAGCCTGGGTGACAGAGTGAGACTCCATCTCAAAATAATAATAATAATAATAATAATAATTTTAAAAATTGCACGTTATGCACTTTACTTGCTTCACCCTCGTTCTGGCCCCGAAGCAGATCACATATTGCTGGGGTTGTATGCATCCAATTCTTTTCTGCCTTTGTTCACGCCATTGTCTCAACCTGAAAATCCCAGTATTTGTATTCTCTAGGCTTCAAGGCACAGATATCAGTTCCTCCACAAGGCCTTATAAAATTGAAATGGAATGTCTTCTTTGCTCATTCTGGTTGAGATCTCTGTGGGATCTCAAAATATATAGATTCTGAACAAATTGAGATTAGACAAATCAATCATTGTGGGAAGCTTTCCTATATAAGCCTTACAATCTGGAGAATTGGAGAAGAACTCTGTGGTCAGCCCACATCCAAGAAAAAGCACAGTGAGGCTGAGGTGAACCCAGTAATTCTTCATAAATTTGCTAAAGTAAGTTGTCTTATCTTTTCAGGCAAAAAGGAATGAATAAAAGAATAGAGAGACCAAGTATGAGAAGTATTTTTCCAGTGAATTTTCTTCTACTTAGGAGGAGATATTAGGAGTGGGAAAGAAACATTTATATTTCCTATACTGTAATATTAACCCTTTAAAAAAATTCTTAACTCATTGGACTTAACCACAGCCCATGACCAACCAGAGGTGGGGTGTTTTTCAAGAGAGGTGGTCAGGAGTGTATCAAGGTAATCACATTCTCAACTTTATAGGGCTGGGCCCCACTACCAACACTGCTCCTTTGGGAGTTCTCCCAGAGTCACTCTTGGGCAGTGTAGAGTTTGCCTATAGGGAGATCTAAAATAGGTCAATACATTAATTAATTAAGCCAAACCCAAGGCCACTTTATACCAATGCTGGAATTCACCTGCTCTCCTCTTTCCCAACCCATTATATCTGGCTCCTTTGGCTATCATCAGAGGACCTGCCAAGAGTGTAAATGGAAATATTTATGTAAAATACATAAAACTGAAACCACCTTTGCAAAAACTATGAGTGAAAAAAAATCTGACATAGAAAAATTATGACAGTGAAAGGAATCTGACCTGACTCCATCTTGCTTCTAACCTGCAAGCTTCCCTTGTTCATTTTTGGGCATAGTCCAAGGCATATTGTTGGGAATAATTTAGTTTATAGTTTAACTTTAAAACAAAAATTATAACAGTGCTCCCAACCTCCTGCCTGTCCTCACCCCAAAACTAACCCTCTCCCTGCTCAGGGATGGAAACTGTCTTTGTAAAACTAACAAATTAGTCACAAGGTTAAAATTATAGTTCAGGAATCATGTAGCCAGAGGTCAAAAGATTTGTAAACTTCCCAATTGCTCTTGTAGATAACATCAGTATTATAAAACCTAAGATTGGTGTTTGAGGTATTTTCTAGACCCTGCCTGCTGATAGACCAGCTGGAGTTACTGGACCAGTAACCTATACCAAGAAACAGGTTCATCTGCTCTTGTGATCCCCACCCAGGAACTGTCTCGGCAAGAAGACAGCTTTGGCTCCCTATGATTTCACCCTGGACCCGGCCAATCAGCATTTCCCATTGCCTAGCTTCCTGCCCACCAAATTATCCTTGAAAAACCTTAGCATCTGAGCTTTCAGGGAGGTGAATTTGAGTAATAAATTTCTGTCCTTCCACTTGGCTGGCCCTGCGACTATTAAACTCTTTCTCTACTGGAATACTGCTGTCTCAGTGAATTGGTTTTATCTGTGCAATGGGAAAGAAGAATCCATTAGGTGATTAAAAATGGATTCTACCACTGAACTGCTAACCATGTGGACATCCCTCAAATTTGAATATAAATTGCATCAGATTGTTAAATTTTTGAAAAGTTAAAGTATAAAAATTATTTGGCAATAGCCAACTCAATAAAGTCTTTTTTTTTTTTTTTTTTTGAGATGGAGTCTTGCTCTCTCACCCAAGCTAGAGTGCAGTGGCATGATCTCAACTTGCTGCAACCTCTGCCTGCCAGGTTCAAGCAATTCTCTTGCCTCAGCCTCCCGAGTAGCTGGGATTACACGCATGCGCCACCACGTCCAGCTAATTGTTTATATTTTTGGTAGAGACAGGGTTGCACCATGTTGGCCAGTCTGGTCTTGAACTCCTGACCTCAAGTGACCCATATGCCTCAGCCTCCCAAAGTGCTGGGATTACAGGTATGAGCCACCATACCCGGCCATCCATAAAGTCTTATAGTCTAATTCAAATCTGCTTTTTATGAATTAAAAGTCCACAGTATAGAAGTTTTAAGTTAAAATTCAAAAACTATCATCCCCACAAATTTCTTATTCTGCTTTCAGCCCGAATCCCAGTTTTTTCTGAGTAATGCAGAAAAGACAAAGACTTTTTTTTTTTTTTTTTTTTTTGAGATGGAGTCTCACTCTGTCACCCAGGCTGGACGGCAGTGGCCCAATCCCGGCTCACTGCAACCTCTGCCTCCCAGGTTCAAGTGATTCTCCCACCTCAGCCTCCTGGGTAGCTAATACTACAGGTGTGCACCACCACGCCCAGATAATTTTTTGCATTTTAGTAGAGATGGGGTTTTATCATGTTGCCCAGGCTGGCCTCAAACTCCTGAGCTCAAGCAATCCACCCTCCTCAGCCTCCCAAGGTGCTAGGGAGCCACCGCACCCAACCAGACTTTTTGATTTTAGTTTTGTTAGGATGCTGGTCAGGAATGACAATTTTCCAGACTCCAAGACCTGTAAACTTATATTCACTGGGGTAAAGTCTTTTTGGCACTGTACCTTACCTAATATTAGAAATAGAATCCAACTATGTATATACTCTTGCCTCTGAAAGTGGCTTTTGAGATGGTATTCTTTTCTTTGAGAACTTAGAAATTTTCAGTGGAGGCAGCTGTAAAGGCAGAGGGAAAGCTATGTATTTGTCCACTCAGGGTTTGCCAAAAATAAACAGAAAGCAGATTCATAGCACAAAACAGCATATAATATTTATTTAACATGTATCGATGAAAAGATTCAAACGGTGTAGAATATTTGAAGAGATTTATTCTGAGCCAAATATGAGTGACCATGGCCTGTGACACAGCCCTCAAGAGGTCCTGAGAACATGTGCCAAGGTGGGTGCAGCTTGGTTTTATACATTTTAGAGAGGCATGAGACATAAACCAAATACATTTAAGAAATACATTGGTATGGTCCAGAAAGGCAGGACAACTCAAACAGGGCTGGGCGGGGGCAGGGACAGGGGCGGCTTCCAGGCTACAGGTGAATTTAAACATTTTCTGGTTGACAATTGATTGAGTCTGTCTAAAGACCTGGGATTGACAGAAAGGGAATGTTCAGGTTAAGATGAAGATTGTGGAGACCAAAGTTCTTTTGAAATCTTATAGTGGCTGCCCTTAGAGACAATAGATGACAAATGTTTCCCATTCAGATCTTAGATAATCTCTTTAGGACTGGGTGAGTCTGGAAGACAAATGTCTAGCTATGCTAATAGAGATTCTTTACAGATGCAAATTTTCCCCCACAAAGAATAGCTTTGCAGGGCCATTTTGAAATATGGCAAAGAAACATGTTTTGGGGTAAAATATTTTGTTTTTCTTCCTTGTTTTGTAAGGTTATGCCAGAGTCAGGTTGGAAAGTAAGTGACAATATACAGGGTTAAATAAAATCCTTCTGATGAGAATTCATTATTTGTAGAGCATGACTCCCCAGACTCCTTAGATAGGAATTTGGGCAAGATAAAAAAAAATCAGAGGTTATTCCTCACCTGCAAGAGAGAAAAATCACAGGAGTGTGATTACCTAATAATCCCATGATGTCCAGATGCTTGTACAGCCTTCTTCATAGAAGGGATAATGCAGGTTGTAGGAGTGAATGATTTTCAGGGGAAATGAGTATGAGCCCAAATAACAGTAGTCTGGGATAAAGTCTGTGAGCTTTCAGGTAGATAAGGAGTGGAAGTTCACTGTGAATAAAAGTTGTCTTATTATGCAGATAAAGCCTTCCAGATAATCTTTCACAGCAATTCTCAGAAGAATAGATGAAAAGTCTGTCTGGGCACAGTGACAACTCCCAGTCTCTTTTCTCATGGTTAATCTTTCCTGGTAATTTGATGAGATTCCTAGGAAGGAGGTCTTAAGACAATTGCATTTATTTTGAAAAGAAGCTTTTTCAGTCAGATAAAAAAGTTCCAGAGATGTAGAATGATAATTCTAATTAGAAACTTAACAACAACAAAAAGTTCCAGAGAGGGTACCACATGGTACTTTGGGAAAAGGGAGGATCAGAGAGACAGGGAAGTTGGGGAGGACAGAGAGAGACTTTGGTTTTGTGGCTTATTTCTGAGGTCTTTCAATATTCTTTCATTCGAAGCAATCAAGATGCCAAGGTGGTATATTTTGGGGTATTGCTTTCTGTGCCCCAACACAGCCCTACCTACCACTTCTTATTTGAGTTGCTATTCTTACCTATCTACAAGTATCAAAATCTCTTAATTTTCATTTCTTCTTTGATCCCAATGTTCCTGTTCTCTCTCTGATCCCCTTTCCCTCACCCAGGGCTGTGTGAGAATGGAAATCTGTCTTGTTTCCTTGCCCTTTCTATTACTATCTCTTGTAGAGAGCCTTCATATGTTGATAATGAAGTTGTGAAATGGTTCTGCTATTGTGGAAAAACAGTTGGGTAGTTCCTCAAAAAGTTAAAGAATTATCATATGACTCAGCAATTATACTCAAAATAATTGAAATCAGTAAGGTTTATTGCAACACTATATTCACAATAGCCAAAAAATGGAAACAGCCCAAATGTTCAATAACAGATGAGTGGATAAACAAAATGCACTATATTCGTGCAATGGAATATTATTCATCCATAAAAAGGAAGGTACTGCAACACAGATGAGTCTCAAAAACATTGTGCTAAGTGAAAGATACCAGGGCTGGGCGCGGTGGCCCATGCCTGTAATCCCAGCACTTTGGGAGGCTGAGGCGGGCAGATCACGAGGTCACGAGTTTGAGACCAGCCTGGCCAACACAGTGAAACCCTGTCTCTACTAAAAATATAAAAATTAGCCAGGTGTCGTAGCATGTGCCTGTAGTCCCAGCTACTTAGGAGGCTGAGGCAGGAGAATCGCTTGAACCTGGGAGGCGGAGGTTGCAGTGAGCCAAGACCATGCCATTGTACTCCAGCCTGGGTGACAGAGTGAGTCTCCTTCTCAAAAAAAAAAAAAGATACCAGATATAAAGTTTACATATTATATGATTCCTTTTTAATGAAATATCCAGAATAGATATAAAATATGAAATATATGTGAAATATCTATAGAAACAGAAAAAGTAGAATAGTAGTTGGCGGGGACTTGGGTGGTTTGGGTGGTGGGATAGGGAATTACTGCTTAACAGGAACCTACTAGAAAGTCTCTTTCTCTTTCTCTACACACACGCACACACAAACACACACACACACACGTGCATAAATAAAAACAACATAAAAATTGACAATACCAAGTGCTAACAGAGATACAGAGCAAGTACAACTTTCACATAGTGCTATTGAGAATGCAAAATGATGCAATCATTTTGGAAAGTAATTTGGCAATTTCTTTTTTCTTTACTTTTTTTTTTTTTTTTTGAGACTGGGTCTCATTCTGTCACCCTCGCTGGAGTGCAGTGGTGTGAACATGGCTCACTGCAGCCTCGACCTCCTGGGCTCAAATGATCCTCTCACCTCAGTCTCCCAAGTAGCTGAGACCAGTATGCACCAATATGCTTGGCTAATTGTAAAAATTTTTGTAGTTGAAGGGTCTCGCCATGTTGCCCAGGCTGATCTCAAACTCCTGGGCTCACACTATCCTCTCACCTCAGCCTCCCAAAATGTTGGGATTATAG
Organism: Gorilla gorilla gorilla; assembly: GCF_029281585.2. Lineage (NCBI taxonomy): Eukaryota > Metazoa > Chordata > Mammalia > Primates > Hominidae > Gorilla > Gorilla gorilla. Next base: position 51,310,186 of record NC_073243.2, read on the forward strand.
GCATAACCCACCATGCCTAGCCAGCAATTTCTTATAAAGTTAAACATACACTTACCATAAGACTCAGATTTTCTACTCGTAGACATTTACCCAACAGAAATGAAAACTTATAGTCACATGAGAACCTGTATGTGAATGTGATATGGTTTGGCTCAGTGTCCATACCCAAATCTCATCTTGTAGCTCCCATAATTCCCACATGTTGTGGGAGAGACCCAGTGGGAGATGACTGAATCATGCGGGAGGGTATTTTCTGTGCTGTTAGTGCTCATGATAGTGCTCGTGATAGTTTCCATGCTCATGATAGTGAATAGGTCTCATGAGATCTGAAGGTTTTAAAAACATGAGTTTCTCTGCCCACGCTCTCTTTTTGCCTGCTGCCATCCATGTAAGATGTGACTTGCTCCCCCTTGCCTTCCGCCGTGATTGTGAGGCTTCCCCAGACATGTGGAACTGTAAATCCAATAAACCTCTTTCTTTTGTAAATTGCCCAGTCTCAGGTATATCTTCATCAGCAGTGTGAAAACAGACTAATACAGGATATTTATAGCAGCTTTGTTTATATTTTCTCTACTACCTAAATGGAAACAACCCAAAAGTGCTTCAACCAGGGAGTGGATAAACAAACCATGCTGTACTCAGCAGTAAGAAGGAAGGAACTATTGATCCAAGCAACAACAGAAGAATGTTAGATGCACTCTGCTGAGTGGAAGAAGCCAGACTCAAAAGGCTACATACTGCATGATTACACTAATGTGGAATTCTGGAAGATTATTATGTAAATAATTATAAATATAATTATATATTCTGTAAAAGGCAAGACTATAGGGACAGATCAGTGGTTTCCAGGGCCTGTAGGTAGGGGCAGGAGTTGAGTACATGGTGAGAGGGATTTTGGGGCTGATGGAAATGTTCTATGTCTTCATTGTGGTGATGGTTATATAACTTATGTGTTTGCCAAAACTTCTGGAATTGTATGCTGAAGAGGGCTAAATTTTATTGTATGTAAATAATACTTGAATTTGAAAAACAGGGAAAAATGCATGCACATAGTCCCTTATTGTAGCACATTACCTGGCATATAATTAGGCACTCAGTAAATGTTGAACAAACTCTGCCTTCAACTTTATTTTTTAAAGTATTAAATGACAGAAGCAGTTACGTTAAAAGTTAAACTTTAGTTTGTAGGTTATTGAAACTGCCCCTAACAATCCTATTGATAATGAGAAATTTGCTAGGGTTTTCAAAAAACTAGAAATTGAGAATGATTTAAAGGTTTCCATGACCTTTGGATGTCCTTTATTTGGGACAGGTAGTTAATTTGTTCTTGATTTAAGCTGGGCCAGAAGGAGCCCAGCTCTTTTCAGTTTGTATGAGAATGACAGGAGGCGTGAGCTTAAATGGGCTCAACTGTTCAACTGTGGTTCTCAGAACACTTAGAGTGCTGATGTGAGGTAAAATGAAAATGTAAGCAAATGTAAGGAGTTTTTTCTAAAACTAAATCCATTGATCTTGAAGGACTACCCTTTATTCTGGCATTGTGTGCTTTCTTTTTTATGGGTATTCAAATGGCTTTTATTTATGAAATAATGATGATAATGAATGCTTTTTTGATGTTTTCTTTTTAAATGTCCTTTAAACAAAAAAGAATGCAATGTTATTTTGGTCATTCTCTGACCTCCTCTCTCTTTTTCCCTCTCTGTCTCTTTGTCTCTCATGTATCTCTTACCAGTCAGGGAAATTCAAGGATATCTGTGGTAAATAAACACTGGTTAGGAACAGAGCCGAGGGTGTTCCGTGCTGGGGTCACGGGCACTGGGCAGGTGCGGCTCACCTCTCTGAGGCAGTGGCTTCATTTCTCCACTGTCCCCACCTCTGCTCTGGCCCTTGCTCCTAGCTGACTTCAACAAATGTGGCAGTCTAGCATATTTCAGAAATGTTTTGAAAATTCATGAGGTACTTCCTAAGTTTCAAGGAGTTGCTCAGAAGTGTTGGATTTAAATGATCAAAATCTAGGCCTTGCAGGTCACACATTTCTACCACATGAAGGGTGGAATTTGCACCTCTTTAGTTTTTTTTGCTGTTTCACTCTGTCTGCCTAAGGAAGAAACAAAACAGCCTGGCTCCATGTAGGCCATGTTTGGATCATGTCTCTCATCCTTGACTCAAATAAGAATTTTAATGTGGTCACGAACCCCCACAGCAGCTGCTTTGCTGAGTTTATAGACTTCACCTGCCATGGAGGAGTCCCAGCAAAGCAGCCACTGAGGGGGCTCATGACCCTCACCACTGAGGGGTCCCTCCATGGCAGGTGAAGTCTATAAACCCAGCAAAGAACATGTGGCCACCTCCACCTTTATGTAATGTCTTTTGAAGGCATTATCTGAGTTGAGCATTATTCCACTGATACTCTACTGAGGTCACGTTTGGTTTTGCAACCTGATTGGGGTTTTCCAGGCTGCCATTCTATGTCACAGGCTAAGGGAACCAAGCTCAAATCAGAGTTGACAAACAATACTCTTTGACTGCCATTTGGCCAACACATCAGGATTAGTTTAAATTTATCCTGACAATATCTTATACTGGTTAAATTCATTAATTGTTTATATAATGCTTTGCATTTGTGGTTTTCTTTTATTAATCATTTCCTATAAGAAGTCCCTGTTTTTTTGCCTGGGAGGCCATGATTCCCTGTCACCTTACCCTCCCACTCCCATGCGAATCTCCCAATCTCTGAGTGATAAGGTGGGTAGAAAAAGGTTTTCCCCTTGACTCAAGGTGGGATTAACTTTGTCGTACAAAGCCTTTCTGGAGGATCAGACTGAAGTTAGTCTCTGATCGAGACCATACCTGGCTTAGTTTTTCCCCTGACTCCTGAGAGCATTCCCCAATCACTTATTTGAACAAGAATCCCTGTGTTAGGCTCTGCTTTTAGATAATCTTGTTCAAGACTGGCAGGACCCCAAAGTCACTACAAATGGTATGGATATAAAAGAATCCAGCTGCCTTCAAGATAATTTGTCAAGAGTACTGCCCACTGGGGATATTCCATATTACATGGCAACAAACCAACCCAGCCTGATCTTCTTAGGCAGAAAGTTGGCTACTGCATTTCAGGTTATTTTCCAAAAAGATGTGAAAAAACATTGTTGAACATTAATAAGGCACACAGTACATTGTAATGTTGGATGTTCTAGGACCCAAAGGCAAAAATGGTATTGAGAGGTATATTAATTTCTTGTGGCTGTTGGAACAAATTACCACAAACTTGGTGGTATAAAACAACAGAAATTTATTCTCTCACAGTTTTGAAGTCCAGATTGCTGAATTCATTGAGCATCACTGGGTTGAAATCAAGGTGGTAGCAGGGCTGCACTTCTCCAGAGGCTCAAGGAGAGAAATCCTTCCTTACCTCTTCCAGCTTCTGGTGGCCACCGGCACGTCTTAGTTTGTGCGGCATTACTCTGATCTCTACCTCCGTGGCTGCTTTGGCTTCTTCTCTTCTGTCTGTGTTTTATCTTCCTCTCCCTCCCTCTTATCAGAATACATGTAATCACATTTAAGGCCCACCCTGACAGTCCAGGAAACTCTCCCCATCTCAAAATCCTTAACTTAATTTTATATGGCAAGGTCTTGTTTCCATACAAAGTAACATAGTAATATTTACAGATTCCAGTGATTGGGGCAGAGATATATTTTGGGGGTCTGTTTTTCAGCCTACCACAAAGAGACAATTGCAGTGCTATCTCGCATTCCTGTGCTCCTTCACAATAAACCTCTATCGTGAAAGATCGTCCAAATGCCCCTTAGTTACATGTTTTATACTTACACAATATATCCTATGCAGGATGTAGAGAAATGAAAACAGCCCTCTCTCTCAAGGCTCTTGCCATCTATTTTAGGAGAAATATACATTCCATGCTCAATTACAGATAATAATGCAGATTAATGTAACTTTTCACAAGGCAGTGCACCACTGACACTGGATTCTTGTAGGACTTGTATTCCAAGAGGAGGTGGAGAAAACCAGTGGGCTAGAATGTGAAGGGAGGCTTTAAAGAAGGGTAACACTTGAGCAAAATCTTACTAAGACTTAAAACATGGTTGAATTTGGCCAAGCAGAAGGGAAGAGAGTTCAATTGATTTTCTCATTTGATGTTTATAATTGTCATTTAGGGTTGTGCCATTCAAACATTTTTGGACAACTCATAGTAAGAAATATACATCATGACCTAGCATGTGAAATATACTTATGAAATGAAAGTTTCACAAGACAATATTATTTATTCTTAACAATGAGTTCTGCTTTTTTAATTCAATTCTATTCCATTCCATTCCATGTCCCCAAAGGATTCTGATTGAAGCTCACTAGATCACTAAATTGAATCATAGCCATTAGACTGGACTGAGACACAGACATTTGAAAAAATGCCATTTGAAGGCAAATATTCTCTACCATAGTTTCTGACCATATTTGTTATTTGTTATCTATTGCTGCACATAAATTATTTCAAAACTAAGTGGCTTAAAACAACACCCATTTGCAATCTCATGGTTTCTGTGGGTCAGAAATCTATGCATTGCTTAGCTGAGTGCATCTGCCCCCCAAGGTGTCTTATAAGGCTGCAATCAAGGTATTGGCCAGAGCTGTGATCTCATCTGAAGGCTTGACTGTGGGAGCAGGAGGATTTGCTCCCAAGCTCACTCACATGCTTGTTGGCAGAATTTAGCTCCTGGTGGGCTTTGAGGGCCTCACTTCTTTGGCCGAAGGCTTCCCTCAGTTCATTTTTGTATGGACTTCTCCAGAGGGCAACCAGCAACATGACAGCTGGCTCCCTCAGAATGAGTAAGAGAGAGCAAGAAAGGGTGAACAAGATGTAGTGAACATCTTCTTATTATGTAGTCTCAGAAGGGATATCCCATCACTTTTTCTGTATTCTGTTTTAAAAGAGAGTCATTAAGTACAGCCTGTACCAAAGGGGAGAAGATTGTGCAATGGTATCACTACCAGGAGGTGGGGATCACTGGGGATCATCTTAGAGGCAGCTGCCTGCCACACTGATAACTCTGAATCAGCAAGAGAAGAAAGAGTTAGTGGCAGCTGGAGGAATTGAGTATAACCTGCATCCTAACTTGCACCCTCCAGTGAGCCATCTTGACTTGTGGGAGTGTATCCAAGGCATGGCTGTTGTCCACAGTTAATGACCTTGAGGAATAAAATGCTGAGGACCACTGCTGGAAGGTAAACAAGGAAGCAAGAGTGTTAGCTTAATTTAACGTTTGGGGAATATGAGTTGTGGTGATTGATTTGCTCACACTCATATGGTGAGGTAGTGACGATGCTGTAGTTGCAACCCAGTTCTCCTGGCTAGAGAACTTACCAACGTTTCCTCGTTCTCCTAAATTGCTAAGTTATTAACTTGACCTTGGTTACATACACAGTGAAGTGTTAACACAATACCATACCACGTCTTATACCAACCTAGAAGGTTGAATAAAAATAACTGATGTTATTTTTGAGTTTAATTTGCCAATTTAGGATTTTTTACTTTCCCTGAGGCAAAGGAGAGAGTATAAGTTTTACGAAGGAAGCAAATCATGCTAGGTTTTAAAGATTTCATCTCAAGTGGTTGGCTCTGTTAGTTTCACCTAATCACAGTTCATTCTTTACTGTAACAAGAAATTTTAATAGCCCTTAGAATTTTAATGATGTATATAAAACATTGAGATGTGTTTTATAGCATGATGCTATATCACACAAAATCTAAGGTCTTGCTACCTTTTATTTATTTACTTTAGTGATTGGAAGATTGGCACTTGGGAAAATAATTTAAAATTCTTGGATTTCCTGTTTATCCTAAGGCTCCATTTTAATCATACATAATGTTTTAGGGATTCTCAGGTGAGTACCTGGTGATTCATGGATATATCTGTTTTATACATAGCATTTCTCAGTGTGCTGAATGGTACACAGGAGGGAGAAGGTAGCTTCCAACAGCAAAAGGAGGTGAGAGGCCTAACAGGATGTAAAGAAGGATGAGTTTGAGGGCCCAAAGCCCTTTCTGCCGCATCACTCCACGAGGGCACAATAATGCTGTTCTTCTTAGCCCTGCTTACGTTGCCATGGTGATGTCTATCCTCACTGTAGCCAGAGATATTGTGCTCAGCCTCATCAAGGATCCTCTCCTCGTGACGACCCACTAGAGAGATTTCAAGTGACAGTGCTCACCCGTGGTGCAGGCTGCATTTCAAATGATGGCATAAAATATTTGAATAGCAGGAGGAGTTGTCATGGAGTGACCAAAAGGGAAGAAAAATAAATTTTGTAAAGAAAAAAATGTTATTTTGAACTAGGAATGACCCTGGGATGTGAGAGAACTTTCTATCCTCACTGCAATAGTATCTCTAAAATATTGAAAAAATTTTGTTCTGAGCTCCCAGTTTGGGGATGAATTGAGTGGGAAGGAGGATTGAGGCATGAAACAAATGAATATTTCTTTTTCTGTTTTTCAGAATTTTAACCAGATTATAAAAAGTTGTGTCTTTTATCTGAGAGACCCTCATTTTCAGGATGACAAGATGTGACAAAATAGAATAAAACTGGTCTGTGAGTTCAATGAAGAAGACTGAGAATACCAAATAAGAATTTTGGAGATATTAAAAGTAATAATACAATTTATTAAAAATATAGTTGTTATTTTGGAATAGTTTAAAAAAAAAACCATACTCTTACCTTTTTATTCTTTGTTTTCAATTACTGCTCACCACCTTTAGCAAGGTGTCTCAAATTCAAAGGTCTTGCCTGACAGACATGCTGGTAGAACCTCTACTCATGACCAAGATCTGGAAACTACTTGAATTTTCCTCCCAGGGTCTGCACTCCTGCCTATTTTCTTTTATCGTTCCTCCAAGTCTTTCCTTCTTCTCTTCCCATGTTCTTGTTAGTTAAGCATTTGATCACTTTCATTAATATGGACTGAGGAATTGAGACTCAAGTGTTGTCGACGGGAATCTTAGTCTAAAGGTGGGTCTAGTGAAAACTCACAACATTGAATCAACGGGGCCGCACACAGCCCACGAGTCAGAAGGAGCCTTCGGAATCCCCAGGCACCTTCAAGCACCCCAGCAGCACGAGTTTTCTTTCCTTCTTTCTTTCTTTTTTTTTTTTTTTTGAGACGGAATCTTGCTCTGTGGCCCTGGCCGGAGAGCAGTGGTGCGATCTCGGCTCACTGCAAGCTCCGCCTCCCAGGTTCACCGCCATTCTCCTACCTCAGCCTCCCGAGTAGCTGGGACTACAGGCGTCCACCACCACGCCCGGCTAATTTTTTTGTATTTTTAGTAGAGATGGGGTTTCACCCTGTTAGCCAGGATGGTCTCGATCTCCTGACCTCGTGATCCGCCCGGCTCAGCCTCCCAAAGTTCTGGGATTACAGGCGTGAGCCACCGAGCCTGGCCAACACCACTTTTCTATGGCTCCACTATGCTGTTTCTGATTGTCTTTGTGTCTTCCTGCTTGTTTTCCCCAGTGCTGATTATCCCGATATTTTCCCAGTCCAAATTCTTGACTTGCAACCTAATTATTATCATCATCTCTCTTTTCACAGAGCTTTTTGTGTAAAGCCACATCACAGGTCTAGAGCAGTCTAAGGACTGGTAGTTTTTGTGCTAGGTCAGGTCATGGGGCCCCAACATTGCTGGTCCTGCTGGAACTACTACTTGGGGCTCCTTTTTTCACTGGGGCAGTTTTTCTCAAAGGGACTGAAGGTCTCACACAATGGCTGTCTGCCATAAACACTGTTTTCAATGAAACCTCTCATAGCTCCAGCAATGTCTTGTCCCACGTGTATTACATTAATCTGACATAAGAATGATTGATTACTCATTCACTTTATGATATTTCCTATTCGTGATCTATTAAGCTTTTTAAAGAAAATATGCAGGTGGAATTGAGAAGATTTTATTTCTTTACTCTCAAAGGAACATCATTGCAAGAAAGAGAATGCCATGAGATTTTTCGAGAGTGTGGTTGAAACCTCCTCTAACCTTGGTCTAGATTGTCAATTGCACTTAGCTAATCTCTTCCTTGGTATGTAAGTGGGCATTGAATAGGGAAGTGACCAGGACTTATGCATGGACACTGCCACCATCTGTTCAGTCAGTCAGATCAGCCAAGCAATCCATCGAAAATGGATAAAATTACAATGATCCCAAACCATAGTGTAATCTGTTCCCTTATGGGTGCTTCTCATCTTGGGGCAGTTTGCTCCTGTCTTCATTATATCATGTGGCCAGGAAGCAGTGTAACACAAAGGGGTAGGAAAGCAAGGTTGGGTATTGCAGAAGCTGGCTTGGATTTTATTCCTATGGTTTTCTATGCACAACTGCCTACATATCTTGTTTTACGGGCAGAAAAGAAACCATTTGGGAAAAACATTCTTTCCTTTTGAAAATGACTAATCTGAAGAATAATACTTACAGTGTTTGAAAAGTCAGCCATTTCAAAAGGTTTACTAGAGTTTCCTCCTTGACCCAGTTTTAAGTCCTCTGCTGTGTTTCCTATTTCAGCCTTTAAGATTTAGGTTGCTATTAAATGCCTTCAGTTTTAATTTGCTCCAGAGGCCAAAGCCCCAGCATCTGGTCCACAGCCAGTGACAGGAAGACCTAAATTGCTCCACTTGTCCTTGCATAACTAGTATCCCACTTCTCAGCAAGGCAACCAGCTTCAAGCCCTGCATTCTAAATGGGAGCTCATCCTTATACAGTGAGAGAATAAATTTCTGTGAACTTGTGTTCTACACCTCTATTTATACATCCACATGTTTTCTGCTTCCTTTTAAGATAACAAAAATCTGTAGCAGAAAACACAAATTGCCTAAATGACCTCATTTTTAATCTATTTATTTCTTCCTATTCTTTAAGGTTGTATTTAAAGAGTTAAACAATAGGAGGACAGGAGAAGATGCAGGTAGAAATTTCAGAGTTGTGGTCTTAAATGCAAAACAATAAAAAATATCTGGGCAAATAACTAACTGGTAATAACAAATGATGGCTAAATGCCCGAGGATATCTTACGAATCATTTTACATAGACTTATGTTTTTGAATTCTTGCTTAAAAGCAAAGAAAAATTTGAGCAAATTTATTTTAAAAAGAACTATAAAAAACTGGAATTACTTTAACTTTTTCATATCACCCTGGTGAATTATTTAAACTGTAATCCCTTGCTATTCAAAGTGTGGTCTGTGGACCAGCAGCTTCAGATTAATGTGGGAGCCTGCCGCAAATTCAGAATCTCAGTTTACCAGCTCAAAACTACTGAATCTGAATGTGTATTTTAAAAAGATATCCAGGTGATTCTTAGGAACTTTAAAACTCAAGAAGTGCTGGCCCAACCACTTTTGTTAGGTGTTGTCCTAACAACCTGGTCACATCATTTCAATTGAATAGTTTTTTTTTAAAACTGAGCTTCACTCTTGTTGCCTAGGCTGGAGTGCAATGGTGTGATCTCAGCTCACCGCAACCTCTGCATCCCGGGTTCCAGCCATTCTCCTGCCTCAGCCTCCCAAGTAGGCATGTGGGATTAAAGGCATGTGCCACCACGCCCGGCTAGCTTTCTATTTTTAGTAGAGACGGGGTTTCTCCATGTTGGTCAGGCTGGTCTTGAACTCCTGACCTCAGATGATCCAGCTGCCTCAGCTTCCCAAAGTACTGCAATTATAGGCTTGAGCCACCGCACCCGGCTTTGAATAGTTTTTTATCCAGTCCGGTTGTTCATTGCTCAGTGGTATGCTGGGCAAACTGAACCCAACTTTTCAGCTTAACCATAACGGCTGGGCACAATATCTCCAACCTGTTTCTGACCTTGCCTCTCATTACTCCCTCCATACACATGTTTATCTCAAACCAGACTGGGCTATTTTATCCATCCTGTGAGTGTGTGTGCCTGACCACACAATCACAGGGTACTTGCCTTTTCTTAGGCCATTCTTTCTGTCTGGCCTTCCCTTCTTTCCTTTCCTCTGTGCATGCTGATATCCTACCCAATATTCCAGGACTCTGCCAAATGGTACATCCTTTGGGAAGCCTTTCCATAAATGCATGGGATTCCTCTCTGTCTTTGAACTCCTATGATATTTTATAACTCTTTTGTGGTGTTTTTCTAAATGTTTCACTTGTAGAGTGCTTCTCTGAGCTGCTACCCCTGCTCCATATTGTAAACTCGTTGAAACAATGGCTACACCTTAACTCATAATTGTTCTTCCCAAATTTACGGCGTTAGTACCCTGTGCATAGTGGGTAGGTAATTATAATTTGTGAATATAAAATAATCCTATACTAAGCTTCACATATGAGGAGGGCAATGCTGATTATCACTGCACACATTGTGAGCGGGGCTTGTAACAGCTGAAGAACATGCACTTGTTCAGTTCCCTTTTTGAGTAATTATTTTAGTCGCAAAAGACAAGAATGAATTCTTTGGCCTTAGAGTGTCATGGGGCTAATTGGTCTAGTATGCACTTAATTCATGGTCGGTCTTCATTAATGTGGGGTGCCAACCAGGATAAACAACCCAATATGTGAATCTTTGTTCTGCTAATTCCTGGATTCATCCCCTTAAGCAAGTAATTGAGCTTTCTAAGCCTCAGTTTTTCCTATAATAAAATAGGACACAGGAAGTGTTTAGCATAGTGTCTGGCACATGAAAAGCACTTAATAAACAGTAACTATTTTGATGATTTTAAAGATAATGATAATTGTGACTGGATTAATATGACCACCTATTTTATTATCATAAAACATTAAACTACTAGATCCTAAGAGAGTATCTGAACCTGCAGTGGTAATTTCTGATGTTCTGTGCTGGGGACAGGAGCGGACAGATTTAATCCTCTGTGAGATGCTTCTCCCATGCAGCTGGAGGATGGAATTATCCCCAAATGATAAAGTGCTATTCACTCAAATGTGGAAAAATAATTATTTTCCTCTCATATCAAATATCACCTACAGTCTCCAACAATTTTGAAGTAAGAGAAATCTGTATGGAATAAAGTAAATAAACAAAATTTACTGTCATCATCTTGAACTTTGAAAAATAATGAAGGTAGAGGAGAAAAATATAGATTACAACATTATGAATATAACTGTTTTTCACTTGTGACATTGTCATGGTGATAGAGGACTCAGTTAGTAGAGCAAAACCTTTTTCTTTCGGCCAGGCATGGTGGTTCATGCCTGCAATCCCAGCACTTTGGGAGGCCAAGGCAGGTGGATCACCTGAGGTCGGGAGTTTGAGACCAGCCTGACCAACATGGAGAAACCCCGTCTCTACTAAAAAAATGCAAAATTAGCCGGGCGTAGTGGCACATGCCTGTAATCCCACCTACTAGGGAGGCTGAGGCAGGAGAATCGCTTGAACCTGGGAGGTGGAGGTTGCGGTGAGCCGAGATCACGCCATTGCACTCCAGCCCAGGCAACAAGAGCGAAACTCTGTCTAAAAAAAAAAAAAAATCTTCTTCTTTCTTGCTTGGCTTGTTCTGTCACTTGTCATGTTGGAAAAAGCAGCATGCTTGTTAGCACAGCAATATTAACATAGAAATCTTGATTATGTTAATTGATTTCTACTTTCTTTAAACATCCATCATTGACTGATTTTCCCATAATTGACATCTTGATTTTTAGAATAATTTTTTTCTGTCCTCCAACTTTGTTCATTCTCTTTGGCCTCAGATCTTTGGTAAACTGAATAATAGTCTCATCTTTTAGGTTTGTTACTTTATTATTAACATTTCCAATTATTTAAGTACATTATTTTCTATTTCTCATAAAATCAAGGACTCTACTTTCCTTTGGTCTTTCTTTAATTTGTGTCTTGTGTTAAAGTACACAAAATCCAAAAAAAGGAATCAGATATTTTTTCTGGCAGTTCTCATCAAGAAAAGTCTCACATCATCACTGCCATGGAGAAACCCACAAGTTTGTAGGAAAAGTGAAGCCAGTGTGATCTTACTGGGTCTAAGTAGGTGGGATTAGGAAATTCTGTGGGGTTCTGGAAACTATTTCCCCCCTGCTTTCTACACAATTCTTCCTTTGATAACAGCATCTCATTTCCCTCTGGAGTGCTAGTCAAAGAGTGAAAAGTAATCTAAGAGTTGGTCTAAGAGTTTTTACTCTTAGACCATGTGATCAAGTGGGGTTGACTTTACTCCCTCTGGAGGGGCCCAGATCTAACCAGTGGAACTCTTGGATAGAACTTTCTCTGAATCCACTGTGAAAGGCACATTTCCAGTGGAAGTGGCTAAGCAGGTAAGCTGCAAGCTGCAGCTGCTATTGTCTAACCTGTCACCAGGGGAGAGCTCACTGCAGATAAGCCACACAGAGAGAGTCAAAGCAGAGATGGAGTGGGAGTGACCAAGGCCTTATGACCTATTGGGCTCAAAATCAGGCTTGTTATTTCCATGAGCCATTTAAGTTGTTGGCTTAAGTCACTTTGAGTTGTGCTTCTGTCATTGTGAGCTGAACTAGTATTATCTGGTGCAAATAGTTTTTATTCATTCATAGCTACCTGTGATATGGAAGACTAAGGGGGGAATTGAAACCTGTTGAAATCTCCATGTGGGTTTTATTATATAGGAACACTAGGAAAGTCTGGTTTTACTTTGTTTGTATAGACTTGGACACAGTTAAGTACAGTGGTAATTGCAAGAGCTTTGGGAACAAAAAATACCTGTTTTCAAGTTCTACATCTACAGCTCTGTGGCCTTGGGCACATTACTTAACCTCTCTGACTCTTGCTTTCTTTACATGTAAATATAGTTGTAAGAATCAAGTGTGATGCTGTGTAAAGGGCTTGGCATGTGAACAAGCCAAGGGTTGGGGGGAGTGGGTGGATAGGGTGGTGACATTCTAGGAATGTATTAGAGAAAACAGTGTCCCAACTGATGGGAAGGAATCTGTAGCCTCCTGAGACAGGAGGAACCACAGTGGTGACCTCAATGTAGAGAACGATTTACAACCCTTGTGCTCATAGAATGCATACGCCGTTGAAACCTGTGACCTTCAAACGCCCAACCTGACCATGTCACTCCACTTTTTAGAATCCTTTAACCTCTACTTATTGTCCACATTCTGAACATGAGTTATAAATAAAACCCTTCCAGATCTAATACAGAGCCACTGCTAACCCTGACTCACCTCTGCCTGTCACTTTGGCCTCATCTCTTAAGCAAGAGTCTCACCTTCCAACCCTCTAGCCACAATGGATTTCTTTTACTTCTTCAAAGGCCTGGCAGCTTTCTTTCCTCTGGCCCTGTCACTTGAAAGCTTTCTCAGAAGCTCCCAGATAGAGATAAAAGAAAATGGAAAATGCCTACCTTTGTGCAGGTGTGAGCGATTCCCTTCGGAAGCATTCCCTGACCACATCTAAGCTAAGCATTCGCTTAGCATCCTGTATTTTTCCCTTCCACAACACTTACCAAATGCTATTTTTATAATTGCTTGTTGCATTGTCTGACTTGATCTCTAGGCCATTAGGTCTCAATACTTGTAGGAATTACAGTCACTTAGGGAACCAATTAAAAATGTAAAATTTGGGGGATCCAGGCCCAGAGATTCTGTTTCAGTTACTCTGGGCTGTAGGAATCAGTCTTTTTAATGTAAGTTAAAGGCATGGGGTTCCGGGTTAGAATCATGGCTTTGCTGTTTTATAATAGTATGATCTTGGGCAAGGTAATTAGCTTCTCTTGTCTCAGTTTTCTCATCTGTAAAGTGGGGATAATAATAATAGGTCAAATATAGGGTTTGTCTGAGAATAAAATTATAATCCACGTAAAGCACTTAGTTCAGTGGCTGGCATATAATATGCTCTTAATACATGTTATTATTCAAGACTTCTTTGATGCAGGTGGTCACCAGACCACACCTTGAGAGACATTGCACTAGATGGTGGGTGCTTCAAGGTCAGCCAGCAATCAGGTCTGTCTTGATTACTTGAGTCTCCAGAACCTGGCACTGTGCCTGTCACATACGAGTCACTCAATCAATTCTCCTCCGACTCCATTGAGTACTTATGATCTACCCCAGTCATCTGGCACCTCTTCAAATGTTATTGTATATTATATATTATTCACTGTTTTGTGGTTTATAACTTGTCTATCATCCAAATCAGAAACATCCCAAGGGCAGAGAACGTGCCCAATGCTCTTTGGTGTCTCCACCCAACAGGGCTTTCCATAGTGATTTTTCATGGAAGCAGAGCTGAGCTCATCACTATACCTGGGTTCATCACACGTCTGACCCTTCTGGAGAACACAGACCTTGCAGCACCCAACATCTTTCTCCACATACTCTAGGACATTGAATTCTCATCCTTTATTCACTGCAACATGCCCAGAGGCAGAGATACACTACCTTATCCTTAGTAACATGAGCCCTTACTTCAGTGTCTCAGTGGTAGGTGGCAGTGGTCTGCTGATAAATGTTTTATAAAGCAGCTCTTCAGGCCAGGCGCAGTGGCTCACACCTGTAATCCCAGCAGTTTGGGAGGCCGAGGTGGGCGGATCACAAGGTCAGAAGATCAAGACCATCCTGACTAACACGGTGAAACCCCGTCTCTACTAAAAATACAAAAAATTAGCCGGGCGTAGTGGCAGGCACCCATAGTCCCAGCTACTCAGGAGGCTGAGGCAGGCAGGAGAATGGCGTGAACACGGGAGGCAGAGCTTGCAGCAGTGAGCTGAGATCGCGCCACTGCACTCCAGCCTGGGCGACAGAGCAAGACTCCGTCTCAAAAGAAAAAAAAAAAAAAAAAAAAGTAGCTCTTCAGAGAGGAGGAGTGAGAGGAGTGAGGAAGCCCTGATTTATAGTTATTGCCAGTTTCTATGTTATAAATAACCACGCTATATCTGATTTCAAGCTACCAATGGGATGTCACTGCATACAAAGTTAGAAAAAGATGTGTACAATCTGCTCTTATGAGCTGGTAGGAGCTATCTCTAGCATGTCATTAGTGAGTGGGTAAATGTGGATTATAATCTCTGGGGCAATGTATATAGTATGCAGTTGGAAAGCACCCCAGATGATTCTGAGAAGTTCCTTTAAGGGGAGCTCTATCCTCCTCGTCTACCTCTGAGAATTATTTTTGTAGATTCCTAACAAATGCAGCAAGCTGCTGGTATTTGTGGGAAGGGTATAAAGTGATATAGGTGCTAATTTTTTCAGGGTTTTATTCAGATGCTTTGGGTTGGGTGGCAGTGTAAGCCAGGATATTAAGAGCAGGTTGGGTGTTAAAACGTAGATTTATTGATAATGCTTCTGATGATGCCGATTGTAACCATCATAGCAAGTGTTTCCACTGTCATTGGTGGAACTTGGAATTCCTCAGATGGATTTTAAACAGTTGGAGAGTTCCATTGTTAGATGGTTTTATGTTTTATCAATGTTTATTGATGAGGGCATGCAGTGAACTACCCAAATTTTTATTTTTAACTGCCTTCCAACATACATGTGCATTAGCTCATTTAATCCTCAGAACAACCTTTATGAGGTAGGCACTATTACTGTCTCTTTTATAGACAAGGAAATGGAAGTGTCTTAGTCTGTTTGTGTTGCTGAAAAGGAATACCTGATACTGAGTAATTTATAAAGAAAAGAGGTTTATTTGGCTTATGGTTCTGCAGGATGTACAAAAAGCATGGCACCAACATCCACTTCTGATGAGGGCCTCTGGAAGCTCCCCCTCTTGGTGGAAGGTGAAGCAGAGCTGGCAAGTACAGAAATCACATGGCAAGAGAGGGAGCAAGAGAGAGAGAGGAAGGTGGTGCCAGGCTCTTTTTAACAACCAGCTGTCTTGGGAACTAACAGAGTGAGAACCCCCCATCCTAAAGGGAGGGCATTAATGTATTTATGAGGGATCTGCCCCGTGACCCAAACACCCTCCATTAGGCCCCACCTCCAACATTGGGGATGAAATTTCAACATGAGATTGGAGAGGTCGAATATTCAAACTATTGCAGGAAGCATAGGGAGGAAGGGCAAATTTCTCAAGTGCACACAGGTGGTTGACTGGAGAGCTGAGATTTGAACCTGGACCTGTGTGACCAGATGCAGAGCTCTGAAGTGCTCCATAGGCTCTCACTCCAGGCTGTGAATTGGGGCAGATGTTGGGTGAATGGAGACTGGTGGTGCAATGTCACCTTGCATTCACTCATATGCCTTTAATCCCATATGAAAGGACTGTGCATGTCAGTAACTATGATGTTTTCTAGGAAGGCATTGGCTATCTTGCTTCAGACTTCCTCCGGAGAAGACCCTCCTGTTCAGCCTCATTCTGTGAGACAGTAGCACTCTTTCCTCGAGAACTTCTCCAGTGGCCTAGTCACACCACACCAAGTGTGGCAGAGAGGGCTAGTTATCCTCCGATCTTCAGTCTTTCCTTTTTACATATGAACAGAAGTTCTAGCTGGCTACATAGCTAGCAGAAGCCCTATTTCTCAGCTTCCCTTGCAGCTTAGTGGGGCCCGATGACTGCTTTCTGGCTCACTGGATACAGAAGAGGTGTACTGTGCAATATCTGGGTTGTGCCTCCAAAGGGAAGTGTGGACCCTCTCCTTTCCAGTCCCTTATTCTTGTTGGACAAGATGGTGGACGTTGTGAGTTGGAAGAATGCATTGAAGCCTGGACTCTTGACAATTTTGAGGAGAAGTGCTACAATATCAGCTTGGATTTTTATGGAAAAGAAATCAACTTTGAGCTGTCCAATTTACTTTTAACACTCTGTGTCATAACATCTAAGTCTATCTAAGATGTCAGGAGATCTTGGCTTTTGGTATATTGTAGTGTTTACCTTACCTTCCTTATAAAGACCTTTCTTCTTTCTTTTGCTTACATAGGCCCTTTCATGCTCCCAATATGAGCTGCTCTCCAGTCAGCCAAAGAGCACCCCTGCCTTCAATTGTCCTCATTGAGCATTCATTTTTCCAATTTTCCATATAACCCCATTCCCAGAGCCCCATTTCTTTTGGTCTGTAGCTGAGGCAGAGCCATGTGTATTGAGATGAAGATAAGCAGGAGATTCAGCCAATGTCTAGGGAAGATAGTGAGCAAGACAAGGGACTGGATAAAAGCCAAATGTTAGATGAAGCAGCGAAGCAACTATCTGTTTGCAGGGAAGAGGTAGGGATCAGGAAGAAATGGGGATGAATATAAAACTGAGCTTAAAATTCAGGCAGATAAATAGGAACAGAGACCAAGGAGAATTTGGAAGTTAAAATGCAGCAGTGGGTGAAAGTCAGATATGCAATGGGGAAACAAAAAATTGCCTCAGGTTGGAAGCACTTCAGAGCTTACCTGTTGTAGCAGGAACCCATAGCTGACTCAGGCTGAAATCCAAGAGCCCAGCCATGTAGCTATGACAGGTCCTGAACTAGCCTCCCAGAATTTTCCAAGCGAGAGCTTAAAGTATGCATCGGCCTTTCTCCTCAAATGGAAACTATTGTAACAGATTCTACGCACAGACTCCTTCAACATCCCTTCCAGTCTCCTTTTCCTTTTTCCACAGCAGAGATGGGAGAGTTAGAGAGATTCCCCTGATGCCTGGTTCTGGATACAGCCTAGGTTCTGCTGAGCAGATGTAGCCACATGCTACAGTGAAGGAGGAAGCCCCGGCTTTGCATTGGTCTCTTCTTCCTTCATGGTAGCATGTGGCTGCATCTGTTCAGGGAGCTCAACTTTCTTTGCAAGTGGGATAGCCAAAGCATGCTTCCCCTTGGTATCTTTAGCAGAGTTTGCACTCTCTGGTCCCTGGTGTCACTGGTGCAGAGTGATGGGCAACTGCATCAGTGATTTCCACCAGAATATCCCTTGGGTGGTTGATTATTTCTTCCGGCTACAGCACATTATCTAACCCTAGCTTACTGGTCCTGCAAGAAATTCTACAAGCCACCTAATAAATTCCTTTTTCCTTAAAATAGTAAGAGTGGATTATATTGTTCACAACTAAGTTCCTGGCTGATACACACATTTTTTTCCCTGTCTCTTACTTTTTATTTTTTTCATTTTTTAAAGATTTTTTTTTTAAGTTCCAGGGTACATGTGCAGGATGTGCAGGTTTGTTATGTAAGTAAATGTGTGCCATGGTGTATTGCTGCACCTATCAACCCATCACCTAGGTCTTAAGCCCCGCGTGCATTAGCTATTTTTTCTGATGCTCTCCCCCCGCCCCCCGCCCCCCGCCCCTCTGACAGGCCCCAGTGTGTGTTGTTACCCTCCCTGTGTCTATGTGTTCACATTGGTTCAGCTCCCACTTAGAAGTGAGAACAATGCATATTGTTTTATACTCTGAATCTTTGACATCTGTTATAACGTCTTGCCTCAACAGCTATAGTATGTGAACTTGGTAGATTGAGAATATTTTAATCAATTTGAGTCATTTTTTGTCCCTTCTACAGTGCTGAGTACACAGTACATGCTAAAAAACATACTTGTTTTGGGCCGGGCATGGTGGCCCACGCCTGTAATCCCAGCACTTTGAGAGGCCAAGGTGGGCAGATCACTTGAGACCAGGAGCTTGAGACCAGCCTGGCCAATATGGCAAAACCCTGTCTCTGCTAAAAATACAAAAAATTAGCTGGGTGTGGTGGTGCACACCTGTAGTACCAGCTACTTGGGAGGCTGAGGCAGGAGAATTGCTTGAACCCAGGAGGCAGAGGTTGCAGTGAGCCAAGATAGCACCAGTGTACTCCAGCCTGGGCAACAGAGCAAGACTCCATCTCAAAAAAATGAAAAACAAAACAAAACAAAATTTGTTTTATTGAAAAATAAAGGTCCTTTTGAAGAAGAGAAATATGAGGTAGATCAATTTTATATACCCTTGGATGTGTATAAAACTATTCTTTGTAGTACAGGAAGAAAGTATTAGAATGTCTATATATATGGAACTTTGATTTTTATGTAAACATATTTTATTATGTTTTGCTAATATTTAATACAGACTGAGAGTAGTACATCTATATTTACAAATAAGTACATGTGGATGTGCATGGTCAAAAAGTTTTACTGATATGGATCAGAAATGAGAAACATTTGGAGGTCACTGGGCTGAGTGACTTCTCATGATGATTTTCAGTGATCTTTTTTTTTTATATATATATATATATAAAATAAAGTTGGTAATTTCTCATCAGAGCCGAGATGTGCAGGGAATTTAGTAGAGTGCCATCTGGCGGTGACTTCTGCCACGTGCAGCATTTATCCCATTGTTCCTCCGGGGTGCCATCTGTGAGCTTCCTCAGGCCACAGTATCATCGGTCTGGCCTTTAGGCTGAGGGTAACTCAGGGAGGTGAGAAAGGTAAGCTCATGGCGCGGCAAAGGTCAAAGGAGAGAGTGAAATTCAAGTGGCGCAAAGAACACACAGGGGTGGAAAAGAAGCCAGCAACACGGGGGAGGGGCGGGGGGCACCAGATGCAAGAGTGAGATGGGCGGGTGCAGAGGAAAAGTGAAATAGAAATCTGTACTTAAAGTGCACAGTGCGACGACAGCAGAAACACATTGCCAAGAAGATTGTGCCTCCTGCATTCTCCACATCCACAGTCATCACTTAAAAAACAAAGGCTAGGAGGGAGGGTCCCCTGAGCATTTGCCAGAGCTCTCCCCTGGGGCCAGGGTGTCATCACAGAATGAGAATACTTTAAGGCTACACTTCACCTTCCCAAGCAATAAAACATCTTCAAAAAACAAAAAAACTTGCAACCTAACCACATAAAATCCAGCCTGAAATCCTCCCTCTGTACCGGATGAATGATGTGATTTTTGCTGCTCTTGATCTTATTCATCCTTGACGCAATTGCTCCTCTGAGGGAATTCTGGTCGCCAAGAACGTTAGAACAGACACAGCATTTTTCTTGGGCAGCTCAAGGTCACTTGCGATAACGTCAGAGGAGGCTGCTCCTTGGGATAATGGAACTGAGCAGTGACAATTATGCTTCGCAACAGATGCCTGTGTCCTTAATCTGTCCGCTGTGGGGTGAAACAACAAAAAGGACATTTTAATAGTCCTAGGATGTGGTGTCACAACTGTCCCATTTTGATTAGGATGCATTTGGGAACAGGGAGCTGAGGGCTTATCACTGGAAGCCCCCCTTTCTTCCCCCTTAAGAGCACAGAGGGCATAAAATAAGAAGAACAGGCAGAGGAAAGCAGGCAAAGAAGAGTATCGTGATGTCTGATGGAGGGAGGAGGACAAAGGGGGAGAAGGGAAGTGGGGACCACACAGTCGGAGTCCCCTCTTCTCATCTGAGACAGAGAACTCCATCAGAATAGCAAGTAGGGGTGGGCAGAGGAGAGGGATGGAAGGCGCGCCCTGCAGAAATAGTCACCTTCAGAACAAAGAGAGAACAAAGATCTTGGGCTCCTCATACTTGGTGGCAGCGCTGTGGCAGTCTGTGCGAGCACAGAGGTAGCCAGTATGACAATTCCGTTTAAAAAATGAGAAGGAGCCCTAATGAGCAGATGCCGGGGGTTTCCTACCTGCGTCACCGAGAAGATTCGACAGTGAATTGCCCCACTGGAGTGGTAGGAGGTGCTGGGTTAAAGCTGGTGCTTTGCACATAGAGCCTACTGTTTGCCAGGTTTGAGGACAGGTCATTTGCTGAGTGTCGGAGGCAGGACAGGACCGAGGTGACCGCACCTTGGCTTGCTGAGCTTTACCAGGGTCATCAGCAATGGGGTGACCATGTGATGTGGTGGCAGGGGGCCAGGAGCTGCTTTTGGGGCCTCATGTCACCTCTCACTAGTTTTGTAGCCTTGGGTGCATCCCATAACTTCTCTAGCCTCATTTCTTAATCTGCGAAGTGGGTACACCAGTCCCTGTTGAATTATTCATTCATTCATCCATGGTCTATTTATCAAGGAGCAACCACAGGCTCAGCACGGGGCTCACCCAGGTGCTGTAAATGTATCAACTTACTTGGTCAACTAACCCTATGAAGCAAATGCTACAATTATCTCTCTCTCTCTCTTTTTTTTTTTTTTCGAGAGGGAGTCTCGCTGTCATGCAGGTTGGAGTGCAGTGGTAGGATCTTGGCTCACTGCAACCTCTGCCTCATGGGTTCAAGCGATTCTCCTGCCTCAGCCTCCCGAGTAACTGGGCTTATAGGCACACGCCACTAAGCCTGGTTAATTTTTGTATTTTTAGTACAGGTGGGGTTTCACCATGTCGGGCAAGCTGGTCTCAAACTCCTGACCTCAGGTGATCTGCCGGCCTCGGTCTCCCAAAGTGCTGGGATTACAGGCATGAGCCACCGCATCCAGCCTATAATTATCTGTATCTCACAGATAGAGAAGCTGAGCACAGAATGGTTAGGCACTATACCTAAGGTTGCAGAGCAGCCAGGAATTAAAGAGGTCAGATTCCAACCCAGGCAACTCAGTGCCAGAGTCCAAGCTTCCAGCTTCTGCTCTGCTTCCAGAAGATCACAGACCTGTCTATTTATCTGAAAACTGGAGGTGTTTAACCACACTGCCTCCATCCTTAAGGTTTAGTGAGTCCAGCATGCAGTGTCTTAGGTTTCAGGAAATACTGCCTGCACCCGGGGTTTATTCCCACGGGCCTGTGTCCAGCTTGTGTTTGTGTACACAGAGCACAGGAGCAGAGAAATTATCTCTAATTCTCTACAACTCTCCAGTCTCTCAGCAAAATTATTCACCTCCTGTTAGAGGCCAGAAGTGGATGCACAAATGGCATGCATTTGAGCACAGTGGCGAGTCATTGTAGCATTGAGAGAAGACAGAGCATTGGATTTGGGGGCTACCATGGAGAGATCTCTCATAGAACTTTGTTTTTAAAATTTGCTCAATTAATTATCCTATTTACTAAAACTGTGGTTAAAGGACTGGCAAAATTGTATATTCCAGATGACCTGAAATCAATGGCAACAAACTATCCCTGAGGCAAGAAGCAAACACAATCAATTCCTCTTTGCTCATGTATGTGCTTTTCTTTCTTCCTTCCTTCCTTCCTTCATTTTCTTTCTTTCTTTCTTTCTTTCTTTCTTTCTTTTCTTCTCTCTCTGTTTCTTTCTTTCTCTTTCTTCCTTTCTCTCTCTCTCTCTTTTTTTATGGTCTCCTGGTCTCAGTGTGTAGATCAGACTGGCAAGAAATGAGGTGACAATTTAGGGTGGGTAATGGAGGAATTTTGCAGACACATAAAAACCAGCACTGGACTAACCCCAGGGATGCATATCCAAGACAGGATGGCTCATGTGGGTTTTTGTGTGTGTGGTTGGTTTTTGAAGGAGGGAAAATGCTCTTGTAGTTGAAAAACAAGCAAATGGCCAACAATGCCCCCAACTCAAAGAGCAATTGTAGGCTCCACTATTTTCGAAACATTAAGGGGAGATCTTCAGGACTTCACAGGGAAAGATGATAGTTCCTTCCACAAGCATTTCTTCTACACATTTCTACTGCAAATCCCCATAGAGGGAGGTGGGGAAGGGGAGAAATGACTGGGAGGTGGGCACCCTAATGGGGATGCTTGTGACTTGGAATTCTTGTTAGGACGTTAATGGATTTTACAAAACTGATTTTTCTAAGGCAAAAAGAGGTTGAAGAGGTCTGTAGGTTGAGCAAGAGGGGCTGGGGGCCGCCCAGTGTCTGAGCCCAAAAGGAAAAAAGGGGAGAGGAGATGGAAAGAAACAGGAAGGGCATAACCCCAGCAAAGTGAGTCAGACTTCCCAAGAGCAGAGCCCAGAGGTCCAGCCGCCAAGTTAAGGCCAGCAGCTGTCCAGACATCATTTGTGCCCAAAAGTCAAAGAGCTTGGACATGAGGCCAGCAGGGAAATGGTTCAGCCGCTTCAGAGCTGAAGGGGCCAGAACAAAGGTCTGGCTTCAGATTAGAGGATGGAAAACTGCAGTGGACTTTTGGGGTGACCTTCACCCTCATGCCAAGGCCTGGACCCTTACAGAGAGAAATGACAACAGACAGCCTCTCTCCGAGGCTGCAGACTGCTTTGCACCCTGACCTGGGAGCCAGCATGTGACCTCCCTCTGCCTCTACCAGTCTCTCTTCACCCCTGCAAGTCAGAACTGACCCGATGAAGCCAGGAGCTTAGTGACAGGATGTGAGGAGAAGAGGAAGTCAGGGAGAGCGTCTTCAGTGAAGAAACTCCCCATATTTTTGCTCTTAGAAGTTCACAGAAGCAATGGGTAAGACACTTCAGTCTGATGATGATGACTATTCTGGGCTTGGGGTGACAGTTGAAGATGCTGGAAGGTGAGAGTTGAAAGGAGTCAGCAAAAACAAAGCCTGTAAATCAAAAATTACGGCTAGGTTTTAAGACTTAAGTGCTAAATCAACCTGAGGAGTAAACAAGGACATCAGATTCTTTCTCAGCATTTTAGATTTGGTAAGGGGAAGAGAGGGACCATGAAGGTTATGCCTGAGCAGGGCGGTGGGGGGTGATGTTGGCGCAGTGGGGCAGAGACATGGGCTTGGGATGAGGGCAAGCACATCCTCCAGCCTTGGCCTGGGGCGCTTGGCTCTTGCCTCACCCTGAAGAGAACACACACATTTTGCCTGAAATGAACCCAGGCAGGCTGTAGGTGCTGTGCCACTTAGAGATTGGCAGTTCCCTCCCTGCCCCAGCCCCAGGCCCTGCAATTCTAAAAGAACACACAGTGGGTGAGGCTCCCAGAGTGTCCACAGTCCCCACAGCTCCCTCCATTTTGTCCCCACTTAGAAATGCACAGTTGTGGTTACATTTATAAAGGGGCAACTGTTACTCTGCTATCTTCTGTTTATCTATCCATCTATCTATCTATCTATCTATCTATCTATCTATCTATCTATCTAATCTGTCATCTATCTATCTATCTATCTATCTATCTATCTATCTATCTATCTATCTATCTATCTATCTATCTATCTATCTATTTATCTATCATCTGGAGTAGATGGACACACACACAGTCTCCTTCCTGTTTAAGTATCTCAGTCTATTGTCAGAAACACTCCACAACTGAGTTCTGAACACAGTGAAGAACAGCAGTTTCAGGCTACTTGAAAAGTGCCTTCCCACAGAAACCTCAGCTTAAGGAGGAGATCTGATCTGCAAATCCGTGGGCCTCAGCCTTAGGGTGTTGGGTTTCTTGTAAGGTCCTGTGCTTGCTGGTACCAGGTGGGAATGCCTGGGTATGTATCTGAGCTGCCGGGGCGCCCGGCCTCCACCATGCCAGGCTGAACTGAGAGCTCCCTCTAGTGGCTGTTCTGAGCACGCGTTTTTCATTTCCCATCCACCAAATTTCCCAAGAGGTAACTGCTAAGACAGGCCCTGTGTGAACTCATAAATCTCTGCTTAGACTCTTTTGTTGATAATGAAAATGAGAAAACTTATTGCATACCAGATCCCAAGTTTCATAATAACCACATGAAGTGGTATAATTGTTTCCACATTTTACAAATGAGGAGATGTAGCTCCCTAAATTGCCAAGATCACACAGATTGGGAGTTATGGCGCAGGATCTGACGGAAGAGCCGTATTCCAGGCCCATGCTCCTGGCCCTGTCCTCTCCTCCTCAGCCATGCAGAGAGCCCTGATCTGCCGAAATCACTGCCTCAGTCGCTTGGCCTGAAACAGAGGGTGCTCAACCAATTCCGCAACTAGCACTTTGATTTCTTTTTGAATCACCATTTTAGACTAACTTGTTACCACGTTTACTGTCCAAAGATGGTTCACTTTACAAAGTGAGCTCTTTTGACAAAGTTCTATGCTTGATTTTGTTACTATCACAAAAATCTTAGAAGTATTTTCTATTCTTCAGTTTCCTCCTATCTAAAATGTAAATAGCACATTCTTTTTTTTTTCCTCCTACAGATAACTATTTTTTTTAGGCAAATGTAATGCACCTCTGGATTTCTGAAAGACCTCTATTAAATAAAGACCTGAAGCTGTTTTTTTTTTCCCCTTGTTATTTGGAGAGTTAGATTCCTGAGGTTTGAAAGTACACTCATTTGGGAGCCAAAAAAGAATTATGTTGGCATCTGGGTTTGCCTTTTAGCAGCTGCCTGACCTGGGCAACACTTCACATTTCTGAATCCAGTTTCTTTGTGTATATATAAAAGAGAGGAATTTAACCAGATGAATTTTAAGCCTCCTACCAGCTAGAATATTAGGTGCTGGTGGGTTGTGAGAGAAAATATATGAAAACATACAGTAATGATTAGCAGGTGTTGATGACTGCCCTCGTGGAATAATGTACCACATACTCTACTTTCAAGCTATGGATAAATTGAGCCTATTTCTTAGATTTTGTGTGAAATGGGATGACTGGAACTGGCTTGGAATCCACAATAGGGATTATCAAATTGAAAATGAAATCCCCCAATATCCAGTTTCTGAGCAGTCCATCAGAACAAAAATAAATTGGGATATATTCTGCAGTCCCTTGGGTTAAAACACTCATGTGCACATGGCCATATATATTAGTTGTGTATAGTGAAAACCTACAGAATGTGTCTAATAACATAGGTGACACATATTATTTAGGAGGGTTTTTCTCCCCTTTCTTAATTTGAGTCACACTTAGCCTCCTCGGAAAAGCAGCAAAAGGCCAGGGTCAGAAATAGTCTTGTCAGTGTAACTCTTCATGGTTAATCTTTAGATAATGTGAGGGCAAGAAGTCAGAAGTAGAGTTTCTCTGGAAACCACTAATGAGCAGACTAAGGCCAGGGCTAATGAGAGGAGAAGAATGTTTGGATTCAGGACCTCCTGCAGACCAAATAGCAACTCTATTTTTCTAATTTCCAAGTGATCTACTTTTACAGGTTTATTATTATTAATATTATTTTTAAGTCAAGTTATGTAAGATCAATCTTAGAGACTGGAAAGAAAGAAAACAACGTTCCCTGTAGGAATGAGAGGTATTAACATCAAATTTGCTCTCAACGAATCAGGTGTAAAAGGAATGTTTCTCAACACAATATAGGCTATATATGTCAAGCCCACAGCTAATGTCATACTCATTGGTGAAAAGTTGAAAGCTTTTCTTCTAAGATCGGGAACAAGACACGGATGCCCACTCTTACCATTTCTGTTCAACACAGTACTGGAAATCCTAGCCAGAAAAATTAGGCAAGGGAAAGAAATAAAAGGTATCAAAATAGGAAAGAATGAAGTGAAATTGTCTCTGTTTGCACTAAATATAATGTTATATATAGAAAATCCTCAAGACTCCACCAAAAAAACACTGTTAGAATTGATAAATGAATTCAGTAAATTGCAGGATACAAAATCAACTTACAAAAATCAGCAGCATTTCTATACACTAACATCAAATGATCTGAAAAAGAAATTAAGAAAACAATCCCACTTACAATAGCATCACAAAATAAATAAAATGCTTAGGAGTAAATTTAAGCAAGGAAGTGATGAAAACTGTAAAACATTGATTAAAAAAATTGAAGATGACACGAATAAATAGAAATATTTCCTGAGTTTACAGATAGAATTAATATTGTTAAAATGTCCTTATTATCCAGGGTGATCTATAGATTCAATGCAATCCTTATCAAAATCCAATGTGATTCTTCACGGAAATATAAAATACAAACCTAAAATTAATGTGGAACCACAAAAATCCCAAATAGCCAGGCAATCTTGACCAAAAAGAGGAAAACTGGAGGCATAATACTGCCACTACCAGATTTCAAAGTATATTACAAAGCTATAGTAATCAAAACTGCGTGGTACTGGCATAAAAACATACACATCAAATAGGATAGAGAGTTTATAAATAAAACCACACATCTATGGTCAACTGGTTTTTGACAAAGGTGCCAAGAACACATAATGCAAAAATGACAGACTCTTCAATAAATGATGCTGATAAAACTGGATATCAACATGCAGAAGAATAAAAATGGACCCTTATCTCACCCCTTATACAAGAATTAACTCAAAATGAATTAAAGACTTAAATTTAGGACCTACAACTATAAATCTACTGGAAGAAAACATACAGGAAATTCTCCATGACATTGGTCAGGGCAAAGATTTCTTGAGTGTGACCCAAAAGCACAGGCAACAAAAGTAAAAACAGACAAGTAAAATTTTGTCAAACTAAAAAGCTTCTGCATAGCAAAGGAAACAATTAATAGAGCGAAAAGACAACCCAAGGATTAGGAGAAAATATTTGCCAGTTGTACATAGGATAAGGGACTAATATCCAAAATATTCAAGGAACTCAAACTGCTCAATGGCAAGAACACAACTCTATTAAAAAACAGGCAAATGACTTGAATAGACAGTTCTCAAAAGAAGTCATACAAATGGCCAACAGAAATGAAAAAAATGCTCAACATCACTAATCATCAGAGAAATGCAAATTAAAACCACAATGAGATATTACCTTATACCTGTTAGATTGACTACTATCGAAAAGATGAAAGGTAAGTTTTGGAAACATTGTGGAGAAAAGGGAACCCTTATATACTGCTGATGGTATTGTAAATTAGTGGAGCCATTTTGGAAATCAGTATGGAGGCACCTAAAAAAATTAAAAATAGAGCTACCATATGATACTGCAATCCTACCACTGGGTATATATCCAAAGGAATGGAAATCAGTATGGCAAAGAGATGCTTCATGTTTATTGCAGCATTATTCACAATAGCCAAGCTATGGAAACAACCTAAGCACTCATCAACAGATGAATGAATTTTTTAAAATGTGATGTAGATAGACAATGGAATAGTACTCAACCTTACACAAACAGGAAATTCTGTCATTTGCAACAATGTGGATGAACCTAGAAGATATTATGTTAAGTGAAAGAAGCCAGGCACAGAGAGACAAATGCGATATGATCTCACTGACATGTGGAATCGAAAAAAGTCAAACCCAGAGAAGTAGAGAGTAGATTGGTGGTAACCAGGGGCTGCGGAGGGAGGTGGACATGGTGGATTGGGAAAAGGGAGACATTGGTCAACAGGTACAAAGTTAGAGTTGGGTGAAATCAGTTCTGGTGTTCTATTGCACAGCAAGGTGACTATAGTTAATAATAATGTATATTTCAAAATAGCTAAAAGAGAGGGTTTTAAAAAAGAGGATTTTAAATGCTTTCACCGCAAACAAATGATAAATATTTGAGGTGATGGATATGCTAGTAAGGCTGATGTGATCATTCTGTAATGTATACGTGTATTGAAACATTACATTGTAACCCATAAATATAAACAATTATTATTTGTCACTTAAAAATAAAATGAAACTATAAAAAAAAAAGTCAAACTTAACCTACAATGAGAGAATGTTAGAAGAATCAGCCAGGCATCAAGAGTTACGGGATCAAGAAGAGGGCATTCTCAGTCATCTCAGCTGTCAACAGTGGAATTCAGTTCTGGCTTGGTGAAACAGAGGACATTATTTTCAGAATTCTAGCAGAGGTTGAAAAACTAGACTTAGAGCCTATACAGCTAGGAATTGATCATACCTGCAGTCTTCCCCACCAGGTTGGATTCTATTCAGTTCATCCTTTTGCTCTTCCAGCTTCAGATTTAAACTCTCAGGTGGGTGCACCCCATTGGTGGAGCCCAGTTG
Source organism: Gorilla gorilla gorilla (assembly GCF_029281585.2). Classification (NCBI taxonomy): domain Eukaryota; kingdom Metazoa; phylum Chordata; class Mammalia; order Primates; family Hominidae; genus Gorilla; species Gorilla gorilla. Next base: position 51,338,772 of record NC_073243.2, read on the forward strand.
CAAGGGAAACTGAGAAAAGGAGCATTGGGCTTCTATAAAGAGGTCTATGTCCCCCAAGGTAGGGGATTCTGCAAGCCTGATTTATTAGTAATATTCTTGTCAGGAAATAGATGGCACTCTCAACTGTGATGACTCAAAAGAGTTTAATGAAAAACAACCATAATTATAAAGGCATAAGTAGGAATATGGAAAATGAACAGGAGACAGTGAAGTTCTTCAGGGCCAGCAGCTGTGGGAAGCCATTTCCACTCCTAGCCCTGAAAGGGTAAGGAGCTATTCGTGAAGTGTGGTGACACTGTAGAAGCTCTGGTACATGCGAAGAAAGGCAGCCACTTCCAATGCATGGCCTGGCAGTGGGGGCACTGGTCCTTTTCCCTTCCTTTCTTTCAGTCTCCTGCTGCTGTCTCCCATTGGCTAAACCAGAATCTAGAGGACCAGGGAGCCCACGGTGCCATCCTTGGAAGTCAGCCTTTCGAACAGAGCAAGGTGGAGAAAAGTCAGGAGTAGACATGGAGGGGCAAATGGACGCCATCCAACACTCTCAGGAAGGGGAATTAAGGGTGCTGGGTGCCCCACCTATTTCAAAACAGAGACAAGTGCTTACTGCAAAGTTGTGGAACAAGGGCCCAGGTAGAGATGCGTGGTGTTGTGGCTGACGGTCTCCTCTTGGAGGTTCCTGCGCCACTTGTCTCATCATCTATTAACACGCCTGCCCTTTACCTATTCTTCTGTTACATTTAGTCAACAAAAAATATTTTTCCTGTTTTCTCCTTTTCTCTTCTTGGCATATTTTTTCTTCTTTCACCTTTGCCCCACACCTTTCCCAACTCATTTGCTTCCCCTTTTACATTTCAATTTTATTAAAGTGAAATGTGTAGTGGAATGGGAGTCCTGTAGCCCAGGTCCTAATCCTGGTCCTAACTCATTATGTTATGGGCAGAGGCTGGTGACCCACAGCCTGCCTCAAGTTCAGGACTGTAGTTTCCTCATCTGTATAGTGAAGGTCTTAATTTCATTACTTTATTCTATCATTCAAAACATTTACTGAGGACCTACCATGTGCCTGGCGCTGAGCTTGATGTGGTTGACATAAAAGCGATGAAAGCACACAGTGACCTAGCCCTCAAGAACCTTTTAGCTTACTGAGGAAGATAATCATCAATGACATAAATCAGGGAACACCTATGATTGTGGTAAGTACTGCAGAGGAGGGCTCTGGAGTGTGATGACAGTGTCTAATAGAGGTGAACAGTCCTGGCATGAGTATGTTGGGGTCGGAGGCAAGACTCACTTCCAGAAGCAAGCATGTGAGTCCCATGGGAGCAGAGATCTTTGTGTGCTATGTCCCCTGCTCCATCCCCAGGGTTTACAAGGGTTCCTGGCACATAGTAGATACCTAGTGAATACTGTGGAATGAATGAGTGAAGGAAGTGAAGCTAGGCTGAGACCTGCAGATGAGTGTGAGCTATTTTAGTGAAGTTTGGAGGAGGAGAGCAGGAGGGAACAAACAAGCAGCACAATGAAGGGCCGTGCAAGAAGGGCAAGGCTGCTTTGGAGCAGAGGGGCGCTGTGGTCCAGGACGAGGCTGGGGGATGCAGGGGTCCAATCATGGTGATCTCAGTCCATACTGAGAATTTTGACTTTATTCTAAGATAATAAGGAGACATTGAAACATTTAAGGAAGAGAGAGACAGAATGGAGTTTGAGTTGGATTGGATAACCTCTAACATTTCATCCAGTTCTAAGATTTCTTCCACTTCAATAGATTCCTCTTATTTCCCAGCTTTCTCTTCTTTATAAATTTCTATGAATTGAACACCTATTATATGCACAATCTGATAGTAGTTTCCATGGGAGAATTAAAAATATTAAAACATTGTCTCTGTCTTCTATAAAAAGAATTTATAGAAACTCATACCTGACATAAAGCTGGGAACAATAAGCCAAGTGTTATAAAAGAAATCAAAAGGAATCACAACCTACTGAGTGTGTAGGATTCCAGGGAGAGAGAGAAGATATCCAAATATAATGATGGTGGCTCCATGGCAGGCAGGGGAGGTGGGAAGGGAATGGGAAGAGATGCCTAGTTTTTCAAGTAGGTAACATTTGATAAGATATTAGCCAGAGGGAAAATTTCAACACCAATGGGAGGTCTTCCAAATAAAAGACCGAGTATGAACAAAGACAGATGCAGGAAAATGATGAGACATATTTGGAGAAGGAGGCAGTGGCCAGTTGTAAGGGTTGGGGGAAAGGGAGAGAAGTAAGTGGGTCCAGGCTCCCACTGGGTTTGAATGCTCACTGGAGAGCTCTGGAGTCAGTTCTGATCCCTGAAGGTGTGTGAGCTGGAAAGGGATGCTATCCTAGGATGGCATTATCATCTAATGGAAGAGATGCTGTCATAGGATTCATTACCGTATAATGAAGTGTATAGCTACTTTGGAAGGGGAATCCAGCATCTTGGATGAAGCTGAGGCCCATCTGGAGTTATTCCAGTCCTAATGACAAGTTAATGGGGCCTAAACCAAGGGAGCTATGATGGGGACGAAAGGAGGGGATGTGATGAAGAACTATGGATTTATGGCCACAAGCCTTAGATGCTGCTTGTCCTTAGCAAATGGCAACTTAGCAGGGTAAAGGTCAGAAAAAATATAAGATGCCTGAGGCTTCAGGATTGTGTGGCTAGGAGAATTTTGGTGTCATTAATAAAAAGGCAGAACTCGAGGAGAAAAACTGGTTGGGAAAAGATGTACTGATAGCCATTGTTCAGGTTACAAATGTGATCTGCTACAGAAAGATGCAGAAAGACATAGTTCCTGTTTTTAGGAAAGATGAGGCACACACATACACATCAAAGCAAAAACAACAGGGGTGGCAAGTAAAAAAGGGTGCTATGGGAATCCAGAGGAATTTCTGGAATAACTCTTGACTGGCCCCAGCTTCACCCAAGATTATGAATTTTCCTTCCAAAGCAGCTATAGGTATCATTATGTGATAATGAGTCCTATGACAGCACTTCTTTCATTAGATGATAATGGCATTCTAGGAGCTACATGTATCCACATGGATATATCACAAAAACATTGTAGTGAGAGATCAGGGTCCCATCAGGAAAATATGGCACACCTATGACGTTTAACAGACGGTAATTCAATGAAGAGACCATGTGCAGAGGCATGGCTGTATGAATGGAACCAGAGAGTTAGTAAAACATGTGGGAATTAGCAACAGAAGGAAATGTTTACTGCCTCTAGGCTTGAAGTGAGAAAGGGAGGGATTTAGTGGTAATGGAAACTCCTGAGAGAAGAAGCCACAGAAGAGAACCTGCTAGAAGGGATCTATTAACTAAAAGGAAGCCATTCCCAGAAATGCAGCCAGCTGGGAAGACATATCTTCTATGCATTAATTTCTTTTTTTCTTTTCTTTTCATTTCTTTCTTTCTTTCTTTTTTTCTTCTTCTTTTTTTCTTTTTTTTTTTTTTGAGACAGAGTCTCACTCTGTTGCCCAGGCTGGAGTGCAGTGGCTCGATCTTGGCTCATTGCAACTTCCGCCTCCCAGATTCAAGCAATTCTCCTGCCTCAGCCTCCCAAGTAGCTGGGATTACAGACGCCCACAACCACGCTAGCTAATTTTTGTGTTTTTAGTAGAGACAGGGTTTCACCATGTTGGTCAGGCTGGTCTCGAACTCTTGATGTCAGGTGATCCACCCGCCTCGGCCTCCCAAAGTGCTGGGATTACAAGCATGAGCCACCATGCCCAACCTGCACTAGTTTCGTATAGGTGCGGTAACAAATTACCAGAAACTTAATGGCTTAAAACTTAAAATTTATTATATTGTAGTTCTGGAGATCATAAATCCAAAATAGATTTCACTAGGCTAAAATCAAGGTGTTGGCAAGGCTGCATTCCTTCTGGAAGTTCTGGGGAGAGAATCTATTTCCTTCACTTTTCCACGTTCTAGGAGCCGCCTGCATTCCTTGACCCATGGTCCCTTTTTCCACCTTCAAATCCAGCAGTGTAGCATCTTCTGATCCCTTTGTCTAACCATGACCCTTTTGCCTTCCTCTTATGAGAACCCTTCTGATGACATTGGGCCCACTCAGATAATCCCAGTCTCCCCATTTGAAGTTCTTTAATCACATCTGTGCAATCTCTTTTGTCATATAAGGTAATATATTACAGGTTCTGGGGATTAGAACATGGACATCTTTGGGAAGGCATTTTCTGCCTAGCACATCATACTTTCTCTTCTGCCTTTCTTCAATCTCCTTTGCTTTCCAATGGATAAATCCAATCTAACAAGGGAGCCTGCGGATGCAGTCCATGGGAGTTCCTCTTTTGGGGGCCATCATCATGGAGAAGGACAGAAAATGGAAGTGGGGTAGGCCATTGGAGACTAACCAATGGAAAATAAGTTGTATAATGAAATATATGCATGGTATTATTCACATGAGTTGGAAAACATAGAACAATGCTCATGGTTATATATATAGGTGGTATTAATATATTTTAAAATATAATCTTATTTTAGAATAGTTATAGACTTACTGAAAAATTAAGAAGACAGTGCAGTTTCTGTATACTCCACACCTAGTTTCCCCTATTATTAGTATCTTACATTAATAGGGCACATTTGTCACAATTAATGAACTAATATTTATTCATTATTAGAAACTGAAGTCCATACTTTTCAAATTTGTTTAGTTTTTAAATGTCTTTTTATGTTCCAAGATTCATCTAGGATATCACATTAATTTTTTTATCAGTCTTTTTTGACCCCCTTTTGTTGTGACAGTTTCTCAGGCTTTTCTTTTGATGGATAATAATACTTAAAAATTACACAGGAATCACAAACACCACATTTAGGATCGTGCTTACCTCTGGGGACTTTGTGAGGGGAATGGGATCAGGAAAGGGACACACAGGTGTTTCAGATACTTTGGTAACATTTTCTCTCTTTAGAAAGATCTAAAGCTGGTGTGCAAAATGTTTGGAACTGATAGCACTGAATAGAGAGTAAATTTGTTATATGATTCTCTGTGATTCTTTATTTATTTATTTGAAATAGCTCAGAGTTAAATTAAGGACTTGGTGGGGAGGGAGGAAGATGAGGAAAGGAAGACGGAAGGTGGCTGCAATCTAATGAGCAATGGGGCGTGGTCTGATGGAGCTGGAGCTGGCAAACGTTGGTTGTGGGGCGCGAAGCTAGAATTGCAGGCTAAGCCTATGGCAAGTGCCGATGATGGAGGCTGGATCAAACCTCTTTGTCAACTGAGAACCACAGACAATTTCTGAGCAGTGGAGTGGGAATGGAGGGGCGATTCTTTGGGAGGTATAGGATATGTGGTGAAGAAGAATTAAGGCAACTCCATTGGGAGGGTGGTGCAGAGGTAAAGATGTATGCACATAAGGCCCTAAATATAAAATAGTAGCAAATATGTATTGAGTGCCCACTCTTTTAGGGCTCTGTGTATCTAATTTAATCCTTAGGACAACCCATTGAAGTATCACCACCTCTCTTTGCAGGTGAGGAAACTGAGCCACAGGGAAGTCAAATAGCTTTCCCATGGTCACAAATCTGGAAACTGGGGGCACTGGATGGGAATTAGACAGGCTCACTGCAGGGTACGTGTGCCTAAAATTTGGGTTCTGCTCCCACCCTAGAATGTGAGTAGTAGAGGTGATGAGACCTGGGTATTAGGGGTGAAGGAGAAGTGGGTGTTGGGGAATCAATGGCTTCAAGCTTGGGTGACCAGAGGATATTATGACCACAGAGACAAATTTTAAACATCACGAGAAGGAGCTGGATTGAATAGTTGGCTAATAAGAAAAGTTATATTAGAGGAGCTGAAGAAAGGTCAAGTCGGCAAGCTGTAAAGCAGTTTGTGGAGCAGCTGCTTTGGGCGTGAGAGTTAAAGCCGCAGGAGTGAGGGAGGGCGATTTCTTTACAGAGAAAAGGAAGAAAGAAAAGTGAAAAGCAGGAAGCAATTAAAATTATAAAGATAGAAGCAATTTTATAAACTTGGTTTATGAAATATTTAGTAGGCTTTTTACTTAGGTATGCTCCTCCCTCCTACTTCTGTTGGGGCGAGCCCGCCTGAGAGGTGGTTTGTTTTTTCCTTTTACAAGTCCATCTCCTTACAGAAGGGGTTCTTGGCTTGATACAGTTTCTAGATGGATGAAATAGCACCCCCTTGCCCAGTTTCTTTCTATTTATATTATTATTCCTAATTTGGCTGAGCACTTTTCACTTTGATTTAAAGATTTGAAAATGATATTCCCTTCCTTTTCAATATCTTTATGCAAACATGCTTACTTTGAGGTGTGATAACAAACAGGAGTTGACATAAACATCTTGAAAATTTAAAATGTTGTGGGAAGAACATTGTTGACTTTCAACTTCTTGAACTCTTTGACTTTAAAGTGAAATTAGGATTTAAAATGCTTATTCCTTTTTTCCTCCCCCCATAAGGAGATAGCAGGGGAGGAGCTGTGTGGCTTCTTTCTTTGTCCTATAGGGGCTTAAATTTGTGTGCTCTTGAGATCCATTTTAAAACACAACAAGGAATATTCTTTAAAACTCAGTAATGTTTGACTACAAAATAGTGAGTTCATGCATGCCATAATACATCAGATTGTGGTAAAACGTGAACTTTCTGCTAAAGTGTGTGGTAAAAGATGCATTTACTGCAACACTACATTAGGGGGCTATCAAACACAAGTCAGAACTGGATAGCAGTCTTTTTCTTTAGTTATTTCTGAAGAAATCTGAAAAGGAAAAGTTAGGGGAGAGAAACGCTGATCTAAAACTTGACCTGTTTTGTTATTTTCATAGGAAGTAAGCTTTGTAGAATATTAGTCTAGTGAGTCCAATCATTTTTACATGTATAGAACTGCATGGAATAAGAGAGTAGAAGCCAGTAGTGGAAGATCATTGAACCAAGAGTCAGAAGACTTGGTTCAATCCCTAACTGCTATAATCCTGGACAAACTGGGGTCACCTGCCCTTACCCTCAGAAATTCCACTATAATTTATCTGTGGTGCAGCCTAGGCTAGGTGTTTTTAAAAATAGTTACCGGCTGACTATCCTGAACACCTAGGGTTGAGCGCCATTGCATAGTATCAGCTGTCAGCTACTGTTTGATAGAAGATGGAATGGCGGGACAGCCAGTGCTTATGCGAGAGATGAAGGCAGAGCTGGAGGGGGAATATAGTGGGCTTGCAATTGACCTTCAACATCCATTTCACTCTAAATGCTTGGTCCAAGCCAACCAGGGGACTCTTGGACAGTGATGGGTTCCAGGTAGAGCATATATAATCACATTCTGGTCAATAAGACCTAAGAAGCCTGGTCCTGCTGCTGGTTGGGGGTCAGGGGGTTTTATTCTAGGAAAGATCTCTCACTTAAGAGAAAGTCCCAGAGGAGATATTCTCTTTTCTTCCTTGCACTATTTTATCTGGATGTGATGCTTGGTTCCACTGAAGCTATCTGGCTACCTGCTTATATATGGAATAGGCATCAAAGTTCAGAAGATCCTGGGTCTTTATTACATTGATAAGCCATTATATCAACCAGCCCTGAGCCCATCCTACTTCTGGGATTTTTGTTATGTTGGATTTTAAAAACATCTATATTTAAAATCACTTTGAGTTAGATTTTGTTATTTGCAGTCAAACATACTCTAAATGATACAGTGAAAGATAGTTCACTTTTGGCATAAAGTCAAAAAAGAGTTTTCTAATGAGATTCTCCCTGATACTATGCCAATCTTCTTACAGCTTCAATGAAGGCGAAGTCTGGGCTGTGGAATCATAGAACGTTAGACCTAGCTATATGATTCAGAATCCTTATTTTTGATGAATAGATTAGAGTTGGGGAGGTAATATTACATTCCTAAGGTCACACAGCAAGTTGGTGACATGGCTACACCTAGAAAACCTGAATGATATTGCAGAGTAAAACTCAATTGTAAAGGGTACATCCCACCATATTTTTAATATACAGCTAGTTTGTTCACAACCTCCATATGTTCAGTGATACTATGTCCCTTATATACAAAATATCAAGAATATTTCTCCCTAAACTTAAAGCCTGAAGTAGGTTTTACAAATTATATTATTAAGCTTTGCTATATTAAAATTTCATTCTGAACAGTTCAGAATTGTCAATCAAGATAAATTAGATAATTATCCAAATTAGTTTTGCTCCAAATTAGAAGCCACTGGAGCCCCATTAAACTTGTGCTTTGCCCTTGGGCAAAGTGGGTGTCAGCCTCCTTTGCATGATTTTACAGAAATGTAAACATTTCATCTGCCCATCAAATTGCCTTCCCACCATTGATATTCAACTCTGCAGTTAGAGATTCATCCTTTTGGTGTAAGGCTCAGTCTGATATTAAAACACTAATAGCTCTGGACAGAATAGTACCCAAATCTATGCTTCTCATGCAGAGGTAATCATATGCAAATTTTCAGGGGGGAAAGATGGCACACCTTTCTGGAGAACAAACCTAAACTAATGGAAAAAAATACGTATATATAGGATGAAATGCAAAATGACAAGAATTTTAAAGACGAAATAGGAGATTGTAAATTTTGCGTTACCTGTATACTTCTGGTCATTTTATTTTGTTTACGGGTACTTTGTGTGGAAAAGTTTGATAAGCACTAGTAAACTTTGCCTCACTTTGAATAAATTTTTTTTCTCTAGAATATTCACTGAATGTTAACTAAGCTTACATATGGAGCTCACTGTGATCAGAGTTTACTTACTATGACTGTGTAGCAAATTACACCAAAACTTACTGGTAGAAAACAACAATTTGTTATGCTCATAGAATTTGTGGGACAGGAATTTGGACAGGATACAGCAAGACCAGCATGTCTCTGCTTCCAGATATCTGGGGCCCCAGCTGGAAAGCTCACGGATAAGGTCAAAGGCTAGAATCATGTGAGGGCCTGATCACTGACCTATCTGGGGGTTGATGCTGGCTGCTAGCTGGGAGCATCAGTTTCTCTCCATGAGGGCTAATGTGGGCTTCCTAACAGTGTCCATGAAAAATGTCCATAAAAGAGATCCAGACAGAAGTTGCAGCCTTTTTTGGTGACCCCAGTCCGGGAAGCCATGTAGCATCACTTCTGCCATACTCTATTGATTAGTCAAAAGCCTGCTGGGATCACGGAGAGTGGATGTAGACTCCACTTTTTGATAAGTAAGTGGTAAGATTCTGGAAAAGCAAGCAGAATTGGGAATATTACTGTGGCCCTTTTTGGAAAATAAGGTCTGCAACTGTTAGCTTACTATGGTCAAAGGAATTTCATCTTTTGGGGGGTTAGTATTCTATGGCCCTCAATCTTCATCTAGATTTCTATTCAGTTGGAAGATTGTGTTAAGAAAACCTACAAAGAATGTGAATAGATCAATTCTATTTCCAGTGCCTGAAAAGCAATCCTAAATGCAGGCAATTCAGAAACATCCTTTCAAATAATGAAAAGTACATTCAATCTGCCTCTAAAAAATGTTATTGTTAAGGTAATGAAACATCAGATACTTAAAAATAAGCTGGATCCTGGTGTTGTCTTAGGCCTTCTGGATTTAAATTTCTTCATCCCAAATGGCAAAGCCTGGCTCTGTCCCCCTTAGAAGTTAGCATGACAATGTTGTGTGGTGGAAAGATCATGTTTTGGGGCATTAGACAGTCTGAATTCAAACCTTGACTCACTTTGCAAATCTAATTTTAAACAACCATATCATTCTTTAAAGCCTTGGTTCCTTGTCTAGATTATACAATAAGGATGCCAACAGAACCTACCTCATAAAGGATACATAAAGATTATGCATGTAAAGTAAGTGATACAAGTAGGGTTTTAAAGTTGTGGTTTTCTTATGGGACAGCTGTGATGGTTCAGTGGAAAAATGCATGTTAAGTTACTGTACACACAGTATACCCTGGACAAAATTTGGTATTCTTGTTATTATACCCAATTTGTTATATCTCATCTTGTTCAGCAATTCTGAAATTTGGTGTTTATGAGATTTATCTAACAGTTAAAAATGTAGATTATTGACATCCTGTGTGGGAGATTCTACTCAGTAGGTCTGAGGTTGGATCTGGGAATGTTGTGTAATTGTAGTAATCCCTATTCCTTCCCCATTCCCACAGACACACTCACGTGATTCTGATGCACCTGTTGGATTCACAGATAGGCATTTGGTAGCCACTGAGAAGATCCCTAGGGGACGTGAGCCTTTGAGCAGTAAGGGTCATTGAGTGGACTTCTGCTTTGTATTGAGCAGTTTGGGGAGCTCCCCCTGCAAAGCCTACAGGCGTCGGAGGTGTCAGAGTGTCTGCACACCTGAGAGGAGTCATGGGAGGAGTGAGGCCAGACCACATAATGGAAGCTCTGTTTTCATGGCAGTCTTCCCAGAAGTCCATTAGCCTCATTGCTGTCCTGAGTTTAGTGGGTATGAGAGTTTGGCTGTTGTATCGAAAGTCATTCTTAGCTAATAAGGTAGAAAAATTACCTAGGACTTGATTTTTGTTTGAAAGATTAAGTAATTAAGAAGCAAAACACACTTTGCAGAATACCAATTTACATGTCAAGCATCGGTAAAACACGCTTCTTTAATAATGATTGGCTATTGGTTTCTTTCCAACCAATATCAAATCCAGTCAATAGATTCGATATTTCTGAAAAAGATATATAACATTAAGCTGGCCACGGACACATCCGATTCCCCATAGACTCCGCCTTTCTGGAGGAAATGTATATGTTAATGTCAAGTGGTTACCACTGGGTGAGACACTGAAGAGAGGTCAGAAATGTTTGATTTTATTTTCTTTGGCAAGCATATTCCCTGGGCAATCTTTGATAACTCAGGAGTACCTATATTTAAGCAGTTCTTTCAGTCTGTAAGAATGTTGCCTGCCTCCATCCCTCCAGCAAGTTCTTACTTCTGTGGTATTTTCAGATTTAACACTTTCTTTCTGGAAAATATTTTTCCACTTGTATTGCTTAACGGAGAGAGTGCTGTACTAGTATAATTTTTCCATCTCCCAATTTCTTCACTTTATCCCTACATCATATTTTAGAATAATCATAAGGATATTACTTTTCCTTGCTGATTACTTTTTCAACAGTAAAAATCTTCTCATGATGACTTTATATTTTTCCTCACTGTTAAACTTTCCTGCTTCAATAATATTTACATAATTGCATACATCAATTATATGAACTGAATTTATATAACATTTAGATTATTCTTCATGTATTTCTTTTGTATGTTTTTGCTTATTATCTTTGTAAGTCAATTAGATCCCTCTCTCAGGATCTAAGGATTGGTAAGTGGTGTGTAAATTATGCTCTCACATCACGTTCTAGTTTAACACTGACATAGAGAAAGACACAACAATTTTTACTCTGCCCTCTGGTGGTGGCAATTGGGTACAAAGTTTCCTTTTCAGTCTTGTCCTCTTGGCATATAAATAATATACAAATAATAATACCTACTACATATTTTTTAACACTTTTTTTTAAAGTTCAGGATTAGCTACTGCATATTGAGTATCACATTGTCCTGGGCATTTTATCACTTCATCCTGACTCTAACGTGAGATGCTATTATAAGGAAACCAAAGATCATGGACATTAGAATCTATCCTACAGGGGCAAGATTCAAATTCAAGGATGTCCAAATCCAAAGCCTACACTCATTTACTATGGCATGCCGCCTCCAGTCTAGTATCTTCAACAAAGAAAACAGTCTAATAAAACCATGAATTGAGTCTTTGATAACTATGTGCAAGTAAGAGTAGAGGGATTTGGCATCAGAAAGACCTAGCTTTAAATTCAATCCCTACTACCTCCTGTGTCTGTCACGTTGGGCAAGTTATTTGCTTTCTCTAAGCCTCATTTTTCTCATATATTACTATTTATGATGCTAGATAGATAGACTACATTTTAGGAGTTTGGTGAGAACTGAACAAAATAACTCAAGGTAAAGCACAATGTAACTAATGTGTGATAGGTCTGATGACCACAGTCTTGTTGAAAAATATTGTGCATTCCCCAAACTCAAGTTTGTTAGACACACTTTATTTTGGTTCTTGTCTTTTATGTGACTGCCTCTTAAAATTTAAATGCAATTGTCCTAGTATAAAGGGGCTTATAGGCTTTTGGCATTCTCATAGAGCTAGCTCTGGAAACCTTTTCCTCAGCGGTTCTAGTTTATGTGTGTTACTTTCGATTTCATTAAATACTTAGTTTCAAGTGAGAATCTGGTCCTTGGGCCTTCACTTCTTGTATGTTATTCTATTCAAACCTATTTTAGATATTTATCTCTTATTAAGAAATATTGATTAATTGAATGGTTTATTTGAGATTTGGTTACTAATTTCTATTTGATGTCAAATCACAGAAAATCAATGTTAATCTTGCTGTTTAAAAGGCCTTACCATGCTTAAAAAAGGAGTTACCTTCAAATGAAAATGTTTTCAATGCAGGAAACAAAAATGGTGTAAGGTAGCTGTGGGGATGGTAAAAAAGCTCTTTTAAAATGTTTCAGAAACTCAGGAAAAATAAATGGCACAATTAAAAAAATTCTACAGTCCTGGTAAGAATGTGGTAAGACAAGAATTTTATATCATGCCAATGAATCTGTAAATTGGTGTGGTGTTTTTGGAAAGCAATTTGGTAAGTTGTAATAAGAGATTTAACATGTTCGTACACAGTGAAATTTCACTTTCAGAAATTTGTCCTAAAGAGAGCAAAGCTCTAGCTAGAGAGCTAGAAGTCACAGCTATACTGATGACCAAAAAGTTAGAAACAACCAAAATGTGAATAAAAGGGGACTGCTTATAAACATATAATATCTACACTAAAATCATTGGAATCTAGTCATTAAAAATAATGTCTCTCTGTGTTTCTGTCTCTCTCTTTTTTATTAAAAATATTGATGTGGGGGATAACTTGGGAAGATGCTCATAATACAATGAGAGGTGGAAAAATAAAACTAACATACAAAATTACTTAAACTATAAACTGTCTCTCTTCCACAATTTTGCTGTATGTATCTACTGCTCTCTCTCTATTGCTCTTTGTATCACATGTGCTTTCTCTGGCTCTGTCTTGCTGTCTCTCTGTTTCTGTATCTCACTCTGTATCTCTCTGTCTTGCTGTCTGTCTGTCTGTATCTCCCTGCCTCTCTCTGTCTCTGTCTTGCTGTCCCTCTATTTCTGTCTCCTCATTTCTCTCTCTGTGTGTATTCAAATTATATACATATGCATTTCATTATAAATACAGTATTTCCTTCCCATGCCATTCTCCTTCTTCAAAATCAAACCTAATTTTCTGTGTTGTCCCAGAGCTGTTTCTTGCCTCCATTAGTTACTATAGTCAGAAATGGATTGTATTCAATTTAAAGCATCTCCACTACAGTTAGCTAGAAATTGTCTAGTGTCCACAGTTTCTTTTTAGGCTATTATAGGTTGTTGAGTTGAATAAGGAAAAGATATTGACAATCAACAGAAGTATGAATCCAGCAATGATAGCTGAATGTTTATTTCTAATGTGTAGTTAACAGGTCACATCATTCTTTCCTGGAATGTTTTTTGTCTGTTTTACCAAAAATCTAGTTCTACACATGGCTCTAATCTGCACATTGTCTTCTTAAAAGAGCCAAATACTCCTATAGTAATAGATCATAGTACTTTAATTCTGTGACGTATCTTTTGCATTTTTAGCTTTTAGTTATAACTGGCAAATAATAAACTGGTCACATTTAAAATATATAATTGGATAAATGTTACACATATATACATCTGGTGTATCGTTACCTATTTCTGTGTAACAAATTATCCCCAAAATTAGTGGCTTAAAACAAGAAGTACTTGCTATTTCACAGGTTCTGTTGGTCAGGGATATGGGAGTGGCTTAGCTGGGTGGCCCAGGCTCCGGACCTTTCATAAGGCTCTAGCCAGGATGCCAGGGTGCTGCAGACGTCTGAAGGTTTGAATGAGGCTGGAGGACTTGCCTCCATCATGGTTCATTCTCATGGCTAGTGGCAAGAGGCCTCAGGTTTTTGCTTGCTGTGGACAAGAGGCCTTAGATTGCTTAAATGCCTTCACGACATGGTAATTTCCTCCAGAGTGAGCGATACAAAAGAGAACAAGCCTAAAGGAAACCACAGTACCTGTTATGACTTCGGCTCCAAAGGCTATCATCACTTTTTTCTTTTTCTTTTTCTTTTTTTTTGAGACAGAGTCAGCCGGGTGTGGTGGCTCATGCCTGTAATCCCAGCAATTTGGGAAGCTGAGGTGGATGGATCACCCGCGGTCAGGAGTTCGAGACCAGCCTGACCAACATGGTGAAACCCCGTCACTACTAAAAATACAAAATTAGCCAGGCGTGGTGGCAGGTGCCTGTAATCTCAGCTACTTGGGAGGCTGAGGCAGGAGAATCCCTTGAACCTGGGAGGTTCAGTGAGCCAAGATCATGCCACTGCACTCCAGCCTGGGTGACACAGCAAGACTCTGTCTAAAAAAAAAGAAAAAAAAAAGAAAAGAGACGGAGTCTCATTCTGTCACCCAGGCTGTAGCACAGTGGTGTGATTTCAGCTCAGTGCAGTCTCTGCCTCTGGGGTTCAAGCTATTTTCCTGCCTCAGTCTCCTGAGGACTGAGGTGCCCACCACCACGCCCAGCTAATATTTTTTGTATTTTTAGTAGAGACGGGGTTTCACCGTGTTGGCCAGGCTTGTCTCAAACTCCTGACCTCGTGATCCACCCGCCTTGGCCTCCCAAAGTTCTGGGATTACAGGTGTGAGCCACTGCCCCCGGCCATGTCATCACTTCTTTATCCTGTTCGGAGCAAGTCACTAAGTTCAGCCTGTAGTGAAAGGAAGAGAGATTCAGTTCTACTTCCTGAAGGCAAGAATGTCAAGATTTTTTGAGAACCTATTTTAAAATCACCTCACCTATGCAATCGGCAGTGTGATCAGGATAATGAATATATCCTATATTAATTAAGTTCTAAGTCAAATTAAATGTCACTGTCTCTAATATTTGCTATGTAGAGAAGTCATTAAATTGCACAAAGTGTTTTCCCAAATACCACTGCTACTTTGCATTTACAGAGAACATTCTAATCTGAATTATTTTTAAATAAATTTTTATTTTCAATCTAAATTATTTTAAGTTTTTTTTCAAAGTACTTTCAAAATTGCTGTTAAAGCAGTTGGCACATCTTTCATTCCTGAAGCCAGCCAACATTCAGAAATTTCTGGCCAGAAATATCAGAATTCTTTATTTTGAGAATAAAGAAAAGGACAGGCTATAGCAGAGGAGAAATAAGATCATGCACACAAAGGATATTTCCTTATGTCACAGTGCTTTGACTTCCTCATAGCCTCACTTGAAAAGAAAATTATTTGGACATTCTCGAGAAATATATTTTTCTAATAAATACTGAAAATGCTCAACCAACATCTATCCAGCAAGCATATAGAGAACACATATTCCAGCTTCTAAGTTTCTCTGAGAGGATCATTGCTGCTGTCAGAAGCACCTTTGTAATAGCCATAGCAACACCAATGCCAAGGTCACCCATTGTGAGCTGTGCACTTCTTGTGTACCAGGCACGGTGCTGTCTGTTGGACACACGTTATTAAGTCAGTTACTTCTTACATTTGCCCTGTAAGATAGGGGCTATTTTCCTAATTTTTTTTCTTCTAAGAAAATTAGTGAAATTAATACTGTTGCCCTGGGTCATTCATTCATTCTTCATTCAACAAATGTTTTTGGAGCACCAACTACAAGCCAGGCACTGTTCTAGGTGCTGGGGATTCTGCAGGAGCAAAATAGCCAATGTTCTCTCCCTCAGAGTTACAAAAAAAGAGGTGAGATTTGAACACAGATTGTTCAAAGTCTGCATTCCTAACCATGTGTCAGTGGTTCTCAAACTTTTTGGGAATGAATACTACCAGAGAAGCTTATTAGTAAGGTATATTTATTCCCTGGGGATTCTACTTTAGAAGCCCAGGAATCTGCAATTTAAACAACCATCATAGGTGATTCTAAAATAAATGGTCTGTGGACCACACTCTGGGAAATACTACTCCAGTTACGTGGCTCTAACTAAAAAAAGGAAAGGTGACACATTGTCCTTATTGTACTCCATCATAGTGCATCTTCAGTTTTTTTCTCTACCAATTTATATAAATCAGTTTCCTTGGATGTAGGGTTTATGTGTCCCAAGTTCATAATAATGTGGATTTCTTTTGCCTGGATTCTACCTTCCTTCTCTTTATTTTGAAAATGTTGCACCCCAAGCAGGCTATAAGGACCAATCCAATGGCTATTTGAACACAGAGACTTCTTGTTCTACATCTAAATGTATCCAGTTTCTGTATTAACAAATGCTTTTCTATTGTCCACAATAATAGATCTTAGAAACTTCTAGCTGTAGACTTCTTTATACAATGATGAGAAATAAAGTGTCTCCAGTTTTAGAAAAGATCAGTCAGAGAGTCACTGGGTGCATTCATTATCTATTGCAGCATAATGAATTATTCCAGATTATAACTGCTGAATATAATAAAACAAAACACATTATCTCACAGATTCTGTAGACTGAGAATCCAGGAGTAGGTTAGCTGGGTATTTCAGGCTCAGAGTCTCTTATAAGCATGTAATTAAGTTGTTGGCTGGACCAGCAGATTTCTCAAGGTTCAACTTAGGATAGATCTGCTTCCAAATTCATTCATTGGCTGTTACCAGGCTTAAGAAGATCTGCTTCCAAACTGAGTCCCATGGCTTTCTCCACTGTGTGTCTGCCTCAATACATAGCAGCTGGCTTCCCCAGAATGAGAAGTCAAGAAAGAATGAGAATGTCCAAAAGTGGAAGCTGCAGTCTTTTATAACCGAATCTTGCAAAGGACATCTCATAGTCTCTGTTGCATTCTCTTTGCTAAATCCATTCCACAACGAAGGGGAGGGAATTGTGTAAAGGTGTGTGTGGTAGGCATAATAACGGCACATATTAAAGATGTTCTTTAATCCCTGGAACCTGTGGATATGTCCCATTACATGGCAAAAGGGATTTTGCAATTGTGATTAAGACTATGGATCTGAAACTATGGTGATTGTTCTGGATTATCCAGGTGGGTCCAGTGTAATCATATGAGCCTTTAAAAGCAGAAGAGGAAGTAGGAAGAGGAAAGCAGAATGGATGCAGCAGAAGAGGGAGTCAGCGAGGTTCCAAGGTTGTAAGTTATTTGACATGCTGTTGCTGGTGCTGGGATATAACGGTGATGACTGGAGGGAGGCCTTTTGGAGCTCATCAAAAGCATGAGAAGGTGCATAGACAGACTCCAGGAGCAAAGACTGTCCTTGGGTGACAGCCTGCAAGGAACTAGGGACCTCATTCCTACAATCATAAGGAGCTGAATTTGTCCATCCTTTTGTTTCCATGGTATCCGTTGTATTGTCTCCTCTTTCATTTCTGATTTTATTTATTTGAGGCTTCTCTCTTTTTTTTTCTGTCAAGCTAATGATTTGTCAATTTTATTTTTTTAAAAATGACTATTATTTCGTTCATATTTTCTGTTGTTTTTATTTCTATTTCATTTATTTCTGTTCTGATCTTTATTATTTCATTCCTTCTACTAATTATGGGCTTTTTTTCTTCTTCTTCTAGTTCTTTGAGGTATAACATTAGGTTGTTTGGGATCTTCTTGTTTGATGTAGGCAATTATTACCATCAACTTTTCTCTCAGAACTGCTTTTACTGCATCCCATGAGTTTTAGTATCATGTTTTTCCATTTTTGTTTGTCTTAAGATATTTTTAAGTTTCTCTTTCATTTCTTCTTTGAACAATCAGTTGTTTAGGAACATGTTTAATTTCCACAAATTCATGAATTTTCCATTATTTCTTTTATTGCCTTCTAATTCATACCACTGTGGTTGGAAAAGATACTTGATATGATTTTAATTTTCTTAAAATTTTTAACACTTGTTTTATCTCCCAAAATATGATCTATTCTGGGGAACCTTTCCTGTGTGCTTAAAAAGAATGTGTATTCTACTGCTATTGGATGAGATGTTCTATATATGTCTGTTAGGCCCATTTCATCTAAAGTATAGTTTAAGTCCAGTATTTCCTTATTGACTTACTGTCTGGATAATCTGTCCACTGTTGAAAATAGGGTGTTGAAGTCCTTTACTATTATTGTATTGCAACATATTTCTCTCTTGAAATTTATTAATATTTGTTTTACATATTTAGATGCTCTGATATTGAGTGCATATCTAGTTACAATTGTTACATCATCTTAATTGATTGCTGTTATCATCATTATATAATGACTTTCTTTATCTTGTTTTAGTTTTTGACATAATGTCTATTCTATCTGATGTAAGTAAAGCTACCTCCACTTTATTTTGATTTCCATTTGCAGGGAATATTTTTTTTTTGTATCATGTCAGTTTCAATCTACGTGCATCTTTAAAGGTGAAGCAAGTCTCTTATACGTAGCATATAATTGTGTCTCATGTGGTTTTTTGTTTTTTGTTTTTATTTTTATTTTTTTGAGACAGAGTCTTGCTCTTTCGCCAGGCTGGAATGCAGTGGTGTGATCTCAGCTCACTGCAACCTCTGCCTCCTGGGTTCAAGTGATTCTCCTGCCTCAGCCTCCTGAGTAGCTGGGACTACAGGCATGTGCCACCATGCCCAGCTAATTTTTGTGTTTTTAATAGAGATGGGGTTTCACCATGTTGGCCAGGATGGTCTCGATCTCCTGACCTTGTGTTCTGTCTGCATCAGCCTCCCAAAGTGGTGGGATTACAGGGATGAGCCATGACGCCCTGCCTGTCTTGTGTTTTTATTTAGTCAGTTACTCTATAAACTGTACTTGGTTCTAATGATGAGATCATGGGTTGAATTTAGGGTGTTCTTAATACTGAATAATTTACATTTTAAATCCAAGGATAGGTTCTTTCAGGCTAAAACCATTATATTTATGAGGCTGGCCTAGAGATCAAATAACAAATAATAAATCCCAAAGAATTGTTATTATATTTTTCTATGTCACACTGCCCTCGGAAGAATCTTTTGTCTTTTCTACTGACAATAGAAAAAAACTAAACAAAACAAAACAACAACAACAAAAACAACCTTCTAGACCCTTACTGTTTAAGAGCAGACACATAACAAAACATTAAAATATCTTTTACAGAATTGTAATAATGTTAGGAGAGTGACTATTAAGGAAAGTGCCAGCAAATGTATAGTATGCCTTAAGAGTAATTGTATTTTAAACTAGAACAAGAGAAGAAGAGAGCTTTTGTGAGTGTCTTCTTCAGGTTGCATTCAGTGTTTGATAATATGCAAACAAAATCTTCAGAGTATTTTTGTGAAAACCCTAATGTATTGCTCTATGATTTGAATTCATGGCACCCAAGAATCTAATAATTTCTTTTTTTTTTTTTTTGTGGTGAGAACATTTGAAATTTATTGTCTTAGCAATTTTGAAATACACAGTACTTCATTGTTAACTACAGTCACCATGCTGTGCTGTAGATCTCAACAAAATGTATTCTTCCTGTCTCAACTAAAACATTGTACTCTTTGACAACATTTCCCCATTCCTCTCACCCCCTCCAAAAACACCCATTCTTTTTTTTATTTTATTTTATTTTTTTTTTAATTATACTTTAAGTTTTAGGGTACATGTGCACATTGTGCAGGTTAGTTATATACGTATACATGTGCCATGCTGGTGCACTGCACCCACTAACTCGTCATCTAGCATTAGGTATATCTCCCAATGCTATCCCTCCACCCTCCCCCCACCCCACAACAGTCCCCAGAGTGTGATATTCCCCTTCCTGTGTCCATGTGATCTCATTGTTCAATTCCCACCTATGAGTGAGAATATGCGGTGTTTGGTTTTTTGTTCTTGCGATAGTTTACTGAGAATGATGGTTTCCAATTTCATCCATGTCCCTACAAAGGATATGAACTCATCATTTTTTATGGCTGCATAGTATTCCATGGTGTATATGTGCCACATTTTCTTAATCCAGTCTATCATTGTTGGACATTTGGGTTGGTTCCAAGTCTTTGCTATTGTGAATAATGCCGCAATAAACATACGTGTGCATGTGTCTTTATAGCAGCATGATTTATAGTCCTTTGGGTATATACCCAGTAATGGGATGGCTGGGTCAAATGGTATTTCTAGTTCTAGATCCCTGAGGAATCGCCACACTGACTTCCACAATGGTTGAACTAGTTTACAGTCCCACCAACAGTGTAAAAGTGTTCCTATTTCTCCACATCCTCTCCAGCACCTGTTGTTTCTTGACTTTTTAATGATTGCCATTCTAACTGGTGTGAGATGATATCTCATAGTGGTTTTGATTTGCATTTCTCTGATGGCCAGTGATGATGAGCATTTTTTCATGTGTTTTTTGGCTGCATAAATGTCTTCTTTTGAGAAGTGTCTGTTCATATCCTTCGCCCACTTTTTGATGGGGTTGTTTGTTTTTTTCTTGTAAATTTGTTTGAGTTCATTGTAGATTCTGGATATTAGCCCTTTGTCAGATGAGTAGGTTGTGAAAATTTTCTCCCATGTTGTAGGTTGCCTGTTCACTCTGATGGTAGTTTCTTTTGCTGTGCAGAAGCTCTTTAGTTTAATTAGATCCCATTTGTCAATTTTGTCTTTTGTTGCCATTGCTTTTGGTGTTTTGGACATAAAGTCCTTGCCCACGCCTATGTCCTGAATGGTAATGCCTAGGTTTTCTTCTAGGGTTTTTATGGTTTTAGGTCTAACGTTTAAATCTTTAATCCATCTTGAATTGATTTTTGTATAAGGTGTAAGAAAGGGATCCAGTTTCAGCTTTCTACATATGGCTAGCCAGTTTTCCCAGCACCATTTATTAAATAGGGAATCCTTTCCCCATTGCTTGTTTTTCTCAGGTTTGTCAAAGATCAGATAGTTGTAGGTATGCGGCGTTATTTCTGAGGGCTCTGTTCTGTTCCATTGATCTATATCTCTGTTTTGGTACCAGTACCATGCTGTTTTGGTTACTGTAGCCTTGTAGTATAGTTTGAAGTCAGGTAGTGTGATGCCTGCAGCTTTGTTCTTTTGGCTTAGGATTGACTTGGCAATGCGGGCTCTTTTTTGGTTCCATATGAACTTTCAAGTAGTTTTTTCCAATTCTGTGAAGAAAGTCATTGGTAGCTTGATGGGGATGGCATTGAATCTGTAAATGACCTTGGGCAGTATGGCCATTTTCACGATATTGATTCTTCCTACCCATGAGCATGGAATGTTCTTCCATTTGTTTGTATCCTCTTTTATTTCCTTGAGCAGTGGTTTGTAGTTCTCCTTGAAGAGGTCCTTCACATCCCTTGTAAGTTGGATTGCTAGGTATTTTATTCTCTTTGAAGCAATTGTGAATGGGAGTTCACTCATGATTTGGCTCTCTGTTTGTCTGTTGTTGGTGTATAAGAATGCTTGTGATTTTTGTACATTGATTTTGTATCCTGAGACTTTGCTGAAGTTGCTTATCAGCTTAAGGAGATTTTGGGCTGAGACAATGGGGTTTTCTAGATAAACAATCATGTCGTCTGCAAACAGGGACAATTTGACTTCCTCTTTTCTTAATTGAATACCCTTTATTTCCTTCTCCTGCCTGATTGCCCTGGCCAGAACTTCCAACACTATGTTGAATAGGAGCGGTGAGAGAGGGCATCCCTGTCTCGTGCCAGTTTTCAAAGGGAATGCTTCCAGTTTTTGCCCATTCAGTATGATATTGGCTATGGGTTTGTCATAGATAGCTCTTATTATTTTGAAATACGTCCCATCAATACCTAATTTATTGAGAGTTTTTAGCATGAAGGGTTGTTGAATTTTGTCAAAGGCTTTTTCTGCATCTATTGAGATAATCATGTGGTTTTTGTCTTTGGCTCTGTTTATATGCTGGATTACATTTATTGATTTGCATATATTGAACCAGCCTTGCATCCCAGGGATGAAGCCCACCTGATCATGGTGGATAAGCTTTTTGATGTGCTGCTGGATTCGGTTTGCCAGTATTTTATTGAGGATCTTTGCATCAATGTTCATCAAGGATATTGGTCTAAAATTCTCTTTTTTGGTTGTGTCTCTGCCCGGCTTTGGTATCAGAATGATGCTGGCCTCATAAAATGAGTTAGGGAGGATTCCCTCTTTTTCTATTGATTGGAATAGTTTCAGAAGCAATGGTACCAGCTCCTCCTTGTACCTCTGGTAGAATTCGGCTGTGAATCCATCTGGTCCTGGACTCTTTTTGGTTGGTAAACTATTGATTATTGCCACAATTTCAGCTCCTGTTATTGGTCTATTCAGAGATTCAACTTCTTCCTGGTTTAGTCTTGGGAGAGTGTATGTGTCAAGGAATTTATCCATTTCTTCTAGATTTTCTAGTTTATTTGCGTAGAGGTGTTTGTAGTATTCTCTGATGGTAGTTTGTATTTCTGTGGGATCGGTGGTGATATCCCCTTTATCATTTTTTATTGTGTCTATTTGATTCTTCTCTCTTTTTTTCTTTATTAGTCTTGCTAGCGGTCTATCAATTTTGTTGATCCTTTCAACAAACCAGCTCCTGGATTCATTGATTTTTTGAAGGGTTTTTTGTGTCTCTATTTCCTTCAGTTCTGCTCTGATTTTAGTTATTTCTTGCCTTCTGCTAGCTTTTGAATGTGTTTGCTCTTGCTTTTCTAGTTCTTTTAATTGTGATGTTAGGGTGTCAATTTTGGATCTTTCCTGCTTTCTCTTGTGGGCATTTAGTGCTATAAATTTCCCTCTACACACTGCTTTGAATGCATCCCAGAGATTCTGGTATGTTGTGTCTTTGTTCTCGTTGGTTTCAAAGAACATCTTTATTTCTGCCTTCATTTTGTTATGTACCCAGTAGTCATTCAGGAGCAGGTTGTTCAGTTTCCATGTAGTTGAGCGGCTTTGAGTGAGATTTTTAATCCTGAGTTCTAGTTTGATTGCACTGTGGTCTGAGAGATAGTTTGTTATAATTTCTGTTCTTTTACATTTGCTGAGGAGAGCTTTACTTCCAAGTATGTGGTCAATTTTGGAATAGGTGTGGTGTGGTGCTGAAAAAAATGTATATTCTGTTGGTTTGGGGTGGAGAGTTCTGTAGATGTCTATTAGGTCTGCTTGGTGCAGAGCTGAGTTCAATTCCTGGGTATCCTTGTTGACTTTCTGTCTCGTTGATCTGTCTAATGTTGACAGTGGGGTGTTAAAGTCTCCCATTATTAATGTGTGGGAGTCTAAGTCTCTTTGTAGGTCACTCAGGACTTGCTTTATGAATCTGGGTGCTCCTGTATTGGGTGCATATATATTTAGGATAGTTAGCTCCTCTTGTTGAATTGATCCCTTTACCATTATGTAATGGCCTTCTTTGTCTCTTTTGATCTTTGTTGGTTTAAAGTCTGTTTTATCAGAGACTAGGATTGCAACCCCTGCCTTTTTTTGTTTTCCATTTGCTTGGTAGATCTTCCTCCATCCTTTTATTTTGAGCCTATGTGTGTCTCTGCATGTGAGATGGGTTTCCTGAATACAGCACACTGATGGGTCTTGACTCTTTATCCAACTTGCCAGTCTGTGTCTTTTAATTGGAGAATTTAGTCCATTTACGTTTAAAGTCAATATTGTTATGTGTGAATTTGATCCTGTCATTATGATGTTAGCTGGTTATTTTGCTCATTAGTTGATGCAGTTTCTTCCTAGTCTCGATGGTCTTTACATTTTGGCATGATTTTGCAGTGGCTGGTACCGGTTGTTCCTTTCCATGTTTAGTGCTTCCTTCAGGAGCTCTTTTAGGGCAGGCCTGGTGGTGACAAAATCTCTCAGCATTTGCTTGTCTGTAAAGTATTTTATTCCTCCTTCACTTATGAAGCTTAGTTTGGCTGGATATGAAATTCTGGGTTGAAAATTCTTTTCTTTAAGAATGTTGAATATTGGCCCCCACTCTCTTCTGGCTTGTAGGGTTTCTGCCGAGAAATCCACTGTTAGTCTGATGGGCTTCCCTTTGAGGGTAACCCGACCTTTCTCTCTGGCTGCCCTTAACATTTTTTCCTTCATTTCAACTTTGGTGAATCTGACAATTATGTGTCTTGGAGTTGCTCTTCTCGAGGAGTATCTTTGTGGCGTTCTCTGTATTTCCTGAATCTGAATGTTGGCCTGCCTTGCTAGATTGGGGAAGTTCTCCTGGATAATATCCTGCAGAGTGTTTTCCAACTTGGTTCCATTCTCCCCATCACTTTCAGGTACACCAATCAGACGTAGATTTGGTCTTTTCACATAGTCCCATATTTCTTGGAGGCTTTGCTCATTTCTTTTTATTCTTTTTTCTCTAGACTTCCCTTCTCACTTCATTTCATTCATTTCATCTTCCATTGCTGATACCCTTTCTTCCAGTTGATCGCATCGGCTCCTGAGGCTTCTGCATTCTTCACGTAGTTCTCGAGCCTTGGTTTTCAGCTCCATCAGCTCCTTTAAGCACTTCTCTGTATTGGTTATTCTAGTTATACATTCGTCTAAATTTTTTTCAAAGTTTTCAACTTCTTTGCCTTTGGTTTGAATGTCCTCCCGTAGCTCAGAGTAATTTGATCGTCTGAAGCCTTCTTCTCTCAGCTCGTCAAAATCATTCTCCATCCAGCTTTGTTCCGTTGCTGGTGAGGAACTGTGTTCCTTTGGAGGAGGAGAGGTGCTCTGCGTTTTAGAGTTTCCAGTTTTTCTGTTCTGTTTTTTCCCCATCTTTGTGGTTTTATCTACTTTTGGTCTTTGATGATGGTGATGTACAGATGGGTTTTCGGTGTGGATGTCCTTTCTGTTTGTAGTTTTCCTTCTAACAGACAGGACCCTCAGCTGCAGGTCTGTTGGAATACCCTGCCGTGTGAGGTGTCAGTGTGCCCCTGCTGGGGGGGTGCCTCCCAGTTAGGCTGCTCGGGGGTCAGGGGTCAGGGACCCACTTGAGGAGGCAGTCTGCCCGTTCTCAGATCTCCAGCTGCGTGCTGGGAGAACCACTGCTCTCTTCAAAGCTGTCAGACAGGGACATTTAAGTCTGCAGAGGTTACTGCTGTCTTTTTGTTTGTCTGTGCCCTGCCCCCAGAGGTGGAGCCTACAGAGGCAGGCAAGCCTCCTTGAGCTGTGGTGGGCTCCACCCAGTTCGAGCTTCCAGGCTGCTTTGTTTACCTAAGCAAGCCTGGGCAATGGCGGGCGCCCCTCCCCCAGCCTCGCTGCCGCCTTGCAGTTTGATCTCAGACTGCTGTGCTAGCAATCAGCGAGATTCCGTGGGCGTAGGACCCTCCGAGTCAGGTGTGGGATATAGTCTCGTGGTGCGCCGTTTTTTAAGCCGGTCTGAAAAGCGCAATATTCGGGTGGGAGTGACCCGATTTTCCAGGTGCGTCTGTCACCCCTTTCTTTGACTCGGAAAGGGAACTCCCTGACCCCTTGCGCTTCCCAGGTGAGGCAATGCCTCGCCCTGCTTCGGCTCGCGCACGGTGCGCGCACCCACTGGCCTGCACCCACTGTCTGGCACTCCCTAGTGAGATGAACCCGGTACCTCAGATGGAAATGCAGAAATCACCCGTCTTCTGCGTCGCTCACGCTGGGAGCTGTATACCGGAGCTGTTCCTATTCGGCCATCTTGGCTCCTCCCCCCGAATCTAATAATTTCTAAGACCCCCTTCTAATAAACCAACTTTTCACTTCTTGCTTATACTCTCAAATCTCTTATTAGTAAAAAACACTCTCTCCCTCCCCTCCCAGCTTCCATTGCAAAGCTTGACTTCCCTCTTAGCTCAAGTGTCAACAGATCGTCTTTTATGAAAGCTGTCTTTTTTCTTGCTAAGCCTGTGGTTATATGTCAGTTTCCAGAATTTTCATTACCAACATAACTCCTCCCTCCAAAGTTCTATTTTTAAATGTCCTTTTAATTTTGGCTTGTTCTCCATCAGATGACCCTGTCTTTTGACTTTTCTGTTCTGTGAATAGAGGCAAGAGCAAAAAGATGTTAAAGAGTATGCTAATTTATACTTGCTCTAAAGTGATATTGGCCGTAGGGAATACATCACACCTGGTGCATCCCAATGAGTGGAGAAAAAAAGTTTAAAGGAGCAGCTGCCAACTTTTCAGAAACACGATCACCTTCCCTCCTCCTGCAAACAGGTTTGTGATTTGGTGAGATTTAAAATCGCAGCTCAGTTTGGCCTGCCAGCCACTTAACTGACTGCTTTCTGGATTCTATTACATTAACGATGTATCCATCACTGTTGAGGTGAGATAGTCTTTTTCTTGGTGAAAATCATAAGAAATAAACAAATAAATTTAAGTGCCTGTCACAATATGGACCTCAAGAAAGATAGCTATTGTTGATTTCACTATTAGTGGTTGTTGCAAGCTCCATGCCCTACAGATAAGTAAAAGTATCAGGAGAGGACAAAATCAATTAGCTTGAGATAAGTGCATAGGAAACATTAATAAGATGCATAGGAAGCGGGTAGAGGAGATAGGAACAACAGTAGAAAGGAAAAATAAGACTTGGATGGAGAAGATAGCAATTTTTGCTTGTATCTTCAAACTCTACCTTTACTGGCTTTTAAAAACATATAGGGATATATAAGACTCTTATATGGAAATAAAACCCTCCTTAGACTACCCTCATTCAATAACCTTCTCTTTTATTTTTCTTTCAAAGTACCTGAAAGAATAGTGTCTCATCTTGTTCATCACCATTTTCTTCTCCATTCAGTGCAATCTCTCTTTCTCCCTCATAACTACTCTAAAACTGCTTCGGTCAAGTTGACTTCCATCTTTTTTAAAAAAAACTATTTTAGGTTCAGGAGTACATGTGCAGATTTGTTGTATAGGTAAATTGTGTGCTGTGGGGGTTTTGTGTACAGATTGTTTTGTCACTCAGTAACAAGAAAAGTACCCAATAGGTAATTTTCCAATCCTCATCCTCTTTTCACCCACCACCCACAAGTAGTGTCCTGTGTCTGTGTCCCTAATTTGTATGACTGGCAATTGTGATTCCACTTTACATCATCCAAAAATATGGATCACTCCTTCTTTCTTAAAACTGGCTCCTCTCTTGGCTTCTTGTGTCCCGTTCTCACTTGATTCTCCATCCATCCCTTTGACCACTCCTCTTTCAAGTCTCTTTGTGAACTTGTTTTCCTTGGCTGCCCATAAATATCGTGTGCCCTAGTTCTCATTCTGCTCTTCTATCATTTGAGACATTCTCTTGCACGTCATTTTCTCTGCTCCCCAAGTCTTAGTTACCATCTACATACTAGAACTTTCCAGAACTCTCTTCTGAACTCTAGATCTGCACCCTCCAGATGTTCACTGGGTTGCCTCCTTTGCGCATCCTCTAGAAATATCAATCACAACACTGTGGATGTGGAACTCATTCTCTTTTCTTTAAACCTACTGCTACTGTTGTACTTTCTCTCTTAGTTAATGGCAAAATCAACCAAGCCAGAAGCCTGAGGATCTTCTTTGGTTTCTTCCTCTTCCTCTTCCCGAATCTTACTGGTCACCATTTCTTACCTTCTAAAGTGAACTTTCATGTATTCCCTACTCTTCATTTCTATCATTCTGCAATTAATTTAGAGATAAAACTTCTAGGTTACTATAATAGCTGTCTAATACTCTTTCTGTTTCTGTTATTGCCTCCCTTTAATTCATTTCTCATATTGCCAATTTTGTGATCTTCTAAAATTCAAATCTGTTCAAACTTCTACCTGGCTTAAATCTGTTCATGAATTCCCCACAGCTAGAGAATGAAATCTAGACATTTAAAGCATTTCTGATAAATGTTATGATCTCAGCCCTCGCTCTTTCTCCTTTTGTTTCATCCTGTGATCACCCTATGTGAATGGCTTTGAAATTCCGTAAATACACCATGCTTTGCTAAACTTCCGTGGTTTGCTCCCCATGCTTGGAACAGTCTTCTCTCACATCTGCCTCTGCATAATTCCTACATCTCCTGTATGTTTTAGCTCAGTCCTTGTTTCCTCTAGTAGACCTTCTCAGAACATCCCAGCCCTTGCTTTCAATCTGGATTAGTAATTGCTTCTCTCTGTGCTTTCACAGTAGCTTGTGTTTAACCTCTATATTGACACTAATCAAATTATATTGTAATTGTCTGCTTGGTAGAATATTGTTTTGAAATATTAATCCAGATTTTCATCCAACACTCACTTTCCATATATTTTCTATACCCTTTGCCTTTCTTCCACTTAGCAGAATTGCTTTAAGGGAGAGGCAATACTTAAAAAAGAGAACATAATTTTTAGATAAAATTTCCTGAGATTTAGAATTAATAAACAATGAGAAATTCTAGCTCAAAAGGACTCAGGTCATTAACAATAGATTAGGAAGAAAAGATGAGCAGGCAGTCTCTATCAGACTAAAGCTTCTTTGGACTGGGTGAGGGGTTGAGAAGTTAGAGGAGAAAGAGGAGAACCAAGAACCAAGAAGTGGAGTGTCCCTGAGAACTGTGCAAAGACTTTGTGGCGTTTTATATAGAAGGTGTCCTTTTCAAGTCTGTTAGGAAGTTGAGGAGAGAATGACTTAGCATTTTCTGAGGGTGACATGTTTTCTGTTTCATGCCTACTGTCTCAATGCTATTGAGTAAGTGGCCACATAGTAACTTCATGTTTTAAAATTAATTTTAAAAAAGCTAAGGGCATATTACTTGAGGGAATAGGGTACAGGCAGATTCCTGCTAAAACCAGTTGGATCTGGTTCTGCCACAAGAGCCTCAGAATAATCAGGAAACATGTGAAGTCTTTCTGGGCTCTTAATTTTTTTTTTAAGTTTTGAACTGACTTTTGTTGATTGTTATATATTTATCTGGGGGCAAAGGACTACAGTCTAAAAAATGTATTTTACAACATTTCGAAGAGGAAATTTTTGTGAGCTCTTTTGAAATGAAACAAATTTCCAATGTTCATTTTAAGTATTTATTAGACATATAGTAAGGAATATTTAGTTTATCAATGATGAGTTTTTTTATAGGTATTAACTTACACATTTTCCTCTATCACAATGGTTTAAGTTCATGGAGGGTCAGGACTCTATAGTATGTATTTTCATGTATACTGATAAATACTGATAAATTACTGATAAATACTGATAAATTAGCATTAGAAGGCATTTTGTAAGTATTTGTTGATAATATAACTGGAAATCCCTTAATTTATTATCATTGTTTTCTTTTTTTTTTTTTTTGGTTTCTTAAGTGCTACCTGCTTTGTCTACCCAGGGAGGTTACCCTTCTATTACCAAGTTCAGTTCAGGAAGATAATTTGACCCATGGGACTCATGTGGCTCTTCCAGGGACCTTCCCCCTTGACTGATTTTCAGTGCAGACTTCTGGAAATTGCCCTGAGGAACATTTGGAAGAAATTCTATAGAATCAGTGCTGTTAGTACAAGTAGAATGCTGCAAGATTGCAAAATTAGTAGTAGGTCTGCTGTGATACAAATAGATTGGTAGCTGGGTGCTTCCCCATGCCTTGAGGCCCATGGCCAGGGAGATCCTGCAAGGCATCCTAATCATCACTGCACCAAGCACTGTGCATTAAATGACACCCATTCCATTCACACATCCCATCCACATGTTGTCTCTGTTGACCGCCCTTGCCTCGGGCTATGCCAGTAGGGTGCTAAGTGATCATCAAACCCTAGACTTCTGATTTAGGGACTCATGGTCTTCAAGTTGCAGACCTGAAGACCTTTTACTCCCTTAGCAGGTATTCTTGATCCTACAGCTAAGCTTTGTAACTCTGGAACCCAGTCAATTGGGTCAGTTAGAAAGTTATCGACCTTGAAAGATTACAAGTATTAGAATTCATTCCTGTGCCTAAGTCCAAATTCATGTGTGAGATACTCAAAGCCCTAAATGTGTTCACTCTTCATCTTCCGTTCAAACTCAGTGTTGTACCTAAGATTATAGAAGTGGAAGAAGAAATGGAAATAAGCATCCTAGGATGAAAAATAATATGAATTGAAAGGAGATGAAAAACATTAATCAGACTAAGGCTAAGAAATTCGGGAATATAGTCTCTTAGATATTTATTGTAATCTTCAAGAAATAAAACAAACTCAAAGAACAAAAACCACTTTCTATACAGAATTCACATACAAACTGAATACCTAATAGAGCACATACCATTTTTACACAATTAATTTCAATAAAGATAATTAAAACTTCACAATGTGAATACACTTCATAGCTTTAAACCCACACAAGAGCTCCTGTGGACACATGAAGAGTCACAATATTTGCTACGCAGCAGTAGTTTTCAACTAAATGTCAGTCACTATATGAAAGCATTAAGCTGTTTTCAATATTTTCTTAAGAAGAATTCCACAGTGCAGTCGCTGAGAAGGGGCCAAATGTGCCTGGTTCCAAAGGAAGATCTTCATCTGTGCATTTCCAATGCCCTTTATGGGAAACATGGAGCTACGGAAAAATCTCTGGGTACACATCTGCCAGGTGGCATTAGGTCAGACAATCTCTCATGGTTTGGTGCACTGGCAAATGTCTAAATCAACTGCTGTAATATGGCATTAAAGCAATTTGCGTATTGTGGCTGAGTCTTGAGCTGCTCAGCACAGAGGAATATGATGATGCAACAGCTGGTCTTCCTCATGGAGACCAAAAGGTAGGGAGCTAAACTGGGGTAATTTGAGTGGTTTCAAAGGGCCAGTTTGGCTGTCTTAAGAAAACAATGATCTATAGCTGATAGCTTTGTCTCTCTTCCATTCAAAGGAAACATAACTGTGGCCTTTCCCACTTATTTTCCTGGCACAATCTCCTCACTACCTAATTCTTTCCGGAATTATGTTTGACCTCTTCAATGGGGCCCTCTCTGACTCTTCCAGTTCTTACAGGTCCCCCACTCTCTGTGTTCCTATACCCTGACATAAGCTAGCATTTAGATTATATCTGGATTTTTCCCCCTTGTTCTCATTAGGGGCAGGAGCCATACCTCTTCCATGTTTGATTCCCACAGCACTGAGCATATGGGGTTCAATAACTATGTGACAACTAACTAAACATTCAACCACACCCTTAAATTATCATTCTAATATTGGCTACCTGCTTCCATTTTTTAAAAAATTTGGCACAAAGTTGTCACTAATCTCCCTATTTTACCCACCTTCACTTGACTTCTTCAGTGGATTTTGAGAGCTAAGAACAAATTTCAGTCTATCACAGTTACGTTCAGGCCACATATCACCCACATAGACCAAATCCATTTAATATGATTGGCACATCCTCACATGTCCATCTCCAGCCAAGCACCATAGAGAGAACTGAAGGCTTTATATGATGAACACATGGCCATGGTCATCTAGAACCAACTGTCTTGCATCAATTTTAGTGAATAAGTCATAACTTGTTTTTCCTCCTAAGGGTTTCATGACTTCACTAACTGAATGAAAAGGCAAAGTACAATATTAAAATGAACGCTTTGCCTTAGAAATGGCAAGTAGGAGTTTAAGATGGTTATTCTACTTTAAAATTCACATACATAAACATTTATAGCTTTTCGTTATCTAGCAACTAGGCTTCAGTTCTTGATTTTGCATCTCAGTGAAGTTCCAGGCCACCAATTAGCATTAAACAAGGGAGTTTGAGGATGAATATATGAGTTTATGATGGCATTACAAAGTATTTAAGGATTCTGATTTGTTCCTCTTATATCACCAGTGTGGACAACTGAGAATTGAAAGTGAATACAACATTAGCTACAACCTAAAAATACATTGGTATTTTAGAATTCCCAGGGTTGACAGTGTTGAATTTGTAAATAAAATACAAGATTGAGTAACAATAAAATATACATACAAGTACAGAGGTGAAAATTCTTAGTAGACATATCATGTGATCAACCTTTCTGAGAAGAAAAACATGACTTTTCCTAATGCACATAGTTTTTCTTAGGTATTTAATTAGTTGCTTAAAAGTAAAATGTACACTTTTATATGACACTTAAAGAAAATTTTGAGTTATAGAAGGAGATGCTTTTATAAAATAAATGAACAGCCATTCTGTCTTGACAATAAAATCCACAATTCTAAGAGATAAAATTGACACATATTTCCAGATACTAAATGTTTGGTTTTATAAGTAAAAAGTATTTTGAAGTAGGCACAGAGGGGTTTTACATGACACCAATAAGATATTTACTGTATAAATTGCACCACTAGACAAATACAGCTACAAGAAAATCATTTGAATAAGTCACACAGCTATCAAAGCATCTCACACATTCATTATAATTCACTCTTTCATACTAGTTTATATACACTGAGTGAGTCATTAAATATTGCACGTATTGGCCCATGAACCCTCAATTCTGAGGTGTTGAAAATAGAAAACAAATCTATTTTTATAACATATTTCATGCAACATTTAAGACATATCAGTTCTACAAACACCATTAAATAGTTGTACATTTGGACAGTCCAACGGTATCACATCACTTCTGACATTAACAATATATTAACAGGAATTACAGGACAGTTTTCCTTTAGCATGTATCCTAGGGATAATGAGACAATGCATGGAAAGCCATCATATTGATACAGCAAACAATACCCAAACTTTACTTTTACAAGAAGTATGGAACCACTTGACAGATGTAAATCATGCTCACGTCCCTGAAAGGGCAGGTGTCTGAGGGGCTCAGGTACCATCTGTGTCTGTAAGAACAGCATTCACGAACCTAAGCAATACCTAGCCCCAAATAACATGAATGCAAAATAATTTGCATCAAGAAATAAAGCCACAGCCAACTCTCACTTGTCCACGATGAAGGAAATATTAACACAGGTGAATGAAATACACAGGTAACCTCAAACCTCATTTCAGCAAGTAATGACTGTTTGAAACTCCACCAGTAATGGTTGCTGATGGGAAGTAAATGGTGAAATTTGAGTCTCATTTTCTATTCTTGGTCCTGTCATTCCATGAGGATAGTGTTTTGAAAAACTGCAGTAATTTAAAAGAAAGTCAGAAAGTAAAAGAGAACTGCAAGTAGAAAGTTCAATTTGTCCACTAGCTAGATGGTCTGATCTTAACACTCGAGCTCTGAGTGAGGTTTTAAAATGACTCATTTCTGTTATCTAGAATGCTTGCAAAATTTATTTCTCCTCCACTCTCTCTGTTTGGAGGAAATTAATTACATGCACAGGCTAATCAAACGAAATCAGTGTGAAGAACCGATTTTATGGACCTTATAAGTAAGATGTGAGTTATAGCTGGAACATAGTAAAACTCCCTTTTCCCTAGCACTGACAAAGCACCATAGATGGAATTTTGCCTTCTTAAAAAAAAGTATCAGTGTTTACCTGATACCTTTGTACAGGCGAGTGAGCGTGTGAGTGACTGTTGAGAAGGGCAGCACTGTAAGTGTAATCTAAAAGCAAATATTTCAATCTATCAAAGGGAAATATTATTTGACCAGAGTGCTAAGCATTTCTGTAAATATTTTTAAGAAAAAATTATTTGGGAAATACCAGTAACAATAGGTAGATACATTTTAGATAAATCCCCCAACTTGGTTTTTCCCTGTTAGGGGGTACTATATTTCTACAACCTAGAGCCCTTTAGATACAGTGCTGTGCAGGGGTAAAGGCTTTTTTATTCTGGTCATAAACTTCATCTTTTACTTAATTTGGCCCAGTAAATTCCATGATATAAAACAGGTTTATGTCTTTAATTGACTTTGGTCAAAAATTCACCTAAAATATGAAGAACTCCCAAAAGCTGGCTCAAAAGTTCAGCATATCAGAAAGACTTCACCATTTTACAGGCAAAATACTAAAGCGAAGGTAATCAATGCACACAGGCAGAGCTGAGCAGAGCTGTAGAGGTTGCATTTTCCAGGGAGTGACAGAAAGGCCACATGGGTGTAGTTGCTCATGTGGCACCCGGACAGCACACTAAGTGACTATACACGCAAAGGAACAGAGTTCCGGGTTCTAGTCATGCAAACTGTAATTGTGAGAGAAAGGGTTCTTCAGATGGACAGGCCAGCTCTGAAGTATGCCACACCAAAAATACCTGATTGAGCATTCCAGTAGTACTATGAAGATTATTAACAAACACACAGTAACTTTTTGGTCTAGAAGGGTTTTAGTTATGACTTTTTTTTATAAATAAGATTCATATCACAGTTTCTCACATGCAGGTGTTACCTACCTCAGCTTGGTATAGCTTGGTAGTTTGGATATGCTTTTAATATAGTCCCACAAATGCCACACTGTTAACTAAAATATCACATAGTACATCCTCAACCATGCACTAAGATACATGTTGGATAAAGCACATCACAATGAACCACTGATTATGGACTACCATGCTCTAAAATTAATGTTGCTTCATGGAAGTTCAGTTAATAGTGGAATGTATTTAACTTTTAAAAGAGAAGAAGAAGGTTGTGTATACCCGAAAGTCTATCGTCAGCATAGATGTATTTAAAATTGAAAGTTTAAATTGGTTCCTTAAAAAATAACCAGTGTACTAAACAAAGGGCCTATAATTAATATGAGTAAGATTTAAGTAGGTGAAATATATATTTGTTTACTGAGTGTTTTGATGTCTTGTATAATTTGGGTTGTAACTTTGTAGATTTTGTTTATTATCACAATGCCACAACTTTCTGCTACAACTGAAGGCATCATCATAGTTTTCTTTCCAAGTAAAAATCTTAGCACTTAGTTACCAGGCAGCAAAAAAATACTGAACTTCAAGTGACCCTAAGGAGGAACTAGAAGAACCTCCTAGCTTTCACAGTCATTAGAAGTTCATCAAGGCAGTTGGAGCTGTTCACTGGGGGCAGCAACAATGAACTGATTCATTGTCCTGAAGCAATTCCTCTTATGAGCATGTAGATGCGATGCTAACATTCAAACTGCCATCTTAGGACGCTCTGTGCACCTTCTACTTCCATCCCCACCTCCAAAAACTGAAATGCTGATTCACTCTGAGGATGGCTATTTAAGTCAAATAATTTTCAGTC
The DNA here is from genome assembly GCF_029281585.2 of Gorilla gorilla gorilla. Classification (NCBI taxonomy): domain Eukaryota; kingdom Metazoa; phylum Chordata; class Mammalia; order Primates; family Hominidae; genus Gorilla; species Gorilla gorilla. The sequence goes on from NC_073243.2 coordinate 51,373,877, forward strand.
TAATTTTTCAGTTGCATAAGGAAAAGAAAGGAAGGTACCAACACCAAAGCTCTTGGAAGAATCGATTTGGAACAGTTCAGGTTTATTCCTAAGGGTATCTAGAGGAGTGAAAGTGGTCAGGTAATGAGTAGCAAAGGAAAATAAATTCATACTTAAAACACTAATTTAATTGCATCAAAGACAGGAGATAAATGTGTATAACTTACAAACCAACAGGAGTATGTACTTTTTAAAAGTCTTGTTCTTTTAAATATAAATTTAGTTAGGCCATTGATAAAAATGACCTGCATTTATTTATGTATTTAGACTATTGATAGATGATGGTATAGTGTGTGTGTGTGTGTGTGTGTGTGTGTGTGTGTGTGTGTGTTGGCCAAAAGGCTGAAAAACCTTGGAACTATAGTGTTATAATTTATAAGTAACATAGCTCAATGCCAATGAAAGCCCACTTAGTTAACCTTGGGTTGGTCCCACCATTTGCCAAATTTGATGTTAAAACCCGGATTTTTTGATGCAATTACAGCAGGAGCATTTAAATGTTCTTTCTCTTGAGCTCTGTGACTGTTTCTCTGGAAACCTCTCACTGAATTATTTGGAATGGAAATCTAACAGGGTGGGAGTTTCAGAACTGAGAATCAATGAAAAAGGCTTCACTTCCATTGGGGTTTAGAAATTAGAAAGTATCAGACAGATGTTTCTCGGCAATGACATTTGGGCTATTGTTGTGTGTCTCTCCCCTGACTGGCATAAAATGTTTCCACTTCGGGATGTTTGACACTGTGTAAGTGGGAGCTTGGCTTAGGGCTTCCCGTCTAAGGGCCAATTAACTTCAACAGCAATCAGTTCTTCAGGGAAGGGGTTTTCAGCAGAGCAAAACTCTGCTCTTTCACTTTTAAATACTGTCTCATTTTGCTTTTCATTTTACCACAATACACACATCAAGGTCCTTCTGAAAAAGCCATCAGAATATTCTTTCTAAGCTTTTTACATCTATGTGTGGGATGAGGGCTGTGAAGGAGGATGGGAAGGGTTTCCTGGCTTTATTAGTTCCTTTTAGATTGTAAAAGTGAGCTTAATAGCTATATCATTTAACGTGGCCACATTCTGGCCCAAGTTACAGAAATATTATAACATTGTACAAACAGACTACTGCTGCAAACAAATCTGTTTTTATGCCCCCTGCTTCTTTCTCTCCCGTCACTGTAATTCCTGTGATTTTGAAGTTGGTTGCCCCATTAAAAACCAATAAAACATTAATGTTTTCTTGTCTTTACTATGCTAAGGTTTGCATTGTAGGGCACCAAAGTAGAAATGTACTACTGATTAGTGGATCTTCAACTAGGAAGGTGAGAAATAACATGGAAATGCTTAAAGCATTCCAAATGCTCTCTCCCCTAATTTCCAACTTTTGACTTACTAATGTGTGTGACCTAGTTCTGTGACTTGTAAGGATTTATTCTCCAAAGATATCTTTAGATGTATGCCTGTTTCATTTGCATCCAATACTTTCATGGGAAGCCTCTCTATTTTTGAGAAGAGGAAAAAAATTCTTTGACATAACCACCAAAAAAAGTAGAAAGTTCACTTAAAGAAACTATCCTTCCAAATCTGCCAAATAATTCCTGATGCCTTCCTAAATCCTAGCTTTAAATAATGCTGGACAGTGATACAGAGGCCAAGTTTCCCTGTTGCTCTCTGTACAGCTGGTAGGATTTGTTGTTTTCTCTTTATTCATATAGGTCCTTTAGGAAGTTTGTGATACAAAATTAGAATGCTCCAGTGGTTTCCTCCCTCTTTTAAATTGCTATGGACCCTAAATATTTCTGAAATTGAAATACTACAGTTATAGAATGTTTCCTGTGTAACTTAAGCATTCACGTAATAGGAAAATGCTTTAGAATTTATGAACATCTGGACTTAAAAAGATGATTAAAGATCAAAATTTTCCTTTTTCTCAACTGGGGACCCTTTGAAATCTGATTTAAATAGCATCTAAACAGGTAAAAGAACTTAGCTGAGGTTTGAGAAGATGGCCGTGTTTGGGGAGGCAAGTCTACATCCTACGGAAAGAGGAGCCCTAACAAGCTTCAACATAAGCTCTAGTCCAAGAGTTGGTGATGGTTCCAGAAAGTGATGGTGGTGGTGGTGTGCATTATGGGGGTTGGGGAAGGCAAGTCATTGAAAAATAAGGGGGCTTGGACCTTGGAATTCCATAGCTACTCATACCCTTCTTGGTTAAAATGCTTGTTGCATAACTGGCATTCAGTAGATATGTCTCAATCTGTTCAATGATGTTGAATATTCACAGAATTGGGAAGGATCAGTGGAAAAAGCAGTCCTGGGTAGATACTTGCTTATTTAAATGTGTAAACGAAGATTATTGTTAAATAGCCCCAGTCAGGTAATATTAATGACTTAGGAAAATTGCAAGGACCTTAAAAACAACATTTCAATTTCTTTATAGGCCAATGATCTCCTCAGTTATTAATAACAGTGAAATAAAGACACAGTTCCCAACAGTAAACTGACCAGACTCGTGACAGCGTCCCTAATCATGAGAAAAACTTCCATTTGATTTTCAACTAAGAGTAAAGCAAATGAAGTCTTGTGACTTCTTCCTCTGCACGCACGCGGGCATGCGTGCACACACACACACACACACACACACACACACAAGCAATTCCTTGGTCATCATTCCTACAAGTGAATAGCATAATTTGAATCAATGGGACAAAAGCCAGTTGTAGTGAGATTATAGTCTGATGTCCCAGAAGTAGTCTGAGAACAAATTTGAAACAAAAAGAGCCTAGCAGACAAATAAATAACAAGTCACATGCAGGTACCAGATGTTTATAGATGGATAGTCCTTATAAATTTAAGATCACATATTTGCCACATATTAAACAGGAAAGCTCCCAAGAATTGAATGCATACGAGCCATTGACATCAATTTATTCCTTCAAATAATTGTTAGGCAGTATAAATGAAGGCTAATAGACCATTTACAAATGCTGTTTGTTGGCAACCAGAGCCCCCTGGAGCTGCCTGTGTGCACGGGGACACTAGCAGGCACAGTTGGGCTGCGGTGGAGGAGGAGTTTCCTTGAGTCTCGTGTTCTGCTTTGCAGCAGTGATGGCAGGATCAGTCTCCAAACTCTCTGACATTTTGTCGCAGATGATATCCACAAGGCGCTCAAATGTCTGCTTGACATTAATGTTGTCCTTGGCACTTGTTTCAAAAAACTCAAACCCTGGAAGAAACACACAGAAACACATCTTGGTTATTTTGCATTTCTGAAATTAAATGGGACTTGATTATGGCTTTCAATAGTGATGAGGAGATGGTGAGACATCAGTGGGTGGTAGGTTTGGGGTAGGTAAGAGATTAGAGGTGGGCATGAGGTACCATTTAAGCAAATGCTACCATCTCTTACTCCATTAACCATGAACAAAAGAGTTATAAAGTGGAATTTGTGATGTTCACATTTTATTTTTCTCTATTGATTCATTTGCATTATCAGCATGACTGAATAGATTAAAAATATTCTATTGCAAGAGTTAGTAATGACAACAGTAAGAATCCTCAATACCAAATCTATCTGTAAGAATCTTCAATACTAAATCTAGATTTTTCCATCCCTTCCCTCAACCCCTAGTGTACCATGTAGACTCTTGCAATCTTTTCGTGGCATTATTTGGCATCTTATTCTGTTTTTATTTCCAGATTCTACCAAAATTTTTAATTTCAATTTTTTAAATCAATTTAAAGCTCAGAAGGCTTGGTGTGCATATTCTGCTGTAAAAGGGAATACCAAGCTCCAATATAATCCAGCTCTAACTTTTCCATGTCTGCCCTGCTGCTGCCTAATGATCGGTCTGAGAGTGGGCTTCTAGTAAATTTTCAGGATCTAAAAGGACACAAGATGGCACTGAAGAGTCATAAGATTTACCTTAAACCTGCTTCAACCTCCTTCAGAAAATTTTTGAGTAGTGTTATTCCAACAGCCCTCCAGGGCTTTGTATACCTCTGCACCTATCAGCTGGGTGCTGATTTTTCCATAGCTTGTATCAGCAGGAATGTTTTTACCAACATCTGGGAAAGGGCACTTGGTAAATTTCAAATGAGCTGCCAGAGATTGTTAAGAAGTTACAAAATGCAGCAACAGTTTCACACTTTCACCTATGTGCCACTGTACCTGGGCAGAAGCAGCCTTAGTATGCTGCTCTGTACACAGTCTTATCACTCTATTGTTTGCATTCACATTCCACTGGCTGAGCTTGCCAGTCAGTTGCCATGACAACCTCCCCACTAGGCCAGCCAGAGATTGCTCAGGTCCATTCAGGGGACGTTGATTTAGGATGTGTTGGGCTGAACATAGAAAGACTTTTCTAATCCATTCTGAATTTTACACCCTATAAATCCTTCTGGTTACATCTGGCCCTATCTCAGAGGAGCCACATGGATTCAAAATGATTAAATCATGTGATTTCATCCCAGCTCCTGGGGCCAAAGGAAAAAGAACAGATTAATATTTTGCATCCATGTCAAAATCCCTCAAATAACCTAGAAATACTTATTTTCTTAAATAGTATTGAAGCTAGACAACAAAAGGCAAGTGTCGTGAGTTAAAATCTCCAACTTAGTCGTTATACTATTTGGTTCAATGACTACATCTGAGCTTGAATTTCACTAGCTACTCTCTTGTTAAAATCCACATGAATAACTGCAGGATTGGGGTTGAAGAACATCAGTAGAGTCAAGGTTCTATAAAATAGAGCTGGATATTTCAAACCATTGTGGCTTGTATTTTTCTTTCCTTTTGTCTCTCTGGACAATGCTTATATGGCTCTCTTATAGTCTACATTTTAAAAATCTACAGATGAGGCCATCTGGTGTTAACAGAGCTCTCTTTTATAATGTTTGTGCAGTCTTTAGAGCTAGATCATTCAACTTCCAGTAATTCAATCCAGATTTGGGGAAAGGCAAGCATGGATCTAAGCAAGATCCTTGTTGCTAAGATATCAGAACTATTGGCATCCTTGTGGTGATTTTCCCAGACCTAATGGGAGGATGCTTTATGTCATAAGATACCAAGAACCCACTGAAGAATTCAAGATCCCTGAATGAGCCTTCGAAGAAAAAACATCCAAGAATTTGGTACAAAGGTCTCATTTACAAGTTCAATTTTTTCATCTCTTTTGCTAACACTTCTTGTACTTATTAGTATGATTTGGGAAGTCACTGAGCTTGAACGGTATCATAAAAGATTTAGCCATTATGAAAAGATGATAATCCACACAAGGTTTTATCAAATGTGACTCCTTTACCCTGGGCGTCTCAACACCCTATCATCATATTGGTATGCAATTTGAGGTCAGTAAAATTGTCTTTGATCTCAGAAGCCAACATGATCTCAGCTTCTCAACCTTAACTGGAACCCTAAGAATATGTGGCTATTAAAGAGACAATGTGCCAGAAATAATGGCACCTATTTATTCAGCATGCTGAGAAGGAGACATCATGATATGGTGAGAGATAGATTATCAGTCAAAAGATGTGGGATCTAGCCCCACTTACCAACACTTCTAGCTTTGGGACCATGAACAAGTCACTTTAAAAAAAATCCTTAATTTCCTTATTTATGACATTTGCCTTACTTAACTTACAGGGTTATCATGAGGCTAAAATGAGAAAAGATAGGCATAAGTGCCAAGCAAACTAGAAAATGCTATGATAACAACAATAGCAATAATAAACTAACATTTGTTGAATGATTACTATATAATAGGTACTATTCAAAGCATTTTATACATTTTAACTCATTTTATCCATTAGTAGGTACCATTATTTTCTCCAATTTACTGATGAAATAGAGGCAGAAAATGGCTCCGTAATTTGCTCAAGTATTTCCTTGCTCAGCTAGTAAATGGCAAAGCTGGAACATGAACTACTAACTTGTACACTCTCCTGCTTCTCCAGATACACTGAAAAAGTAAGCTACCGTTTTGTCTTGGCTAAATTGTAAGTCCTATGTTAATTAACAATCACAATATACCATAAACTTTCATTAAGTTAAATAATCAGAAAATAATTAACTAGATTTAACACTGCCAGTAAACCAAATGAAACAATCTTTCTTGGTGATTCCAAAAGTACTCTGATATCTTATACTGCTCAAGATTCATCAAGATGGTCATCATGACAGCTGTATTTCTATACAGAATTCTAGATTTATAGATATAAAAAGTTATGGAGGCTGGGTGCGGTGGCTCATGCCTGTAATCCCAGCACTTTTGGAGGCTGAGGCGGGTGGATCACCGAGGTCAGGAGTTCGAGACCAGCCTGGCCAACATGGCAAAACCCTGCCTCTACTAAAAATACAAAAATTAGCCAGGCGTTGTGGCACGTGCCTGTAGTCCCAGCTACTCAGGAGGCTGAGGCAGGAGAATCGCTTGAACCTGAGATGTGGAGGTTGCAGTGAGCTGAGATCGCACCACTGGCACTCCAGCCTGGGTGATAGAGTGAGACTCCATCTCAAATAAATAAATAAATAAAGGTTCTGGAAATTAAAGTGCTTCTCATTGACCAGATATGCTGGGATCTCTTGTCATAAGTTTGTCATAAAATAAGATATTCAGGATCAAAATCAATATCATTAGTATTTTAGCATTTAGTAGTTTAGATTTGGGGTACAGGGATGTTTAGAAAATCAAGTGGGGCTTGATTTTCTATCCAAGCGAATCAGTCTTTTCATTCAATCACCTGTGTATGAGGATGCTCGTGCCCTCAACTGTGTGTGCCCATGGGTGCTTAAAGCTCATGGCCTAAGTTATAACCACTAATCCAACCACTACAGCCTTTGTTCTTTCACTAACTCAGATTTTATGGCTGTTACCTCCCAGTATCTCTGTATTTTGAGATCAGTTCTCAGTATTTTGAGCTTGTTCTGAGAAATCTTTAATCTCCCATTCGTACACACTGACGTCAGTGGGAAGCTGGATCAATGATACTTCAGAAACAGAGTCTTATAACTTTGAAGATCGCTTCCAATCTACTGGGTAGAAGAGTGTGGTTCAGCAAGATCAAATAAGTAGCCCAAAGTCACACAGCAAGCCGACTGTGAAGTCTGACAAAGACCTCCTGATAAATAAGTTACTGATTTAGCTTACAGCCTTGAACACCTGTCTCTCAGACTACATCATCCAGAATTAGTATTTTCAGCTCATGTAGGTTTCTTCATCAGCAAATCAGTGAAGCCTTTCACTTAACTGTAGAAACTCTGATCATTCTTTCTCATCCTTCCCTTAACAAAGCCTTTCTAATCTCTTTGGCAGAGGCAGGCGGCACTGTTCCTGAGATGCATGAGCTTTGCACTGTGGTCCAGCACATCTCTGTTGTAGGCTTCCTCATGCCTGATCCTGAAAGGGTCACTCCTACCCTTTCCAAAAACCACTACAGGTACAGCGGGACACTAATACCTTCAGGTTCACCTGATGTTAGGGACCAAATAAAAGCTTGGAAAGGTTTTGTTTGATAAAACATGTTAGCTATGCTGAGGAAAGAGGAGCAGAAGCAAAAGCCAACCTGTGTCCTCTTCATGGTGGACACTGAAAGAGCAAGCAGAGAGAGGCAGTGTAAGCCAGACTTCACTCTAGTGACAAAGGGCTGTGATTCTACACCCTGACTTCATAGGATTGGAGGTTCACCCTCATTAGAATCACCTAAATTACGGGCTGGGTGCCATAGCTCATGCCTGTAATCCCAGCACTTTGGGAGGCCACGGTGGGAGGATCGCTTGAGCTCAGGAGTTCAAGACCAACCTGGCCTACATAGTAAGACGCCACCTCTACAAAATATACAAAGATTAGCTGAGTGTGGTGCCACAATCCTGTAATCCCAGCTACTCGGGAGGCTGGGGTGGGAGGACCGCTGAGCCTGGGAGGTCAAGGCTGCAGTGAGCAGTGTTCACATCACTGCACTCCAGCCTGGGTGACAGACCAAATCACCTGAAGTGCTTAAAAGTTTCTGAACTCCACTCTACACACACTGAACAATGGGAATCAAGAGGGGTGTATGGGGCTTCAGAATATGCATTTTTAACAGGCTCCTTGGGAGGTTTCTTACGCACATTTAAGGTTAAGATTTACCCTCCTCTGTACACCCATGTTCAGAGCAGCATTATTCATGATAGCCAACAGGTAGAACTAATCCAAGTGCCTATCAACCTATGAATGGATAAACAAAATGTGTTATACATAAACAATGGAATATTATTCAATTTTAAAAGAAAGGAAATTTTCACACATTATAACATGAACGAACCTTGAGGACATTATGCTAAGTGTAATAAGCCAGTCACAAAAAGACAAATACTGATTCATGCTACAACATGGATGAACTGTGAAAATAGTATTCCAAGTGAAAAAAGCCTGACATAAAGGACCATATCTCATATGAGACCATTTTATAAAAAATGCCCAGAATAAGTAAATCTATAAGACAGGAAGCAGATTAGTAGCTTCCTAGGCTAGGGTAGAGAGTGAGGGAAAAGGCAGAGTTAATGCTGATGGGCAGGGGGCTTCTTTCTGGGGTTATGAAAATATTCCAAAATTGACTGTGATGAAGGTGGCACAGTCCTGTGAACATACTAAAAACCATTGAATTGTACACTTCAAATGGGTGAATTTTATGGTATATGAATTACACCTCTATAAAACTATATATACACATATATAAATATATGTATACCTATATGTATATATACATATACACACACACACATATATATATATATATAGTAAGAATCACTGTCCTAAATGAATGAGAATGTATGTTGCCCTTAGAGATTTTTCTGAGAAACCCCATGGCCGATTGGGGAAACCATTCTGGTGACTGGCAGAATCCCCTACCACAAAATGGTTCCCATGCTCAACAAGAACCCTTCTTACAGGTGTTTAAATCTAATCCTTTTTGCTTTTGATCTCAATGGAGATGAAAGAGCAGCTGCTTTTCAAGGAGGGCATTCTAATACCTTCCGGTGCACGTGAAGAACATGAACCCACACTTCCTGGCTGTGGCGCAGGCCTGATTTGCCGACACTCTTCTGTCCACTTTGCTCCCAGGAGGTCCTTAGAGCAAAGGAAGTCTCAGAGAAGGCTGAGGCCTTTTCACATTGATACCCACAGGGCAGCAAGCAGGGCCTTAGGCCAGAAGTGTGCTGCTCACTGAGGTGGCAGGCTCCAGGATGTCACTCTGGCGCTTGAAGAGTACTGGAACGTCAGAGCACCCTAGGGGACTCCATTCCACATGTGACTGCATTGTGTTAATGGTAATAATCACAATTACAGTATTGCACACTTAACCACCTCTTCCCCCCTTTCTCCAGTGCATTACAACAATCTTACAGGAAACACTTGATTCATTTCCACCCATCAATAGCTACACCATATTGTGAAATGCCATTTGTTTTTATGAGATGTTCTGCGGCACTGTTGCTCTTTTTTTAACCCCAGGGAAACATCGCTTGGGGCACTCTGATCTTTTAAACTTTACTTTGAAAGAAAAATCACAACTGATATTTTTTTTCTGTAGAGAGGAAATAGCCACTAAAGTCACACTGCAATAAATTATTTTCATCTCCAATTGTTAAAAATCTGTGATTTGTTCTTAAGTTTCTATTCCCAAACTCCTAAATGAGAAAATCTTCTTTTTCCAGATTCTAGTTACAGTTCCAGTGTCTTGTCTCCCCTTTCCTGTGGAACTGGATGGACCAGAACTGCAAGGAAAGGTCATTCTGCTACCGGGTGGGTGACATTTGAGCCAGAAGTAGGGATTGCTGAGCAGCAGGACAAACTGGCATATTAGCTCGTCCTCTACTGGGCCCCAGCCCAGAGACAGGCTTTAGGAGGAGAAGTGGGAGGTAAGGCTTTTGATCAATTTGCCTGAAGAAGGGCCTAAATTGCAGACCAAAGCTGTAGAAAAGCAAGAATAGGAGCTCAGCCAAAGGCTAGTGCTACTAAAAAACATGGTATTTCAGCCCCTGAGTCTGTGTCTTTAGCCAGGCATGACCAGATGGTAGCATTTTCCTGCTTCTGTTAGAATTCTGAAACTATGCAATGGTCAGTCTATGGCCTTAACAAATCCTGGTCCATAATATAAGAAGATGGACATTAAGGATGTACGAAGGTTAATCACCATGATCTAACTTCAGAACATTGTCATCACCCCCCAGAAAGAAACTTTGCATCCAAAAGCAATCACCCCTCATTCCTTGACCACCTCCATACTACATGTGTTTTGCTCCGCAGTTAGAATGTACATTCCACTGTGCTTCTCCATATCTCTAGAGATAGTAACATAGTGCCCAGCATGAGCAAGTGTCCAGTAGATGTTGGCTAATTAAAGGGTTTTTTTAAGTTTTGAAATTTTTGTGGGTATATAGTAGGTGTATATATTTATAGGGTTAATTAAAGAATAGATTTCTGTTAATTGGCTGGGAGAAGCAGTGGGGTTAATGGGGAAATGGAGAGAAAGAGAATCACTTTTCCTTTGTTTTTAGTTATGACGTGACTAAACCAGTGAACAATTCTGTCAGCCATATCATTTTTAGATGGAGTTTACCAAGCATGGAATTTCACAAAATATCGTTTTGGTTTTGCCCTGTGGGAAATTTATGATCTAAAACAAATTAAACCAGCTCTATTTACTCACAAGGAAAGACATATTTCTGAAAAAATTTGAAGAAATGCAAGATCGTTACACTTCAACACCTGAACTAAGAACTATTAAAGTGCTGAGAAGTCGATGTTCTGTCATATTGGTTTTAATAAAGAGATAAGGATCATTTATGATTGGCAGAGTGGCTGCTTATATGCAAAGAGTGCTAAGTGTTTTAAAAGAGTTTTTTCTCTGAAATGGGTTAAATATAACCTTTGTAACTTCTTAACATTTCAGTAGGCTTTCAATGATAAAGGAGACAATTTCCAGCTCAGCCTATTTATGAATTGTCAACAAAAACATTGATAACTTCTGTCTGTTTAGGATTTTCAGGTTACAATAACATATGCATTATCAATTAGGAAGTTATTTTTGCTGTGAAGGATACATATGAAATAGAGCAAATAGTGTAATCCATTTTTAATTACTAGGGCCCAAACGAATGAAATTTCATTGTGATATCAAAGGATATGGAATCTTAAATGTAACTAACATTTATTAAGTACACACTATATGCACATACTATGCTAGGCCTTTTTGCATTTATTTTCTAATCCTGTAACCAGCCCCACGAAGTAGGTGACTTTACAAGGCTCATTTTACAGTTGCGAAAATGGTTGAGTCACACACTTGGTAAACCAGGACAAGACCTAAAATCTGACTCTGAAGTCCACACTCTTAACCTTTGTACATCCCTAATGTCTATCTTCTTATATTTTGGCAGTGTTCCCCTAGCTGTTGGCTTCATTTACAAGTTCTTGGGATTTCTTATCCTTTCTAATATGTACTAATATCTGCCAATTCTTAAAATCAAGAAATTCTTCTCGAGGTCTATATCTACCTCCTTTCAATAGTAACACAGCCTAGACACAGAACACTATGTGAAGCTTCATACAAATGATTTTACTTTATACAGTGACAAGTTCTGAAAGTTGTAATTAAATCATCCCTTGTCTTGATGAAGTTTGAATATGGAAAAGGAACTCTCTCCAGAAGCAGCTAGCTTTTTCACTGAACTCTCAAGGCAGAGGATGAGATGATGATGAATCTTTCTTAGGATGGCTACTTCCTTGTCAAAAAAAGCCAAGCCATGCAAATGCCAGTTAAGTAAAGTTAAGGGTAAAATAGAGAGAATAGGGCATAGTACGAAGATTTAGTGGAGAAAACTATTCTAATGGCTTACACGGATGAAATATCATGGGTCAGTCTGTACACAGCTGAAAGCAGGTGCCTACAGGCATCAAAGAGAGTATATCTTTGGGATTTAGGATTGAGACAAGAAAAAGTCATCCACTGAGAATAAAGTTATTAAGTAAGTGCCACAAAGTCCATGAGATTAGCCATCTGCAGAAGAAATTCATTCCAAGATAGGATGAACAAACGATTTTCTGGTGAGAACAGCACACTTCTCAAAATCCATCAAGGGACTAGAGTGTCTCCCAAATTTCTCAGATGGAGGGTAAGACTTCTCTTTTATCAGTAGTCTAATAAATGATAAAAATTTCAAGGTAAAACCATTAAAAGAAAATGGAGTTGATTTGTGTGAAGTCAAGGAAAAAAAGAGTCAAGGATTGAGAGTATTTACTGCCCATTATGGTCAATGGGGAAATGAGAGGATGCCTGCACTGAGTTGGCTGAGTATACAGGTTTACTTGCTCTGTATCCCAATAAAGAGCATTGTACTTACTCAATGGTATCCCTTAATGTCACATGCCTGGCACATAGTGAGAGCTCAATAGGATAAGAAATACATGAGTAGAAAAGGACCAAGGCAAGGAACAGCAGCTACGATTTGTCAAAGGGAGAATGCTAAGTGCAGCAAGAGACTGCAGACACACATAGGGTGATTTGAAATCACCATAGGGCTGTGTAGAAGCACCCAATCTCTGCAGACTTGTCTCTCCAAACTGGATCAGATCTGCCTGGAGTTAGGAAGGATTTTCCACTGAAGAGAAAATGTAAAATGATCCCCACCAGCCCCCACTGCCACCACAAACACCTATAGTCTTTACAAGAGGAGAATCCCAAAGCTCTTGCAAACCCTAAGCCCATTTTGGAGAGCTGCTAGGAATTCATGCAGCTGTATTGCCCTGTAGCAGGAGGACAAGGTTTGCACTCCCCATACCTCACACCCCTGTGAGCCAAGCTTCTGCAGCATAGCACCATCTTGAGACCAGAGCTACCTCTGGGGTCCACCCTTCTCTGGGGGCCAGTATCTACTGCACCTCTCCAGCACTGGGACTCCATTTTAATTCCAACAAGCTGATACAGGTAGCTGAATGCCACAACCCCAGCTGTGCAGAGCCTGGGCCCAGAATCAGCTATGACTCTGGTCCTGCACAGCAGGGAAAACAACTCCTGTCACTACACTTTCAGCTGGGGGAAGAGTCTAGCAATCTTGCCCAGGGCAACTCTACTCTTGAGCCAGCCAAACTGCTACATGCCCTCCCCTAAATGGGAGAGGACCTGAGTCTCTGAGCAGCTGATCTGCCCCTGGCCAGCAAAGTCGCTATGTGACTGTGCTCAGGACCTGAGAAATAGCCCTGCAGTGCCCCTGCCCCCTGCCCCCTGCAGACATGGCTGTGGCCTACCCAACGGCCTGCACTCTCCATCAGTGCCTAAGAAACAGCCTTGCAGGTTGCCCCTGGTGGGCATACCCCCAGGCCAACTGAAGAGCCTTGCACCTGCATGTAGACCTGAGAAATAGTTCCACGGACCACTCCTGGCAGGCACAATTCTAGGTCAGACAAGCAATTGCATGCTTGTGCCTGTGGCAAGAGTAACAGTACCATAGCTCCAACCCCAGTGACTCTAAGTTAGCTAGCACACTGTGTGCATATATATGCCTCCAACCTGAGAAACAGCCCAGCAACCCCAATCCTACAAAGCCACATCACTGGTGCCACAGACTCTCTCAGCCTAGACCACTGAGAAACTTGCTTATACTACTAGTATGGATTATAGCTGAAGAAACTACATGGAGAGTACACTGTTGCATCCACCTAGAAGCAAAGCCAACGTACTCTACCAAACCAATACCCTAAAACTCATTCATATGAAACCTACTTCATAAAATTGGAAGAAGTGACTTTACCACATGCATAGAAATCAGTGTAGGGACACGTCAAACATGAGAAAGCAAGGAAACAAGACACTGTCAATGAAAAACAGCAATTCTCAAGTAACAGACCTCAATGATAAGAAAATGTGTGAAATGCCAGAAAAAGAATTCAAAACAATAAACTTAAGAAAACTGAGATACAAGAGAATATAGGCAATTCAATGAATTCAGAAAGACAATTCATGATTTGAATGAGAAATTCGACAAAGCGATGGGTATCATTAAAAAGAACAAGACAGAAACCTTAAAGCTGAAGAATCCAATGACTAAAATAAAAAATTACCATTGAGAGCTTCAACAACAGACTAGACCAAGAAGAAAAAAGAATTTCTGAAGTTGAAGACAGGGCTTTTGAAATAATATAAGCAGAAAAAAAAGAAAAAAGATAAATAAATAAAGCCTACAGGACTTATGGGACACTACTAAGTGAACAAATATTTATATTTTCGGTGTTTTGGGAAGCAGAAAAGAAGGGAAAAGATGAGGATAGCATAATTAATAAAATCATAGCAGACAGAGAAAGCATCAAGTCACATATAAAGTAACCCTCATTAGATTAATAGTGAAATTCTCACAGAACCCCTATAGGATAGGAGGGAATGGAATAATATATTTAAAGTACCAAAAGAAAAAAAAACCTCCCAACCACAAATATTATACCCAGCAAAGCCATCCTTTAGAAATGATGGAGAAATAAAATCTTTCACATAAAAGCAAAAACCAAGGAAATTCATCATTACCAGACTGGCCTTACAAGAAATGTTCAAGGAAGTCTTACATTTGGAAGTAAAAAGATGATAAATGACATAATAAAAACTTGTGAAACTATAAAACTCCCTAGTAGAGGCAATATATGAAGGAAAAAAGAGAAAGGAATCAGGCTGGGTGCAGTGGCTCATGTCTGTAATCCCAGCAGTTTGGGAGGCCGAGGCGGGTGGATCACCTGAGGTTGGGAGTTCTTGACCAACCTAACCAACATGGAGAAACCCCATCTCTACTAAAAATACAAAATTAGCCGGGCATGGTGGTGCATGCCTGTAATCCTAGCTACTTGGGAGTTTGAGGCAGGAGAATATCTTGAACCTGGGAGGCGGAGGTTGTGGTGAGCCAAGATTGTGCCATTGCACTCCAGCCTGGGCAACAAGAGCAAAACTCTGTCTCAAAAAATAAATAAATAAATAAATAAATAAATAAATAAATAAATAAAATAAAAACTTATCATTACAGATAGGGACCCAGCCACAAAAATAAATAATAAAAGAGGAAATAAGGAACAAAAGATATATAAAACAACCAGGAAACAATCAGTAAAATGACAGGAGTAATTCCTCACCTATGAAATAATAACCTTGAATGTAAATGGCTTAAATTCTCCATTTAAAAGACATAGACGGGCTGAATAGATTAAAAAAAAAATCAAGGCCCAATTATATGCTACCTACAAAAAACTCACTTCATTTGTAAAGACACACATAGACAAAAAGTGAAGGATTGGAAAAAGATGTTCCATTCAAGCAGAAACCAAAAGTAAGCAGGGATAGCTATACTTGCAGCAGTTAAAAAAAAAATGCTTCAAGTCATAAGCTATAAAAAGAGACAGAGGATACAATATAATAATAAAAAGATTGAGTCAGCAAAATAATATAACACTTATAAATATTTATGCACCTGACACCACAGCACCCAGATACATAAAGCAAGTATTAGATGTAAAGGGAAAGATAGACCCCAGTGATATAATAGTTCAATAATATAATAGTTGGGAATTTCAACACTCCACTATCAGCATTGGATCATCCAGACAGGAAATTAACAAAGAAACATCAGATTTAAACTATGCCACAAACCAGATGGACCTAACAGACACTGATAGAACATCTCACACAACAGCTGTAGAATACATATTTTTTTCATCAGCATGTAGAACATTCTCCAGGATTGACCATATATTAGGACACAAAACAAGTCTTAACAAATTTTTAAAAACTAAAATTATATTAAGTATCTTACCTGACCACAATAAAACAAAATTAGATATTAATAACAAGAAGATCATTTGAAACAATACAAATACATGGAAATTAAACAATATGCTACTGAATGACAAGTGGGTGAAGAAAGAAATTAAGAATAAAAGATTAATAAAAGATGAATGAAACAAAAATTTTTTTTTTTTTGAGAGGGAGTCTCACTCTGTCCCCAGGCTGGAGTGCAGTGGTGCAATCTCAACTCACTGCAAGCTCTGCCTTCCAGGTTCATGCCATTCTCCTGCCTCAGCCTCCCGAGTAGCTGGGACTACAGGCACCCCCCACCACGCCTGGCTAATTTTTTGTATTTTTAGTAGAGACGGGGTTTCACTGTGTTAACCAGGATGGTCTCAGTCTACTGACCTCGTGATCTGCCTGCCTTGGCCTCCCAAAGTACTGGGATTACAGGCGTGAGCCCACTGCACCTGGCCAAAAAGTTGTTTTTATAACACGATAAGCAAAATTGGCAAATCATTAGCTGGACGAAGAAAAAACGAGATAAGACCTAAATAAAGAAAGTCAGAGACAAAAAGGAGACATCAAAATGTATACCACAGAAATATAAAGGATCATAAGAGACTACTATGGACAACTATATGCCAATACATTTGAAGACCTAGAGGAAATGAATGAATTCCTGCACACATACAACCAACAAAGATTGAACCAAGGCTGGGTGTGGTCACTCATGCCTGTAATCCCAGCACTTTGGGAAGCCAAGGTGGGTGGATCACTTGAGTTTAGGAGTTCGAGATCAGCCTGGCCAGCATGGTGATACCCCATCTCTACTAAATACTTAAAAATTAGCTGGGTGTGGTGGTGGGCACCTGTACTTCCAGCTACTTGGGAGGCTGAGGCAGAAGAATCACTTGAACCTTGGAGGTGGAGGTTGCAGTGATCCTACATTGTGCCACTGCACTCCAGCCTGGGTGACAGAGTAAGACCTTGTTTCAAAAAAAAAAAAAAAAGAGAGACCGAAACAAGAAGAAATAGAAAACTCGAACAGACCAATAACAGGCATTTCTCAAAAGAAGACATAAAAATGGCTGGGCACGGTGGCTCATGCCTGTAATCCCAGCACTTTGGGAGGCCGAGATGGGCAGGTCACTTGAGGTCAGGATTTTGAGACCAGCCTGGCAAACATGGCAAAACCCCATCTCTACTAAAAATATAAAAATTAGCCAGGAGTGACGGTACATGCCTGTAATCCCAGCTACTTGGGAGACTGAGGCTGGAGAATTGCTTGAATCTGGGAGGCAGAGGCTGCAGTGAGCCGATATCACACCCACTGCACTCCAGCCTGGGTGACAGAGTAAGACTCTGCCTCAAGAAAAAAAGAAAAAAGACATAAAAATGGCCAGTGAATGTATCAAAAAATGTTCAACATCACCAATCATCAGAGAAATGTGAATCAAAACCACAGTGAGGTATCATCTATCTCACCCTAGTTAGGATGGCTATTATCAAAACACAAAAAATAACAAATGTTGGTGAGGATGCAGAGAAAAGAAAACTCTTATACACTGTTGGTAAGAATGTAAACTAGTATAACCACTATGGAGAACAGTATGAAGGTGTCTCAAAAAAACTGGAAATAGAACTACCATAGGCTGTAACAAACTCACTACTTAGCATTTATTCAAATAAAAGGAAATCAGTATATCAAAGAGACATCTGCACCCCCATGCTTATTGCAGCATACTCACAATTGCCAAGATATGGAATCAACCTAAGTGTCCAAAAACAGATGAATAGATTAAAAAATGTGGTGTATATACACAATGAAATATGCCCAACTATAAAAAAATGAAAGCCTGTCATTCACGGCAATATGGGTAGAACTGGAGGACGTTATATTAAGTGAAAAAAGTCAGGAACAGAAAGTTAAGCAGTGCATATTTTCAATCACATGGGGAAGCTAAACAAAGTTTATCTTGTAGTAGTAAAAAGTAGTCAGAAGATACTAGACATTGAGAAGGGTGTGGGGGAAGGGAGGCACAAGGAAGTATTTTTTAAAGGATACAAAATTACAGCCAGATAACGGATGTAAGTTCTAGTGTTCTGTACCACTGTAGGATAACTGTAGTTAACAATAATACATTGTATAGTTTCAAATAGCTAGAAGGATAATACTGAACGTTCCCAGCACATAGAAATGATAAATGTATGTTAATTACCCTGATCTGACCACAATACATTATATGTATCAAAAATTCACTATGTATTCCATGAATATGAAACATTATAATTTGTAAAAAAAATTAAATTAAATTTTAAAAATAAAGAAATATATGAGTGAACATCATTGGATTCCCTTTTCTTTGATCTAGAACCACTAAGAAACCATAATAAATTGATAGCCTTTCTAAGGGTATTTTTTCTATTGATAAAAGGATACACTGATTATCTAACAGGAATATTACCAACTCTGTGACATTTACATTTCGCAGAGCATAATAAAAGGCATTTTAAATTAGAAATCTGTCCCCTGTGAGTTTGGTTAGTGTGATTTGTTCCTCTACTGTTCCCTGCCCTAATAATTTTACCCTGGGAGAAAGGAAATAACATTGGCCAGTGTGCAAAGCTGATGAACAGAGATGGTTTCTGCCAGCTGCATCCAAGCACAGATTCCACAATTTAGTGTGAGAAAGCCATCTTTGATTTAATCTTTTTCAGCTCTCAACACTTAGCAGATTAATTAAATCCAAATCCAAATACTGCAGTTTATATTTCTTATATCTGACTTTAATTTTGGTAAGTAATACTGCTATTTATGCTTTTTTTGTTAAAAAAAGAAAAACAAATAAAAAATGAAGCTGGCAGTTTATACAGATTTCGGTTACATGGACCTGGATTAATTTTTAAACATTTCACCAAATGTGTTTGCAAGTTTGTGTGAATGAGAAAAGGGCACAGCTTGGAAGATCATTCTAAGAGAAGGAGCAAAGGTGAAGTTCTGAGCCAAATCCAGGTAGAAAAATGAGGGCTAGACAATTTTGTCTGTCAAGATGGGACAGGAGACATGTAAACATAACGTTTGTTAGAGGATAAGCTTTGATCCACAAGTAACAGATAGACAGTGGGGCTTTGGAAGCTCTTCATAATGAAGAAGGGCACTTTGCATATTGATGTCCCTTGGAGCTCTCAGAATCATGAGAATGGGGAAACTCAGGGGTCAAAGGTTGGTAAGATCTGGATTAGTAAGAAGGAGTATAGGAAAGAACACCTAGATTAGTGGAGTTGGTTAAGGAAGGCAATTAGTAAAATAGCGATGTGCCAGAGTCTCAGTAAAATAGGGATTTGCAAGAGTCTTGAGAGTTTATTCACTGGGGAATGTGAGAAAAATAAGTAGAGGTTTAGAAGAAGGGCAGCATAAAAAACAAAGAGGAAGTGGAGTTTATCACTCAAAGATGCTGCATGGGTGGGGTTTCATGGATTGGATAACCATACCATTTGTTCTCCAAACTGAGTCACTTTTGAGATTGAAAGGGGATGCTATTAATACTTACACTGGGAAATGAACACAAATCAGGACTGTCCTGAGCAAACTGGGATGCATGGTCACTTTATTCATAAGGAACAGACAGTTTCTGAGGAGTGAATTTCAGCTGCCAGAAGGGAGAGTGGAGATCCATAAGATTATGAAATAAAGATCAGGTTAACAGGAACTGGGAAGCACAAAAGAGACAAGAACCAGGGCAAACAAACAGCAGTCCCTTCCCTTCCCAGCCCATGGATATGACCACACCTAAACCAACCCAAACACATTAAAATGTACAATGTTGGTTTAGTTTATACCTCCTGGGAATACTTAGCCAAAAAGAAAGTGAGCCTGGGGATATAATGGTAGGGTGGCAGTGCTTCTCCTCAGAGCTGTGTGCAGATAGGTACTTAGAACATTTTAGTAGCATCACTGGGATTCCCTGCTGAACCCAGAGGTTGGCAATTTTCATTCTTTGAGAAATACTACAATTAAGAGTTAAATAAATCTTTAAAAGCTGCTGAAGAACAGAGCTAATGCATATTTGGAACAGGTGGTTTGAGTTTTAAAAATAGGCTTTAGGGCAATGTTATCCTCATTAGAGTTTCTGGCTGCACAACCTGGCTTTATTACAGAATTGTTTTTGCAGGGGTAAGAGGGAAAGGATTAAAACTGAAGGAAAAAACCATCATCCTTCATTAAAGTGAAGTGGCTGGAGGCAACATTGCAGGTCTGAGCTCAACAGAAAAGCTTTAAGATAGCCAAGGTGGGTGCATGCCCACCACTAGGGCTGTCCATGTTTCTCTGGCTTTGGTGCCCAGCTTACTAAATGATCCTTGGCAAGCTGGACTGAAACTGTAACGATAGGCTGAAATCTATGAAATGAAATTAGCTATAAATGTGTGTGAACCACCAAACCATTAAATCAGCCATGGTCTTTTGCTAAAGAGAAGGTTAACAATGCAGACATAGGTAGCTACAATGGCCAGTTCTTAATGATGTTATTTACTTTTTTGAACTAATTTCTTGTGTTATCAAAAAGACACTGAATGAAGGCAACTCTTAGAAATCTATTTCAATTTCATTAAAAAGAAAGGGGTGGTCACCTGCTCTATGCAATATGCAACATTGTCTTTTTCTTCCTAAAGAGCCTCCAAATTCCCACTGTCCTCCTATGTGTATCACTTCATGGATCATTTGTGGATCAATGCTTATCAAAGCATTTAAATAGTAATTTACTGTCATATTTAAAATTATGGATTGCATTGCTTAGATTTAAGACTAGTTCTTTCAACGTATTTTCTAGATCTTGTCCCATTTTCCTTCATGACTGTCCACCTAAGTATCTCCACTATCCTGACTCTCTACTCTCTGACTTTTCTGGATGTCTTCCCTTCTGCCTGTTAGTATGTTGATTTTACTCCGAAATTCTCCCTCCACAATGATTTTAATCTGTTACTCAGGCCAGGTACCTCCATCATCTTTTATGCCTCTAATTCCTTGTTTGTATCCCCAGTGCCACTGCTTGGTTTAGGTCTGTGGTCCTCAACTTTAACACAATTGGGTGAGACATGGTGAGGGCCTAAATCAAGAGTTCTCAACCATGGCTGTACATTAGAATCACCTAAGGAGCTAAAAACACTCATGTTTGTACCTCAGCTTCAGATATTCTGATTTACTTCGTGTGTGTGTGTGTGTGTGTGTGTGTGTGATGGGGTCCGTGCCATGGTTTTTAAAATGCTACCTAGGTGGTTCGAATGTACAGCCAGGGTGAGGAACGCCTGCTTTAGGCCTTGCCATAATTTACCCAATAGCGTCAGCTTCTTATTGGAATCTCTGCTTCCTGTCCTTACCCTCCAGTCTATCCTTTAGCCAGTGGTCTCCAAACATATGTTGTTTTATAATTCTTCATTTCAAAAAAGATTCAGTACTGCCCTAATACATGAATATTTTATAAATTATATAATGTACTATGCCAGTAGTACATTATAAAACATACCCAATAACTGAAAAAAAATTTGAGATACAAATAAATAGAGCTATTAATATTTTCTTTTTGTACTCCTGCTGATCTTAAACACCCTAATTTCTGGAATATTGCCAGTGTAATTGGTCCAAAATGAAATCTGATCTTGTCACTCCAGTGTTTAAAACTTAGGATCCTCAGCATGTATAGGACAAAGCCCGAGTTTTTGATTCTTTCAAACAAGGTTCTCCATGATATATGATGTCAACTTTTTCAGGCTTAGATCCCTCCAGAATACTATTTATTATGCCTAGGGAGACCATCACCTGTTTGTCTAACTATCGAAATCCTATTCATACTTCAAGACATGGTTCAAACATTGTCTCCACAGTGTGACCTTTCTCAGAACCTCCAAACAGGGACATTCTTAATCTTTTAAGCTTCTCTAGCACTGAGTCCATGCCTCTATTACAACAATTATATGCTGTCTTTTGAAAGTCGTTATGTGTCTCTCAGACTCTCCTTTGGGGTGACAGAAATTTGGTCTTATTGTTTCCTAACTCCTAGTGCCTGGCCAATAGTTGGTGCTCAATAATACTGAATAAATGAATACATTAGTAAATGAATAAAGTCCCATAATATATTCATGAGTTCTATTTTGAAGTGTCTATCTCCTGCCCCCCAAAAGAAACAAACTCCTAGTGTGACCCCACTGTAGTTTAAGAAAAGAATCTTTGGCTCATTTATTTCAGCTCAGTGGTTGTTATGCAATTCCAAGTGGACTTTGCTAAATTTACATTGGTGCTAATAATTACGCTCTGTTGTATAACCTCATACTCCTCTTCTGATCCCCAATAGCCTTCTGTAAAATCTGTGCACCTATTGGCCACATGGGGACTAGACTAGGATGCATGAAAGCTTCAGCATGAATCCATCCTGGAAGACCAGCTCCCTGTGGCCGGGCAGCACAAGCCCCACCATGAAGGGTGTAACCAATTACAGCTTCCTTCTGCTGGCTCTCTGGGGTAATCTGCCCCTTGTTTTTTATGTAAATCAGTGGTTCTCAATCATGTCTACACATTGGAATAACCTGGGACTTAAAAAACATACTGTTGTCTGGGTCCCAGCCCAGAGATTCCAATTTAGTTGGCTTGGGATGCAGCTTGGTCACTAGGATTTTTAAAAGCTTCCCAACCTACTGAAATGTGTAGCCAAGATCGAGAACCTTTCTCTATATCTAGTCTTCCTTCTAGATTTGTTTCCTTGTCCCTGCCTTGGGTTTTCCTTATTTTATTATTATTATTTTTTTTTGAGAAATAAGCAAGGTCCCCTCAATTGCTGAGGCCTAGCAGTGACTCTTGATATCCCTGCTATTCCCAATATCAGCAGTCTCAATGTAACAAACAAGCAAATAAAATAGCACACTCTCTAACACCTTGGTTTTTAGTTATTCAGATGAGAACCGCCTTAAGTAGTTCTGATTATAGCTTCCCTAAAGTGGTGCTCTAAAGGTACTGAAAAATTGCTGTACAATTTAGTGGTAATCATCTCAGTGTAATTTGGACATAGAGTGAGATACCAAGAATTTCCAGAGGTTTCTTATAAATCACAGCACACTTGGCTAAGGAGTTTTTCAGTTTATTAGTTGGGGAAGTTCCAGAAAGCTGAGCACATTTTGAAAAGAGAAATTATGAATTTGAGTAAGGCTGATTTAGGATAATTTATCCTTTGTAATCATCTAGTTATTTTCTAGCATCTTCCATTGGATTGTGTGGATCACTGAAAGATTGTGGGGTCCAAGGTCAGAGTTTAAATAAGTTTACCAGCTACATATGCCCTACCTTCCTCCTGGACTTTAAGATAGAAAACTAAATTCAGTTAAGTCCTATTGTGGGCTAGGCACAGTGGCTCATGACTGTAACCCCAGTCATGGGAGGCTAAAGTAGAGTGGGAGGATTGCTTGAATCTAAGAGTTCCAGATCAGCCTGGGTGACATAGTGAAGACCCTGTCTCTCAAAAAATAAAAAAGAATTAGCCAGGCATGGTGGTGCATGCCTATAGTTCCAGTTGCTTGGGAGGCTTGGATGGGAAGATTGCTTGAGTCCAAGAGGTCAAGGCTGCAGTGAGCTATGATCATGCTACTATTGCACTCCAGCCTGGGCAACAGAGGAAGATCCCATCTCTAAAAAAAAAAAAAAAAAAAAAAAAAAAAAAAAAGACCTATTGCATGACTCAAGATTGTACCAAGGGTATGATGACTGAAGTGGAGCTTGGTGGTTATGGAAGGTATGATGATGCTGCTATTACAGTTTCTCCTGGTGGAAATTGTATAAATAGAAATTGGTTGCTTATGGCCAGAGCACATGGATCCAAGTTCAGGGCTTCCACCACCGTATGATTTCACAGTGCAGTCAATGCCTTTCTCTCCCTTACCTGGGTTGGCAGTGAGAGACAAGGGTGATTTAAACTGAAAGGTTCATAGGAGTGAATCAGAGAATCTTAGAGTTCCCAAATCAGGCATGCTGGGGTCATTCAGGGTCAGTAGAAATCAAGAGCATGGTTCTTAAAATCCAAGGAGTTAGACTTTTCTGGCTAGGTTATAATGTTTCAGTCACTTCAGTCATCTTGTCTCTGAGAGTGGTACCACAACATATGATGTAGCATGGTCAATACACCCAAACTCTTATGCTTGGTGACACAGAAATATCCCACAGAATGCAAACTCCCCCCCCATTAGCCATGGTAGATCTGCCTGCATTGATTTATCTAGACCTTTTGGGAAGTAATTATGTGTCCCGCCTGCACTACCTTCCACTTTCAGAGATAATTGGTTCCATTAGTATATTCTTTGTTAGGTGAAAGAATATCCTTTTTCATTTGTCTTAAATTTATCTCTTTCTACTTCAAGAGACTATTTCCTTGAAGAAATTGTTTAATTTAGCCAGTATTTATCAAATCAATATGTTTCGGAGTATATAGACATAGAATGTGTCTTTTTGTCATTCTTCACTTTCCAGAAAGAGAAGTAACTGCCCATTCATAGAACTTCATGCCCTTCCTTTATCCTCTGAGTTACACTCAGCCCTGTTTACGTGTTCATAATATTTGAGTCTATTTCTGACACACAGTCCACACTTTAAGCTCCGTGAGAGGGAAGATACACGTTTTATGACTCTGCAGTATTATTATAGATATTTGTCAGATGAGTAATCAAAAGAGCCATTACATGGGAAAAGAAGGGAAGACAAATTATAGAGCTTGGTAAAATGGCAAAATATAAGAATATTTTGTACTTTCAGAAATTCTCATGGGGTTCAGTGCTGGACAAGAAGGAAGGGTACGGGGGATGCATCTGGAATTTGGTAATACATATGTTCAGAGGCTATTACGATAATTGTTTGAATGGAGAGAATTGGGAATATTATCTGTTACTTGTTTTAGGAAGAAATATTAATGCAAATTGAAAATGCTTTAAAATTGGCTCCTTACAAATTATTAATAATGACTTCTCCTCAGAAGCAATTTTAGTTTCTCTGCAGTCTTTGGTTCTCTGACTACATTTTTGGAAAACAGGAGTTTCTGCATTTTCTGCCCTTTCCGAGCTTATAATAATGGTTCAAGTATTCTTTCACCTGTGGTTTCAAGGCAATACAAATCCATCCTCCTCTATAAATTTCTTTCTTTGTTCTTATTCCCAGATAAATTACTTCTATTTTAGGAAAATCTATCTTTAATTGTATCTCCAATTTTTTTTCTCATTTAAAACAGTAGTTGTACATTTAAAACTTAAATTATGAGATTGTACATATATAAGTACCATACTATAAATTTAATATAGAATTTAAAAATATTCTTATATATTGTTGTAGGTACATACATATAGACTAACTGTTAAAACACTCATGGAGGCCGGGTGCGATGGCTCACACCTGTAATCTCAGCACTTTGGGAGGCAGAGGCGGGCAGATCACAGGGTTAGGAGATTGAGACCATCCTGGCTAACATGGTGAAAGCCCATATCTACTAAAAATACAAAAAATTAGCCGGGCGTGGTGGCACGCGCCAGTAGTCCCAGCTACTTGGGAGGCTGAGGCAGGAGAATCGCTTGAACCCAGGAGGCGGGGGTTGCAGTGAGCTGAGATCACACCACTGCACTCCAGCCTGGGCGACAGAACGAGACTCCATAAAAAAAAAAAAAAAAAAAGCATGGTAAAATAACACCAGCTATAGGGTAATGTTCAGCTCTGGCAGCTCTACCCTCTCCAAACACTCGCTTCCCACAAAAGCCAGAGTTCTGGAAATTTAGTTGTATAAAAGTCACAAAAATGCTTGTTAAAAATGTAGAGTCTAGCCTTCAACTTCAAAAACTCTGATGCAGCAGGTCTGAGTTGGGCTGATGAATGTGCATTTGAAAACGAACCCCAGCCAATTCAGCTGCAGATGATTAGACCACTACTCTAAATCAGAAGTACTGAGTATGCACAGCTGGCAGGTGGATGTTGGCGCCTGAAGCGCCAGTGTGAGGTCAGGCCTGGGACATGATTTGGCAGTCATTAGTCTGGAGGTGGAGTTAAAACCTTGGAGTGGATGGAAACATCCAAGGGAGGGTGTAGAGAGAGAGGAGTGGTGGACTGAGGATAGAAAGCCAGAGTGCAGGAGATGGATAAAGGAGGCGGAGTCTACCAAGGAAACTAAATGCAAGTCTGGAGAGGGAGGAGATGAACAGAGAGCACCATGTCATAAATGCTGACGAAGTAGCATTCAGTAAGGAGGGGTGCTCAAAGGATCAAATGAAACAAAATGGCTGAGAAAGGGAAAGCCAGAAAAATATTCTTTGTCTGTGTAGTCTATCTCAGGCACTATAATGTTTGTTCCTAGAAGGTAGGGTTATTTGTCATTGCATTCCCAGTGACTGGCATATTGTAAACACTTAATAAATGCTTGGTGAACTAAACTGGATTGGGACCGACAGCTGCCATACAAGAATTTTTAAAGAGCTCCATTACAACTTGGTTCCATCAAGGACCCTCATTAGGATGAGCAAATGTTGTACAGATAAAACAATCCACAATGGAGAATTAATTGCTACCAGATCGATAAAGCAGTTATTTTGAGCCATCTGCCAAGATGTGGTAATGACATTTAAAAAACAATGTGGAACCTTTGTGTGTATGTGATGGTATTCTGAAGAATAAAATGTACAAGTAATTAAAAAAACAAAGCAAAGACCTTTAAAATCTTTAAATTTAAATTGTGAGAGCATTTTTTAAAAATACAAATTGTCCCTCATGATCATTTGTAGAAGCATGTGTAGCCATGAGGAGAACAAGCCACATTAAACGAGGTAAATGACTCTCCAAGAATGCACATGTGTTGGTTGCTATGACAACAGCTGGGTTTTTATTGAATAGAGAGCAAAAAATCAATTAGAAACCACTGGAAGAACTTGAACAGGAACATAAAACATTCTGCTTCACAATTTCAGGAACTTTGCTACATCTGTGTACTGAATGGAAAGGGTTTGTGTGTGTGCCAGTCGACGGAGCAGTGGGAAAGTCACCCTCTTGATGCATTTCCATCATCCTAACATCCCTTTTCACAACCTGGTCTTCTCAATATCCAAGTAATTTATTAGAGTGTTAAAAAATTTAGCCAGTTGCCTGCCTCCTATGTATCAATGACATTAAACAATTCTTGGCTTGGAGATACATATATATTTTTTTTAACCAAACAGTTTTCATTTTTATTCGTAGAGACAGCCTACATCTGTGTAGCAGTTTCTTCCCCATCCTGGCATGTGCCCAGCTAGTTAAGAAAACACAGGAAGACAGGGAAGAGACCATCTTGGGAAGCCAACCTGTCAACCCTCTCCCAGGTTTCCTCCCTCTCTTTCTTTGGGGATTTATTATTTCCCATTCTTATCGTTTCGAGGTCCTAAGAGGACTAAGAAAAAAAATTATCATTTTTTCAGACTCTTCATATTGTTGTTTAATCGGTAGAGTGGGAAGAGGCCCTGTGGCAGAGATGGTAACTTCAAAAGCTGCCACAGGAGACCGTACACCAGCCAGGTAACTTTCTCCTGGGCGGCTCTAAGAATATTTGGTGGAAGGGTTCTTGTGGCCATCCAGGGATAGATTTTAGTCTAAGGAACTCATTAAGCTCATGAGAAATGGTCAAACTTTCAGAGTGAACTGTATTTAGATTAGTTATGAGATGATCAAGAGGAAGAGTGACCCAATGAGAGGGACTTTGCTTTTCTGACTCATGTTGCACAACACCAGCAGATTAATCCCAAATCATCCCCTTTATAACAGTGTTTTTCAAATTATAGATTGAGACACATTACTGCTTCTGGGGATCAACTTAGTGGGTTGGGACCACCATTTAAGAAAAAAGAAGAAAGAAAAGTAAGACAGAAAACAGAGTGAATCTCATCAAGTAAAGTTAAAATGCGTTTTGTAAAACTTTTGTTTTACAAAAGTTTTATATATGTATGTATTGGGATGCTAACTTGAAAGTATTTCTTACTGCAGATCCTGGCCAAAAAGGTTAAAAGTCAAACTCTTCTTTGCTAAGAATGCCTCAATATTCTCAGTGGTCTACCAAAAACAAACAAACAAACAAACAAAAAACAAAAAGAATTCCAACTGCTTCATCTCTAGGACTGGAGTTGTTCCCCAAATCCACAACTCAGTTCTGCAACTTTATGCTAGGTTCTCACTTTTCTATTCACTGTCCTCTCACCTTATGCTCATCTCAATGTCCATGCATGACTGTGCCCTTTACTCATAATGCCTCATCTCCTTTGTAGTTGCAAATTCTACTCTCCTTTAGAGACCATTCAAGCTGCATCTTGCCATTTCACCCATATGATCTCCATCTCCCCTCATCACTCATCTCTTCCTCTTGGTGTATTCATTTCCACACCTGATCTCCCCAGGGGCCCTCTCTGCATTGCTTTTTATCTTCCTCCCATCACACTCCACTCCTACATCTCCTTCCGGCAATGTTTTTCCCCTTCCTGTGTCTGCCTCCCTCTCCCTGTTGCTTTCCTGTTGGCATCTGCCTTGCAGCTTATCTCCTCATTGACCTGTTTTTGTTGACTTGTATTTCTGCTTCCTTATGTGTATCTCCAGTCTTCAGTGTCCACTCGATTGGGAGCAACTTGAGCCTAGGGACTGTGAATTACTTTTTTGTATCCCCCATGATGTTTGGTATAATATAAAGCATACAACGAGTACCCAGTAAAAATTTCTTGACTCAATCAATCAATCATCAATCATCAATCCCTCCTTTGTATTAAATCTCTACCCTTCTCACTCCAGCATTTTTCTCTTTAGATACAATGTTTTGTGTTTGAAATGGCTTTGCCATTTCTGAAACTTTCTCATATCTATTATCTCATTTGATCTTATCTACAAGGACTTGGTTAAATAGGCACGGGCTATGATACTCATTCTGGAGAGATGGGGTGACTAAGTCTCAAAAGGATTTGTAACAATAACATGGCTTATCAGTGATGTCACTAGAATCAGAATCTAGGATGTGACCTATTCTGTGCCATTATCCTCCTCCAATGGAAACTTGAGAACAATAATCACACAATAAAATAAAGAGCTCACTGAATGCAAAATAGAGTATGGGGGGAAAAAACAAAAATAGCAGACAAGGCATAACCTGTGTTTCTCATGGAATAAGAATTTAAATACCTTGTACTAAGACCAAAATTCTGAGTATCATTTTTGCTTCTGTAATTGCGCTTGAGCTCTCATGATGCCATAGTAAGTGGGAGAAAATATATTGTCCACTTAGGGAGGATTATGTTGCTTTCCACTGTTAGATTGACAAACATTTCATTAACTCCACCCTGACAATTAGCTCGGACTCTGTACAGAGTTACATATAATAAGCAAATTATCTTTCTTTTTAACTTATTAATTTGTTTCTTACCAAGCTGTTCTCCTAAATGTTGACCTCGCTCAGTTGAGATGACCCGCTCGTCTTCCATGTCACACTTGTTCCCAACCAGAATAACTTGGGCATTGTCCCAAGAGTATGTTTTGATTTGAGTTGACCTAAAAGAAAAAGAAGAAGCATGACATAATCAGAGGAAAGCAGAACAGCATAAAATGAAGGAGAAGAAATACATTCCACAGATGATGATGGTAGCAAAAGGAAAAAAAAAAAACCACGAAGTCCAAATGCCTGACATTTAGAGTTAATTAGTTGAGTGCAATTTTACCCTTCAGATACTCATCAGAGATTGCATGAGTCAAAAATCAAGGGAACAGTGGTGTACTAATAATTCTTTTGTATTTAATGAGATTAATACCACTACTGATTCTTCCTTTCCTCTTTCACCCCACCTTCCGTAATACCTTTACAGTAGGATAGCCAACCATCCTGGTTTCCCCAAGACTTTCCCAGTTTAAGCAGTAACAGTCCCATGTCCTGAGAAACCCCTCCATTTCAGGCAAACTGAGATGGCTGCCCAACCTATTTACAGCACATCACATGAAAACAATATTTTCCCTTATCACAGTAAAACCTTAAAGAGCTAAAGCAATGGGGCTTAGGAAATCTGGGAGAAGTGATAATTTTTTAAAAAAAGAATCATGAGAGCTAATATGTTCATGCCTTACCTTTATAAGAGAAAAATGTCAGGTTGATTAATGTCAAAATTATAATACAATGAGCTGGCATTTTAAGTTGCTATAAACAGGATATTTAGAATTTAGAATAAGCCTCCAGTATGATTCACGACACAAATAACCAACTTTTGATTTTGGAACTTAGATAATAAATGTAATAATTTGCTTCTGCAGGGTATTGTTTTTTTAAACCTGCTTAGCCAATAAGTTTATTGTTTTTATGGGGTATATACCCAAAGGACTATAAATCATGCTGCTATAAAGACACATGCACAGGTATGTTTATTGCGACACTATTCACAATAGCAAAGACTTGGAACCAACCCAAATGTCCAACAACAATAGACTGGATTAAGAAAATGTGGCACATATACACCATGGAATACTATGCAGCCATAAAAAAGGATGAGTTAATGTCCTTTGTAGGGACATGGATGAAATTGGAAATCATCATTCTCAGTAAACTATCGCAAGGACAAAAAACCAAACACCGCATGTTCTCACTCACAGGTGGGAATTGAACAATGAGAACACATGGACACAGGAAGGGGAACATCACACTCTGGGGACTGTTGTGGGGTGGGGGGTGGGGGAGGGATAGCATTAGGAGATATACCTAATGCTAAATGACGAGTTAATGGGTGCAGCACACCAGCATGGCACATGTATACATATGTAACTAACCTGCACATTGTGCACATGTACCCTAAAACTTAAAGTGTAATAATAATAAAATTAAAAAAAAGAAAAAAAGTTTATTGTTTTTATCTGAAAAATCATCCTAGAACATTGTTTTAGCTCTCAGAGCCTGCTCCTGAGGTCTGAGGAAGCTTCCCTTCTTTTGAGCTACCTGATCTTTCTTCTGGGCATGGGACATTTTGGGATGTTTCCACCTGTTGTTTTTAACTTCTTTCTTGGGCTTCTCATAGTTTGGATTCTCTTGTATAGCAACATGAGCTTTTTTGTTTTATTTATTTATTTATCTGAGACAAGGTCTCACTCTGTCACCCAGGCTGGAGTGCAGTGGCATGATCTTGGCTCACTGCAGCCTCGACCTCCTGGGCTCAAGTGATCCTCCCGCCTCAGCCCCCTGCGTAGCTGGAACAATAGGTGCACACCACCATGCTGTCCAGGCTGGTCTCGAACTCCTGGGCTCAAGCAATCCACCCACCTCAGCCTCCCAAAGTGCTGGGACTGTGAGCCACCGTGCCCAGCCAATATGAGCTTTGTTGTATATCTCCTCCATCAGGTCTGAAGTTTCGCTGTTCTTTATGAACAGAAAGAACCGTTTCTTGTAAGCATCTTCATCTGCTTCCATTAGGTAATGCATGTAATCTGCATCATTCTGACCCATGATGTGTTTCCCATGCACTTCTGCATTAAATTCCTTGCTTTCAGAATCACAAGCAGGGAATCATCTGGTACTATGAGGGACAGAACAGCCTTCATCAACAGCTCCCTTCAAGGCCCCAAAAACTTTATTGCCAGTGATGGTTCTGGCAAGGCCTACATCCAAATAGCAGGTGAAGGCACCAGGCTGACCATCAATGCTTTCCACATCGCATTAATCTCCAGTCATCTCCACTTGGCCTTCATAGATCCTGTCCATGCCAAATCTACCGAGAAGCCTGTGGGCCAGCGGCAGGCCAGTATAATGTGCTGCAGCATAATTTGTCAGGCCAATCTTCACACCTTATTTTGGTAGTTCATGTACCATGTACATATGCTGCGCGGACTACCATATCCCCTTCTATATGGGCATAAGTAATCTGACAAATCGTATCTCTGTTTGTTACACAGACTATCACCCTGTATTTGAGTGTGTTGTATTTATTTTTATCCTGTATCACGGAGTGTTTCTGAGTATAGTAATCAATTCTACCCTCTTGTCATTTCCTAAATTTCACTTGGTATCTCTTAAATAGGCCTCATTCTTAACAACTTTAACAAACCCCATTCCGCAGAACAAAGACCCTCATCCATGGCTTGACACAGACCTGCAGGCCCAGCAATGCCAGGCAGAGAAAAAGCGCAGGTATTTTTCTAAACACTTAATATCTGTTGCATTAATTTAATCCTTAGAATAACTTAAGGAGAATATTATTATGCCCATTTTACAGTTGAGGAAAATGAGGCATAGAGTGGTTAATTGCCCAAGATCACTCAGCCGATAAAGTGGCAAATGTGGGAGTCACGTTCTGGCAGTATGGCTCTCAAGCCTGTGCTTTAAAACATGTTTCCATGATACTCATTAAAAGTTCAAAAACTGAAGTTCCAGTGCATTTATTGTTATCTAGAGGAAGCTGAGAGGAAGCTATGTTTTTTAATTCTCCCTTTATATCAGCCACATTTTTATTTGAGAACAGTCTAAGATAGGTGGGAAAGACATATTACCTGGTGGTGGTCAGGAGAGAAATATTGAAATGTTGAAACGTAAACAAATGATTAAAGTTTGAAAAAAACAGATTCGTAACATGTCAAAAAGTAAAGCTTGGGAATGGTGTTACAAACAATAGTCAAGTGAAGGATCATTGAATAGAAAGTGGCAATGAGCTGTTCTCAACTTGAAGAGGGAATAAAAAGCAAATATTATAGCTTTTTAAACTACAGCAGGAGAGTTTTCAATGAGCTATGATCACTGTTTCTCCTTCCTGGGAAGAAAGGAAAGAGTGAAGAGGCAGTTAGGGTTTTATTTCAGCATATTCCCCTGAACCAAGTACATCTAAGTTTTCAAATGAGATTAAATTATCTGGGGAAATATATTCTTGATTCCACCTGGACATCTCAGAGTCACAGCATATTTTATCAGAACAATATGACCTTTCTAATTCTGATACCTAAGTTAATAATATATTCCCTTAGCAACAGTGAGATTTGGCAGGACTGGAGAAATAAAGACAGAACTTCTAAACTCTATACTTTTTCCTCACTTAATCTTATGTATACAGAATATGAAAAATGATGCACTCATAATGAATTAGGGTGTAAAATAAATTCCACTCTTGGAAACACTTTAAGTAACAAATGCTAATATATTTTTACAAACGAAGTCAAAAGTTTCTTTTAAAGGATCTCACATCTGATCAGATTTCTTTATGTAATTAAAAGAAATGATCTCTTTGTTCCTATAGGTCTTGTAAGCCAGGGGCTTGGAAAGGCCCTGGGTAGAGAGCACTTATGTTAACAGAAAAAGTTCTCATCCTGGTAGTAAAGCTAGAAATCAGATACCCAGAGTGAGATTAGTGACAAGGGGTTCATCAGAGAGTGTCACAGTTGTGTAAGGAAGGAGCTGGGGCCAGGGTGTTAATGACCCAGCTTCTGAGTTTCCTGAGGACAAATGAGTGCTTGAGGAAATTTGGCACTCTTCTGACCTGGGCCAGGACATCCTACTGCACCCCTGACTGTATAAACCCAAGTCAGGGTGTCCTTTTGTGAAGGTCAGGAAGGTGCGTAACTCACAACCTACTAGCTGATTCATGTCCCTTAACCAAGTTAATGGAATGCTTGCTTCTACCACTAAACACATCTGAGTATCTCAGTTCTGCTGACATAATAATAACCTATGGGGTCTCAGGCTGCTGTAATAGGTTATACATTTATGCACATACAACATTCCCTGCTCCTCAATGATTTATAAAAATATATGACCAAGAAGAATATACTTATTTGGCCATGATTATATGAGATCCATCCTCTTCATTTGCTCTTATGTAAGAAATATTTCAACGTAACCTCAAATGTTCTAAATTGTTGGGAAATAATGTAAAATGAATATTTTCTACAATTGCTAGGGAATTACAAAGAATCGTTATTTTGAAAGCTTAGAGAGCCAAAGGAGACCAGTTTTCTTTTTAATGAAATAAAAATTGTGGTCTAGAGCATTTGTGCTAAGATGAACAAAAGACTGATTTGCCATTAGAGTTGGTTAATTTTATGATTGAAATTGGGGTTGCAAATGTTCAATGTTTGGCTTTGGTTTTGACTACTTGGACTTCCTGATGTTGTTCTGCATCAGCAGAGCAGGGAAGGGAGCTTTAGGCACAGTCCCACCATCAGCAAGAGTAGATCAGTGCCATGCTGGCTGATTTGTGAATTACCACCTATCATAAAACCTAACATAAATGATAGGATCAAAACTATTTTACAATGGCCAAGAACAAAAGGATCTAGCAAATTAAATTATGTCAGCTTCTTGTTGCTTTGAAATTCCTTTCATGCATGCTGAAAGATTTAGCTTTTTTTTTTTTAAGTTTCTGTGATTAGTGCTTGGTAGGTTAACATACAAGATCTGTTTGTATCTTCCCTTCTTAGTTCCCGTAGAACACTATGTTGTTGCTTTGCAAGAAAATGTAAAATGATGGTCATTACTCCAAAATGAGTATTCATGTCACTAAAATGAAATTTATACCTCTTTCTGCATACACAATAACTTTCTATCCATGTACCAATGACTGTATGACTTTGGCAATATAAGCAGCTATGACCAAGTTAGTGCATGTACGAGCAATGAAATCTACATTTGGTCTTGCTGCATAGTGATCATAAGAAGCCATTGATGAAAAGGCATATCTCAATGTCACAGTTTTTTTTGAGGTGGAGTCTTGCTGTGTTGCCCAGGTTGGAGTGCAGTGGCTCACTGCAACCTTCGCCTTCCAGTTTCAAGCGATTCTCATGCCACAGCCTCCCCAGTAGGTAGGATTACAGGCATGCACCACAACACCCAGCTAATTTTTGTATTTTTTTTAAGTAGAGACAGGATTTCACCATGTTGGCTAGGCTGGTCTTGAACTCCTGACCTTAAGTGATCTGCCTGCCTCGGCCTCCCAAAGTGCTGGGATTACAGGCGCAAGCCACTGTGCCCAGCCATAGATGGGTAAGTAAGAAAAACTGTACATCTCAGAATTCGTAAAATGCTATTGTGTTCTTGATATTTCTTTTATGTAGGAAGATCTAGGTTGAAATAAGAGCTCGGAGTATTCCTTTAACCAAGGAAAACTTAGAGATGAGGAAGTATAAACTCCATGAGTTGAGAAAGACCCACAGTTATGCATATTTTGTCTACACTGTAATAGGAATTAGCATCAGAAGAATGTTGGGATAGTAATTCAGTTCCCATCCCTTCCAACTCAGACTCAACAATTTATTCCGCCAGTTTGAGAAAGTTCTAATACTTAGTGAGCATGGGGAAGTCACTCTGAATTGTTCAGTTCAGTATCTTCATCTGTAAAATGAGGCTATTATTTTACATGCTCTGGGGCTGTTGTAGGCCAAATATGGTTTTAGGTAGGGCCACACTGTACTTTTTAAGTTGCAACATCTCGTTACACATAGAACACATTATTAGTCTCCTCTTGGGCAGCCAGCTGCTCCTCTTCCCAAATCCAGCTTAATTCATCATTTCTAATTCCTATAATTGAAATAATAATTGGATTTTTTTCATTAAAGAGTCTCAAATTTTGTTTCCATTCCATATCTCCAGGCTGAGGTTCTATACAAATAAATTTTTAACTGGGAGTAAATGACCTTCCCCTTATGTGTCTATCAGGGGTATGACACATGTTTGTTGAATAAATCCTCCTTTCACATGGTATTTATATGTATTTACCTTTTCACCATTGGATGTATTTTGTGAAATTTCTTATTTGAGGGATGCATTTCCAATCATCTCATGAGAGAGACTGTCTTATTTCTTTGTTGGGTAGAGACACACACTGAAAGCGAGTGGCTGTCACCAAACAGTATACATGTGAAAAGATGATTTATTTCTGAATCACTGCAAAAGATCCTTTGGGATTTACTGTTAATCTCAACAAGATTAATGGAATCAGAAGCCATATGCTGGTCACCATGGTTACTCTGCAAATGGCAGTTAACTCAGACCTTACCAGTGCCAGATCATAGTTACTAAAAAAAGCCTGTTATTTACTTGCCATTTAGCTAAAACAAAACAAAACAAATACCTCAAGCTTTCTCTCAACATTTATGTATAAACGTAAAAAAGAAAGAGAGGAGGAAAGCATAATTTATCCCCATTTCGGTTCTTATCAAATATTAAAGAGGAGTCTCAAAAAAGCTGGGATGAGACATCAAGATAAAAGAGCTTTTGATATTTTATGATGTTTCACACATAACTGAACTCTGCACAGAATAAAATAATTTAAGTCTGAAGAGCTATAAACAAGTGAACAAACCACATTTCTACAATATTTCTAGTATTCCTTCTCTCCTATTCTGGGTGTGTAAGTAATCGCCTATGAGTTCAGCCTCTTCTCATGGAGAATGACAGACTTTTGCTTAATCACAATGTTCTGAAAAACAGTCCACAAAATGCACCTCAGTGACCCACAAAAACAATTGTCGATTAGGGTCTGATTTGGGATGTATGTGGGAATATGAGGTATCAGAGAGAATATGACTCACTCTTCCTCATCCAGTGAAGCTCGAACAGATCTTAATAGCAGGCCCTTTCTAATTCTGGAAGCTAATATTGCTCTACTGCATCCATTTCCCTTATTTTTTTTAATATTTGGGAGCTTTGGCTTTTTAGTATCACAGCCTACTTCAAGTTTGTAAAGAAACTTCCCAACCTGCTTTTGCTCTTCACATGTAATTGGCCCTTTTGTTATTTTTTCACTTAATTTAATCATTTATTTATTCAATTTTTCTCAACCTTCAGAGAGCTTTTAAAAATTAGCCCAATTCAGAAACATTAAATTAGAACCTCTAGAGTCTCCATCAGAGGTATTAAAAAGAAATCTCCAGGTGATTTGTATATGCTATCAGGGCTGAGTATTATTAGGATGATTCCCTCCAACTACTTTTCTTTCTAGTTTCTAAATAATGTATTTCTTTATTTCCTAGCTAACACCACAAAGTGCTTCCAGGTGATTTACGAAGATATATACAAAATTAAAAAATTTAATGAGAGTAATACTAAGAAACCAGAATCAGGAACATAATAAAGTCTGATTAGTTACACATGCTATAAATGCTAATAGGTAGTTTTAGGAAGTTTAGGGGGTAGGCCTTTTATATGTATATTAATTCATTTATAAATAACACATTAAAAAAGGAAAAATTTAAAAAGATATCCTTAAAAATGCTCTTCAATATTTGATATAATCTTTTATTATTTAGAAGAATAGGTTCATATTTTTTGGTACAATTGCTACATTCTTATTACAAATTCTAACGATAGTGAAAAGCTAAAGGAAAAATGATCAGAAATCTCCCTATCTCCACTATTAACATTTTGGTGAAAATCCAGTAGTAGGTTGTATTACAGTTCTTACTTAGTCATTATTTCCTTCCCTGCAGGTGTACCTTGCCCTACTAACTTTGGATCTGGCCAATGGAATATAAGGAGATTTGACCTGTACCACGGTGATTAACAGACATCAGAGGCATGGTGAGCTTCCATCAGCCCTCTTGGGTTCTTATTCTTCATCTTGGGAAGAGCCCATCCCAGAAAGGGGTTGCTCTGTCAGTTTGTCCCAGAAATGAGATGCCCCAAGGAACCCAGCTGAGTTCTGCAGACACCAACAAATGTCAGCCAAATCTAGAAAAGCCCAGTTTAACATAGCACCCTTCATAGGGCCTTGGCTTACCTTTCTAGCTTCTAGCTTCAACTTTCTAGCTTCTAGTTTCATCTCTTGCTACCCTCCGTCTTCCTTCCAATTCTCATATGGGCTTTTAAATTTCTTTGATTTTCCCATACACTCTGTATTTTCAGCAAGTTAGGCCTGTCACTATAGGTGGTTTCAGGTTTTGTGAGGTCTGAAATTCATAAAAATTTGAGGGCCCAATTTAAGTAAAATGCAAATTACAAATACATAATTAAGTATGGGATATTCTGTACCAGATACTGTCTATATCTCCCAGGCCTTACCACTTCTGTGCTTGTTGGCTGACTTCCAACTGTCAGTATCTGCATCTCTTTGCTTTACAGCTTTCATGAAAGCAACAGAAGGTCACTCCCCCTGTCAGGGAAGGTAAAATATGAAAGGAAAATAACACACTCAGGAGCAGACCTGAGCCAATGACTGACAGAAGTTGGACTATAGATACCCCAGCTCCCTTTCTCCTCAGGTTGTTACCATACTGATTCTCAGAATTTTAAAGAAAGATTAAGCTCTGGTAACCCATAATGGTAGGTGGCTTGAACACAGACCTTTTATTGGCTGTCTTGCCTTTCACAGCCCACTTACCCTCTTGCTATGGGTATTTCTCGCACTTCCCACATAAACTACTTGTGCGCAAACTCCTGTCTCAGAGCCTGCTCTAGGGGAATTACCAAGACACTAAGAGGGGATTTGTCTTAGTAAGGGGCCCAAAGTTTAGCTGTGTTCTGGAGCTGGCAGTATGGCTCAAAAGTACTGATTATTAAATAATTTCATCCTTTTTTCAAAGAGCCAGTTTATGGGTACACCACTAAACTTAAGCTTCATTAGTTTTGCAAGAAATCACCTGTAGCCATCACATGTACCATCTGTCTAAAACACATTTATGGCTTCTGTGTCAGGCCCTCTTAGTCTCTTCCATCTTCCTCTGGGTTAGTTGCCACTCATGCAGGCCCACATATGCCTTGTACATCACTCACTATAACTTTTTCACTTATTCACATCCCCCCTTGACTATAGGTACCATGAGGACAGAGACCTCAACTGTGTGTTCATCAAGTCTCCAGCATTCAGCAAAATATATGGCACATAGAAGGTACTCAAACAGTAATGTAGAATTAGAGATTGAATGAATGAGTGAATGACAAACTGAATACGGCAAAAATGCCTGACTCAGAATATAAGCACAAAATAAAAGAATTACCATCTTATGTGATGCCAGTGCCCCAATGCATCCCTTTTAGGGTGTGTTGCTGGCAGCTTCTTCCACAGAACCTTTTATACCCTGACACTGTCTGCAGTAAGGGAAGGCAAGTGTTCACCCCATCACAGTCTGCAAAGGACATCTGTGTGACTGGCTATTCATCCCCAGGCTAGAGAAGTCACATTTTCCTTTCTGATCTAGCACAGACAGATAGGATGAGGATATCTTAGGAGTTACTTAGCACTTTGACATTGTGGAAGAGCTGCTTTGGAAGAACCCCAGTCCAGCACCTTCATTTTGGAGATGACAAAGCTGAAACTCCAAATGTGAGTGCCTGAGATAGCTCAACTACTTAGTGGCCAGTGTGAGTCTATATCCCAAGGCTCCTGTGAATGCTTGTCTTCAATGTGCTGTCTGCTTGCACAGGAGGGAAAGTTGCCTACATTGTGTTGAATGTGGAACTTGGTAAGAAATTCATATGCTTGATTATCTTTTAAAGTAGAAAATAATATATCTCCTAGAAAAACCAAAAGTGCTTCAATCTGCATAGATCTAGGAGTGTCAATTCA
This sequence comes from Gorilla gorilla gorilla, assembly GCF_029281585.2. NCBI lineage: Eukaryota > Metazoa > Chordata > Mammalia > Primates > Hominidae > Gorilla > Gorilla gorilla. Next base: position 51,413,231 of record NC_073243.2, read on the forward strand.
GCTGCATGTGGAAGCAAGCAGAACTGGATGTTCTGGAAGGATCTGTTTGATCCACCTCTCTGTGGTAAGTCTGTTGCAGAGAGCCAGTACTGAGAACATATTTCGAGAGCTCAAGAAGCAGTGTCCTTGATCCACCCTGTCCTGGAACTATACTTGCACCACATCCAATTCTCCCTTAGTCTAAATCTAAACTTAGACCTATTTCCATCATGCCTGTCTTACAACTTCTGATCTCCTAATTTTTATAAAATGTCAAATTCTATTTTTTAAACCACATGTGTGGTAGAAACAACTGGACATTCCTTTTCTTCTATGGAAGGAAGAAAAACAACAGTAACTAGATGAAGCAAGGATCACCCTTCTGGACAACAAAGGGAGAGGAATGAAAGTCTGACCTAGGAAAAGGTAAGACGTTCCTCAGCTCAAGAATGACTGGGTTATGCTTTCACAGGGCAAGGCCAAAGTCATGTTGTTAGAAATAAATATCCTTCTCTCAAATTAGACAAGATTTATATTGTCCTGGGGGAATTAGTGATCTTTGGCAAGATATGCTTCCTTCTTAGGTTAATGGGAAGGCAATCAGGCTTGCTGAAGGGGAAGCTAAACTTAGAACCCAGTACCTACTTGCCCTCACTTAGGTACCAGAACCTTCTCTTCCCACTTTGTATTCCTGGTGGCTGAGAAAAGAAGCTTCACAGACATTCAGCCAAAGCCTGAACACTGAGGTTTGTGAGATATTAAGACAGGACCAAGGGAGTCCTATGGGAGAGTTGGGATTTCCAAGGAGAAGGAGTGGAACTTTGAGTTTGTGGATTTTGTAGAACTTTGAGATGAAATCTTCAGGAAAAGGGGAAGAGGGTATTAAGAGAAGAAGAGAACCAAAGAAGAAAACTCGCTCGGGCCTTTTGAAGACCAGGACTGTGAAGCCTCTTTTCTAGGCAGGGAACTGGATATAGTGATACCTTCTCTTCCTCCAACACTAAACTACTCTTTTGAGATCCCACTGTCAGGAAAGATTGCGAAAGACTTCAAAGTGGGCAGAAAAGATGACTGGGGGCCCTGTTCAGCACACCTTTCCAGGTTATCTCTGCTTTTGTCATCTTTGAGCTATTTTATAGCTCTGTAGGTGGTGGAAAACCAATAATAATACAAGTTCTTGCAAATAGAAAGAAATGCCAATAAATTGTGTTTGGTGGCATGCATCTGATTCTTGCTCCATGGGTGTTAACCCATTTTGTAACTTGGTAAATTCATTTCTGCATTCCTGATTGCCTGTATGTGTGCATTCACTGAATATCTCCTTGAGCCTATGCAACATCTTACTGGTCCCTTCTTTAAGTCCAGAGTCAAATAATATCTTTGACATGTGTTTATTTTATATTTGGATAAAAGCTGTGGTTCTACTATATGTATATGTGTGTATGTATATATATATAAATATAAATATAAATTAACCATAACAACTTAACAATACAATGGCTAAGGAAGGCATGTGCTTGGAATGACTAGGCAACCTGTCCATGAGAAAGGGTGGTAAGCACTGTGACCACAGAAGACACCCAACCTGCAGCGTGCATAAAGATCCATTGGGGAGCAGAAGTGAGAAACACTCCTGGCATGAAAGGCAGACTGGAGGCCTAAATGTCCTGTTAGCAAGGAAGACCTTCTGAAATGAGGAAGACCCCAGCCTTGCTAACCCATGTATGGAATACTGGTCACTCTAGTGGGAGTCAGTATGGTGCAATAATCATAAATATATAATGATTATATGAATAATATGTAAATTCAGACATATAACAATAAAGAAATCTTTGTGCCGGCCCTATGCTGAGTGCTTTACCTTTATTATTTCATTTAATTCTTACAACAACCTTTTAAAATAGGAACCATTGTTTTCCCATTTTGCAGATGAAGAAACTGCAAAATAAAGACTTACAAGGGTAAGTTACTAGAAACACTCCGATAACATATAACGGAACTGGAATACAAACCTTTCCAATGGAGTAGGAGCTCAAAGTCCTGGGTTCCCGTTTTTGTACCTAATTAGGAAAACCAAGACTATTTTCTCAGCTTTTCTGAACTTCTGCTTCCTCTTCTATGAGAGGAAAGAAAGAAACTTATACATTTTCCTGCCAAAATTTCTTGAGGATCAAATGAAAAATGTTCATGAAAGAGTTTTCAAAACCACAGAGCCACTATATGACTGGAAGATATTAATATTACTGGTAAACTGATGTTATTAATTATTCACATGGTATTGATATATTATCTCAAAACCATTCTCTAAACAACACTCACTGTGATTTTCCTTGCTGTTTTGAAACTTTTAATTAGAAAAGGTTAAAGTGGAAAACAAAAACAAAAGCAAAATACTATCTGATTCTATTTCCCTTCAACAAATGCATTGTCAGGCATGAAGAAAGATATGGTCTCTGCCCTCAGGGAGCTTGCAGTCTGGCTCCACACCAAGACCTTGCAAATATACTTAAATTAGCAAGTGTTTGTTTATTAAACAACAGTGCACAAGACACTGGTGTCTACACCATATGGTGTTGCTTTTCAACTTTAGCAGGCATTAGAATCACCTGGAAAGTTTGCTAAAACCTACTCGTGTGCTCCACTCCTAGATCGTCTGATTCAGGAGGTCTGGGGTGGGGCCTGAGATCCTGCTTTTCCAACAAGCACCGGGAATGGCATGGGGACGAATGAGGAGCAGTGACTGGACCTCTGGGAAGTGGAGAGGTGGGAGTGTAGGCTTATACAACTCTTTCCACCCCCTTTTATGACCTTGGGCTGTGTCCTTTGTCATCTGCCCTGCTGCCTCCACCAGCCCCCATCTCTTTCTTTTTTCCTGAACACACAGTCACATCCAGGTTTTGTGAGAAGTAGGTTTGTTTTTCTTTTTTCTTACTTGCCACAAAAGAAAGATGAGAGGTGAGCAAAGCATTTTCTTTATGACTCCCTTACTATTTGTTGATGATGTTGGGCTCAGAAAGTCAGTAGCCTTCAAGGATTTAAACAAATCATGAGTCTTTAAATATTCATAAGTGAGCTTGAACCTCCATGTCAGAAAAATGCCTAGACTGAAGCAGAGGACCATGGGTACTTGAATGGGGCTGGGGTCTCTGGGGTGAAGAGCTGGGGGGCTTTCAGAAGGGCTGAGGGGTGAAGGCTGGTCAGGGGGCACCATGCTCGGTAATGGCAGTGGGAACCTGTGGTGCAGTGGAGGGAGGGTGGGTCTGGGGATTGGTCCTGGGGCCTGTATCAGTGCTTCACCTTTGTGAGTTTAGCTCTGACTGTCCTGGGGCAAAGTGAGAGAAAGGGGGTGGGACATAGTTAAGCTGGCCTCCCAGCCAGCTCTGTATCTTGGGGAAAGGGGAGGGGAGAGAGGAGGAAAGGAAAATGATATGCAGGAAGGTAAGGAAAGATTATTCTCAGGGCCCAGTAATGGACTTCATCGAGGACTGTTGTCCCTTTCCTAGGCCTTCGGTTTTGGTAAAACAGATTTGGAAGAGCCAGAACTATCTGTTTCCTTTCAACACGACATTTACCTTTGTGACCCCTCTCAATAAATGTTTCCAAAGCATTTTTTAAATTGATTGTCATAAAAATCACTATAAAATCCTCTCTCTATCTTACACACACAGACACACACACACACAGACACACACATACACACACACACAAAATCTAACCTTTAAAATGACATTGCTTTTCAAATGAGCCAGAGCAAAGAGGTTTTGTCATTGTAGAGAACTCTGGCCTCAGGAAACCAAGAAATAAGAAAAGGCCAAGCTCCACAGTTGCCATTTGCCCTTGGTTGTAGAGAGTAATTGCTCTTCAGTCTTTCAGACCTCCTATCAAATAATGCATCCTGTAATGGGTTCAGCTGCAGGCTGTGCATACAAACCATAGCACTTTTGCTAGTATGCTTTATCACAGTGGAGAAGTGGCTCATTAAACCCTATGCTCAGTTCAGAGGCTCAAATTAAGTCCTGGTCTTACTGTGCCTCGGTATGGTTAGAATGATCCATGTTCATACCACATTCCTTGGAGGCAGACAAGGCCATGGTTGCGCCGTTTTGGTGGGAGCAAATTTCAGAAGTGCACCATTAAAATAAGTGAATAAGGGGCTGGGCACGGTGGCTCCTGCCTGTAATCCCAGCACTTTGGGAGGCCAAGGCGGGCGGATCACTTGAGGTCAGGAGTTTGAGACTAGCCTGGCCAACATGGTGAAACCCCGTCTCTACTAAAAATACAAAAAATAGCTGGGCATGGTGATGCATGCCTGTAGTCCCAGTTACTGAGGAGGCTGAGGCAGGAGAATCGCTTGAACCTCGGAGGTGGGGGTTGCAGTGAGTGGAGATCATGCCACTATACTCCAGCCTGGGTGACACAGTGAGGCAAGCTACAACTGATGCCTAAGAGCAATACATGAACTAAAAGATGTATCTCATGCATTTATTACCATCCATTCTTGAAGTATACCAGTATCCTTCTATCACTGCTTTAGAAGGAAGTGTCCAATATTACCGGGCTTCTTGAGAAGATCATATTAACTAGTAATGATCATATCTCAGAACAAAACAAAACAAAGTAACTTCTAAGAAAACACACACACACACACACACACACAAAGAGAGAGAGAGCACACAGAGTACTTTTGTACCAGTAGAAGCACTTTTGTCTCTTGACCACTATTTTCAAGGTGTGCCTGTCATTTGTTTGCTCTTGAATATGTTTCTTGCCCTCCCTGTGCTGTGTCCTGTATGCTAAGAGGCTGATCCTTGCAGTCTGTGTTTTCCTGGCTGCCTTGCCAGCTGGTTTCTGATGGGAGACACTGGCAGGAGACTGGACTGAAGGAGGAGGGGTGAAGCTTTGAGTGTTTCTCCCCGGCTTTCGGCAGCTTCTCTAGGGGGGGCAACAGCTCTATTGTTCCACTTCTGCTGGGTGGCTGCCCCAGTCTGTGGGTCAAGGAACACCACAAATACCTGGGCTGCTTTATTGCTCCAACTGTTCTGCAAGCTTCATCTGCCACAAACAATGTGAAACGGAAGAACAGTAAATAATAAAGTTAATATAACTATCAGCTTTCCTAGCTGTCTACTAGTTTGCAGTATGTCTTAGCACAGGCTGCTATAACAAAATACCATAGACTGGATGGCTTAAGCAACAGACATTTATTTCTCTCAGTTTGGAGTCTGGGAATTCGAAGCTCAAGGTAAGACTGATTCAGTTCCTGGTGAGGGATCTCTCTCTGGTGCAGAGAGATTTCTCTTGTGTCTGTTCCTACAAGGGCACTAATCCCACAGTGGTGTGTGTCGGCGGGGGGGGGGCACCCACATGACCTTGTTTAAAACTAATTACCTCTCAGAGGTTTGACCTCCAAATACCATCACATTGGGTACTGGGGCTTCAACGTGTGAACTTGATGGGTGGGGACACACAAACCTGCATTCATTTTGAAGTTTCAAGGCCAGTAAGAGGGAAATATGAATTTGAGGAGTTTCCTGTAGTGTCTGAAATTCTTCCATTGCTTTTCTTGCCTAGATTCAATGATCATATATTGTACATTTTTCAATTTGTGCCTCTGCTAAGGTTTTTTTTCTGAGAAAAAGAGCTTTCAAAACCAGAAATCCTTTTTTCTTTCATCAAAAGTGTGCCTTCAAGGAGGCTTCAGGCACAAATTCTTCAGTGACATTTTGAAGTCAAAAGTACCTTTTCCAGAGACAGCCACAGTTCTCCAGGATGTCCTTCTATTTTTATATGAAAAGAAACAATTTTTTGGTCACAATTAAGTATTTCAAACTCAAAATAAGTATTTTACACAAGAATTTGATATTCCTTTTCATTCATACATAGTTTTTCAGCTACACTGAGTATTAGCATTCTCTGGGTATGTCACATGCTTGAATTTTGCTGGGCTTTTGCCCTTGCTGTGGCTTATGCTAGAATGTTATTTGGTAGAGAAGCTAGCAACATTATCATCTTATGTTAATGCAAATGCACTGGAGATAAAGAAATCCATGGCTACCAAATTTGGTACATGAAATTGGAGTTAGATGTTTGCTCCACAAATATGATTTTTATGAACCTCACTTTTGAAATGCTAAGTCAAGAGAGCAGAAGAGTTATGTTGCTGATATTAAAAGCTGTAACAAACTCTGTGGTTATGGCTAGACATGTTATTAAATACCATAATATTTCAAATAAAAGCAGACCATGGTGAACAAATAAGAAAGAGCATCCACCACGTAGCAGAAAATAACTCAGTCAGCACAAAGCTTTTCAAAGTGATTAGGTTTCAGTTTAAATCAAATACCAATGAGATATGATAATATCCCTTCTAAGTAATTCTATTATTCACCTCATTATAAATTTCTTAATTGTGTTACAAGTCAAAGAAATTGGAAATTGAAAAGAATTCTTGGGCCACTTAATTTAGCTACCTGCCTGCATAAGATTTGCCCAATGGGTTTACTTAGCAGATCAACCTAAAATAATAAGGTTGGGGGATACTTCAATAATCTGATTTAAAATGTTAGTTTTATTTCCTGAAACAGATATCCAATTTTCTTGTCTTTAATTTTATCTCTGAGCAGTACCTTTTCTCATTTGGAGTCAGGAAAGAATATTTATTCTTTCTGCAACTTTTCTCTGTGTACTGTGTCAAATTCTCCAGAAATGCTGTATCATGTTTTGTCATTTCACAAATCATTTGTTTTGCCTATAGCCAACTAAAGTTATTTCTTTTTTTTTTTTTTTTTTTT